>NW_028288540.1:0-607500 GCF_059628265.1 Tinamus guttatus
TGAAAATCTGGATTTGTTTAGCTGAAAAAAAAAGCAAACGAAGAAAGAAGAAATTCTAACAATTCCTTCCAGCTATGCAAAGATTTTTTTTTATATATAAAGGTTTCTTCCAGGCAATCATAGTTTGCAACAAGGAGATTTTGGTAAGATTTTAGAAGATGCTTTAGAAGACACTTAGAGATTATGTTGTACTTGCTTCTGAAGAGAAGGATGCAGAGCAGAGTAGACACACATGTGGCAGTGGTGATCTGGCAACTCTGTACTGGAAGGGATTGGGAATTCTCCTGCGGTTGCTTCAGCAGTATGTTTCCTTGGATTTTAGTGCTCTGGAAAGTAAATACTATATGCTGAGAAACAAAACAAAAAGCCATTTGTGGTGTGTGCTTCAGAGGAATTTTGTTGTGGTACAGAAGAGAGATGCACAAACAGGACTGTATTTCTGCTACCGATAAGGTCCCGTGATGACTGTCACAGCTCATGGCATCCTTTGCTGTAATGAAGGCTATGATGGCTGCTCACCTATAGCAAAAAGCTGCTGTTGGGTAGTGCTGAGGAGGCATTCCTGTAACTCCTGCAGGTGAGCAGCTTGCTAACGAAACATATGTCCATTTGGGAAGAATTCTATTCTTTAAATAAAGTGATCAATGCCACATTGAGTGTTGTGGTGTGTGTTGTTGTGATTTCTTCACTGCAAAAAGTGCCATTTTACTGCCTAGCTAGCGGAGAAATAGCTAAGCAGAAAATGCTTCTCTCATGGGTCCCAATAAACAAATTCAAAGATCCAAGGTTATCGTCTGCCCAGGCAATTTTAGGAAAAAACTATAGCTACTGTGGATCAGACAAAGGATTTTTCTGTTGAATCGATAGCTAGCAAATTCCTAAAATGAAAATAAATATATGAAGATGCTGCTGGTGCTAAATACTGTTGCGTAGGTTTCTAAGTCTGCTGATACTTGCCACAGTTATATTGCAGATCATGAGCAATTCTTAATGCTCTTTGCTGAAAAAGTGAGCTGCTACAGTTTAAACAACATTTTCCTAAACAGGAAAAAACTGCCATCATCCTCTTTCCTAGAGAATGAAGATAATCTATCAGACTATGAGAGTTTCCACAATAAAAGAAGAGGAAACAGAGAACATGTTACTACAGTAGCATTAGGGCTGGTTCAACGAGCAATCAGAATATATGTATCCAATTAACTTAGCCCTTTTTTCTATTCTCAATCTGTTTGCACATCAGGCCTGTTTCCTGTGAATTTGGCTTTGCTGTGTTAGTACAAAACACACTTCGGCATCTAGCTCCTTTGCAAACTGCTCATGATGCTTTTTTTCTATTCACTGACTGGATCAATACACATTTTTAAAAAGGATATTGGATACCTAACATGACCTTTTCTGGTTTGACTGTTTGTATAACTAATCATCTTGAAATTCTTGCATTTTAACAATTCAGAAGCGTATTCTTAGATATTCTCCAGAATACTATAGTAACTTCCAACAACTTCCTAACCTAGAGCTGTCTTTGCATTTAGTAGTCCTAAAGGAATTTTCATCAATGAGTTTGTCCAACAACTTTTGAAAACATGTAAGCTTTTTGGTATTTCAGCAGCCTATTGACAATTGCATAGTTTAAATGGATATTGCTTTGAACCTACCATATGCTGACTGTGTGTGATAGTCCATCATTCTTGTATGGGAATATGCAGTGAACAAGCTTTCTCTACTCACCTTCTCCTTTGCACATATGATTTTATATTATTGCTTCCTTTTGCCCTCTTGTAGGCTGAAGAGTCTGAGTTTATATAGCCATTCCTCATAGGTCTGCCAGTCCCTGTTGCTCGTCTGCATTTTGCCCATTTCTACTGCATCTGTTTGCATCACATCAGAACTGCACAAGGCATTGCAGATAAGGATGCCCTCTAGATTTATACAGTGGTATGATAATTTTGTTCCCGGTTCCTTTGCTAATATTTTTTAACATTTGAATTGCACCTTTGAATGCTCCTGTGCACCGAACTGACACTATTTATTATAACACAAGATCTCCTTCCTGAGTGCTAATAGCTCAAAAGCCATCAGTGCATATGTGAACTTCAGGGTTGTTTCTCCCATGTGCATCACTTTACATGTATTTATATTAGGCTTTCGTCAGTCATTTAATCATTCAGTTACTTGAAGGGATTAGGTCTGAGGATACTTTATAGTCACGCTAGCAAATCTTAGTGTCACACCTTTCCTTTCTCACTTATTGTCTGTGACATGTTGGGTGTTCTGTCTTTGTTATTAGTGTCAGAAGTTTTAATCTTGTCTCCCCTGAAGGTGATGGATACATCTGCAGTGATGTCAATGGGAAAAGACGTATGGCCTGCACTTGTCACATTATGTGCCCTTTCCATGTGGTCTGCATCCTGTTGGTTTGATTTGGTAACTGTTAGTATTCATTTCTTTCCTGTTCCATTGCTTCCAAGCTTCCAAACCACAATAAAGATGCAGTCATTCTGCCCTGGAAGATAATAATTTCATTACAAGTTTAATAATAAATCATCAAATAATCTGGCATTTTGGGGTTCTGGGTATGATTCTTGCTGTTTTACTGCTAGTCCTTGGGAGATTTTACTATCTGAAAAATTTAGTCACTTTATGGAGATAATTTATCAGTGGTTTGAAAATTGGACATGCAAGATTTATGGTTCAGACAAACTAATGATCTCTTTCTTCAGTGCTTTATCAAAGTCTGGTCTGCTGCCCATAAGCTAGTCTATGTCTTGGTGGTTTTAGGGGAATATGTTTTGGTGATTAATAATGTGTTTTTACCATCAAAAATTATTGCACTGAAGCCATGAGAACAGTTTGGATTCCAGCACATTTATTAGATTGTATCTGCCTATGCCATTGATGCCATTGTGACAGCTTCCTGTATGTGCTTGTAATAATAATAATAACAATAACGACAACAACAACAACAATAATAAAAGCAATATGGGTATTTGCATAGATTGCTGAAAAAATATCAGATAAAATACATCTGTGCTTTTTTCTGTTCTGAGAAGGTCTTGAATTGCGGGCTTCTGCCAGCTGACAAATTCCTTGAGTCAGGTATGGTTGAATGAGTTTTCACCTTGGTAAGTCAAAATAAAGATGTGTGCGTGGTTATTTGGGGAACTCACAAGGTGAAAGGAATATTCCAGTTAATGGCTTTTGAAAATGCAAAGAAGCTGGGAGAGTGCAGATGCTTTCAAACTCTGAACAGTTCACACACTGTTTAGGTTGCATCTATGATGTGACAGAACAGAGATATATGTCTTGACAGGAAGAAGCCAAGAACACTCCCCTTCTTTTAGAGATATTTCTGTTTTTCAAACACTGAACAATTTTGAAACAGAGAATTTCTGTGTTCTCCTTCCTATATATTTATATTTTAATGTGAGGCACATTAACATTACCACTCACTAAAACTTCTTATTAATAAATAGCGTAACCCAATAAAATGCCTTTCCATGATTTAAAAATACCTTATGGGAGACTTTTCAGAAGCACAGCTGGCATTAAGCTCTTTGAAAGCTCTTTGAAAGTCAACAAAAACTGTTGTTACTTTTGCCCCGTATGATCCTGGATGCAAAATGCGTATGATGCTTTGCTTGCTTCTGGGGTTGCACCCTTGTGCTTTGGAAGTAGCACAGTGTCACTCTACTGTGAGAAGTGAAACCCAATTTCTTTTGGCTTCTAATGAAAACTTTATTTCCTACTTTGAGAATTAGTACCCTGTATTGTGCTTTTTCTGCCAAGACATTGATCCATAGGCACACGACGCTGCTTGTTTCTCCATTTGCAGAATAACATTCTGGTGTGTAAGGCACCACGATGAAGTAAGGCTAGAGAAAAGGTGAGAATGTGGAATTGTTGGCAAAGGGTTTTGCTTTATTTAATTTTCCTTTGGATGTAGGCTGGAGCTGCTAACATTTTGGTTAATTTTCTTCCCAAATACATTGTTTTATAACTTATGTTTTGAATAATCTCTTCTGACATACACTCTATTATGTCTATTGCACTCAATTAAACAGTTTAAAACACTAATTAATACCTACATTTCTGTATCATATTCTGTCCAGTCTTTTTGTTAGGCAGACACATTTCTTGTCATTTGTTGATGCATGTGATAAATGTGTTGAATGTATGTTTTTATCCTGCTCGGTCTCTAGTTACTTGCATATTTAGCCATTATACAGTGTCACAACATCTACTTGTTAATAAGAATATGAGCTATCTGGCAGCCATTTTCTGAGTGTTTAGTAATCAAGAAAAATAGGGAACATGGAGTGTATAAAAGATAGATTTTTCTCTGTTATCTTAGAGTATATCTGTACAATAAGGGCTTTTTAAAAAAAAAAAAAAAAAAAAAAAAAAGAGCTCTCCTAGAAGAGCTGTCTAGTGTAAAATGCAGCTTAAAGTGCAGCAAAAGCTGTTTTGCAATGTAGTTCAATCACCTTTCCAATAGCAGAGCATACCCCAGACTCTTGCATGAGGCTCCTAGACTAGGTGGCATAGAGAGGTTAGCCAGAAGGGGACAGAAGGCAAATGTGGGGGTGTTAAACTCTCCATATGCACCTCGTTTGCAAAATTTTACAGTGTGCACCCGACTTTACCAAAGCATTGCAGTGAGACCTTTGATGCAGAAGACTCAAAGATGGTTGTGTCATTTTCTCAGAGCTTTCTTCCATGCACATGTATGATTTTGTAACTGCTTCAGGCCACCAGGCTTCTGCATGATGGAAGGCTGCAGGAGGCTGTGTGTCCTTGGGGCAGGTGCAGGTACTGTAATCAAATTCAGACCCCTTAGTGTCAGTTTTGGCAGCTATTTCACGGTGCACCCAGTGTGACACCCTTCACTTTCAAGTCTCAGGATGATACTGAGAACTAGTGCTTACTAATATTCCTCAAGAAAAAGATTGCATCTCAAGTGACTTTTTTAAGGAGTCGCGAAGACCAGTGCAATCTTCAGATCTTTCTCCTGCAGTCAGCTCTTTGAAAAAGACCTCCCCTGCCAGTTGTCCCAGGAAAGGCTTTGTGTCTTCTACCAGCTTTGCATAAATGCTGCAGTACATTGACTTATGGAATTCTGTATCCTTGGTGTGGAAACATTGACAGCTGGATATCCTGTGCCTGGAGAAATAAGCACCAAATTCAGGAAAAAGAGAGGGATTTGAGAGGAGTTTCAGGAGATAATATATACCACGTAGGCAGTCTAAAGAAGCCTGCTTCATGTGGTTAAGACCGGTATGGAAAAGAGAAAAACTTGAGTTTTAGTCACATGGCAAATGCTTTTTTGTATGTTTTTCAGCTGCTGCATGCCTGGCAGCAGTTTGGATAATGTTTGGTCCTTATGGAACAGCAGAGATCAAGCAGGACCAAGAGCTGTGTAGGTGTCTCTTGGTTTCTCTAGAACTTCTAGGTGTTGCCTGTAGAAGAGGCTTCCTGTGTGAATAACGGTTGTGATTGCATGTGTCAGGACAGACTTTGTGTGTAGTTTTAAAAGCACAGCTACATCTATTTATTCATTCAGCCTTGCAAAACTGTCATGGAAATTTATCAGCTCAGCCACAAAGACTAATCTTCCAGCTTTAGCAGGATGGAAATACTAATGACATTTTACTCGTCCATCAAATATAATTACTTGTCCCAGCTGAGTGGGCAAGTAGAATTTGCTAGACTCAATTAAATACCTACATTTAGGAGAGTTTATATGATGTTCTTGTTGTAAAGTACTTTGATTCTTATCAGAGCTGTATAAATTAACCACTTCAGTGCTTTCTAGGAAATCTCATATGGGTCAGAACTTGAATTCATTGCCACCTTTTGTGTTGTTAAAAGTGGCTTACACTGAGAAGCAGATAATAGAAAGTGTCTACAGTAGCTAAAAAATTGCCACTGAATGCAGTAGCAGTAAATACGTAATACTAAATGATATATAATGTATGAAAAGACCAGCATTTTCTCTCTCTGTCTGTCTCTCTCTCTCTCTTTTTTTCTTTTTTCTTTTTTTTTTTTTTGTGAGAGTTTATTGCTTATTTTTGCCAATAAGGAGCCACATCTCAAACTGAGATGAAACTGGCAGCTACCGAAACCAAGTCCAGCCTTGGAGATCCTCTACAGGAGTTTGAGAAGGGCCCTCTTCCCCTGGGCTGTGACACTTGTGAGAGTTCCCTGCTGTGCCTCAGGCAGGCAACCCCTGGCCATCTCTGCTGTCCTACATTAGCCATTCTTGGGAAGTCCCTTTGCTTGCTGCACTTGTATTACATATCTCTTTGGAAGAGCTAGAGAGGGGATTCTGTGCTATCCTGAGCACTGGAATCTGAGATGCAGAGGGATTTTAGAGCATCTTCACAACGTGGTCATACCTTCGTTAGGTTTGTGATGAGAGACTTCTCTGGAGCACACAAACCCCATGTTTGTGACAAATGTGTCACATAAAGCTCTGGGTAATGAATTTGTCCATATGAGCCTTCTTTATAGTTGCTGTGAGTCTGCTAGTGATCTGAAAAAATGATGGGCAAGTAGTCATTGCCTAGAAGGACTGTGCAGCAGGCCCATTTGTCCCTTTCCTTTTGAGGGAAGCAGATTCTTTGGGCTGTTTCTTAGGACCTTCTACATACCTTAATAGCTAAAACATTTCTTCCAAATAGCTAATTCCCACAGCTGCAAAGCCAAATGTTCTCCAGGTGGTAGTTGTAGGTGTAATTTCTGACAAAGAGGAGATTAGTTCAGGATTTATGTAATGAAGTCCTGGATGTAGGGTAAATTGAATAGCTCCATCTATTCTGACATAAATCATAAAGCACCTGCAGTCTGAGTGACTGTCCCTTAAATGTCACAGGTACATGGGTCATTGCGGAAATATTACAGGTTTGAGTCATACAGTTAAATAGAATCATGGAAATCAGAAATCAAAGAGAGCTGTCAACCCATCAAGCTCGTCACCTCACTTGAACTGAATATGTTCTAGAACCCAACCAGAGTAGTGTCTCTTGGCTCCACTATCAAATCAATTTAGTGCTAATCTTGACAGATACCAACCAAATGCAAATGGTAAAGGGCTCCAATGACAAAAAAAAAATGTGTTCAGAATACCATTTTTAAAGTATTCCTACTTAGGCCCCTGGAGGGAATATTTCTGAATACTGTAAGAAATTGAAATAATGACAAACGGAAGAAGACCATCACAAGACAATCTCAGAGCATGCTCTGAGATGTTTTACAATTGATACTATAACAATGTGGAAAAAAAAGAATAAAAAACCATTTTGTTTTTAAAGAACTGAAGTCTTCCATCCGTATTAAAACCTCTTGACCATCCACCAGTTAATTGATCCTATAGCAACATAATGACCATTCAGCAGCATTAAGCATTCAGAGTTAAGTAACAAATCTGCTCAGCCAGACAGTGGCATTAAATAATCATACATACATAATCTCAACTAGTCAATAAATCAAAACTACAGAAAAAAAAATCATTACTCCCTCTCATGTTCTTCCCAAAGATCTCTACTTCCTTTGCAACAACTTTGCGTATAAAAAGCTTTTTGCAGGGTGCCTTCTGGAAGGCCATCCTCTTGAGATGGCTTGGACAAGGAGTGGGAACGGTGCCAGGCCTCAGAAGGAAGGCTCTGAAGGGAATCCTTCCTGCAAGAAGTGGTTTTCTGTTCATGTGCCTCTCCTTCCTGCAAGTGAGAAAAGATACTTCTGCAGAAAAGCAACTAGTAGTTAAATCTGTTATGACTAGATTAATCTTTGCTCTCACTTGCTGCATTTTTACAGACCACTGGTCAATATACTTAGTTTCTTGCTGCCTTGTTTTTTGCTCTACAAGGCGTGAATCATATCAGCTCCTTCCATCACAGGGAAAATAAATATGTTGTAAATTGTGTGACAGTCAAATACTAGACCATGGGAGCCGAAGAAATATTTAGAGCAAATTATAGGGCATACTAGATCGCAACTTGTGAGCTACAATCCACCCAAACACCAGTCAGCAGAATCCCCATCTGCTGTGTGTGAAATGCTCCATGGTTATTGCTTCATACATGAGTGGGTACAAAGTGAAGCTTTCTCAAGAGTGTATTATAGGAAGTCCAGCTTATATTTGCTTGGGTTTTTTTGTGTCTGAAAGTCTAGGAGTTGTCTGTTGTTGCTGAAGGTTATTGTAACATCAAGGCCTTTTGTTTGAGCACAGCTGTCAGGTCTGTCTCTGTGGGTCATCCCACAGGCTGGAATGTGAGCCGTAGGAGATGAGGTGGTGATCAGCTCACTAATGGGAGAAAAGCCATGGTGTGGAGGTGTTCCCTTGCCACCAGCTTCATTATTCTTGAAAGAGACATTTCTTCCTGGGCCTTCCCTGGTGCAGATGTCACAGATGGTGTGAATACATGAAGTGTGGGATGACAGTGAACTGGAATTTTGTCAGAAGAAAAATGTCTACAAATTTCCAAATAATGCTTCTGAAACTCCAAAATAAACTTCCACAGTTTGTTCTTCTTTCTATGTGATGCTAAGACGATACTATAATAATACAAACAGCTCAGATTTGAAGGTTACATTTGAAGAATAAAAGCAATGAAGAAATGCAGATGGGATAGAAATGCAGAAGAAGGATGAAAGAGCTGTAAAGACCAGATAGAAAATTATCTATCTGAAGCAGGCAGGAAAACTAACGTGACATGTAGAAATGCTTAGAGATAAACACTTTATGAATATTGATCCATATTATTCATGGCTTCCAAAAATGTGTTTGGAAAAGAAGTGGCAGCTCCACCTTAGGAAATTCAATGTTTGAAGGGGCAAAGACAAGAAAAGGAAGAAAAGTGCTTGCTATGAATACAGATATGTTTCCTGTATACTATTACAATAAATAAACTGCTCTGAAATTATTCCCCTCTGCTGCCCCTTACAGTTATCGTCCGATAACTTTTGGTTGAGAGAAACATGGCATTTCTTGAAAAAGAATCCAAATGCAAAATCAAGCACCCGTAAAACCAAAGATTACACAAAGTCTGAATTTGCAGTTCCTATAAGCTCCGTATAGCAGTTCTTGCAAATTACACAGAATATAACAGTTCAGGGTCACCAATGCATCAGCTCTATAAAAATGTGCATCAGCCACCCGAGCTCCCTCCAGTGCTGGCTGGATTGGAGTCTCCTGCAAATCTATCTAGACAGTAGCAGTATGTGAACAAAACCCCTGCTGATTGCGTGTGCGGCACAAGCCCAAAATGAGTTTGTCACTCTTTTAAACTGCTGCATACATGGGTGGAAAATTGCTGGAGAGTGAAACGAAGAAATGGCAGAAGCGGTTTTGTTTGCTGTCAGCTACTGGTTGCAGGCGCCCTTATATGACTATGGTGCATAACCAAGCTCCTGGCAGCACAATCTGTGCAGATGCACTAGCATCAAGGATAGGGTGTTCAGATGTCAGTCATAGGTGACAGGGGTCATGTTCCTGGATCTCAATGGTTCAGTCACAGTGTTGGGCCTCTCGGTTGGCCTTCCAGCCCTTTGCTTCTCAGCTGTGTTGCACTCTAGCTCCTAATCTTACAATTGCATGTTTGAAAATAGCCAGAATCTGCAGGTTCTTAACAAGCTGTATGCACGCTTGCAATTGCAAAGCTGGAGTCTCAGCTTTTTTATTCTCTAGGGTAGCTAATATGCCTAATTTTCTTTAAATGAACTCAGCACATTGTGTCACTGACCTTTTCTGGGCCTCAGGATTATCCTAGTTTTGGGGAGCTGTTTTTTGCTGCTTATTGTAGGGATCCAGAAAAGGATGGGGAAAAACAGTAGATGGACTCTGAAGGCGGTAGCATACTGTTTTATAAACTAACATTTCCTAACGCAGCCCATGTGCCCAGGCCTTAGCTCTACTCCTTTTGCCTCCTTGCCCAAGCCTGTGTCAGAATCACTTCCCTCCTCTCTTGCCGTTAGGCCCTGCTTCATTAGTTGTGACTGCACATGGGAGGCCTTCTCCTGAAATGTGCTCAGTGTTTGCCAGCAGACACGCTGAGAACCAAAGATACGAAGCCTCTCAAATGGCCAAGTCCTTAATGGGAATGAGCAGTAGCTACCCCAGCATATAATACAAACTGGAGCAGTGCGTAGAGTCATGCCTGTCACAGGGCAGCAAATGACTTACATAAAGAAGCCCCTGTGATTAGGAACAGGTGTCACATCACTTTTTCTATTAAAGTGATCAAATGGGTTGAAATCCCCAGTGACTCTGCTATTGAGGTTTGTACTCTGTACAGCATAACACAATTGACTGGGCTCTCAGGGGAGAGGGAGCTTTACACAGGAAATGAACTCTGGTCGGCTGAATTTTCTTTAATAATTGCCTGTAAGTCTATTATGTGTGCACCACATAAAACAATTCAAATAATTACAGGTCTTCCATTTTTTTTTTAAGACCAGCTTGTTACTTAGGATGATATTTGTCTTGAAAAATCAAATGCAGTTATTTACTCCATGATCAAATGCAGTTATTTATTCCATTAATTGTTTCTTCCTCCATCTTCATTATATGCAGGGATTTACCACCGACAAAGTAAAATCCCCTGAAGGAAGGCTTAAAAGTATAGCAGTATGTGAACTGTCTGAGCAAAGTAAAAGGCGTTGAAGGGTTAGGCTGATGCTTCTTGCAGCATTAATGATGAGTGGAATGAACACATTTTTGCTGTGCACAGGTTTTAAAAACTGTTCCTTTGAGTCATGAGAGGAAATGGTGACTTATGTGGTTATGAATTATCATTTTCTTCCTAGAATGAGAAGGAAAAAAAATCTTCTAGGTATTAAACCTCAGGTGAAAATGAGGGTGGTAAGGGGAACTGAGCCTTAGATAAATATAAAGTTGTTTTTCTGTTGAGATAAGTCACCTGCTTCAGCTAACTGCATAAGCGAGAGCAGAGCTCTGCAGGCCTGTAAGTACCGAAAAACACCAACACAGAATCTAAGGAGGGTCTGAGCGTAACTTATTTGTGCTAAAATCACCACCTGTTAAAATCAGATTGCCCCAGCTACCATGCACAAAAATGCCATCTCTGGGAATCTTAGTTTTCCCATCTATATCCCAGTCACAGAGGATGTTTGGCTCCTCAAATTGTCACTATCTATAACAAGGAGAAAAGCCACTGCTTCTTAGTACTGCATTTTTCAAAGGCCTCTTGTGTAGCGACAGCTAAGAAAACACCAAATTTCTTCAGAGACCAATGAATTCTTCATGTGCCATGAAAGACACTTTCTGTAACCAGGTATATAAGAAACACCTGGCTGATCTGGTCCCAGTAATAGATTTATGTGGTGTCCTCTAGACTACAGCCATCTCTCTCACCCCCTGGCCATAATCTCTGTTTTCTCTCAACCATAAGGAAAGGGGTCCAAATTTTTCACTAGCTGCTCAGGAAAAAAAAGGACTTTGGGCCTGAACCAACACTCATATAAGCAAGTGACAGCTCTGTAGTTTTGCTTTAATGTGGCGAGCGTTTACAGCAAAACAAGACTGACTTCTCTGCCTTGCCTAGGCTTGTTGATGGGGCAGGATTTATGCTTTTGACTGGGGCTGGTTTTAGTGTGTTGCAAATCAGCGCCTGGGCAGGGCAGAGGCAAAAGTTGAAAAAATCAGGTTTTTTTTTCTCTGTGAAACCACTTACAATCTTTGGAAATCTGCTCTTAATGGTCTGCACTATGTCCTCAGCCTTCCCAAGGAACAGGCTTCCATCTCCCTTCTCGTGAGTGAAAGCCCAGGGCAGGTGTGTTTGATTCTTCTTATTTTCCAAAACCTTGTGGCTCACAGGGCTCTTCTAAGAGGCTCTGAAAAGAAGTGCTTCTCCCTGCAAGATGTAACGCCCTTGTCTGACCACACAGGCTTGTTCAGGAGACCAGCAAAAAGGCAAATTCCGCCCCTCAAAAGCTGCCTTAGGCAACAGCTTATTTTAAGGGGCAGGTGAAAATTAGGCACTGATTTACAGCAGTTAGTGCTATTGCTCCTGTACCAAAGCATGTAAAATAAGAGTGCAAGCACAGATTTTTCCTTGCAATCAAACAGTTTCTGGCTCTTCTTGATTTGTGCAAGTGAAGTTTTGGATTTGAATTTCTGTTCCAGGCTGTGTTGTGTGTGTGTGTGGTTTTTTTTCTTCAGTATAATAATGATATATGTGATAACGTAAAAACCAACACCGCATTAAGAGGTTGGAATGAATTCCCAGTATCTGAAAGGGCAGCATTCACACTTTTGTGTCAGATGACATCCCAGCAAATTTTTTTTTTGTGAATGTCCAGTTCCATTTGCTTTGTAATTAAGCAGTTCTACCTCATCCCTAAATCCCATGTCAAATGTGGTATCTTTTGCCACTGCTGCCCATGGATTGCAGTCCTCCTGCAGGTGTGCTGCAGAAAGCCATGAAATGCAGCTGCCACAGAAGTGCCTGGGAGAGCAGGGCCCAAATTACTCCAGCTGCATAGCAATCAGGCTAAATTGCTGTCAGTTTGATGGAAAGGACAAATAGGTTGACAATAATACATGGCTGTATTGACAGACAGCCATATAAGAAACACATATATAAGCTGAATAGAAAAAAAATAAATAAAAGGTAGGGCAGGATTTCAGTGCATAGCCTAACAATTAGATTGCCCGTTTCTGTTTTATTTCTCCACTAAATGCTATTATACTTGACATTTATGTGTATTCACCACTGTAATTTTAAATTGTATTATTGAAATAAAGAATGGTATGTGAAAGCCACAAGTAATGGCTCATTTGATGCTTTGGCTCATTGTATTTTTGACTTACAAAAGACTTGGCAAGTGGACTTGTAATGATGGGAAAAAATACGCATGGTTTGGACATGACTTTTAAATGAATAGAACCATCTTTGCAAATGCATGTTTGTGGTCTGAAAGGGAGGGTTCTCACATGGGGCATTTTGTAGTCAGAAGTCTACATACAGCTGAGCAGACTGCTAGCAACAAGCTGTGGGGGAAATCATGTGAAATGATGCTTTTTCTGATATTTTCTAGTGTAGCCAACAAGTTATGTAAGGTTCAGTACACAGAGGTCAGCCTGTTTCAAAAGGAGGCTTAGAAAGAAGACATGAAAGAATAACAAAAGGATGTGGAAATGGAGCTGGAGCACAGAATAACTTGCAACAAACAAGCAACCTAAAAAACAACAGGAGAAGGTACTATAAATATACTAAAAACATGAGGAAAGAAAAAAAAGTGAAAACCAATTACTTAATGTGAAAGGAGAACGAATACCAAATGACTCAAAAAGGCTGAAATATTGGATACCCTCTCAGTTTCATTCTTCTCAAAGAAGTCTAATTGTGGACTAATGCTTTACATGATTAATTTTTGCAAGGAGAGAGGGGACCAGGTAGAAGCAGGAGAGGAGAAAGGGTTACAAAATATGTAGATAAGGAAAATGGATTTAGTTCAGGAGTGCCTGATTAAAGTTGCCCCTTGGTACCTGGGGGATTGACCACAGGGTTCTGATCTACCAGTACTTCTCTTTGGGGTATGGATGGAAAGCTAACAGAGGGCACAGCAGGTCATCTGAAATGGAAGAGCGACCAGCATGAGAAGTCCCCATTTGAAGGGGAGAAAATGAAGTTTTAGAGGGTGGTAAACCAGCCAGCTGAACTTTGATAGCCCCGAGGAGAAAGGACCTATCCATTTATAAGGCTGTAGAGGATAATAAGGTGATAAAAATAGACCATGTGGATTTGTCAAGTATAAATTGTGTCATCCCTGTAACAGAATAAGAACTGCCAAGTGGATAAAAAGTAAGTGGTAGATGTGATATATTATGACTTTAGCAAGGCTTTTGACACTGTCCCAAATGACATTTCCTAAGCAAACCAGAGGAATATCCATTAGGGTAAAATCATCTTGAAGTGCATGTAAAGCTGCTTGAAAAGTTATCAATGGTTTTCTGCCAACATGGGAGAGCATTTCCCTGGAATTTACCAGGCATCTAGCGCTGGGCCTTGCTGAAGTCAATATTTTCTGTAATGATTCAGGTGATGGAAGACAGTGTACTCTCCTGATACTTCCTTTTGATGCCAGCCTGGGAAGGCTTACAAACCCTCTGAAGTACACAGTTACAGTCCAAATTGACCTGGATACACTTGACAAATAGTTTAAAGTCAGTAAAGTGAAATAAAATGGAAAGAATTAAAAATAAGTTTCTAAATTTAAAATTAAATCAAAGAAATGCTAACTACAAGACTAAAGGAAGATGAATTGAATGCAAAGATAAAAAATAGGGAATATATGTTGAGGCAGGGGCAGCACAGATAGAGGCCTGCTGTTAGAGTGAATAATAAGGTGTAGGCGTTGAGGATGCTGTTGTAAAGATACAAGTGAATGTCATGTGGGGATGTATAGAAAGGAGTAGCATGAGCAGGATATGGGAAACTGTTATTCTGCTCTATAGCCTTTTCTATGCTTTGAGCCACACTTTAAGAACAATATGCACAAATCTGAGGGAGTCCAGAGGAAGCCAACAAACATGACAAGATTTTATTAAAAATAGTCTCTGTTTGGAAGGCTGAGTTTGGCATCTCTAGTGTAGAAAAAAAAATCTTAGAAAAAATAGAGCAGTGAGTCAGAAACAGAGTAAGAGTAAATGGACTTAATTTTCAGTAAGATTTAGGTTGAGTATCAGGAAAAACTTTATAATTCTAAGAATAATTAAGCATTGGAACAAGCTTGAAATGAATAATAATAGAAATAAGAAATATGACCTTGTGTGAATAAGCATAATGCACCCAAACTGGTGATGCTATTTGATAGCCCAAAGGAGAAAAGACCTCTTCATTTATAAGCCTGCAGAGGATAGTAAGGTACTAATAAGGTTTTCTCTGTCCACCACCCAGGAATATTTGCAATCATCACAGCTGTGATATGAGGACCAAACGTACACCAAGATAGCTTCTATTTCCTTTTACTCATTCTTTGACTGCCTCTACTCTAAGGCAGGATTGCAATTCATCATCTACATCCTTGCAAAGTCAGTTCTTCCTTCCTTACTCATTGCTAGTTTTTTCCGTAGGGTGTTTCAGATTCTGTACAGAGCAAGTTTACAGTTGCTGCTTCCTGATGCTCAGCAATGTTTTAATGCAACTACATGCATTATATTTTATATAGTACATATATATGTTGCTATAGTTTAACACAAAATATTATATTCAATAATAAAATAAACTTTATTTGAAATAATTTAACCAGGGCAGTTTTCAGTGCAGGTTTTCAGATTATAATTGACTATTCACTGTCGTTTGACCGTGTACGTTCTGGAGGATGTGCATGAGTAGACCTGTATGATCCCAAGATACTGAATGCAATCCTGGTGCCATTGAAATAACTGATGATCATCCTATTGATGCCGGTGAAGTGAGAATGGTACCCAAGTACACTAGACCAGAAAGAAAATACAGTCAGTTGGAAACTTAAAAATTATACCAAGTCTGAAGGCATGATGAGATCTGTATTGCACACTTAAGCAGAATGGACTCCCAGATTTGTACATCCATATTTGTCAAGCCTAGATGAAGGATTAACTACAGAAATCCATTAGCTGTATTACTGTAGTCTTGCATTTTCTGTACAAACTGTTCCCAAAATATGCCAAGTTATTATCTTGGCCAAGTGCTGAGACAATACAGGATTTTTTTTTTTGTCTTTGCATTTTCCGGTAGGAGAAGGTAACTATCCTGCACAGTAGGACATGTGAAGGATTTTGGAGAATGATCAGCACTTGCAGTTTTTGCTAACTGGGATGTGTATAGGTCACAGTCAATATTTCAGTGAAGCTAAATCACTAATTTCACATTCCCTATTAGCATTCCCTATGTAAGCTTTCTCCCCCAGCCCCACAATATGCACATAGACAATAGGATCATGGGGGCTAAATGTCTAGACTTTTGTAGAATATCCATGTTCCTCATAGGTAACATACTATTAATCATTCTCACGGATAAATATCATTTGCAGCAATGGGTAAAACACCTTACCGGTGTATTACAGAGATGGAAAAGGTATATCACTATTCCCTGGTGACTTTACCATAAACTGAAACAGATAATTTGTTTTGGATACTGGATCAGAAATATTTTATTTCATCAGTAAATGAAACAAAATATCTGTTCTGTCTTACTGGTCATAGCTGCAGGCAGTAATATTGACTCAACCAGCAGAAACTGAGGGTTTTACGACTTTTTTAGGAAGATACTTAATTCCATTTATGGAATGTCCCTTTTTTAACATTCTTGTTTATGAGAAAACAAATGCGTAATGCAACACAGAACGAGATCTTTTTATGGTGCAAATTCTGATTGAAATTGAAATACATTCCATTTCAGAAATTGCATGCTGTTCTGAAAAGTTAAATATGAGCTTGAAAAGGTGGAAATAAATTAGTTTTTTTTTATTGTCTCACTAGTAAACTTTAACAAATAAAATTTAATATCCTTGAAGGACAAATGATTCAAAGCATTGAAAACATAAAGCCTCTATGGATTTGGGTCATGCACTCAATCATTTTTTCCAAACTTAAACATAAGCTATGAGAACCACTCTTAGTTCTTTATACATTAAATCTTGGTCTAACTCCATACTTCTGTCACAATTTGTTATTGAGATATAAATCACTAAACAGAAATCTGCATAAAGCCTCATTATAGAAGGAGCTTCTGTTAGTACCATTGATTGATTTGCTGATTTACTGCATGCTCATCACTGATCACATTAAGTTCTCTTTTTCCTAAGTATATTCCACATGCATCATATGAAGTTTGTATATATGAACGCAAATATACAGAAGCTGAGATACTCATGCATTTCCAAGCCTGGTTGATCTTCATAAAAATCATAATAAATCATCATAAAATTGCAACATGCATTTTTAATTATCATCCCAATTAAGGAAATTACTTATCCCTAAAAATGTACTTCCATCCCATTAAAATCCCCAGCATTTAAGCTTATGCTTAATTCTGTTAAGCTTGTGTTTAAATTTCCTGAATTCTAGACCTTGTATAATATTTATGTTTTGGTGATCAAATGCTCCAATGTGTTAAGTGCACATGCTTATGCTTTTATATTTCTTTTTCTAAAAGCAAACAAAAAAGCAACCTTTCCTGTTGATGCTTGTGTTAATACAGTGACAGTTTATTTCAAAAAGCAGCTTTGGAGCCTGACAGATATTTATACACAAAGTCTGCTAGACATGTTAGGGCATATGTAGGCTGAAGTATCTAAAACAGACTCAGAGTTATCCAGGTCAAGATCTCCTTTGGTTGAATGGGTAATAAAGGACATTATTTCATGATTGCTTCAAAGAAGTGTTTTCTCCTTTATTATATTTTCTTCTTTCAAGGGCATGCTCAGATTAAAGAAGGATTTTATAAGGTTTTTCAGTGCTATTGATCAAAGTAAATGCAGGTGTTGGCACTTTTTTTCCCATCTGCAACTAGTCAGAAAAAATACACCCATCAAATTCAGGACACTCTGGCCACAGTGATGTATTTATTTCTACTCAGGTTTGACTGTCATCCTTCATACCTACCAGTAGAAGCAAGGTGGAGAAAAGCTTAAGAAAACATAGAAGATGAAAAATGTTTTCTTGGTTCAGTCTTGGAAATTCTTAGTTTGAACGTGGACTTTCTTTTGGGGTTTGGGCAAGTTGAAAACATTTTACCACCTCTGAAAGAAGGAGAGTTAATTTCTTTTTCTTTTTTTTTTCTTTTTTTTTTCTATTTATAATCTGTTTTGTCACTAAAATATCTGCGAGGAAGAACAAGCATATCTTGGAGGCAGAAAAATAACATCTGATGTCACCTTGGGCAGACAGCTCATTTGAAGTATGCAGTGGTTTTTTCCTGTGTGTGCCAGAGGAGTCTGGGCTGTCCTTGGGCAGCTGTTTAGAGGAGGACCTGACCCTCCTGCTCTGTGCCTAGTCTTATGACAGATTTGCAGAATATTGGGCTTTTCAATATTTGTATCTGCCTTACCTTAGGCTGGCTGTGCTGTCCTGCAGCGTGACATGCAAACTCTGTGATACACCCAGAAGTGGCTCCGTGCTTGCAGAGTTCAGGTGTCACAGCTGACTTGTCTGCCAGACTGGATTTGCTCCATTGGTTTGGTTTCAGCAGGCCATTTCTGTTAGACTTTTTTGTTCCTAAAACTGTGAATCTATTAATTTTTGAAAAGTAATTTTCACGAGAGTACTCTATGGCTTCCAGTGTAATTCTCATGTTTATTCCAAGCAGTATGGTGACAAAAACTCACCTGTGTCTTCTGTTAAAATCATTGTAATCCATGTTAAATTGCATATCTTTTGACTGGTTAGTACCTTTTCTATTTCAAGATTTCCAAGCTTCTAAGATGCTTGACTATATGCAAAACAACATCAAAGTCTGCCATTCAGAACGGAAAGATGAACTCTCTTACTTGAAGATTTTGACTCCTTTCAAATTTTAGTATTGTGCCTGCCTTTGATGTCTTTGAATACATCAAATGGTGTGGCAGCATCTGTCCCTATGGCAGGAGAGTGAGAGAAACTTTACAACATTTCTTGCAGTTCTTAGTCACTTAGGAGGCTGAAGAAGGCGGCTGGATCTTAGATTCAGATTGGGATAGTGAGAGGGTTTTTTTCCTTTCTTCTCTTTTCCTTTGCTGAGGAATATGTCCCTTATGCCACAGGGCACGAAGGGTGCTGCGCATTTGAACTGCATTGAGGAAAGTCTATCTTTAGTGAAAGGGATGTTTAAGAAACAATACCTTCAGTCCAACTTCTGTATAAGTGCTTTGAATGAGCTCATCAAAGAAGCTGTCAGTTAGGCAAAGGCATTTTGGGCTATACATTCCTTTTATTTCTTCTTCTGTAGTTCCTAGATGTCAGATCTTTTCTCTCTGATTTTCTTATTGTTCTCTCCATCCTAGGTAGTAAAAGCTGAGAAGGATGAAACCTTGAATAAGCAAGGTACTTACGCAATGGTAGTTTAATTAGAGTTAGAAAAACTATAATACTATTTTGCTTTAGGTTGTATTCTTCTGAATTGTTAAAACCACAGTAGAATGTCACGTCCTTTGGTTAAATGCAGATATTTCAGAACAGAAAAGTCTTGGCTGCTAGAGCCATTAATCTATGGGCACACTAACTTAATAAAGCCGTCAATGTCATTGCTTCCCTATTCCCATGCCCAAAAGATAGCCTCTAAATTCCTTTCAACCAAATGCCAGTGTTATTCATTGTGTTTTTTTAACAAAGACCCATTGGGCTTGATTCTGTCCAAAACAGAACAACCAGATGGTCCCTGCCCTGGAGAGTTTGACTCGGAGCAACTTTCTTCTGGCAACTTTCTATGGTTTCTCTGATTTGGACATTAATGCTGGCAGGCCACAACTCTTTGTTAGCTTCTGCTCCCCCCTGCTCTTTTCATATGTTACAGATGCTACAGTGAGCGGAGATGATCCTTTTGATATTCATCCTGTTCTTTACAGCCTGGTGTCACTTTATAAAATCATTTAGATGCTGGTGCTGAGTTATGGCAGATCTGCCTTATTCTTTGACCTCCAAAAGCTCTAGCAAACCGGTAGTTGTCTGGTGCATTACTGCCCTTCAGCAAGAACCCCAGAGTTCTGGGTGAAGGCAGAAACATTAAATATTTAGTCTATTAGGGGAAATTACTCTTTGATGTTGAGTAAATTACAAGAATTACAAGGGTTTCTACCTTTTATTAATAAATTAAGTCTTATTCCTTTTCTTCAAATTGAACAATAGTTTAAGCAGAATGAGAAGGGATAAAGGAAGTTACATGCCCTTTGCTGTGGAGAAGAAATCCCCTCACTTTTCTTCTCTTTACCTATGTTTTCACTTGAGTTCTCCAAAAAGTTTTAAGCCCTTTCTGATTTTCCTATAGCACTTTTCTGCCACTGTGTTGGTTTCTTTTCTTTCCTCTCTGACCTCTCTTCCCTAGAGATGAAAAGAGAAGGGCAATTTGGTACATTCTCCCTTTCTTTCAGATTAACTGGAAAAGAAGGAAGAAGAGGAAAAAGATAAGAAAGGAAAAACTGGGGAGGAGAAGGGCAGAGAAGAAGAGTGAAGAGTGAGGAAAAAGGAACTTTCTAAGTGTTATCTGCATAAGTTTTTCTGTATATTTACTAAAAAAAAATCTACTTTTTTTCTATGAAAATTTCACCTGTGAGATATTCTTTGTAAAAAGCTACTTACGCTGAAAATATCTTTCAATTAAAAATAGCTTTTTTGATGACCTCTATTGTCTATTTCCTTTGATTTTTTCCTACATTCAGCTTTCTCATTTCGCTTGTTGGGATGTGCCAGAGCTAGTCTCATATTTCCTTTTGCATCTGACACCACACTGAGCTGCCTTCGGTTTCTCCCCAATTACTCCTCCTGTCTCCAGTGCTGTTGAGTTTTCTGAGGGTTTTGTCTTCCTCTGTGTTGCCACAGTGCTTCATTTTCCTTTTCTCCTTTGGTTCATCTGTCCTAGAAGCCAAGCTCCTTTTCTCTTCACCTTTCCATGTATTTCTTGAGCCTGACCTGGTGGCTTCCTCAGAGAAGGTCACCCCAGGGTGGTGCATGTTCACAGCGCTCAAAGTCACCAGCATTTGTACACAACTATAGTTAAAGGGTTAATAAAATAATGCAGTGTGAGTCTAAAGCATGTCAGCTTAAAGGTTATGCAATGAATTCAATTAAATTGGCAGTGCAGATGCAGGGAGGCAGGATTCAATTCCTTCTCCCAACTGGCAGTTATCCTCCCTAGCTGTCACTAAAAGGAAAAAAAAAATCTAAGTCCTAGAGACATCCCTGACTGCCAGTGCAAATATTCGCGTGAAAGTACAATAAAATCCTTAGCACATAGATAGGACTTATGCCTTCTAAGTAATGTACTTGACAGTCCTTAATCCTGTTGACTTTAGGCATTTTCTGAATATTCTTTATACATTTCTGTAAGAATTATCTGAAAAGTAGGACAGCAGACTTTCCATCAGAAAATGGTACGTCGGCATCAAATCCATTTTGCAGCTAGCAGATATAGATTGTCCTGGAAGTAAATGGAGGATTTTTGAAGATAAGAAGAAACACCTTAGATCCAATTACAAATAAGAGAAGTAACCTCAAAGTCAAAGTGTTTTGTAAGCTCCAAGCACTATGTCAGCTTTTGGTCTCCCAACACTGTGGCTGACCCTATGATTCAGCATGAATATATCACATTTATGGACATTAAGGTCAAAAGGGACTGTCCCATCTGAATTCCTGTGGACGTATATAGAGGTCACTAAACTTTCCCCCAGACATCCCTGTATTGATCTCAATAGCTTCAAACAGGCTAAAGAGAGGGTTTTAAAAACGTGCTGTGGAAAACAAAATCAGGGAAGGAAATGCAGATGTAGCTTAGGTTCTTTGTTGTGGTCTGAATTATAGTATTTTAGAATAATGAATGATAAATAGATGTCTCCAGGTTATAACTGAGCTAGACAGGACCACATATCCTTTCCGTGTAATAGAACAAAAAAAAATGCTTTTTATACAGAAATATTTTAAACTCGCCTATTTTCTATTTTCTCCCAGAATTTTAAACATAGTTGGGAAAAAGAATGATGTCATGGTCATGGCAGCCTTACAGGCTGGTGGCTGCGGATAACTCCTGGATACTGTGTGCACAGCCTGTTCTGAAGTGATATAAAGCACCAGAGGTGGCTTAAGTACTCAGGTTCTGATACCTAAATACCATGTCTATGTGTAAGTTTTAGCTGTCTGAACTCCTATTACAGCCTGTGTAGATCTAGCCAGTCCTGTCAACGGTCCCTGGAGAATTAAAGATTTTGAGAGACTAATAATGATTCCTAACTTGAAGTGCTTTCATTTGCAAGTGGAATCCCACCCTTAGTGTCCCATGGCTCTTGCACGGATTAACTGGGAGAGCTGTTGGATTTTTAGCCATCTCCAGGCTACTGTTCCTACCTCTCCGTCCTGGCATTTGTCCTGTTCCCAGTGCATCACCGCATCTCCTTCCCCAAACCCTGACCCTCGGTACCACGTTTAGGGATCCACATAGAAGCTTCAGGAACAATTTCTCAGTCACAACAGCGATCAGGAGATTTTCCCCATGTGAAGTCCGTGTAATTCTCTGCCTGCCTCTTTGTCAGCACTGGTGTCGTTTCCACCTCTGATAGTCCAGAATATTAATTATCTCTGCCCTAGCTAGTGAGCCTGACCTACTGGCTACCTCATCCATCCTATTCCTGTTTGAAAATGTATTACTATTAAAAGACTTTCGCTCCCACCCCAACAGAGGTACAGCAGCACAGGTGACATTGCTGTGAATCAAGGACAACAAAGCATCAGTAACACAACGACTCTTTGTTCATGGAGGGGAAAAAAGAAACCAAAGAAAAATACGGCCTTGGTAGCAATTTTTACATTGGTTGATAGTTCCCCAAAGCGTGCTAGGTATTTTCCAGATGTGAAAAACTCAGTCTTCACTTTAACCGCTTCACAAGTGTTCCTAATTAAACACCATTCCAGCACATAGTTTGGCAGGTTGGAGAAAATTTCCTTGTAGATGAATAGCAGCGAATCAGAACATCCTTGTTTGTAAAACAGCCACTGGACCTCAGACAGGTCCTCAGACAGCCTGCCAGCCCACAGTCACTCTGGAGGGCAAAAAGGGCTCTTAAAATTGCCAGTCACCAGTGCCCACATTGGAATAAAGTCACAGTTACTTCAGTTGCTTATCCTAAGGAGCTGCCAACTCAGTCACACTCCTAGAGGGAAATAATCACCCTGTTAAGGGGAAATAATAAGTCTGTTAAGTTTTTTATTTGTACTTGCTATATTTTGATTCAGTTGTCTTATAAACTCTTGGCTTTATTCTCTTCTCATGCGAATTGGGCTTTCTTTATAGAAAAAAAATGCACGCCATATTAATAATATTACTTTTCTCAACTGTGTTAGGGATATAATTAAACTGAATGGAAATAATAATTTTATGTAGCATTTTCGTTACAATTTGGGCATTTTACTGAGCATAAAAAAATCTGAGGAAGTGGAAACCATTTTTCTGCCTGCTTTCAAGCAATGCATTTCTTTTTGATGGGCTTCATGATCTTGTTCTTTTGTGTTTGCAAAACTGCTGCTTTCATGGCCATGACTATGTTGTGATATTTTTACTTTTATTGACTACTGTAGGACTTTTCTCTGTGATTCTTTCCAGAATGGTGACTCTGAAAAAAACCCAAAAGAGAGCTATCTTCTTTGTACTAGTAGAGGTGGGACATGTTTTTATGATAATTCTTTATACAGATACTGATTTGTGAGGTATGAACATCTTATATAATTCTAACGAAAGAATGAACTCTACTGAGCATTAAAGTTAATCTAGACCCTAAAACTACCAATGGTGTGACAAACAACAAATAACCAGAGCAAACATTCACCTTTTTGTGGAGAGATACTTTTCCTGACAATTGTCAATGTCTTTTTATTTTATAGGTTTTCTGTGCACATTGTTTAACTTCATTTTTTCTGATGTAGAGCAGCATTTGTAAATATCCAGATCTTTAAGAAAATGGTATTTTCTTCCTCAGTGCTTGGCAAAAGTAGCAAGGAACTTAATTTTATGAGCTTTTCTGCAAGGATTAAAAAGAGTAGTTGCTTCCAAAGTTGTGGATCACTGCCTTCCTCTCTGAGAAACCCTGTCAACTTTTATCTGCTTTTGCTGTAAGCCATATACCATTGCCCAGCAGACCACTTCCATGCTACAGATTGCAGTTTGCAAGTCAATTACAAAGAGCTTTAATTCACTGAATTATTCCACAACTGACAGAAATAAAGCCACACAGATACACAATATGCAAACAGTAGAATGTAGTATACAAATACACAAACACTGCAACACAAAATAATATAAACCTTTTCTAGTGCCTCAGCCAGTGAATCCTGCCAATGAGCCCACTGTAATTGGCTTGTCAAAACAAATCAAGACTTAAAATCTGAAGGAGAATTCTTGATTTTACTCCCATCTGTGTGGAGTATGTTCCCTGTGCCTCCAAGACACTGAAAAAAAAAGTCAACTTTTAAAATGTTAAACAGGAAGCTAAGGAGTTTGATAGTTGTGCGTCAAGAATGTTATAGGATATGTAAATCACTAGATGGGATGAATAGAAAAGTGGATCCTCAGAAAAACAAGCCCTTGTTAGGAGAGAGTGGCAGTCCTGTTGCATGGCACCCAGGGTGTTTAGGCAACCAAAATAGACTCTAAGGGTGGGATCTAAATTGTAGGCAACCAAAAGTGAGCCAACTATCTAAGCTCCCATATAAACCAATGGACTGAAGATTAACTTTATGTAGAAACCTGGATCTCATCAATTGAACTGTGCTTTCACCTCCATTAGCTGCAGTGACGAGATCTCCATTGCTGCAGTGCGACCTGGCTTGCATGACCACACTTATGCATCAGTCTGCAAGACAAATCCCACCCTCAGTGATACATAATGTTCTTTACCTGCTTTGTTTTTCAGCATTCCATGATACTGGCTATAAACAGTTCATTATAGCCTTGGGGGAGGTTTTCGTAGTGGAGGTGGTAAGTTTTGACAGAAGGCAAAGAGGACATTTGGCCCAAAAGAGCAGCGAATAGATTTTGGTACTATAATAATCATTCTTGCTATTTCCAGATTTAAAAAATGATGAAAAGGAACCAGTTGATGAAGTGCTCATTCTGGGTTATTTAAAGTTCATACCTGATGATCTGTTGAAACAAGAACTGTTGTTTTTTACCCTTCTCTGTTGTTTCACAGCCATCTATACACTGAGGGGAAATTCAGCACTTTTGCTTAGCTCACATGTGTTAGGTTTTCTGCACAGCCCTTGCAGCTAGAAGCAACATTTCCAAAAGAAAGATGCAATATTATTTCATGTTAATGAAATGAATGTGACAGCAACCTGAAAACTTTGCTAATCACAATTCTGCCTAGGGATATGAGATAGAAAAGCATTATTCCTGCCCTGTTTGGTAGGGTATTAAATACTGATTAGACTCCACTGAAGGTAACAGGTGCAAGAGGGAAAATGAGCCATCCATGTTTCAAGCAGTGCTTCATTTTGTTGCAGTGGGTAGTTTAACCTGTTTACAATCTATTTTTCTAGCTATAAAAATGTCTACAGATGATTCAGAATTGACAGCTCCGTGGTGGGACTTAGCACTTTTAGATGTTACAAACCCCATTAGTCACAGTCCGGCTATCCCGTGGCAAATCTGTTTCTTCATCTTTTTCCCCCTTTCATGGTGAAAGGAGATCGCTGTCCCATCACTGGGGACATGGCATCTTTACAGCTGTATCTCCAACTTGTCACCGTGAAGCTGCAGCTGTCAAAGCTGTTGAATAGGGAGGACTGCAGCTGTAATCTTGGATGGCTTTTGGAGAGATGGGGGACACTTGTCTTCCTTAACTTGCTGCGGCAACAGGCACCTAACCTGCTGCTCTGTCCTAAAGTTTCCACCATCTCTCTTGGTAGCTTGTTCTAGCCCGAAGAATGAGTGAATGAGGAAATGAAAAGGGGCAATGCAAGATGCTTTTCAAAGCATGTTTAGTTTAAAAGTGTAAAACCAGGAAAGAAGGAGACGTTCTCTCTTTCTCCCTTTCTAAGTAAGAGCTCTGATAAAATTTAAGTTTAGCCTCATTGAATCATGTTCCTCTCTCTCATTTCTGTTCTTTAAAATGATAATTTTAGACAATCAAGCAAGACTGCATCTCGTGACAATTAAGGGAAGTTCAGTGGGAACAGATTGGCCTCTGAGTTCATAAAGCAGTTACCTAGAATGATGCCAGGGTCAAACAAATTATCAAAATCCGTAATGTTACTTTATGTAGGGGACAAATAAAGTGTTAGATGAGGGCTGGGGCTGCAGGAGACACGTGTTCTGCAGTTACCCTTGGGAAGTCACTGTATTCTGTGTCCCTCTGTTTTCCTCTAGCCCTCAGTATGGATTTTTTTTTTGATGGTAAATTCCTAATGGCAAAGACTGTCTCTTGGTAGATGTTTGAATGATACCTAGTCTGTGGGCTGCAATTTCAGAAAAGGCTGTAGGCAAAATCGTAAGGATCATTAATTATCCCTTCTGTGAGTAATTGCATTTTCTGGATGAGCAGATTTTTTGCAGAACTATCAGGTTTCTAAATAACAGCATCTTTGCATATAAAAAAATGTAAGGAATAGAAAAAAAATCTGCCCTGAAGCATATGAAAAAATACAATAACTGAAGCAAGGCCTTACTAGTTCTGTCTTCTTCTATTTTTTTTTAGACACTTTTCTATGATACTCAAGGGGACATCGAGTCCCTCATCCCAGATTGCAAAGTGGCCAATGATGCAATGAAGTGCACAGTGACTCTAGTAAGGTGTAAGGATAGTCAAGGACTCCAAGGTGATACTGGAGAGCTTTTAGTATTTCCCACTCAGGAAACTTGAAATCCAGTGGGCAAAGTGCTTAGGTGAATTTAAGCCTTACTGTGAGTATCAGAGACGTCTGATTCACGTGTAACCATTATTAAAAAGAGCATGGTTTTCTACTTTCTAGGTTCTTTGCTGTTCAATTGTTTGGTCTGCTTTCAGTTATGTGATTGTTCTCTTCAGCCTTTGAGTATTGAGGTCAGCGAGGGACCAAGTTGTTTCCAGTTGTCCTTGAAATGCAGGCAAGAGAGGCTATACAATGTCACGTTAGCATGCTCCTTCCTCTGGAGTCAATTCTTTTGAAAGGGGAAATGAAGCAAAATGTTCAGTTTAAATACACCATTTAATCCTGTTGGATTGTTTTCTTTGAATTTGAGGTAGGCGGGTGAATTTCTAAAGTCTCGGAGGCAGTTTTGATAGCAGGAAACAAATGTGAGTGGTTTCATCAGTGGTGGCCACTGATAGGACTAGAGGAAATGGCCGGAAACTGAAACATCAAAAATTCCATAGGAACTTAAGGAAAAATTTCTTAACAGTGAGGGTGACAGAGCACTGGAACAGGCTGCCCAGAGAGGTTGTGGAGTCTCCTTCTCTGGAGATCTTCAAAACCCGCTTGGATGCAGTCCTGTGCCACGTGCTCTAGGTGTCCCTGCGTATGCAGGGGGGTTGGACTAGATGATCTCTAGAGGTCCCTTCCAACCCTAAGAATTCTATGATTCTATGATTCTATGATTCATGTCATGCAGTGTAGCGTTTATATAAACTGCCTTTCGAGCTGCTAGGTGCCCGGGAATTCTAGAAGTGCATTTTTGAGGTACAGAAGCTATTTTTATGCACATCTAGTTAATTGCAGAGCCCCATCGTCAGGGGTGGCACCCCTTGTTTGAAACAAAAGCTTGGTTTGGACTCCTGTTAGAAGGAGCGTTTGGAGAGAGCAGCCAGCCTGGGGCTGCCCTGCAAGTGAAGGCCAGCCAGGAGGCACAGCAGGGCTGGCAGGAATGTTGCCAGCATGGGCCAGTCCAGTAGTGCAAGGCAAAATGAGCATCACAGATGTGGGGACAGTGGCCTGGGACAGGCAACTGGCTCCATCTCGTGCAGGTCCTGTGCCTGCAGCCTTCCCCCAGGCTGTGGTTGCGCTGTGTCCAAGCTGGCCTGGAGCTCTGGCAGCCCCAGGAGTGGGACGAGGATGCAGAGGCTGTTGCTGCACCCACATTGCTACCTGGTACTGACTGTGCTCCTTTTTTGTGTTTCCTGCCTGCCCCTGAGTTAGAGATTATAATGTGGCCCTTCCTCTATGGCCAGCCATCCACATGAGTTTGTTGAAGGCTGCTCTCATACATGGAGATTATTTCAGGCGTGAGGTTTTCCAGTGTAGCCTCTGGTGTCAATCCGAATGTCCTTTGCATTCTTATATTTAGGTTCCTAAGTCATATTTGACTATGCTGTGCTGGTCCGGGAATGCAAGCAACTTTTTGCTCCAAATGCAGACATCCAGTGAGTAAGAAAAGAAAAAATAATCAACTATAAAATATTACAACTACAAAATATTCTACTTGTTTTTATTAAACACTATGCAATGCTAATTATATAACTAACAAATAATTTGCAGGAGAATTCAGTTATACTCCTGACTTCTCCAAAACCAAAGTAGAGTTGTGAAGGAAAGGGGATATTGTACCACACCAGTATCCTTGGATGCTTTCCTTCATGAGGAACGTGGAGAAAACTAGAATTGTTGGCATAGAACACAAGGTAACATCCTCATTCTGATGTTGCAGCAGTGCAGATCCGATCTCTCCCTCCAGGGCTACTGGAGGATTTTGTGAGAGCTGAGTGGATGGGCTCTCAGAGAGACAGGAGGTGTCGTGATTGCCATTGCTGTAACTCTCGAGATATTATGGAGAGTCTGTTTGCATGATCTGAGGTTATTTGATATCATCAGTTCTTTGGCAAATCAGAATAATTGGTTTCCATTTAAATGAGAACACAGAAATATCAGTAATTCCCTCACTAATGGTTTTGTGTTTTGAAAACGAGCTGTTGAAGGAGACTGCACCATGTTATAGAGGACTCCAGCGTCCAGTGCTAGGGAATGCTGTTTGGAGATGAAAAGGAAGGTGGAGATTTACGGGCATAACTAAAATAGCGGTGCCCCCACACAGTGGCATCTCTGCATGCAGCACACGTGTTCCCATCCACCTGGCCTGGTGGCAACCCACAGCTGTGTGTCACAGCTGGAGCCAGCCCGGAGGGGAAGGGCACTACATCAGACTTGCTCTGTTCTCAAAATAGAGAACTTAAGGAAATCAAGGATCTACAGTAGAAAAGTCTGCTAGAAATGCAGCCACATTTTCTGATCAGCCTATTATAAAAACATAATCTGCTCACTGTAAAATGAATCCCTTTTCTTCTTTGCTTTCATAGGAAGAAATGGGAAGTGGCATTAAAGTTATTCTTAAGAACTTGAATAGGAACTTCTTTCTTGAAGTTTTCAGTGTTGCCTTTGGCAAGAAACACTAAAGTCGAAACATAAGGCACAAAGTCTCTATGCTGGTCTTTCCTATTCAAAATAAAACATAATATCTGCAGGGGAGAGAAAGGAAAATGGAAGTGGTTGAACCCTCTAGGAAAGTTGATCTTAGAAATAAGCTATGATAAAAATTATAATGAACAGCAGCAGAAGAATCCTTCTTGTAATGTTGTTATAAGAAGGAGCAGAAGCCTGGTGTGGCCTTGCTTGCATGTGGAGCTGACAGAGCTCCCCACATCAGTCTGAAACTTCAGTCTTCAGTCTGAAAAGCCGGAGCCAGTGACAAGTTAGAAATAAACCTCAAGGAGGTCTTGCACTTTTAGGAAGATGCTACCTGTGAGAGAGGCAGAGATTACACAGGGAAAAGGCATGCAGAGCAGCATGTGCATTCTGCAGTGGCCTTTGAAATGGTGGGAATCTCAAAATCATTGAACTATTATTAATAAATGAAGAGATCATGCTGCGCTGTAGTATCTAAACAATTCCAATCTGCTAGTTTGCCCAGGAATTTTAAAAACTGAAATTTGAGTTCTGATAGTGCGATAGTAAGTAAGGTACAGCTGGCCAGCCAGAAGGTGTGAGGTTTATTACCAAGGGTTGAATATCTTGTCTTTATGCCTGCCACACATCACTGTGAAATGGTCTCAGTTAGGATTTAAGCCTCATTACAAAAAGCACGAGTGCTTGATTTTGAGGTTTGATTTTGAGGTCCATTGTTTGTGTATATATATACATATGCATATACCTACTTTTTATAGGATTTAAATTCAGAAATGAAAACATAAGATCATGTAATCACTTTTAAGGGTCAGCTATCCCTGTGTCAAACCGTGCAGTTTTGCTTGACTAGAGCACAGCACCCTATTTCCACCAAAGTTATAAACACAGGAAAATGTTCCCATTCTCTTGGAAGTGACGAACACCTGTTTAGAAAATAAGAATCTCTGGTATCTCCAGATATCACATACAGAAGATCATTTTGTTTGGCAGGAGGGAAATGTTTCAATGTTCTTAAACTAGTTTTGTTCCAGATTGCTTAAGTGAGCTATAATGGGTGCATTGTTTTCATTCAAATGTATTATTGAAGATGCTGTTCAGAGGCCACGTGCTGTCTTCTGTTCCTGGGCCCTTCCTCAGTGCAAAGGGTATGTGATTCTAGACATTTATGTCAACCATACAAAGATTGTGACACCTAAAAACCAGGTTTCTAAAGCAAATGAGGCTGCCTTCCCTCTGTGGTGTGACCAGTAGAGCTTTCCAGTTGCTCAGGAGGAGCAGCACACTAGCATGTAGGTGAACTTAAATGAAAACATTTGCACTCACATCGACAAAGCAGAACATTGTTTTGCAGTAATGCTGATATGAAAAAAAAAATGTGTGGGCAGAAATCTTCTATGAAAAGGGTTGATTTTCTGAAAATTGTTTCCTACAGCAAAGAAAAAGTTATTTGAATGGTATATTCCCAACCCACACTAACACCACGTCTGTCTGAATCTTAGTATTGCCATCTGGCACCCAGTTGGAGAACCACAACAGCATATGTTTCTTTTATGTTACTATTTGATATTTATGAGTAAGACAATTTGATAATATATTTGGTTAATTACCTTTTAAAATTGCCTGTCCAGGAAATTCATGGGAAATGTGGCATTAAACTTTATTGAACGTAAGTGAGCAGGAAACTGTTTTCAGCCTTAAAATAAAGAGGAAATCTAAAGCAAGAGTACAGCACTCAACCACAGTGCAAAGGAAAAACTTTTCTGCAACATGCTGGGTTGATGGGGCAAGGTTTCAGTTCCCAGGCAGGGAGTAAAGAGCAATCAGACGGTTAAAATGTCCATTTTCCTGAACAGGCTGCTTTCCAAAGGATATCCAGATAGGAAATTTTGATTGAAAATCAATCAAAATCATTTTGTTTGAGAAATGGCACCATGATGTTGCCTGTCATTCAGGTACCTCACTCCTCTCAAAGGGTAAGCCTCCTTGGAGAGACTATAGCTATGGCTATGTCAGTAGCTAATGCATGGCAGGAGCAATCAGGAAAGCAAAACATGGTATGGGGGGTCCTGCACTATCCGCATTGCAGAGTGGAGTTAGTTGGATCTTCTGGACTAAACATCTCTGCTATGTGGGTGACTTGAAGCTGCCTGGAAGAAGACACCTTTGCTTCTGTCCCAACAGACCACGCTGAGAACATCCCTACTGCCTTTTCATCTGCTTCTTATAGATGACAGTAGCACTTCCAGTGCCCTACTGTGCTCATGTATCTGAGGCACCACACGTGAAACAAGCTTTATCGTATCCTGAGCAAAATCAGTAACTAAAACACTATTTAGAGGCTCCAGTCCTTCTAGACTTATGATGAGTTTGCAGAGCCCCATGATAGCTGGTGTTTCACATGGTGATTTAAGAACATATGTTGGGGCATGCTCAGAACATGCTGGAGGACTTCCCATGGTGAGGTTTACTCAGTGTTTCAGGTCCTTAGGGGCTGAAACACATTAAATCCACAGCTGGAGTGGATGTGGTCTTCTGATTTTATTCATCTGTTTATTGTGCCAGACCCACTTGGTAGATAGCACCAATACATGGCTAGCAAGGATGATAGTGGCCTCTGCTTCAGCAGTCAGTAGTACTCTGAACTGAATGCTTAGGTCAGCTGGCATTTCTGATGCCCTCTCCTCTTAAGAGCTGAGGCAGCGTGCCATGAAAACCTCTTATCCCCATATAACATGGGATAATCGAAAAAAAAACTCGGATGGGAGGCAGATGAATGACAAATCTCCATTACCCCCTTGGCAGAACAGTCAAGTCTAACTATTTTGGTTTCTGAATTAAATCATTTACTGTTGAACTATTCAATAATTCAAAGAAAAAAATAGCCTTTTTTAGTGCCACTCATTGTGAAATACTTACTAAATACATACTAAAATTGTTTTACCTTTGAAAAATGTTTTGATCTTCCCTAATATTTTTTAAAACGCCCATATATACACTTACCCGAACAAGAAAAAGCTGTGATCCTCTTAACACAGCACAGCATAGGTAGCTGTGAAGGGTGTTACAGTGCTACATGGAAGCTTACATAGAATAGCTGTCATTGGAATCCTGCTGTAAGTTGTCATTAATTAATGACTGCAGAATTTTTATTATTGATAGCAGTTTTAGAAGCAGAAATATCAAAACCTGATTCTGATCCTTTAAATTATAGCCAAAGGTGTTGAGGGAAGAACTGCCACCAACTTCATGGGAATTTGGCTCAGATTTTGAGAGACTGCATAAAACTACATATTACTTTAGTAGAGCCTCATTTCACAATGCAACATAATTTAACAGATTTAAATTGCACAACAAAGAATGTCCTATTTTCTAGGAGCAGTATAAAACCTAAAGGTACCTTTGGAAGAATGTGTTCAGAGAAAATGAGAAAGGAACAGATGGGAAAGCATTTACATAGGAGATGGCAGGCAATTTTATTTTTTCTATTGGCATGCTAATTAATGATCTTTCCAAAGAAGGAATGCTGTATAAATCTCCTAAAGGAAGGATAATAGCAAAAGATACAAGGTCAGACATACTGCTAAACTGTGCATGAATTTGAATGCAGAGGTATTGCAAAATCATGTGTCAGATTAATAACCTATTCTAAACAAAATGTTGAAGTACTTGGTAAATACAATTTGAAATGCAGATAGGAGATATAAGGAAGATGCACTGGAATTTGAAGCTGCAAAACCTAAAGTCTTGAGCCGTCCTAGATTGTGCAGCAGTATTTTGTCTAAATCCATAGCAAAGAGTGAATATTGAAACGGAAAGGGGAAATTCAACATTGTCATTTCATCCCCTCCCTTGAGTTCATGGATTTCTTTGAAGGTCTGTGTAGTTTAGCTGAGAAGTATAATAAGAATGAGACTTCAAAGGATTCAGTATAGCCAAGATGATAAACATTCAAAAGTGTGAAGCTTTTTCTATAACTTAGAATAATACTAATAGCAATAATATTCATAATACTTGATGTAACTAAAATCTGTGTAATGCTATTACGTCTGTTGCATTGGATAGTTAGCAATTATTCAGTCTGCTCCAGAAGGAATATGGTTCACAGCTATTGCATAGTCTGAGTCTTAGTGTCCAGGGCACTGTTCGTGAAAAGGAAAGAGGAGAGGAGAGGAGAGGAGAGGAGAGGAGAGGAGAGGAGAGGAGAGGAGAGGAGAGGAGAGGAGAGGAGAGGAGAGGAGAGGAGAGGAAAAGGGAGGGGAGGAGAGGAGAGGAGAGGAGAAGGGAGGGGAGGGGAGGGGAGAGGAGAGGAGAAGGGAGGGGAGGGGAGAGGAGAAGGGAGGGGAGGGGAGAGGAGAGGAGGGGAGGGGAGGAAAAAAACCCGTCCAGGTGCCTTAGGCACACCAAAACCATGTCAATGTTGGATTTTTCCCCTTTTCATAAAATTAATGGTGAAATTGTCCAAGGTTGCCAAGGAGGGCTCTGCCAGAGAACAGTAACCCAAGAATCTTCTTCATTTCAAGCTTTGTCTGAGTACAAGACCATAGCGTTTGTGTCTCTTTCTGCAGTCTTTCTAGCTTCATCTCTCCCACAGAATCACAGAATGGTTGAGGTTGGAAGGGACCTCTAGAGACCATCTAGTCCAACCCCCCTGCTCCAGCAGGGACACCCAGAGCACGTGGCACAGGGTGGCATCCAGGTGGGTTTGGAAGATCTCCGGAGAATGAGACTCCACAGCCTCTCTGGGCAGCCTGTTCCAGGGCTCTGTCACCCTCACAGGAAAGTTCTTCCTCACATGGAGATGGAACTGCCTGTGTTTTAATTTATACCCACTACTTCTTGTCCTATCACTGGTCACCACCAAGAAGAGTTTGATGCCATCTTCTTCGCATTCTCCCCTCAGGTATTTACACATATTTATAAGACTCCCTCTCAATCTTCTTCCCTTATCTCTTATTCTTTTTTGGCCCACTCTATTATCATTTCTCCTGAGTTTCTGTCCCTGCAGCTGTCTGAGAATTCAGGGTGTTGGCAACTGTAGGTGTGCTGAATCGCATTTTTAAACACATAGACATTGTAAACCTAATATATGTTGTTAGCTGGAGACCAAATGGGAAATATTTTCAATAGTACAGCTGTGAGGAGAGGAGAATTAAAACACTTATTCTGGGGGAAAAGCCACAGGGCTATGCTGTGAGCAACAGGTTGTCTAAGGACTGAGATTCTGGGAAGAGTTTGATCTGTATTGTCTGCAGGAAATGTGTGCTTGCACAGAGCCCAAAGTGCTGACTGCGAAACTCAACAAGGAACTGCTTGTTCAGAGCAGGTATTTGATCCTTTCTTTGGATCAGATCCACTTGTGAATGGCTGCAGGCTAAATTCACAGGGAAGACTGAGATAAACTCCATAGTTCACCATAACTTCCAACTTAGGCAGAAATAGCTTGCTGACAAAGTCCTTTGAGCAGAACAGGGGGAACCTTGGAAATATGGAGCTACGTGGTTTATGTAGCTCACCATGTAGGACCCCTGGATGCCATCTAGACTGTGGAACCCAACTGCCTGCCCTCCTCACCATTCCCAGATATGCCACCTCCAAATACAGGCTGCTGCTACTCGCTTTTCCCTCCTTCCCTTTACAACCACCTCAGACATGGGACAAGGGGCTGGCAACTCCCTTCTTGATTCAGCGCATGGATGTGAATGAGGTAGAGTATCTTAATCCTTGAATTTAGTCATTCATTGTCTGTCAGCTAGAGCACTTACCTGGGAGGTGAGAAAGACAGATCTCTGTTCCTACTCAACAGTGAGGAAGGCTGGCAAAAATTATTTTAAATATGTAACTCAGATGGAATGGCTTGAATGGAGAAGACGTGGACTTATATCCTGTTACCCATGCAGCCAAAGAGAGAACAGGTAGTAGTTTGGGACCTCAGATGTAAGAAGGAATTGTAGGCATCTAGCTGTGGATGTCATTGTAAGCCAGGTGTCCAAAATCTTAGAGATCTAGTCACACCAGCAAGTGGAGTTTAGGAAGCAGTTCTGTTCATTCTGTTCTTTCTAATTCCAGTTGAGCTCTTTTTCTCATTCCCTATTCCTTTTCTTTTTATTTTCATAGCTAGCGGAAGCAGCCCTCTACACAGGAAACTTACCGTGACTTACGTCTTCTCACCTCTTAGTGAGAAGCCAAGGGCACGAATTTCACGAAGCAGTCATATGTCCAGAAATTACCTTTGCAGCACAAGGACAAAGCTTCATGTATCTGCAAATTAACCTTAGGGAACCTAAGGGAAAACCAGAAATACAGAGATGGGACGGAAGAGCCTGAACAGTAGTGGCAAAGACTTGATTGTCAGAAGTAGCAGTTCACAGCTAATAAAGTCTGAGTTTCAGCACCTCATCAGGTGGGAACCAGTCCCCATTCTGACATTTTAAAAGAAGGAATTCAGGTGGAAGAAATAACCTTCATGATTTTGCTCTCTACTTTTAAAAACATACGAGATCGAGATTCATTAACTTAGAGGACAAGCAAGTAGAATTCAGAAAAGTACATGTACATTCAAAAATAAATATAGCTACAGATATAACAAGCCAAACATTGAAAATTCATTTAAACTGGAAATTTCAGAAATATGATTGCATTATGCATTGCTATATTTGCATGGAAAGGTGCAAACTTGTAAGGATTACATGAGCAAAAGAAGCTAACCCATTTCGAACAATAACATTTTGAAAGATTTTATAAAACAACCAAAATTCTAAAGGTAACGGTGGATGTTAGCTCAGCTGGATTATCATCTAACCTAATAGAAAATGAGACTCTGGCAATAAAATAAATAATGCTGTTTAATTACAGTCATGACCTTTAGTAATTGCTGCATTATTGCTTTGTATTGTAAGAGATTTATTGTATTTACTGAAACAATTGTTTTTTCCTCTGCCAAAACCATCAAGCATTGGAATTAGAAATTATCTATTAGATTATCTGGTTTGTGTATTCCCTGCTGTGCAATGTCTTGTCCGGCTCTGCTGTAAATATCAAGTGATGTTTTGTGCAAAACTCACCGGAAGGTTATTCAATTCAGCTTCACTGAACTTACACTGGAAGCCTATTTGCCTCTATTCAGTTAAGATATATGATTAATTCTATTTCATTCCTGCATGAAAGTTTTTGTATGTTTGTTTATTTGTTTCATGCTTCTCTCCATGGAATACAGTTTGGCCTGCTGCTGCTTTTTTTTTATTATTATTTCCTTCTTTTTCTTGAGTTAAAGCCTTATTGAAAAGGGAATAGTTTTATGTCTATGTACACAGTTTTATATACGACTGCTTTTCTGATACTGAGGAAAATTTGAGAAGGTGCATTTCTGCATCAAAATCATACAACATTTGTGCAATTATTAATGCAAAATAAGGCAAACAATGACCACCTTAGTTGGGGCCACCTGAGAATTTAGAGTTAGGCGCACGTGAATGCTCAAAGAAAACAGTCACTCGCATGGTAGAAGAGAAAGCCCAGACTTGCTGGAAACTCAACACTGTATTAAGGAGTTGGAATTAAGTAATTTACTCATATGAATAAAGCACAGAACATTATTTTTAGAAGCCTCACTGTTCTGATTGACCCAATAATTTTTCTGCTAATCTCATGGCTGGTCCTCCTGAACCAAGGGCTATCCCCTGTCCTGCAGAATTCAGAAAGTAACATCATTAATGATAATAGTATGATTTTGATTGAATTTGCTACCTTTTAGTCCAGCACATTCCACTGGGGTCTGGAATCTCATTTCAAAGGCAGATAAGCTACCTCAGCCAAACTTTCAAAATCTCATTCAGATTATTTAATTGAACCTCTCTCTCTTGCATGTAGATAACAGCTTATACTCAAAGATTTAATAAGTGTCCTGGTCTAGATAGTTCCCTCTCTGATCATTAGAAGAGGCAGGGCCATTAATATCAGCTTATCAGGTTTTGCTGCCCTGTCATATTTTCCCTTCTTTTAATTTTACTGGAAGTCTTACATTAGCACAGTGCTTCTGAAGAAATGTACAGATTTTTTGGCCTGATCTTCCTGCTGCTTGTTCATACTTTGAAGTGCCAGGTTATTTTGTTGAGCAGCCTGTTGTAGCAGCAAGCCTTTTGTTTCCTTCTTGTAAAAGAATAAACTCACGCTTCTGTCACCCTGACTGCCAGGCACGTTCTCCCCTATGGCCGATGGATAGAGACAGACCTAGAAATCCTTCCTTGCTCTCCATTTGGCAAATCTAGAGCATGTGCTGCTTCTTATCCCCTCCCTGGGCTAGGTGTAGTAGATTACAGTGCCTCATCTGTGTGCTCCATATGGTGACATTGCTAGGAGGAAGGCGGCTAGTACTCAGCTCTGCAGATCTGTGCTTTACGACATTCAGTCTTGAGCCCTTCTAGGTAGGGAGTCATTCAGTTTATTTGTCCAACATTGCAGTCTCATGTTATCTCAGGGTGTGATGAGCCATGGGACTGTGCATCAGACTTTCTGCAGCTAGGAAAACCATTTGGAGAAGCCTGTGTCCACACTTTCTCCTGTCAGACTGCAGAACTTGTCTAGCTGAGTCCAACCTGAGCACAAATTTGCGTGTCCAATTGGTTGTATGCAAGATAAATTTGGGTTTAAATAGATGTCTCAGTTGTCTCCAGAGACATTCCTGAAGTCCATCACATCCTCCTGGGGTGAGCCCTGTGGTCTGTATGCTCTAAAGACAAAGCAGATATCTCCAGATCCTCTTTTTCACTGAAAATTTTCTGAATAGTTCATTTCAATTCAAATTTATCTTTAATTGACATCCAATTGACACATGAGAGGCTCCCAAAGTCCTGCGCTAGCTCACTAAATGCCAGTGACAACAGAATAGTGGCAACTTCAAAGACGCAAACTAGTCAAGACATCCAACAGCGAAGCTTTATTTAATCATCTCACTTATATGCTGAATAGATTGCCTTCATCTTTCAACATTTATAAAAATCCACAAAAAATGCGAAAAGATGTCCTACAATGGTCCTGATATTATCTTCTACAAAGAAAAAAAAAATCTATAACCTTTCAGAGAACTCAGCAGGACATTGCTTTTCCTTTGTTCCCCTTATCGTTCTTTGCATTCAGGATGAAATTAATGATTTTCTCAGACGCTTATTCCCTTCAGAAGTATGTTTAGAAAAATCATCTGTCTTGGCAAAACATGCAGAATTCTTCCCAAATAGGTCTTTTCTAATTAATGAGTCTTTCCTCGAACCTGAATGACCTTCACAAGCTTTTCAATTCAGAGGATATAATTCTCAGCCCACAGAAATGTTGGTCCTAGAGTGTGCATGAAAACAATCTTATGAATGTGTATTAAGCCACACACAAATGATGAATTGTTCCAAATGGGTATTAGCCTAGTCTTGTACTTGCTTAATGTGCCTTCCAACAGAAGAGGAGCCGTTTTTAAGGGTGGCATCAGGAGAAAAAAAAAAAAAAAAAGGAAAAATGGTGGATGTAGTTAAACCATAGATAGCTATAGATAGGAACTGCCATTTCCTACTCTAAATAGGGAAGAAGATTATGTTCTATTTTAGGAACCATTCTATCCCAGATAACAACATTTCCTCTGTCTGTCCTCACTTTGTCAGGACAGGAAATCTTTCCTCTTGCCATCTCACTTTGCTTTTCAGCACCCTCCTCCTCCTGTAACCTTCTCTTATTCATACCCTTCTCCCCAGGCTGCTTTATCACTGTTTTCCTGAGATTCTCTATTTCTTTCTTCCCTTGCCTTCAATCTCCTCAGCTGTGCTCTAAGAGGATCTTTCTTATCCGGTATCGTTCAGCTCCAGGCTTTCCTTCCTATCCGTGCTCATAAATTCTTTCTCTCACAGTCTCCTTTCCCTCCCCTTTCTGTGCAGCTCAGGTAGAGGCAATCTGCATTCCTGTGCATCTAGAAACAGCCCAGCATATGCCAGGGCTGCACATCATACTGTGAGCTTTTTGCCTCTTCTTTAGAGCTCAGCGGCCACTGGGTTTTCCTTCCCGATGCACTGACAGTTGGAAAAGGCTCTGCCAGAGAACCTCTTTGGCATATGTGGTTTTGAGGAGAGGTGGGATGGCATTACATAAATGTTATGCCATATTTGGCAGAAATTCCTAGAACTGAACTTTCCGTCCCTTTGCTATGCCTGTTGCTCTTCACCAAATACTTGTGTGTTTGTGCATACATACATCTCTCCCTCAACCACAATGCTTATGTGCTTTATAGAGACGGGATGTAGATCAGAATGGTTATTCTCACTCTAGAGGTGGTGAGACCCTGCATGTGCAGGGGGATTGGACTAGATGACCTCTTGAGGTCCCTTTCAACCTTAAGCATTCTATGATTCTATGATAACTGATTTAGGAGAAGACCCAATTTAGGCAAGGTTATGTGGGTCACAGGAAAGTTAAGAATGGAGTCCAGAGTCTTGAACCCTATAGAATTATAATCATCCCAGGTTGACAGCAAACACTCAGGCAAGTACAATGGTATGTCTGCCCTTGATATGTCACTGCTCAACCTCGTTTTTTGGCATGAATTTGGACACTTTCAATGTTAGAACAGATGTAGGAGGAAGGAAAAGTGAAGGATAAAAAGCTGTTGTTGGGCTTTCTATGGAGTCTGTGAAGCTACATCTACTGTATGACTGCATTGAGCCTTTGCGCTACTTTAGTCATTTATATGAAAAAGGCAGTCAAAATATACAATTGAGTGCAAATTAGACACCTGGCCATTCAGGTAACATACAGAAAAAAATCCACAAGTGACATTTTCAAGCAGAGATAAACAGTCTTTTGGATGCTGTTCCCACACTCAGGGCTGCTTCTACAGATGCACTTTTGTAAGACGGGGTTTAGTCCAACCAGTTTCTATTGTAAAGCAGAAAGAACAATTCTGGCAAATGCTTGTTGTAGGAGAGAGGCCACACAGATGTGAAGGATGAGATGAAAGAGAGGAATTTCAGCAAAACTCAGCAGGGTTATCAGCTCTGTCTGAGCTCTCTGAGCAATGAGCCACTCTTTTATAATACATGTGACAATGTCAAGTCCCTCTGTCCACCTAAGACTTGGCCACACTGGGCTATACATGCCAGGTATGGGAATGACATTTGCTCACAGCATCAGCTTGAGCTGCACAAAGTAAGGACGGTCTCTGCTCTGCCTCAGCAGCATCAAACAAGGCTGATGTCACCTGTCACAGCGCAGCTTGGTATCATCTCTGCTCAGTGCAACGCCTTCCTGGTACAAACCTCTCCAGTATAAGTTCATGTAGCAAACTGCCTCTAATGGCTGGTGTAGTCCTGTGAAACTCGTTGGCAAAAACATTACTTTTATATTCTATGACTGTAATTTAAGGGAACAAATACAGGCCAAAAAAGAGTATATGAATTTTCCTGTCTTCTGAATGCTTTCATACATACAGCTACAAGGAAGCTTTCAGTGGCTCAACTGGCAGAACAACAATTCTATTTCTACTGTCATTTTCAAGCCTTATTCAGTTTCTAACAATTAATGGGATAAAATAATCTACTTTCCTGTGTTATTAAAAAAAAAAAACAAAAACTCATTCAATTTCTCAACTTGTACCAGCGTGTTCTAACAGAAACTGAGGCAGTTTGCCAAAGGCTAATGATTCAGTTTTATATGATTAGTTTCTTTAGCCAGATCCAGATATTTAAAGGAACTAATAATTTGTTACATTGCTAATCTCTAAATTGCCTGCAAAGACTCACATCTAACTACAGCACTTTAGTACTTCAATCATGTTATTCTTTTGTTAATATTTTTCTTCCATGTTGTTTGGAATCAATACACTAATGTAAGAACAGAGTAACTACAAGATTATATGACCCATATAATTTCTCACAGCTTGCCATCAGAAGGAGGTATAAGCAAAAACAACATAACGGAGAAGCAGCTAGATAGAAGCTGGAGGTATAATTAGAGAAAATTATGTGGCTATGAAATTGTCTGCCTTGTACTGTATATAGCTGACCTTGATGTTCAGTCACACTGTCCTTAGCAGGGGACAAAGCCTAACCTCCTGGCAGTATTTCTGCAGTTCAAAGCAAACTCTGGTATTACAGAGTGACATTTCAGTGGTGCCTCGTAATTTAGGTTGCCTAAATGCCTTAGCATAGGCTCAAGTGCAACCTGGAATAAAGTCTGATATTTAGAAACTTAATGAAAATCAGTCGCCTTTAAGATGCCCAGGCTAGACCTTTGGATCCTGGTATGCTCAGGATTATTGATCACTCATAAACATGTAGTCTTCTTGCATACTGTAATATATTATCCTTCTTGTGTGTCTCTGTAAGCATCAGCCGACACAACTGGGGTTCATCAGCAAACCTTCAGGCATCTGTACAATGCTGACTGTAATATTGCATTTCCTGGTCCACCTCATGGACTTAAGTTCATAAAGAGTTTAAAAGGCATCTGCCAAATCTTCAGATAACAACTGTGAAAAATCTTTCCTTTTTCATTGTGTGTCTGAAGTACCTGTGGGAGCTTGGATGTTGACTCTTGAAGTCCGAAATGGTCCTTTCTTCTCCCCTGGCACTTTACTGGGAAAATCTCAATTTAAAAAATATATATTTCTTAATTAGAGGGAAGAGGGAGAGCAGTAGTTCTTCTCCTATAATAATATTGACTCAGATTGGACTCCATAGCCAATGCCCATCAAAATTGTCGTAAAAATTAACATACGAATTACCAGATCAGAATGTCGTAGACTAATGCTCCATCTGGTCCAGTGTTCTGTTTCCAGAAGTGGCTTACACCAGATGCTTCACGGCAGTAATAAAATATTAAACATTTAGAGAGTGCCATAAGTGCCTTAACCAACCACTAACTTGGTCATTGGGCAGCTGCTAGGAAATCGAGTAACACAGGGAGCCTGCCAGCACTTCTGCTTTTCTAGTAAATAGAGCAAAGAAAAGCATGTCCCTGTGGAATAGCAGTATCTGTGAAATCCACTCCTGTGCAAATTCATAATTCATCCTGACCATACATGCACACATCCAGATGCACACACAAATCCTGTTCGCTAAGTGCAAAAATGTGCAGTGATGGCCATGCAATGATTTCATCAGAGGTGAAAAGTTCCTCAGGAGACTTGTGGGGTAGATTAGTATTAATTAAGCTAAAACATTTCCATCTGATCTAGTCACCCTAGGCTGCCTTTATAATCAAAAGAGCAATATGAGCACTTCCAGGGCATGACTCTCCTGACCTGGTTTAGATGTCTACTTGAGGACGCAGTGACTCCACTGGCTCCACTTACTCACTCTCTGTTGACTACAAAGGGCTCCCGGCTGACTAATTCGGATGGAGACCTCTACAGTGGAGATGTCTACATTTTGTCATATGAGTCCCACCATTGTGCCAAAGCTAATATTTTTAAAATAATACGGGGTTTTAAAGAATTAAGATCCAAAACAGTTAAGACACTTGGGCACATATTTCAGTCTGCCCCTCTCCTTAACTTCCCTTTCTGCCCGGACAGTAATTACATCTAATGCAGTCTAGATGATTATGGGAGTAGAATATGGAACTTTTTAGTTTTAACTAGCAGTTCAGAATGATCTGTCTTCATAATGACCAAAATGTGTTAGCATTAGATGGCTGTGAAATGGGTTGATTGCATCACTAATGGTTGATGGCCCTCATCACACCGAATGCCTTGTGGTTTAACAGTAATTGGTCACCTTGGTGGAGACCTCGACAAAAAGTCTATCTGAACAGAGACAGTGACTAGGCCTACATTTTTCTTGTAGGTTTTGTCCTTTAAACAAGGTGAAAACACTCTGAGAGGGAGGTTGCATGACCTGTAGTTGTAAAAAGAGTTGTCTGCTTTTCCCAAATCTGGCATCTCCTAAAATGTCTACAGCTGCATGTGTTCTAATTGCTTTATATTTCTGTGTTTTTTTATAACTCAGTATTTAGTTATCTAAAGCACATTTTCTTAGGAGGTGCAAAAATAATGACACTCAACTAGTTTTCTAAGCATTTTCTTTTAAGTCTATTTTGTTGATCTTTTTTGTCTCCTGTGGTAAGGGTTTAATTGACTTATGGGCTAAAAATGGCAACGGAAATCACAGCAAGGCTAGAAGCCTATTATCATTCTTAACAACCCAGGTTTACAAAGGATATATAAACAAAAGCAGAAAACTGAAAACCAGAAAATGCATAGCATTGTGTCACTAATCAATGTCAAAGAGCAATATAGAACAGAAAAGAAAACACATTCCCCCAAAGAGGCACCTGCTGCTACATACTGTGCGGAAATCTTTACATGTATCTTATAAGGTAGAAGAACTGAAACTGTCTTTATAAGAAGAAAATATTACAAGGTCTGAAAAAGAATATTACACCATGGATGGAAAATTAATTAGTCAAATATGAGGCCAGGGATTGTTTATCTGTTGCGACTGCTCTAGAGACACACTATAGCAGTTTTATTTATCTAAAGAGTAACTGCAAAGAGAAGGGGAAGATATCCTTAGATCTTGTGTATGTGCAGCATGAAGTGATAGGCTTGAAAAATTAGCTTTCTAGCCGTTGGATCTGGAATAGATTACTTTGGTTGCTATCAGATTTTCATCGGGGAAGGTTTCTAAGACAGGGCTGGGCAAGCATCTGTCATGAATGGTTTGATTCTCTAGTCCTACTTTCTAAGCCTTTTTTAGTTATTATTATTTTGCAGAATCATTTTTCTTTATTTCATAGAACTTTTTAACAAGGTGCGATGTGACTCAACTGTGTTTTTTTATCTGTAGAATGGGTATAGATGTCCTGATATCTGAGCTCAGCTCTACTATGGAAAGTAGTTAGTGAAGCATGGCCTTGTAACAGCTTGTCCTGAAGGTTACTGCTCATCTGAGTAGCCTCAACTATGCTTTACCTTAAAACTGAGATACCCAGAGACATCTGGTAACTCAGAGAACAGTGTATTTACCTATGGTATTTGTATTCTATGCTTGACAATCTGTAATTAATTTAGGGGGGAAAGAGCACAGAAATCAACATTTCCAAAGTTTTTTTCGAGAGCCACTCAGTATGTGACCCTCGAAGTAATAACAAAATTTGCTCCAACTGGCTCAGCCAACTCAGAGTGCTGTCAAGTGCATTGGATCTCCCTCACTATTGCACTCTTTGAGCAAAAGGGACTCTCATATTGATTGATAGTCCACAACTCCTGTTACTTTTCCTGGTCCTCTCTGCAGTCTAGAAGTTCGTGGTAGTAGGTTCCTGACTGCCTCAAGTGTGCTACTGCTGTTGCTGAAGGAGCTCAGACTTTCTTCCATGGAGTCAGTAGCACAAATGAGGGCTTGTTGTTGCTACAAAACTGCCATGTGGGTTTCTCGTGTTGTAGAAACCATATATATAAAAGGAAAATAAATTATTGACTGTATTTACCTTAGATATTAGTTTCTGTAGGAAGCTTTTGCGTCTTGGGACTACATTTTATGAAGGGACTGTGTATCTCTTGGATACTATGGTCTAAACACTGGTAGAGATGTAGCAATGTTATTGCTTTGCCTGTTAACCTGTTAAGTGCAGCACCTACGTAGAGACACTGAAATGCAGAACATATGCGATGTAAGGATTCTTAAATGCCTCCTACTGGAGCCCAGTCTGTGTAGCTGAGTTTAATGAAGACAGTTCTTGCAAAAATAGATTAATATCTAAAAGGAATGGAGCATTTTTCTATGGATAGTGATGATGCCTGGCTGTCTTGGAGTACTTTGTTTTGCCCAGAGCAAATGATGAATTTCTACAGACTGGAAATCAGCCACTGAGTGTAGTTTTTAATAACTAAGCAATAGGTGCTACTTTCAGTAAAGGCTCTACGCCTACATTCATATCTGAAGAAAGGCTATTTTTCCTTTCATATTTCTTCAGCAGAGTGCATGGATGTGGATGAAGTATTCGTTTGAGTTAATATATATGCAAATAGCAGAGACCATTAAACATACATTATCTCCTCCTGCTAATGATGTTTAGTACTTTCACACTGCTGTAGTGTTGCTTCTTAGCAGTGCTTTTTCTTAGCAAACTGCTGAGTCTCGCCCTGCTATTGCTGGTGTTTGCAAGGAGCAGGTTCAGAAATTCACTGTAGCTCACAGTTTGAGGGGCTGGAGGGTAACAACACAGGCGTATGGAACTGCTTGTCCTCAGCTTGCCAACATAACTGTTTGTACAGCCATGCTGTGAACCAAATCAATATGCTGATAAGTGAACCCGTCTGCCTTGAAAATAACCTGGTAAAAAAGATCAATTTTCTGATCTATCTCACAGCATGACCCCCATGAGCAGTTACATTGGCACAACCAAAGAGGCAGCTCATTGCCACGTGCTTCACATTTAAAGTGGGACATAATTAAAACTGCCTCCTTGTTTTCCTTCTGTTTTTATTGAAGTAAAGTGAATGTGTGTTCATGCTCAGCCATCTTTGTGGCTCACATGTGGTTCTTGCTTGGAAATAGCAGGTATAAGAAGGGCTGAGGATAGCCTCATTATTCTCCTGACAGCAACAGTCAGCAACAAAGTAGACCATGTAGAACAGCTCTGGGGGGGACTTACTGCTGTGCTGCAAATGCTGAAAGATGTCTGTGCAAAGACCTGCTCCTAAGCACACAGCAAGATCGGCTCTGTCAGGGGCAAACTGAATGCAACCTGTCCTGGTGGCAGAGAAAGAGTGAAACGCATCAGGTTTCTGCGTTTTGGCCAGAAGATAGCTTAGGTATGAGAAAATTCTGCTTTCCAGGCATCTAATTATGACCCATGACTCGTTCAGAGCAGAGCTGGGCATGAAATCAACCTGTCACTGCAGCACTAGCATTTGCACCCATTTTCATCACTGAGCTGTACTAAAGCATTGCCAGGTCTCAGCTGTTACAAGATCATCACAAAATGAGATGAAGAGTTGGATGTTTCGGTGCCCATTGTTTCACCTCTGACAAGTGCTTCTCCTGCCATAGCTACCCATTCTGTTTGTTTGTTTGTTTGTTTTCTTGCTTTCTTCATAGTTTCAGCTTCCCACTTGCCCTGCAAGTACCTGCCTATTGAAACCTGAAGCAGGTTTCATGGGTGGTATATGCTCACCAGGAGTGGCAGAGGATCCTGACTGACTCTCACAGCACAGCTGAGCATCAGGTCAAACATGTAAAGAAGTAATATGTTTAACTCCCTCTTGAATGCACCATGGCCAGGATACATCTCTGTCAGGAAAGAGTTCAGCATGGGACATCATGAGCTTGCTTGAAATAAGGCTTCTCTGAACAGAGATAGTCAGGTGGTGCTGTCGGTTTACCCTTTGCCATCAATATTTGCTTCCAAATTCTTCCTTTTTGGCAGAAATATATTTTTTGGTAGATCCTAAAGCAGCTGCCTCAGCTATAGTATTGCCAGCTCCTCATAGGAGGAGGAAATTGTTAGCAACTTTTCAAGGTATTTTTCTAAGCTTCTTTGATATGTATTTTCATTTTAATGATAATTGGAAATAAATGTATTAGTAAGAGCATAGCCCTATGGTGTTACTAGGAGAGAAACCGACATTAGGGACTCTCCTGGCTTAACTAGCCTTGTTCCCCTCCCCAGGACATTGCATAATCCAGTCCCTTTCATAAACTATTCAGCCTTGATCTTGTGATATTTTTCTTTTCTATTCTTACTAGTAATTAATTCTAGAGTTAGGTGGTTAGAAACCATCTTCTGATTTTTAGCTTAAATTTATTCTTTTTTTTTTTTTTACATACTTTTGTGGCTGTCTCAGTGCTGACCTTGCGTTTAAATTGCTCTTCTTCCACATTTCTACTTCCTTCCCCAGTGTATTTGTAGATGGCAGTCATATCCCCTCTTAGCCTCACTTTAATTAGGCTTCTGTAGTGCCTCTCATATGGTAGCTTCTCCTTCCCTCAGTAATCCTCCAGCCAGTATTTGCTGTTCTGTTTTGCTCTCATTTCTCTTGATGCAAGTGACCAAAATTGTGCTCAGAATCCCAGTGAGGTGTCATCAGAACTCTGTGCAATCCTATTAATTTTTCTCAGTCTTTACTGGAAACACCTATTTCAGTACCTCCTAGAACTACAGATTTCTTTTTCACCACCTTACACACTGGTACCTTATAATCCTCCTATGATCAGCTAGAACAATCAAATGTTTTTCCTCCCTGTTAATTTTAGGTCTGGTGTAGGAACATGATTATACTTACAGGAACATCCATGCAGCCCTGTTGCTTTCAGCAAATGTCGCTGAGGTGAGAATCTGAGCTTGCAGTAAATACTCTGGGATGACTTTACTCCATTATATTTAACTAAATTACGGTGTAAAGGCTGAGCAGTTCACCTTACTGGAAGCAAAGCAGCAAAACCCATAGCCATTACCGTCTAACACAAATAGTATGTAGTGTGTAACCCTTGAAGGCAACCATATGGAGAAAGCTTATACTGAGGAAGAATCTATAAGGATTAGGAGAGAGTTTGCAGTGAGGAATCATTTTTCTTGACAAAAGTGTTTATTCATTGGCATTTTTAAAAACCATCAATATGTTCTTTTAGTGCCCATGGTCTGCATTTGCCTTTGCTGTCTCCCTTTCTTCATCTAGCTATTTCTCAGTGTCATTCATGTATTAGATGTTCTGTGGTTTAAAAAGACAAGGCAGTAGGTAGAGTAACATTTTACATGTACTGTTTGAAAGCTTAGTTTCAGATCAGAGATTCTGGAGAAGAAGCAGGGGGGCATGAGGAAGTGGCTTGGTAAGTAATAGCTGGCCTCTACCCTGAGCTCCTCCACCTCTCTCATCTTAGCAGAAATACCTTGAAAATGTCAGTGCTTTGACATCTGTGGGTTTTCAGGCTTTTAAAATCTAGCTATTTTCCTGAAGTGTGCATGTCAGGGTAATAAGTATGGTGAATGAACTACTCCAGTTTGTTTACCAATCAGGATTTTATCCTGAAATGATGTTAAAATGCGTAGGTGTTGGAAGTCAGTTTTCAGCAGTTTATGATGTCAGAAACCCATAAATTGGTCAAATCATTTTGGGTGATTCTGAATAGCATTTAATTCAGAAATAACATTTTTTTTAGCTTCTATTCATAACACTCAGACCACAAAAAATAAAGCCATGGGGTAGCATCACCTTGACCTTGGTGTGGTCACACAGTGCTATTTATAAACATTGACCACCCCAAGCAAAGGAAGGTATTGAAATATTTTTGCTCATTACAATATGTAAAGCTGAAAGTTCATCTCATTTTTTGAGGACAAAGAAATATACAGCAAATTCTTTTAGTGGTCAGAGAGACCAGTTCGGTTTAATGATTCAGTATCATTTTTATAACTGGAATTTGAATACTACTTCTGTACAGCTGTAGATGTATAGTGATATATACACAAAGAGAGGAAGAGAGGAACAGCACTAAAATACTGACCTATTCAGGTGCTCAACAGCTGTGGACCCAAACTCCACTAGACTTAGTCTTGGAAAGATCCAGTATTTTTCTGGACTGATTCAACCTGTTCCATGCTTAAATGACTTTCTGAGCAGACGAATCCAATTTCCTGGGTCGGGTCAGTCAGGACAGCAATTTCTGTAGCATTGCTCTTTGTTTCATGACTAGAATGTGTGTTTGTGAAATGAGGCTGTCTTACAGAGCATTGAAGATTGAGTTTTGGAGGCAGAAGCCATTACATGAGTTGCAGCATGTCTCTTTAAGAAGATTTATAATTATGTTTATTTTTTTTCCTGGTGTAAAGGCCAAACTTGCATGAATTGCTTACTGGACAGACGAGTGTTAGAATGAAGCTGTCAATCCCATTTTGAGCAGAGACACAGTTAGATGCAGAAGCTGTACAAGTATACAAAGAGCAGCTCCTTAACTGCTCCTATAGTTAACACAATTGTTCCCAGGTCGTTACTTAACTCACTTAAGATTGTGCTACATGACTCAGTTCTGACAGATAACATCAAGAATATTTTCTAGAACGTCCCATAAATCTAACTAATCAAAACTAATGTAACTAGTAATTAACGCTAAGGATTTTGAAATATTCTTATCTGTCTTTTCAATGACAAGCAGTTTAGTAGAGTATTGACAGAACGACCAAAAACTAATTTTGAAAAACTAAAGTTTGGAATAGTGCTGTTAGATAATTCTGGAACTCATTACGGCAGGGGGGAAGTACTTACAGAAAATCTAGTGATTTACAGTAAGATATTTTATATAAAAACTACATATGAGTCACTTTCATTCTTTATTAAACAACTATCAGATTCTACTGCCATTAAAATTAATGGCAGTGCTTCTAGTGGATCAACATTAGGAATTTAACATCAAATAAGAAAATAAAAAAATCAAATAGATCCCTAAATCCAGTCTACCACTTCTGAAAATAGTACAGAACTGCTCTTGAAGTCAACCAAATTTGGTATTCACTTTAGAAATGCAGTTGTACGTTTAATAAAACATTTCATAACCATTACAAAGCATGGGTCAAGTCCAGAATTTATTGGTCAATGTACGTCTTTATGAGTATTTTGCTTTTCAGTTTCTCAGTGACTCATTGCACAAATAGACCCTTAGCATTTCTGTCTAGACCTTTCCTTGCACAGGAGGGGAGAAGTTTCAAATGTGCTGCATCATTATTAAGTAATAATATCAAATAATGACTTTAAATACTGATAAATTAATCTGATCACAATGTCACCCTGCAGAGGGTTTTAAGACTGTAAAGAGCAACTTTCTGTGATGACAGAGTACCAAAATAGGGACTATGGCAATGAAATTCATAGAATTCATATAAGTAGCATTAATCCCTCGGCTGTGAATGACTTTCTTCCAGATTTCCAAGCTGTAACCGTATTGTGATTTCAACAAGAATTGACACTAAAAAGGGTGTCCTCTGCGAAGCTACATCTGCAGATGTGGCTCCTTGCTCACCAGAGCAAAGAGTCAATGTGGAGATGGACTTCGAAGTCATGACTGCCTGTAGGAAATCACAGTGTTCTGCAAACAGCTCTGTTTTCTCATTCCAGAAATAGCCATGAAATAATGAGCTGTTGTTTTACCACAGTGATATATTTAGGACACTTACTGCTTTCTTTTCCATTTCCTGAAATTATAAAAGGGAATAAGAGGGAAAAAAAAATCTGTATGAACAGTAAACCAAAATGGCTTTTCTCTTTTTAGGGCAACCTATGAGATGCATATCATGAACCGTATTGTTCAAGGTTTTTCTATGCTTGGGAATTCTCATGGGATTTCTATCCTGGAAGGACTGTCTAACAGCAATCTTTACTTTAGAAGGTGAATTAACACAATCTGTTGTATCATCTGCTGATTTTCATGAACCTGCAAACTTCACATCTTGGACCCTCTACCTTGTATGATTTCTTTCTGAAAAAGTGCTAAAGGGTTAAAAATACATCTGGCAGGAAAGACAGAGTGCGCACTAGCCATTATATAAGCCTCATATCCTTAGGAAACCAGAAAAACACACTAATAACCAGTACCTGAGCTATTTCTCGGCATCATTCCACTGCAATATATTGCAAACATTTTTGTAATATCTTGTAAGTTCCATATACTTTAAGTAGCTTTCCTTTTTTTTTTTTTTTTTTTTTTAATACAGGATTAAGACAATCCCTGTGTAAAGACTAATCATGACAGTGCTTTAAAGTGCCATGACTGTCAGCTCACAGTTCTTATTAAAAGTTGGACAGCTGACACAACAGCATCTTTTTTCTTCCTACCAACCTACATCAAGTATTGGATGGATGTGATCTCAAAGGAGGGTTTTTTTTTTAATGTCATGTTCAGCTATTGGTTACTTTATGCTGAGCTGTGAACTGTGTGGTTATTGGAAGCAGCATTAAAAGCTAGGGAGTGCCTCTGTTTTCAAGAATATCTATCACTACTGTTGTAGACACCCGACTGACTGTAGAGTATATTTGCAGCCACATAGGATATATATTTGACCTGCAGACATCAGGAATGAACAAATCCAAATTGTCCAGAGTGAAGAGATTTAAAAAATTGTGGAGGGTGAGTGAAAAATATGCATTAGTTTATTATAGAAATTGCAATGGAAATAAGTTACAAGCAGGTGATTTTGGTGTTTGAAGACCAAATGTCCAGCTGCATGTATGTTATTTGATCAGACTTGTCAAAGCAGCGTTTAATTATGTGTTTATTTGTTTTGTAGGTTAGTTTCATCTTTACAAATTTCTTTCTAGATACTTGTGAGAAAAGTTTTTAGAGCATTTGAAATGGTAACGACATTCATAGATTAAAAGTACTAGAGAAGGCTAATTTATTTTCTTTTCATTGTCCTCGGAATTCACATTTAAGGGAATTTGGCTATAGAGAAAGCATAAAAAGAACTTTTACACTCAGGGTATATATTAGACCTTAGCTGTGTAGTAGAGGCTTAAAGTTCATGTGGCATTGGAATATCAGATGACAGTCACATTAATTTAAAAATAATAGAAGTTCATACTTACTTTTTAAATGTCTGCATATTTTATAGAGTTTTATAGAATATTTTATAGAATAGAAATAAGACCACACAAAGGGATCATTTGATGCAACAAGTGCAAAGGGCATGTATCTGATGTCTTATGAACTGTTTTCTACCAGTTTTATTGAGAAGTTTTGGGTCAGTTCTCAGTGATAAAAATGAGATATTTTTAAAAAAATTCAAATCAGTTGCTTGGATGCTTTCAGAATATGGGAATCTCATATCATTTAATGAACTTAGATTGTCTTGCATATAACAGTTACACAGGGTTTATTTTCTGTTATCTGAAACTGTTTACTTGCTTCCCAGTAAAATTGATTTTGAGTATTTAAATTTAGCCTCGATACGAGATTCTGTCAACAATAAGAAATGGTTGATTTCCATGATATACAGCAATTTGCAATCAGGATGTAGAGGAGTAGAGATTTTTTGACACTTAAACAGTCTGCCATGAGAGTAAAGTCTGTATTTATGTTTTTGTTTATAGAAAAATGTCATTACCTGAGTGAAAATTATATTTTAATCATCATACATGTTTTATTTGTACAAACAGACACAGTTTCCTTAGAAATTAAAGCATATCCATTAAGCATAAGTAGATATTATATTATATTAAGTGACATGAGGTAATTACCACAGTCAAAGCATGATATTTAAATGGGCTCAGGGAGCGGTTTAGTTTTAAGAGACAAGATGTCCTTCTTGAATAGAAATATTTTATTTGCATATATCTATGTATGATGCCATGCAGCTGAATGCTTTACCTCCTATTTATAAGAGCTAATAAACTGTAGACTATTAAGCATCCTTTAATTGATGTATTTTCTGCTCCTGTCCCTAAAGCAGTTGTCTCAATTCCATCATTGTGATACCTGATATTTCTGACTTATATAGTTCAAAATTAAATTTCTGGAGAAGCAAATATCAGTTTTAAATGTTACTGTTTATTTTTTCCTACTTCAGATGATTCTGAGTAAAAGTGTGTCAAAATCCTGAAGCCAGCTTTTATGGTTGAGATTAAAACAATAGAAGTAGGCATTTTATTGTGCAGTATGTACATTTTTAATAAGCCATAATATATTTATGCAGGAGATTATATTTCTATGACATGGCACATACTCCCTTCCTCCACTTAACTCTCAGCATTAACTCGCTCAATATTTATGGATATATCAAAATTATGATTTACAGTGTACTTATCGCTAACATCCCTTGCAATAGCTCTCTGTAGTTCTTGCCATCTTTGAGAATAGAGTCATAAAATGAAGAGATTAACACATAATTAAATTAAATCCTTAATTATTTGGGGATGATGAATTCACTATGTGATTCCAGAAAAGGTATAGAGAACCTTCTTCGCAGAGAGTATAAATTGAAACCAATGGAGCTATGATGATTTATGTCTGCTGGAGGATCTGACTCATACTCTTAATTGGCTACTCTTCTTTTAAAAACATATTAATAAGAATTGGATGTAGGAACTGTTTATTAAAATATGAAGGTTTCAAGATAATTCTGAATTATTATGTACATTCAGAATAGCATTGCTTGAAAATTATCAGTCATTTTTCACATGAAATAGGATGTCCTTCAGCAAAAGGCAGTGAAACTTCACTTTTGTTTCTCTTTTTTTGACCTCTGTGGAAAGCCTCTCACCATGTTCAATGATGTCTTGATCTGGCCCATGTTTCAAGTGGATCTCCAAAGTATTGGCATATATCATGTACCGCTCAATCTTCTGAAGTGTTCAGCAACTATCTGCTCGTACCAATTAAGTGGCTGATAGCAAAACACTTCTGAAATTATGACCAACTCAGCTAATAGAGGACAAAAAGCCAAACATATTGGGAAGCCAGGAAAATTACTTAGGGAATCAAGCACAGCAACAGCAACAAACATTCAATCTTACTACACTCAATTTTGAGTTTATTTGCTTAAAAAAGTCTCCCTACAGTCCATATAGGCCAGGTTATAATGAGGATTGAAGATCATAATATTTAATTTACCTACTGAGGAGACTTGAAAATTCATTCATTGGTACCATTGTTAATTTTGAAGAGATGTGATTAATATTTGTAGCATGCTCTGAAGGAATACAGTGCCATTTTTGTTACTAAAAAATAAAAGCAACTGTTTGTTATAGAAACATGAAAATTGATATAAACATGTATAATGGCAACGTCAAAGCCACTGAGTCTCTTGTGCAAAGCTTTATTTAGAAAATGTTTAGAGCACACATTATTTACTCAATAGTGCAACCCATTTTGATCAATCATACAATAAGTGTTTAAGTTCCATATTTTTCATGGATTTTTGACCCAATAGACTGTGACGGCTATAAAAAGCTATTATGGCCTTTCGTGCCAAGTGTTTGAAGGGGATGTTTGGAGTAAATATGGCTTTAAAAAATCTCTATAATTTGCTCTGAAAAGTACTTATAGTGATGGGCTGAAACAATTCCCACTCTTCGGGACTGTCTCATGAAACCGTCACTGTTTCCATCAAGCATCTGTATTTTCCTACCTCACAATTTGTTCTACTTGTTCTACTGTTAGTTCTTTATAATTTGTCCTACTTTATAATTGTTTGTAATTTGTTATGTAAAGCGTATTTTAGGTCATGAATCATTAGAAAAAAGCATTGGTTCTGGAGCAATTTCTCTGTGTATTTCATTGCTTCTTAAAAACATATCTTGATAAATATTATTTTAGATACTTTGCATTAGTATGTGTAGGACCTGTGATATAAAAAGTAAGTCTTATTTAAGAGTTACTGCATTTTAAGATGCAGTAACATTTTAAGAATTATCGTCTGACCCTCTAACCCTAAAAGCAACAGAGCTAAAATGATTGACCTTTTATCAGAGCGTATATCCAGTCTTGTAATCCTGAACTTGGATCTTGCTTTCATCCTAGCTCAAGTAGCTGTGACTGCAGTTTTATTTCTGAGCAATAGGGTTTCAGTTTCCAATTAATGCAGTCTCATAAATTCTGTTTGCTCCCCATAACGCATCCACTGGCTAGCAATACAGTGTGGATTTAAACCTTTTCTTAGAATAGCATTGCTCCCATGCAGCTTGCAGGACAGATACTTATGGGTCGTGCTTTGCCATGGTGACTTGCAGGGATTCTACCTTTTCTGCCCGAAGAGGCGTATACACCTAGTAAAAGCTAATGGTGCAGGACTTGTGCAAAGTAAATCTGTGTTTTAGAAAGGAAGTAACTCAGAACATTCCCGTAGGGCTTATCTTCCACCTCTCCTGATCATAGGTTTTAATCTCACCCACTCCTATTTCAAGGACGCCTCCTTCGTTCTCCTGTTCTGAAGCAGGATGGGAGGGAGAGGCGAGTGGAAGAGGAGGCATCCACAGATCTTCGGATGAACCTCGCTGAGGGTAGGCAAGGCAGGTCTGGGGCAGCCTCTTGCCCCTTGGTGAGCTGTTCCTCGCTGCCCACAGTGGAGCTGCAGCTGCAGTGTGAGCGCTGGGGACCTGGCCGATGTCTACCTGGTTAGGAAGGAATGGAGCTTTAAGAGGCAAAAGGAGGGGGTGAAAGCTCCAGGTCCAAAGCACTGGGGAGAGAGGTGGACCTGAGGCCTAGCTAGCCATCCTGGAGCACTGGAAGGCTGATGGAAGGAGGAAAGCTGCTTTCTCCTATGCACAGAACAAAAGAGGAGTCAGGATTTATAGCTGTGTTCTTTTCTCCTTTCTTTCCCTTTGATGGCTTTGCCATTCGTTGGGGGTGGAAGGGAAGAGAGAGGAAGGCAATGGATCCAGCAACACCCAACCCTTCAATTCTGTTGCAACTACTTGCCATCATTGTGAGTCTTTTTTCATATTCTGGGCCTCTAATAGCCTGGCTAGGAAGAAGGTTAGTGACTAGTGTGGCTAGTAATCCCCTTATTTGGACAAGAATTCAGACCCAAAGAGCGCTCCCAGTTGGGTTTCTGGCCATGCTGACCTGGAGTCACCTCCCTGGAAGCCCTTTCGCTAGCCAAGTCAGGAGGCTCCATCATTCTTCCTTCCGGACTGCTGGTTTGCACCAAGGACACAGGACACAGCCCCACTGAGCAGATTCGCTTGGAAAGGGTTCAGGTGGATGGATGGGGAAAGCTATTAAACATCAAAGAATTGCATGTAAATGAGGATCAATCATTTATTGCTTTCTGTTTATGAAACTGAAAATGTCAAATCACTCATCTCTAAGAGACTACTTGGCACTGCTGCTCTGTGTGATGCATTTTGCTTTTGAGAATGACCAAAAACAAACAGCATTGATTTAAAATAACAACAGAAAATATTTTAATATGTTCTTGGGCATGGCCATTAGTGCTGCAGAAGTCTTCCCTGAAAAGACAGGTGTTGTATTCCCTGAACTGTCCTTAGTTATTGAGGTCTGTCCTGCATGATATAAAAATAGTGAAACAAGCTATAAACTATTATTAATGTAGACTTCAGATTTCGCTGCTTTTTTCTCCTTTCACATCTCTTATAGTGTTACTAATTACACTTAACTATTAATATCTGGTGCATTGGTTCAAACATGAACTACTTAATTCAGTGCATAGGTAAGTGATAGAACTATCACTGCTCATTCTCCAGTGTCAATAAGGGACTCCCAAGTGTGGTAAAGCTGTTAATTGTATATTAGATTATGGAATTTATTCATTCTTATGAATCTCACTCACCAGGATTTAAATTACTTGATTTAATTTTTAAAAAGTAATTTGTAAAGCAATTTGAAAATGTATTCTATTGCAACTTTAGATTAACGTGTATAATGAACTAAATTGCAAAAACTATTTGAAAATGCTGCTTCTACTTTTCTATTTTACAAGCCCCTTTGGCTAAAAAAACTATCTAGAAAGTTAAGGTGCTGATTTTGCAAATTCTTTTACAGGTAAGTAATTTCATTCATGAAACAACAGTACTTTAAGTTTTTGTGGGGCCTGGAAGGATTGAGCATTTATTGCGTCGTCAGGCAAAACTACTGAAATAATTTCCACTTAAATTAATTTGCTGTATTATTCAAATTGAATATAGCTAGATGTTCATTATCCTGGTAAAACTGTGCCATTCTTATATATAGCAACTGTAATATAGTTAAGCATACATACCCAGATGAAGAACCTGAAGATGGTCTTTGGGAAGATTGTGTATTCATCTCAGTTACTGTGGGAAATGTAGGACAAAAGTTCTGCAAGCGTCAAATTGTGAGGCAAACCTTGGGGAAAAGGACAGATTAGGGCATTTTGACTTTCTTAGCAAGTTCATTTCATTATTTTGTTGGAAAATACAGGAGATGCTACTTATTTATTAACTTTATGTTTCATTTTGATTTGCACTAGAAGTAGCGATGACAGCAGAACCTCTTTTAGCTCATAAATAGCATTTTAAACAAAATCTTACAGAAGAAATAATCCTCACAAAATATGCCACTGTGGTCAAGAATTTTAAAAACATAAAGCTAAAATGGAAAAGTCAGCAACCAAATGCAATCTTCATTTAAAGAAGTGTTTTTTTTTTTTTTTTTCCGGAGAATAGTTTTTAGTCTATGATTCTCATTTCGTGATGGAATAGACTGCTAATAATTGTACATATATTCTTGTCTGTCTTATTGATGCTGTGCTGTAATAATCACTGTTAGCAGTGAAAACACACTATATAAAATTTGCTTTAGCATTTCCAGTCAGTATTTTCACTATGAATTCTGAGATCCAAAGTTTCTGGAGGGAAATCCTGGCCTGCTTGAAGTCATTGGCAAACAACCAGCAGCTTCAACAGGTCCAGAATCAGATGCTGAGGGTCTTCTGGGTGAATGAATCTAATTTATAAAACCAGGTGGCACATGGCATTAGATTCATTGCATTTACAGTTAGGTAGCTCCAAATGGTCTGTTCTTATTTAAATGATATTCAACATATTCTTAATTAGTTTATTTTATTTTTTTTTAATTCTAAGTAGAAAGAGAGGAGGGATGGACAGCACTACAGTTCAGTTCTCCTTTTGAGGAACACTGGCAGCTTATTTGACTTTGAATTTTGCATTATTTACCTTCAGAGTGGAGAGATGTCTTATGATCAGAATTCAATCTCTATTTCGTCTTTTCTGAAAGTGCCCATGTGGGCTTGTCAGCATGCTTTTAGCTCCTACAAGCAGAGCTTCTCCGTGCTCAGTGATGCAGAGGCAGTAGCGTTTCAGTGATTTATTTCAATGGCCATCATGATCTTCTTGTTGGTGGAGTCTTGGATTTATTAAACTATAGAAAGGCTCTGTAATGCTGTTACTAGATAGGGCTCTGTAATGCTGTTACTAGATAGGAGTTTCAGTACAGTCCCCCAAATAAAAATATGAATTCCCAAAACATATCTAACTTTTCCCCTCTCTTCCCAATCAGGGAAAAGGATGAAAGCTGTGAGCTTTTTTTGTTGTTGTTTTCTCAAAAGTATTTAATTTGGAAGAAGCTAGAATGTAATTTATTTACATTCTGCAAAAATGTCATTTTATGCAAAAGTTACTGTAAGATTTCCCCACATTTAACATTACACTGGAAGTGCCACACTTGTGTGCCTTGAGTGCTAGAAATCCCTTACTGGCTGGTTGAATTGCTGCGTTTCCTCTGTGAGAGAACAGGCTGACGATCAGTGGGTTGAATCACTATTTACTTGCAGTTCTGGTTGTTCGTAGAGGCCTGTTGAGACAGATGGATGATCCTGCTCAGCCTTGCGCGAAGGCACAGCAAGGGGCAGCTTCTGCCCTCAAGAGCTTTCGGCACGAGCAGACAGAGAGGCAAACAAGGAGCAAAGACTTGCCAAAGGTTAGGTCATGGTCCCCACACTGAACACGGACCTCATCAAGTTTCTTCCTTGCTCACTGTCAAAGTCATACGCACGGATGCAGAGGTTTTACTCCAGAACTCAGTTACTGTTTGCTTTCTCTGAGTGGAGAGCAAGTGCTTGTTACCCGAGGAGTCGTGCATCTTTGGTGCCGGAAACAGCTGACGAAAGCAAGGAAACGTGAGCCTGCTCTAAACTGTCACCTGTAGAACAATGCTGCTGTTTAATCTTGCAGGCAGTCTGTGCTAAATTGAATATTTAATCTGAAAATTTTATCGGCTATACACATGTAAATTAATGTGTAGAATTTAATGCAAGTAACACAGCCAGCGGAGGTCTACCTATAATCATTTATTATTGCTATTTTTTAAAATGACTGTTGAGATACCAGGGACTCCTCTTGACCTTGTCTTCTTAAAGGGCAATGATGACTTCTCCTTCGCCCAGCAACAGCAGTGGAGGATGGGAAGGTGAAAGCACCCTTGAAATGTGGTGTGGAATATCTGTTTTGTAGATAATTGCAGCATTTAGAGAGGACACAGAATTAATGGTATAGTGTCCTTGTGGCAAAAAAGTACATGTATTAGAGAAACATCGCTAATGGCTTAGAATGCTTCTGCAAATGCAGAAGTTCGTGTAATTACACAAATACGGTAAGTGTAGAAGCTGTGTAAAAGTAATGATTTCTGAGAGCAGTAAACAAAATGTCAACTCTTTCAGTTCATAAAGAACTTGTTTATGTAAACTCTGGAGTTTACTGAACTCTAAGGACTTGCTCCCTTTGCTCAAATGCTTGGCGAAGTTCTCTGGGACAAGGAAGCCTTGCCTATTTGTGTCTTCAGGCAGGATGACTAGCCTGGCCACACCACATTTCATAATATAAAAATCGGAGTGGTCTTTGGTCTAGGCTGAAGACACTTTAAGATGGATGTTTGCCCGGGAAGATGATGATGTCATCCTTCCTCTCCAGTGAATTTTGGGCAGTTTTATTGCAGAGTGACAGAGAAAAAAAAACTATTTCCTATCCCTAACAGCAACTCCCTAATCCATTTTGTCCTTGCCTCAGACATGCCATTGTCCTATTTAGGGTAGTTTTTTCTTTCATTATGATTTCCTATTATTACTCTTGGCTCCCAAGTAAAACATGCATGAAGCAAAAGAGAAGCATATTTGTATGTGCTGACTCTGCCTGTTCCGCTCTAAAACCTATAAGAGGGAAAAAGGGGACCTCTTGCACCCTCCTGAAGTCGGTATTAATTTTGTCATTCTTGATGTTTGAAAGGGAAATGCCCTTTTCATTTTCTGTACAAAGGCATGGACAACAGCTGGAGTTGAATGATGCCAACAGCTCCCCTCATGCTGGTAGGAAGCCCAAGAGGCATTTTAATAAGCATGAGGAGGAATGGAGACCTGCTAGGGCACATTCGAGAGCATGTAGCTTAATTCAGCCAGCCCCAGAGACTGAGAAAGGGAGGATAAAGGTCTTTCTCTTGTTGACTGATAGTCTCAACCATCTGGGAAGGCAGTTTTTGATATTGAAAGCTCTCTATCATTCATGCCAGAATTTCCATTTATTTTGAATGTTCCCATTCAGTTAATGTGTTAAAATAGCTGAGCTGCGGTAAGTATAATAAAGCTGTATCTCACAGATGTCGCTAATTCAGGGAATAAAGAGGTGCAGTGACTCAGAGGAGAGTGTAGTGATTTATCCCAGGATGGTATTCACAGCTAGAGTTGAGCCTTCTACAAAACCAGAGCCTTTGCAAGAAAGGAAGGAGACCTTATTTTGTTGGCCTTTGGGGAATATGATCTGACTCCTACCTAGAAAGTCTATGTTATGATAGCATTTGGGATCATCTGGTTTGAAGTTTGAATATCATCTGTACAAAAAGCGAAAGGATTTCTAATGAGGATTTCTTATAATTCCTTCTCTTATCCCAGTGGTGTTCCCCATACTGCTGGCAGCAAGCACTTAATGGGCAATGTGAATGAAGCAACGAGGTTTGTGGCTGCTTCCCACATTTTATTGCTTCTCTGGAACTATTCCCGACAATGAAGAATCTCTCAAATAATGACTTAATTGCCAATAAGTAGATTGGGTATTATTGTCCTCAACATCTGCTACAATTTCAAGCCTACATATAGCCAGTGCATAGGGCAAAATGTCCCCTTGCAGAAGGACAGATGATCCTACGTCTTTCTTCCCTTGCTGAAGAGAAGTCCCTCTTGGATCTGTGTTGATAGATGGCTCTGACTAAAAGCCACACGAGGGTGGGATGTGGCTCTGGCCTATCAAGAAGAATGGAGCGTTAGGCAGTGATTCCAATTGCAAGAGTAAGGCAGGAAGAATTTCATACATCCCAAAATCCCAGTTGAAAAATATCAACAATAGTTATTAGGTTCAAAACAGGATTTACTAGGAATAATTCTGTGGGCTGTGTTAAATAAGTATTTAATGTTTTTTTTTCCTGCAGCGTGTAAATCCCTGTTGTCTTAAATCTAGATGCCTATCTCTGCAGCATGAGTGTCTTTCTTCAGTTTTACTGGAAATGTGTGGAATTTCAATCTTCAGTTCTTGAAAATTCATATAAACTGAGGGAGACTTCAGGAATAGATTTTTTAGGGAAAAGGAAACAATTTTATGCATTTTCCTTATGTATTACAACAGACATTTTTTCTTTATAGAGATACTGCAAAGAAATGTGACACACAGAGACTTCTAACTCTCAGCTTCAATCTTGTCCCCTGTCAGCTCTGCCAGAATCATTCGCTTGCTCAGGAAATGCAGCGCTAATGTCATATATTACTTAGAATAAATTTAGTTTATTTTTAAAGCAATAAAATAATAAAGCGAAGCTGAGATCTTTTTGAAAGACACAGGGATGTCTCCCCACAAATCATAAGATTTCTGGTGACTCATAAATTCCTTATAGATTCTTACTAGACAACTTTTTGCCTGTTAAATGTGAACTTGCTTGTGGTGGATTTATCACTAATTGGTTTAGTCATCTTGGTGTTACACAAGCTGATATATAAAAATTGCATTAAAAAAAGAAGAGCAATAGGATCTTACACTAGGAAGCTTGTGCTAGAGGTAGGACAGTCTCTCTGGATCTGCTTTTAGGAAGGCATGGCTGCTCCAAGCCCACTGTTCAGTCTGGAGAGGAGAAGACAACGGGATTAGGCAGTGTCTGCCAAGGAGAGGCTTGAGGAGATGCAGAGACTTGGGTTCAAAGCCTCAAAACTGAGCTTACACCTCTGCTTTCTTTTCCCTGTGCATGGAGATGGTGACCTAACTCAGATTCTGATCCCTGGACACCAGGTACAACCCCGGAAGCAGCTACACCATGCAAGTGGAGAGGAGTCCTGGTGACAGGGCAACCCCAACACACAGGGAACAAGAGCATATGGCTCCTATAATAAGCCCTCTGCTTGTATTCATTTCTTTCCCATACTCCTATATACCTTGTTGCCTAACACTACTTTTAATTTTTCTGCTCACAAATAGTCTACAAACACCTACATGGTCTGAGGTCAGCTCAGGAACCATGGATGAGGAGCTGGAAGCACCTCGAGAGGGTGTTGGAGACAGGGCAAGCTCGCTGTAGTTCGTTATGGAAAGCTCTCAGGCTCTTTCCTTCACCCATGAGGGTGAGCGTGCTCCTGCTTGCTGGTGATTGAGTGCTTAGGAATATGCAGGAATGCCCTGGAGAGCTCACCCTCACACTCCTCGCTCGCCCGGCGCGCCGCTGGACGGCCTGGAATGCTCTGTGCCTCCGGGACCCTGCCGGGCTGGCGCGCTGGCCTCTCTACCCTGCAGGTATTTATAAAATGTCTCCTTTTTCCTTCCTTGTCCTTTCTGCACCTAAATTTCTGCCAGCTGTGTTACACCAGCACAATAGTGAGGGGACTTTACTTTCCTGATTTATCATAAAATATCCCAGAGCATATCCCCATGATTTCTCTTCCTGCTGTATCAAACTCAGAATTTTTTTTTCTTCCTTAGTCCTGTCTTTCTTGCTTTCTGCTGTGAATTCATTCATCTCCTTCAGTACTCTTTCCTGGGCTTACATGTGGAGTTAGAGGAAATGATCAAAGGCTGGAACAATTAGTGTATGATAGAACATTACAATATGTTTAAAATGGTTTGACTTAATGATGAGTAATGGAGACAGCTTTATATCAATTGACATGTTTACGAAAGATGTAAACATGAGGAAAAAAGGAGATATTTATTGCAGCAAGGTGGAGTTTAATTTATATTTAAGGAATGAAATTTTAAATGGAAGCATGTACACTGCATATAAAGCAAAGCTTCCTGCCTGTAAAATCTCTTCAGCTATGGAATAGTTCCCAGGGGATGCAGCTAAATCCCTTTCCCATTATATGAAAATTTTCAACTGCCCCAGAAGAAACACTAAAATATTGATTTAGGAGAACAGTCTTGCATTGGTAAAAAGATGGTCAGAATGATCTATTTTTTTTTTCCATTACTAATTTCAGGGATCAAATGGTCTCTGAATTTCCCAAGCTCTGTCGAAGGTACACAATCTCAGAATTGTAGTTTCTACCTTTTGCCCTATGTAGTGAGGACAAACAGCAACTAGTGAAATGAATTCTAGCCTTCACAAGGCTGCATCTTGTCTAATTGGTCTGCAAGCTATATGATATTTTAGTTTGATGCTGCTTAAGGGAAAAAAAAAAAGCTTAGTGTTTCCTACTTGCGTCAGCAGTGGTTTAACTAAAAAAGTATTAACCTTTTTCTTTCTAGCAGAAGGAGTGGTTGTGCAGTGTGAGTGGTGGGAGCCTTCTCAGACTATCGTCTCTAGCAAAAGTTTTGCTCATTCCACAGTATTTAGAATTTTTCCAGGACAACACAAGCAGTAGTTAATTCTGAAACAGCCCTCTGAGGCAAGCAAGCATTGATATCCTCATTTTTACAGGCTGTCCTCTTCAGAAAAATGTTAAATCTCTTCCAGAGTTGGAGGCTTGAAGTTAACATCGACTGCAGCATTAACTGGGATTACCCAGCACCTTTCCAAGCCAGGTTACATCTGAGTGGCTGCAAATGTGCTTAGCTGCCCAGCATTAGTCTCCTGAGTTAGAAAAAAAATGTTTTTACAGTGTCCCCAGGGAACTGATGTCAAAGGGAGAGTTGTAATGTAAAAGTAATGTAAAATTACACTGGGCCAGCAGCTGCAGTCTTTGGGAGATATAGGGTCATGGGAACCAATAAGAACAGTATCTCTTCATGGCCTTCCAGAAAATAGTCACATTTTGCATCGCCAAAATGTATATGTAATTCAAGGTAGTGCACTACAATACACTTTGCTGTTGGGAGCCGAGAGATGGAAAGGAAGAACTCTTCCCAAGGCAACTCTTACAGAACTAAATAAAACAAATTTACTTCTGATTTTAAATACTCAGCCAAAGACAATACAGAGATGATGTGGCAGATTAATATGTTAACAGTCGTGCAGAATATATGGAATGTATAATTATGTGTATAATAACTGTAATAATTCTGATAAAGAAAATGATTGTGAAAAAGAAGACAAATTGTTAAAATCAAAACTGAAACATTCACTCAGAAAACAGTAACCAGTAGATGACCTATTAGGGAAGAAAATCTTCCCTAACTTACCTCAGTTCATAAGCCTAGTTAAGATTCAGGAGATGTTTTGGATCATCTGCTGCTGTAAAGCTCCACCTAAAGCAGATTAAATGCCAGAGACACCATCTTGGTGCAGAACCAATCTCTCCTTTATTATCTTATCACGTATATGAAGTTATCTTAATGCTGTAAGGTAACTCAACATTATTGAATTATCCTAATACAAACAAGGTAAACAAGTATCTGTATTGCTAACATGGAGTTATTTTTCTCTATACATGGTAATGAATATATGTACTTGCTGATCTGAATCTAAGATGACTTTCTGACTTCTACCCATAGAAAGCTGTGGGTCACTTCTGCATCTCTTTAATTCTGATGGTTTCTTTATTTTCTTTTCACATAAATAAAGCTAAGCAGAACAGATGAAACTTACACCTGCTACTTGTGTATGCTAAGCTCCTTCACGTGCTATTATAGGATTCCTCATGTTATCCTTTGCTAAGTGATACATATAGGACTTCAGTAAGAATTAAGATTAAATGAAAGGACTGCACTTAGCTCAATCTTTTTGCTGTTTTTAGGCACTACTTGGGATTTGTCAGAGTCATCTATGGATTCATCTCATAACTAGCCGATAGGTTTCCTTTGAACCATTAAGTCTCACAGGTCTCTTCTTCCTAGATCTGAAGAGGGTTGTGAGAGGCTCTTTCATTTATAAGCTCCTGGCATGGTCAGATAACTTTCTTACATGATTCAACACAGTATCAAAGTCCATTATTTACTTAAAAACCTTAATCATTCTTCTGTCCTCCCTGTGGTGGAATACAGTCCGAATAGCTGGTGGGTTTGTGACAGGAGCTGTACCCTTGTTGGGAGATTTTCCATGTAAATAAACTTTTCATCAATGGCAAAATCACCTCATTTGTGAGTCCAGTGCTAGGAGCAAGAATTCCTTTTATCCCCACAAACTCAATACATGGACAGGAAAAAAAGGAAAAAAAAAATTAACAGGCTCAGAAACAAAACAGCAGTTTGACACAGACTGGAGTTCTTGCTATCAGAGACCATTCAAAAGGATCCAGAGGCAAATTCTGTGAATTGTTGTATTCCGTGTTCATGTGTGCACATGTATATTCACATATACACATATGCACTCAAAGGGCATGCATCCCATAGTTTTATTACATAGGAGTGTGTGTATGTGCAGGTACATGTACAATAAAGACTCAGAGGAGGGTTATATTGCTGCACCAAAAGGTGTTCAGAGAGAACTTTGAACAGTGTAGAGAGAAAGCCATTCCTGCAGTACAAACTGGGGGGAAGATGAGCCTCACTTAAGTAAGTGAAATGAACTCTCTATGGGTTGAAAAACCTTTCTTCAATACTGCCAAACCTTTGAAGCAAAAAGCTTCATATTGTGAGGAAATGTTTGAAGTAAGAAAACCACCTGCCTGTGGGAAACTTGTAAAGGATACCCACCTGCACCGATCAGTGTAATTGCATAATGCAAGCTAATACTATAGGTCAGTCTCTCTTTATGCTGCATATTTCCCCAGCCCAAATGTCAGCATTTAATTGATGCACTGTAGCTTTAGATAAACTCCTAATGGATGCAATGTCATCAGTCCAGTGTGACAGTGTACAGGGCCACAAGACACAAGAGTGGGGCCAACCAGCCTTGCTAGTTGGCTGACACAGAGTGAGAAAACCTGAAGTTCCCTAATCCAGAGACACAAAGTGATATATTTCTACGTGCAGAGATTGAGTGCAAGAGTGGAGCTGTCTGGGCTTTCACATCCTGGGGATCTGGCATGGGGGCAGAGGGGCAGAATTCATAGAGAATTCAGCTGGAAAGAGAAGCAGATAATCCAGGTGGAGGTTTCTCACAGAGAAGCACTGCCCTAATGATTTTGCAAAACTGCCCCAGTAGAGTTGGGCCACCACCACTACTTTTGCCCAGGCACCAGCACCTACCTGCTAACTTTTGCTATAGGTACTATGGGCTTGCAAGAGTCCAACCACTAAACACCAAGACCACACTTGAGACCTATGGCTATATTTCTTGAGATATGTCAGTCTAAACTTGTGACTAGTGTTTGCCTCAATCAAGCTCTGTCAGCTGTTCTCCGTCACAGTCACAACCTGTGTACCAAAAAGGCTAATCAACATGAAAGGAAAGTTGCAGTCTGCTCAGAGTTTATGATGCCTGAGGAGGTGGTAAAATAACACTTGGGTAAAGGTACTATTATGCAGTTGCGGTAGATATATACTTTTTTCTGCAAGGAGAAAATTACCCTGCATCATTATTATTATTATTGTTATTATTTCTATTACTATTACTGTTATTATTATTATTACTGTTATTATTATTATTAGCAGTGCCCTGATTCCTCAATAGTTGCTATAAAACACTTGCATATAACATGGAGGGTACACTATGATGGCTGTGCAGAGTCCAACAATCTGACTGGCTGAATGTCCTTTACCTTGTGAATTGTGAATGTCCTATAAATATTTTAAAACTTCTGCTTCAGTTACAGCCTGGAGGAAATCTGTACTGAGGGTTCGTTTTTCTGACAGCTATCTTCAGAGCTGCAATTCTGTCTGTTTTAGCTGTTGAAAACTGGATGAAGAAAAACAGGCCATTGCTAGTTTGGGACTATTCTCAAAGCTTTTTTGGTTCTGTAGGCTTATGTTGCTGACATCACCCCCTTGCATATTCTTTCAGTTTCAGGCCATTTTCCCAGACTGGTCCCTTGGTAAGACCCATTTCAATAGGCTTTGGGATCTGCTGAGTGCAATGCTCTTGCATATCTCACACGAAAGGCTATAGGAGACGTCACTGAGGACAGGCACAGCTGGGACAACCCAGTGCCCTCGGTCACTAATGCTTTGGGAATCATTTGGTTTACCCTGCAAATTTATATTCTCCATTAAATATATATATATGTAATATTCCCATATTTCACAAGCCTGCTGGGAGGGTAATACCCCCTGAGGAGTGAGACTTGTTCAGGCACGGTGGTTAGGACTGGGTTTGTGAATGCATCAATGACAATGAAATACCCTTGAGTAATCTCTGTCTTAAAGCAAAATTTGGCTTGCCTGATGATCCCATTTTGTCTTGTTGGGTGACATAATATCAGGGGATCATATAATTCCTCTGCTGAGTGGCTACATGCAGTGGGGCTACTTCTTTTTCTACACAAGCATGAAGGAAATTAGAGTTTCAGGATTCTGTGGCTAGGGCAATTGCCATAACTTTAGGATACACAAGAAATAGAGTGTCTGTTCAGCCGTCATTTTCATTAGGGTGACTGATAAAAAGGTGACAGTTAACTCCAGCCTATATCTGTAACAAGCCAATTATATTCAATAATAGTAGGAATAAAAAATAATAAGAGTTAGCATTAAGAAATACTCTCTCTACATTTCAACATATTTTTCTGAGCAGCTTGCATTTGATATTTATACCTACCAATTATCCATACATATTAGCTAGAAAACTCCTAGCCTGGCCAAGGATTTAGAAATATCTTTTATTATTAACAAATATCTTGTAATATATACATGTATTTTACTTGTGCAGACCTAGAGTCATCTTACCATTTTGCAAAATTTAGGCTGACTTAATCCCATTGAAATGTTTCTGGGACAGTTACTCCCGTCATATCTTGTTTTCTGCACTCTATAATAAGTACCAAGCAATTACTCTGTGGTTATGTAATTTGCAAAATTGATCTGCTAACTAAAAGTCTGATTCACTGACAAAGAAAAAGCAAAGGCAAATGAAATGTCTTATGTAAAGGTTAAGTGCATATTTTATTTGCTGTAGAGAACATCCTAGCAAAGCTGGGTGTATCTGAACAGCCTTGTGAAAAGGAAGAGTTTTTTTTATTATTTAAAAGTGATTGTTCTGCAGTCAGTGAAATTTTTGAATCCTGACTGTTGCTGAATGTCTCCTGGGTAGATTCTCCATTGCCTACTAGCATGATTGTGTTTATCCTCTCCTAATTTCTTCCGTGGGGATGATAACTCTTGTCTTTCTTCTCTACTTGGCTGCCTATTTCCACAGAACTTGTGGGAGCTTTAATATACTTGTAAACTTCACTTCTTTGTAAAATTTGGTTGAGAGTAGCCACAAGTTCAGAGCTTAGCAAGGCAGACACATACACACACACACACACACACACACACAGCATAGTGACCTTGGCTTTGTTCCTATAGCAAAACAGATTGAAAAGTCAGATTAAAGATAAATCAGTCAGTGAGGAGCTCTATGAATCCTATTTCCCATGTTTTTGAGGAAGTTCTGGTGCTCTGCAGGTCTAAGTCCAGCCTCTTGCTCTAGGTGTCCCTGCTTGAGCAGGTGGGGTTGGACTAGATGTTCTTTAGAGGACCGACCCTTCCAACTTCGACCGTTCTGTGATTCTGTGATCTGAGGCAAGGGCAGTGAGAGGGGTTGTAGATAATTCATGAGTTGTTAAGGATCCTCTGCAGCAGATTTTCTGGAAAGAGAGTGGGATATATGACAAATAAAAAAGTAGAGCAAAAGCTGTTGTCTGAGTGGAGTGTGACTACACTGTAAATGCTAGAGACTGCACGAGATGTTTACAGTTTTGAGCCTTCCTGTTTTCAGTGATTCACATAAAGAAATAATGTGCAAAGCTCCTTTTCCCTGTGCTCATTTTTTCAGGCTTTGAAAGTAACAGAATTGTTTCACTAAATTATGAATCTGTAGCCTCACAAGGCAGATTCAGTTTATATTGTGCTTCATACAGTAAAATGCTCCAAAATTTGTTAAAATAAGAAAAAATTTGATTGTTGCCTATATCAAATCCCATTCAAATATTTAGCATGAAAATGTTTTTGTAGTTTATGTATCTGATATCTGAGACTTACAGCTTGTTGCACCGTTTCCATAGTACAAATACCTTTCTCAAAAGACCATAGTGTAGAAAAGGAGGCATAAGTCTCTAATCTTTGCAGCAAATGTGTTTCATATCAAATGAGACTCAGCTGAACATACGCTCCTCAGGGAATCAGGAGATTTGGATATTCCTTGAGCAGCTTTCAACCTGTGAGCTCACCTGTGAACCACTGGCACTATATTAAGTGGAACACAGCCTTTTCTAGGACAAGATGAAATGATATTTAAGCATTCTATCAGTTAATGGGCAATTAGCACAAGGCTTTGCTCATTATTTCATCGAAAAATTGCTCTCAGTCAAATGACAAACAATGAGGAATGCTTTAATTGATCCTAAATTATTTTATGGTAATCAGTCAGCTGCAGTCTTGAGGAAGCAAGTTAAGGGTAATGGCAATATTTCCTGGAAAAATATTTGGATACAACAGGGACTAGCTTGAAACAAGGTAGGGCTCTGTGGTCCTGCGTGCACCAGCAAGGGTATATGCCTGTACCATAGGTCTCCGTGTTTGCCATGTACTAGTTGAGTGCCTGCCAACTCGGCACAGATGTCCATCCAGCCAAAATTCTGCCCCTTTTCATGTCTTAGGTCATGCTTCACACTTTGTCCAAATGTTAATAACTCTATAAGATGTAAATAGCAGAAACTTCATGTAATTTTTAGGCTACTTATGACCTCTGTTATAATATTAAAATCACATAAGCACAGTTTTCCACCCCATTGCCCTCCAGTTACAGTGATGTTTTGCTCTGTCTCTTGTTAGTGTGTTGTTACTTGTTGTGCTGTGGCTCTTGTTTGAAGGTTTCTTGGTAAAAGTTTAAAACCCACAGACACAATGTGATGAATTATGGCACTTGCTTCTTTAATGCTAATGGAGTGGTGGATTTTAGCATGAAAGTCAAAACCATCCCTAAAATTGAATGTATACAGCTAATTCTGTAAATGCATGAAACTTTTTTTGTGCATTGCAGTATTATACTTGTACATGTAGATTGATGCTATTAATGGTAATGCACAAAAAAGCAAGCAAAGGCATGAACCAACAAATTATTTAGAATCAGTACACTGCAAAACTTACATGATAACTTTTATATTTCTGAGCATGAAACATACAATTTCTGCTTTAGTCATAATCATAGGATAGTCCAAACGTCCTGCATGTTACTCTAATAAATGTGTGTTTACTTTATCTGCTGTTAAATATTACATTAGTTAAAAGTAATTTTCTTTTTCCTGACTATAGTTAACAAATAAAATAGTGTCTATTCTGGACAGGTAATTGAAAAGCTAGTGCTATTCCTGTCAATGAGTACAAAAGGTACCACAAAAGGTAGTCTAGCAGCTTTTCTTGTATAGTTGTAATTTGCACAGTGCATCCTGGTTTTTTCTTCTCTGTCTAAATCAGGCAGCTGTACAGCAATTACTGTCAGCATAAATTGAGCAAGCTTGCAAATTGTCTTCAAAGTCATCCAAGAAAGCAACTTTATCCTTCAAAGTAACTGAAATATTATGTTGATATTATATACAATTATTCAGATAATTTATAACTTTTCTTTGGGACAAGTTAAGTGCACTTTATGTGTTCTATCTGGATGACTCCTAATGCATGGAAACATGAATTATTCATAAGTTGTCTTCTGGTTATAGGAGTCTTTATATAGCTTTTGTTTGCTAATGTATTTGATAGGCTATTTTGTGCACTAACACATTGTATGGATAATGCTAGCAATAAAATAAATACTAAATTATACATTCTGTAGTTCTGCATTAAGAGCTAGTGCAGTGTGATTCATCATTTTTCCTCTCCTCTGCTTCGCAAATCTGAAGATAATTGATACTCTGAAGCTATCATCTAACTCATCAAAAATACACTCCTGCTGAACTATTACTGTATATGTTGATGTGAAGTTGGCATTCTTGATGAATTTGTTAAAGCAGTGAAAGCCTAAATATCTAAACCTGAAAGCTTCAATATAAAACCCAGATTCATTTTTGACTTCTAAAATTTATGATAGGAGCAAATAGAATTTACTGTTATTAACCCAGAGAAATAGCTGATCATAAACTTGAGTGCTCATGTTTGAATTTTGACCTCTAGCTAAGCTGATGATCTAACCGCTCCTTCACACATCCCAAAAATATGAGAAAAAATATAGAATATGAGAAAAAAATAGAAAAGAAAGAACAATCTTATCCTCTCCTTTTGCCCTGAAAACATACAGAATGCAAAAGGATTACAAATGTTTATTTCTTTTTTTTAAATTTCAGTGGATGAAAATATGGATGAAAACTTTGCTGATGCAAAATCCATGGATGTCTCTCAGTGCAAAGTGGTGAATCTACCTGGGTACCTGCGTAATTTTAGCAATATAATGTCTTGGAGCTGGTAGATGGACTTGGGTTCCCTTTTACTGGGGTTTGTAATGAGCAGAAAAGGTGTTTCTCCCTGTGAAAAGCCTGTCCATTGCTCTCCTGATGTGTTCTTTGCAGTACAAGTGAGCGCAGAGGGTTTGGAAAGGACTCTGTCAACATGAAGAGCTCTAGAGTGCGAGTGGCACGACAGTGGCCTCTTGCCAGAGCCTCTGTGGTAGCAGCTCATCACATCTTTCCCCAGTCAAGAATACCTGTCATAATAATTAACAAACAGGATTAATACAGTGTAATTGTGTAATACAATGTTTTGAGTACTTATCATCAATTAGTAATAGAGCTAACAGTGTTCACTTTTGCCCAGGGGCACCTTGCACTTTTGAATCTCCTCAAAGACGTCTGAGAACATCAGAAGATGCCATTTACAGGCTAAACTTGGTCATTTTGGTTGGTCATACTCTCCTTGGAAGCAACTGCCAACAAGATAGCATTGCTCACGACCAAGGTCTTAATAGACTTCTACAGTATCTCAGAGTCCTTATTAACATTAATATCTCCTGTCTACTGGCCATCTTTGTACAGAGTTGCTCTCCAGCCATGGTTTGCACAACTGGTTTGGACATATCTTTCCCTCAAAGGAACTTTCCTATTTCCTATCCCATCCTTGACCAGGTGACATTTGATCACGACTTAAATATTACTGCCATCTCTCTATACACGTGGCAATGCTAAATCTGACTCAGGCATATAAAATGTAACCTGGTGGTTTTAAGTACTTTGGGATAACATCACTGTTCAGCTTAGTGAAGGATCATATTATCAAAATGTAGTTGCTGTGGTAAATACATGCCTTTCAGGTATGATAGCAATGGATATTGCAGCAGGGACAGCAAAAGAAAGAATAATTGTAGAGTACTGGAATAAGATACAAACATAGTTGAGGTGAGAACAGATGTAGGAGCGGGAACTGTCTTCTGAATTAGTGAGAATTACATTCTCTGCAAGGAATTTATGCTTATGACTTTAGCCTAGTATCTTGGACCATTTCCATACCTGTTTAAATCCTTAGGTCATGCTCTTCTTTTGCCAGAGCTTGTACCGTATTATATTTCCTCACAGCTAGTATCTGCATATCTTTCAGTCCTCACTGAATGTTAATTCTATGCCATTACTGAGAGGCCCCAAAGGAGAAAATCCCATTGCATTCATTAGAAACTGAATTACAAGAAAAAAGAGTCTGCATTTCCAGTTTTTCACCAAGTGAGTTCAGATGACCCTGGCACCAGATCCTTGCTCTGGAATGGAAACTGAGTCCCGGTCTGTCCGGTTTGCTCAACCGTGTCAAAAAGGTGTTCATCTATTATGTTTGTGTCAAGTGTCTTGCCTCTGGCAAGAACAATATGTAATGTTTCAGAAAATGAAAAGAAAAGGACGAAAAGAAAAAAAACATAATGCACTTAGCCAGTTTCATGACACTGTTAATTCGTTCTTGGTGCCCTACAGCCGTTTTAGTGCATCCTCCAGCCTCAACTCTGATGGAACTTGTTTCAGGTTGTATAAATAAAATAAATGATTATTGATCATGAACATTTTAACGTATATTCAAACTAGCCTATCTTAATAAACTCGGAGCTGCTTTTCCTTTGTTTTTAGAAAGGAGCAATTTGGACACAATGTCTAACAGCTAAAGAGAATTGCAATGCAATTTTTTCCAAGTTTCATACAGACAAAAATAATTCTTATTTCATTTGAATAGTTTAGTTTCACTTATTAAACATTTCCCATTCCTCTTTTATGCATTCATATATCTCCCCATATCTGTCTGATATAAACAAAAAGGATTCTGTTAATAGTATTACACCATTCTTAAGGTGATTCTCATTCCCTGGTCATTCTCACCTGTGGATGAAGCTTTTAAGTGGCTGAAAAACACAGTGCATGTGTTAGCATTTCATGAGTCAGATTAAGAGTTATTACTTTGAAAACAATCTACCATTAGCTTTTTAAATTTGCTAATGTTTTCTTAGTGATGTGCTAGAAATGCTTTTCTTTTCTACTGCATTATCTTTCCTTCTGTTCTACATTTTTATTGCTTATGATAAACTTAGTTGCTGGTCATTTGAGTACATTAGTTCATGGGAGCTATACATACCAGAACAAATTGCAAGAAATAGATTTTACTTGTAAACATGTTATAAAGATGGTGATTTCTATTTTTTAAAAAAGATTGTTCCATTATTATCTTAAAATTTTGAAACCCTTCTAAAGTTCCAGGAGAGCCATTGGTGAAAAGTCATCAGAGTGTAGTTAAGAGTGTGGAGGGATCGGCAACTTTGATGGAATCCAAATCTTTTTAAACTTTGTGAATTAAGATGTAAGCACTTATTAAAACATATCATGATTCAATTAATCCAGAATATAATGGAAGTATTGTTTCTATATTACTTAATCTTTATGCTTCTTATTCCACAAAATATTTCAGAGAACAACATGATGTACTAGTAATGATCACTGCTTTAACTAGAGCTTATGAAGTTTCTCCACCGTCTTGCAACTTCCATGGTCTTCTCATACTAGGGAAGCTTTAGAATCAAATACCCCTGGAGTAGAATTCTCCATTCTCAGCACTTGCAATGTGATGTTAGGTTGTTCTTTGTTGTTGTTGTTTGTTTTTTGTTTGTTTGTTTTCATGGAAATGTAGTTACATGGCAAGTTAAGGGCGCACATACTACACTACCTCCTGGTATTGAGATGAATGTGTAAGAACTGTAGGTGACAATGTGGGTGACCATTCCCAATGATGATGTAACATATATTCCTAATGCAACAGTGTCTTATTTATAAACTTTGTCCATTCTGATTCATTTTGGCACCTTTAGAGTATCTTATGCCTCCAAATGTATCAACTCTCTAAGTTTGCATTGGAGAGTTATGTATGTCAGTGTACCCGCACCTTTTACAATGGCAGAAATCAGGTAGAAAATTTCACATCTTCAGGTGTTCTCTGTCACCTGTTCATCTCATCTGTGGGCTAGTCCTAATCACGTAGTATACTTGAAAAGTAGTTTCTCACTGGACAGAATATGGAAGAGAGCGTTGGACACTTCGCAGATCCGGTTTGGCCGTGCTTAGCTTTATTTGTGATTAATTGCACCAAGCCAAAATGAGAGCCTCTGCAGAGCCAATTACAACAATTCATCCACATTTAGAATTACAGTTTCAGGTGTGTCAACTGTGGGAGACCCCAGCTCATTGAGTGAGCTGTGATACTTTGAAAGGTCAGAGCTAGAAGGCAATGCACAGCTAGGAAAGTCTTTATCTAGAGATTCTCCTTGGTCCAAGAAATAAGAGAACTGCTTACTTGCCCTCCTTGTATCTGTCAGCAGAGGCTACTAATAGGTCCTTTCTTTTTGTCCCACATGATTATTCACACGGATTTTAGTCTTTTTCCATCTTTCTTTCTAACAAAAGAGCTTACAGAAGTCAAGAGTAGTGGATATTAACTCTCCAATTTATTTTAAGTATGTTACAGCAGCCAGACTTTTCAAAAAGAGCAAAGCTAATATCTTCAGAAGTTTTTCCCTGTTAAGATATAAATTGCAGACTCTCCCCAGTATAGCCTGTAGAGTCATTGTTAAGGAGATTAGGCCATTTTGCACAATCGGGTTTAGAATCCCTTCATTTAATAAAAAACATGAAGTTAGTGTGGTCATCCTGAGGAGAAGAGAGAATATTAATGAGGGAATCATAGGGTTTGATCTCCCAAAATAATTTGATTAGTTTTTATTTTAACAAGGTAATTAGAAAAATGATTCACATTTTACTGATTTCATTTCCTATGGTCTGTATAAGGACATAAAATTATTAATAAAATGTCTATGTGGAATACTAATTTAAGTATATCTTCTTACATGCCCTACTTAAATTTTGTGTTCATCATTATTCTTCATGTATTGCAGTGCTTTACAACTGAGATTTCTGAGATATATGCTATCTACTGACATTAATGGGAATGGCACATCAAAATCCACTAGGTGGCTTTGAAAATTTCAGGTATATTTTCAGTGTACTGTGAAAATACTGCTAAATTTATCCTTAGACCATCCCTTAGAGACAGGTAAATATCCTTTAAAGGGTTTTTTTTATAGAAAATGAACTGTGCAGAACAGAGACATGAGAGACATAATGGGCCTTATCCTATTGACTTAATCTGGCATTGGAGGTATAATGATGAGCCAGAACAATTGAGCATTCATCAACAAAACTAGCCTGATATTATATCTGCCTAATACTTTTAAAAAAAAGATGAGGTAGGTAAAAAAGTGCAGTAGTCTTGGATTTCTTTTTCTTTTTTAATGTGTGAGGCAAGCGAGTAAATTTTACAACACAAATATTTTGAAGTGGAAATGTATTTATATTTGACACTGTGATTCCTCCTGGGATTGTTACTCTGGAACTCCATATTCCCTTGACAGAATGATATGAAAATGTATTATCTTCTCTTCTGGATCCATGAGCACCTCTGATCATGACCATCACAGGGCAGATAGCTTGGTTACTGCAGGTAGTCTAGGTCACCCATAGATAAGGTAGCTGATCTGCCATTAGACAAAAAAGCATCTTTTTTAATTGTAGTCATTTGGTATGAAAATTTGGAGGGTTTTTTTTTTCCTTTTTTTTTCATCCTAGACTTACATCTTTCAGCTATGGCTTCAATTCTCCATCTCCAAAATTGAGATTATCATTAGAGTTTAGTGCTAGAGGTGCAGTGAAGGTATGATCCATTCATGCTTTCAAAAGACTGGCATATTACAGTAATGATAAAGATAAAGAAATGTCCTGGACTTACAAAATTTATAATCTCAAAAGGTCAGGCAAAGAATGTGAGCAAAAACATCAATATCCTTGTTTTACGGCTGAACAAGAGAGCCACAAAGAGAAGTGATTTGTCGAATGTGGTAAAGCAGAATTGAAACAAAATACACAATTTGTCATGTATCCCTTAAACACAAGACCATTTTTCCTCTGTTAGCATAAGTGAATGCAAATATTTTCATTGATTGTCTTTAACCATTCACTGTTTCATCTCAGGAGTGAATTAGAAATTAGTGAATTAGTGAATTAGTGAATTAGATTTCATTTTAAGATTGCAAGTATTTTAAAATTAACAGGGTGAACTCATTGTCATAGGACAGTCGCTTGTCTTTGGCTCACGACCTTGCTCACACAGAACTCTTCCTCAGCTTTTTGTTGCCCTGCTCAGGCACTACTATTAATAATCCAAATTCTACCCTTTTTTTGGCTTCCTATTATTTTCTTCTGTGCTTTTTGACTTCAAGATCTTTGGACTGGAAAATCTGGCAACTACCAGTCAGTTTGATCTGTTATTCACTCATATTCAGCGTGAGCTTCCTTCAGACAGTCATGAATGCTGCATCAGGCTTGCTCTTTTTGTATAAGTAAGGATGATCTCTACAGCTTTGCTGTGTTTTGTAGAATTTATTGAGGCCTGAGGCAAGCCGCATTAAATAACTTATTTATTTAAAAAATGAATTTATCCGAGGAAACACATGAAAGGGCTGGAATTACTGTGGAGAATGGTTCACCTTCAGGTTAGAGCTCCGTTTCCATGCCGAGTGACGGTGCGCACAACCGGTGACTCATGCGATTATTGTGCCATTGGAACAAGCTGTCATCGACTGATGCATGATGCCACCGGCAGGACACTGTTTCCTAGCAACTGCGGAGAGTTTGTGTCTTTACATTTAACCCTTCCAAATTTCAACATACGCTTGAATGCTACCAGGATGTGTTTGCACAGAGGCTTCTGCTGCAGTTTAATCAATACTTCTATTTCACTGTGCTTTGAACAACGCGGGGCAGGCTAGAGGGCTTCTACAAATTGACTTGGCTAAATCAGATGGATCAATCCATGATGCCAATGTGACAGCTTGAAACTTTTTCCCCTTCTCTCACCTTTCTTTTTCTTTTCCTCATGCCTGTCAAATGTGGATTTGTTTCTGCTTTACTGTGTGTCCAATAATTGTTATGTTTTCATTAATGTCTACCTTAAAACATGCTTCTCTTCAAGGCTCTGGATTCATGACACATGAAAGGAATTTTTTTAAATGATCAGCTGGTTTAAATAAGCCAGGGGAAGATCTAGTGTCAATTTGAACTGGAAAATTTTCACTTTGTTATGGATGAATGGATACAGGGTTATGTAATGCAGTGTCCATACCTCTGTTAGGGCAGGGATCATTTTATTTTTCTATTCTGTGCAATTCCAAGCATACTGGTGGATCCATTCCCAGCTGTTGTGCAGGTGGTTGGAGACACTCAGAAGACTGTTTTTACTAAGTGATGGCTGCCAGCTGCAACAGCAGAATGCATTTTTTTATAGTGGTTTCTGGAGCTGAACTCCTTAGTGCCACCACTCTGAATGACTAAATTGACACCAGTTTTCTGAAACAAACAAACAAACCAATGGCAGACTGGTGCATGCAGCTCCATGATGTGCTTCCTATCACGTGTGACACTTGTGCAATGTGCTAGTGGGATAGATGTCCCCAGGTGCAGGGGAAAACTGGTAATGAAACTCTTTGCAAAGTCTTTCACTGCATCCTCTTAAAATATATATATATATATAGAGAGAGAGAGAGGTGGATTTTGTAGAATTCAGTCTCAGCAAACTGAGTAAAAGAAACCACAGTGTAATTGATCTGGAGGTGTGCAGGAATTAACAAGGCAAGAGAAAGCGCTTAATAGCTAATGTTAAAGAGAGGGCTTATGCACTGATCAGTGTTTGGTACACTGACTTTTGACTCATATTGGAATTGCATTGACTTAGTTGTTCACATCACTCCAGGGAGAGGTGTACATATACATGGAATTACCTCTGTGTTTTGGCTTTGGTTTTATGAGTTAGATTTCTTGTTGCCTATCTCAGCCAAAAGACAGAGGCTTATGAAGAGGATCATGGCATTTAGGCTGCTCATTTGTACTCAGAGTCTGAGATGAACATCTAGCATCTGCTCAGCGTGTGCACCTTGAAAATTCCCAATATTAAAACTAAGCAGAGTTGCTCCTTTCCCAGGTTGCATTGTAAATGACCGAAAAGGGTGGCAAATATGCAGGCACCAGCTGCTCACACTGTCTAGCTTTCCAACATAATCTTGTGAAGGTCCTGTGATATAAAGCCCTTCATTTGTCCCTACTTTCTAGGTCTAGAATCCCTATTGCAAAGCATTTAAGTAGGTGTCATTAATTTATTTTTGTGAAACATCTCACTGCAGTGACAACCTTACTGAACGAACGGAAGTGTTTTGCTATAGAGAAATCTATGTTCATTAAAGAAAAAAGTTTCAGAGACTTCACAGGTTGGTATGATATCGCAAATCTTTCAACATCTATTAGAGCTGAAACTTGGGGCCTGAATGCTAATGATGCTGAAACTTAACCCTGAGGTGATCTTCCAAAGTTGCCTAAGGAGGTTTTCATAAACCTGCTCTACAATATCTGCTTCTTTGCCAGTGAAAATTAACCTCTACTTGAACAAAAATGAAACTTCACCTAACTCATTTAGAAATAGCAGCGGAAAAGAGAAAATCAATCCATAATGAACAATATCACGTTAAGAAGATCTAATTAGAAATGGCTTCTCCTTTATTGCACTGATAATGGTAAGCTTTAAGAATGACATCATTACAAAATCCAATATCTTATAACTGAGTGATTTTTTTAAAAAAAGCTTAAACTACCTGATCAATAACTTCACACACTGCATAACTAGATTGCATCAAAATCCTTAATAAACGCTGATGTCAGAAATGTGCTAATTTATTTTCAAATAAATGATATGTTATCTTGTGCTGCATGTACACCACATTGATGTTTGGGAAAAGAGAGAATATCTCTTTATCCACGTCACAATCAGAACAAAGTTTTCTTGACTTAATCTTACTTGTTTTTCTTCAGCTACAGCTGCATGGAGCAGTTTTCTGAATTCATGCATCGGCTTCTCCCTAGAGATATGTTGTTGGGATTTATATGCATTTTTTAAGGCTGGGACTTGAAGATGTATTAGAAAAACGGAGAACTCATCAAGATAATTTTCTGTATTATCTATTTAAAAGCTTTTCAGTATTTCTTCAGAAAGAAACGAAATTACAAAAACTTCTATTAACTGGAAGTAGACTCTAACTATAACTTTTTTTGTCCAAGAACTAGCTTCAGTTTTGCAAAAGCAACACACCCACTAATGACATTTTATTCAGCCAGTGCACGATTTAATACTTAGGACAATACATCAAGGTTTGGATGCAGCTAAGACACAATAATGTGCTGCATACCCGTTCTATCCAATGGCCCAAGGTATAATTTGCCAGTGGCAAAATTATTTTTCTAAATGCATACAACTGATCTGGACTCAAAAATGTTGCCCACTGAGGGAACAGAATATCTAATGTGTAATCTTTTTGTAATGAGCCTATTACTCTGGTTTCTACGTAGAGATCTACCAGGCATAACTGTGGGCAGTTTGCTCTCACTCTCATTAAAAAACATCTTAGTAAGATTTGCTGCTGTTTGGCAATTAGCATGGCTAGATATATTTGTTTATAACAAGACCAGGAGATAATTAATACATTTCACATAGCAAGTTTCACCCATGAAAATAAAGAGGAGCAAGATAAGATCAGCTGTGTTTTCCTTCTAAGCAGAAAAGTGTTGCAGTAGTTTCAAAAAGTCTAGAGCAAGGATTCAAGGTTACACAACAAAAGAATTTCTGCGGCATGGAACTTAACAGATAAGAAACAATGTTCTGCCCATAATACTTCTAACTGAGATTTGAATTAAAAGAGTCAGGGATATTGGCAGTGGAGATGAGCACTGTAATGTACTGTTCTGTAAAAGGAGTTCATCACTGGTAACCGACTTTGAATTATGCTTTACTAGATTTCTTGCATATGTCAGAAATAAGTAATTGCCAATTATCCTGCTCAAAAGAGCTGGTGGGATACAATCATTTCACTTAAGCATAAATGCAGAGCTGCAGAGAGCTGAGGAAAGAATTCTGCAGAGGAAAAGCATCAAGAGATAGTTTCTGAAAAATTGAGATAACTTGAACTCTCCTGCAAAGGCTAATTTTAGCTTGGTTCTAGGATACAGGCATTTGGAGGTACTGGATAATCTGTAGCAATGTGCCAACTGAAGCAGTGGGTTAATCCCCGCAGTATGCTTACTGAATAAGGCAATATCATTAACTTCATTTTTCTCAGAAGAAACTGAGACACAAGAGGCAGTGGCTTGCTCAGAGTAATTGTAGGAAGAGAGAATGAACCCCAGTCTCTTAACCTCATCTTCCTATTCAGCGGATTCTCCTTTTTCTGGATAACTAGGAGAGAACTAACTAAACAATATTACTCCTTAAAATTTGGATTGTGTTTCTTTTTTTGTCTTTATATGAAAACTTATCAAATCCATATGGGAGTATATTGGATGGTTAAATCAGAGCTTAGAGTCAGGGCTTCTGAATACCATCCTGGACTCTGCTATCTCATTTTAGGGACAGCAAGTTAATTCATTTTGTTTAGTATCAGGATCACTTACTAGTTTCCCCACTGACTAAAATGTATATAATTATACAGTGATAAGGCAGTCCTATGAGACATTCCTAGAAAGGTACACCTGGAAACTGTGCACACACTAGAAAAAAAATGAATAAAACAAACAGGAAAAAATCAATACAACCATGTCATAATTATAAAACTTTGCCTATAGATATAGCTACTGATCTGATACAACACCTGGTGTGACTGAACTCCCTCTTGCATTGAGATGCTAAGTTTGGCTCCGAATGTCAAACAGTTCTAGGTTTTGCAGATTTTTGTGCTTTGTGTATATGTTTGTGTTATAAGCATAATTGATTAGGAAGAGGTTGTGTAAACAGATTGCCATGAGTCAGACTTGATTGCAGCTCAGAAGAGCTGGGAATTCTCTATGAGGTATCCTCCTGGTCCTCACTACCAACATTAAATTCCTCCGGACCTAAGGATTGCAGACGAGGCCTGTAATAAGTGCATGTGGGACAGCCAGCGCATGCCCTGCAGGCAAGAGAGCAGCAAGATCACCTCCTGCACTAGCTATGGGAGAGCTGTACTGGACATAGGGGTCCAGTGATTATGATGATGATCATATCATCTAAGCCTCCGCAATCACAGCTTTCTGCATGCATATTAACAGCCGGTGCAAGGTAATGAGCACCCCTGCAAAAATAAATAAATAAATAAAAGAATGCCTCTAGGAGCTGTTCCCTGAAGCCATAGAATTCCGGAGTAGCTCTTTTCATTCCTGAGTGCAGAATGACTGGCCCTACCTCCCGACTTACTGCTATCCATGCTGGGCCTTGCATGCTGGGCCTTGGAGAAGTTTGTCAGTCTCCTGTGAGATCTACTCAGCACGGAGTAATCTGAGGACAGGACAGGACATATCTCCATATGAGGAAGAACTTCTTTACTATGAGGGTGACAAAGCACTGGAACAGGCTGCCCAGAGAGGTTGTGGAGACTCCTTTGGAGATCTTCCAAACCCACCTGGATGTCACCCTGTGCCATGTGCTGTGGGTGTCCCTGCTTGAGCAGGGGGATTGGACTAGGTGATTTCTAGAGGTCCCTTCCAACTTCAATCATTCTGGGGTTCTGTGATGGGTATCTGAAAGTGCAAGGGGGATTCAAAGTGCTTTTGCACCATTGCAGTATATTGGCTGCGTGTGCTTGGAGTCAGGGTATAGCAGTAGGCCTTGATCATTCTTCTGTTTCTAGGCTTAGGTTCCTAAAACAAAGAAATGAAACTGCTAAGAGCAACACAACAAGGGGTGAGTTTCACTCCAGAAGTCAAGTGACTCCCAGATTACCATTTAAATTAATTTGTGAGGTTTGGCCTGACCCTTCCAAACTATTTAGCTGATTTGGCAGCCGGAATGCAAGGCAGTGTGGGGACTGCTGGTTGCCTAAAAATTCAGAGGAGAAGCTAGGTAAGGCAGTTGTCTCTAAAATGAAAATCTTTCACCTTCTTAGTCTGTCTGAACCTTAAATTTACAGAGGGAGAATTAAGGGGGAAGGGGCTGGTAAATTTATATGTCAGTGAAACTCCGACGAGATTAGAGATAGTTGCTGTGATTGTGCCGTGCAAGCCACGGTTTCACGGGGTAACATGTGCCTTCTGGTCTGCAGGGTGATGCAATGCCTGAACCTGGCACGAGGGTTAGTTGTTTGTCCTCCATCAGTTCCATACCAACATCAGCTGAAATAGCTTCACCCACTCCAGGAAGATAATTGCAACATCTATTGTGTTGAAACATCTATTGTGCCCATATTGAGAAAATAGGATCAGAGAAATGTTATCTTTTAGATTAAAGCAAGTAGAATTACTTTTTAAAAAAAATCTTTTTATTGTGAATAAGTAGTGTGTTTACATCCTGTTTCTCAGCTTGCCTGGAGGCTTGATAACTCAGGAGACAGGATGACCCCCTCAAGAGGATCCAACTCCTTATCCTTCATGGGAGCCTGTGGCTTTGACAGGATTCAAATCTGGAGTGCAAAGTAGACCGAATTCGCAGCACTGCCTTCTGCGGGGAAACAGCTGCTGCATTTTAATTTTTGACTGGAGAGAAAAGTAGGTTAGAAGGTTCTGAGTTACCCCCTGGAGCTTCATCTGTGTCTGAGTGCATAACAGCTCTCTAGGAAAAGAGTGGCATGGCATTTTCAGTCTTTCTTCCTTGCAAAATCTACTGCACGTCTTGCTGCCCATGCACAAGGAGAAGAGGAGAGTAAATCTCTGCAATTAGCAGGATATTCTGCATTGAGGAGCTCTGGAAGATTTGTTTCTGACTTAGAATAGGGTGCCTTTAAAACAACTGGTTCGTATTGTTCACTTGACAACTTTTTGTACTACAGAGCTCCTAACATGCAGCAAGCTACATCCTGGTTTGTTGTTAACCTGCTCTGTAATGTCGTATAGAGGTTGCAGTGAAAAGAAACAAGAACTTAAAAGCACTGATGTCAGTCTGTTGGGATTTCAGTCTCCAAAATACAAGTCAACAAAACTCATTTCCGTGTATATATGTGACCTAGTCATTCCAGGTGCTCTCTATAGTCATAGAAAAGAAATTGGCAGTTTAATTTAGGTCTCCCCAATCTTCGGGTTGACTGTATTGGCAGATGCCTGTTGACAAGAAAGCCATCAATCGTCCAGGGAGCCCTGGGTGACTAGCTCAGATGTGGCTGTCTTCCTTTAGGCAGATGAATCCCACCTCCAGGAACTGAAGTCTCCCTCCATTTTTAGGACTCTTCATCATCATCCAGCTATGTACCAAGAATAAATCCACATCTAATATTATGCTTTCTTTGCAAAACTGTGGCAGAAGTCTGTTCTCCTCCTCTTCTGGGTTATTACCCAAATATCATCCGGAGTACAGTGTGCCTGGAAGGCCTTTTTGGAAATGTGCTCTTTCTTCTTCAGCCCTTCCTTATATCTATTCTGAGAATTACATCCTGTTAGAGTAACACGCTTAGTACCTTGACCCCAACTTCCCCCTTCCCATCTTATTTTGGCTCAGTTGTTCTGGCAAATACTGTAGTGGTTAGTGGGTTTGGCTGTATCTGCCTGTTCTTTATAAAAAACACTGAATTACTTTTCTCCATGCATTTCTGTGTCCCCTCTGACTTTACCTCTTCCTGAAACAAGAGCTGCCAGCACATAACACCTAGCCCTATGTCACCTTTTAGGAGCCTTTTTAATAGATGAGAATCTTTTTTAATAGTGGCTCTACCACTATGAAGTGAGAATTCAAATGGTTTAAAACTAAAATATACATTTACTTTGGTCGCTCACCTACTTCATTGCTGCTCTGCTACTGGAGTGATACCAACCACCCTCAGTGATTTATTGCATTTTAATTTATTGAACTGTTCTTTCACCTTTTTTTCTCAATACATCTGCCTTTGCAATTGCCTCAGCTTCATTACCTGCAAAGTGTCACCTTGGGATGGATATTTCCCCTTCACCTTCTGAAGTAAAAGAGAGATGAAAAAAAATCCATTTAGTTTCTCTGCTCCCTGACTGAATCATTTAGCTTCTCAGTCTCTTTGATTGCCCCTTTTACACCATAGTGGTGCTCCTAACTAACTTCCCTTTGGGCTTCGTGCAGCTGATGGACTGGTAGCTGGGTTATTACTCAGCCTCCTAGTTTTGGTTAATTCATCTTCACCTTTCAATCAGCCCCTCTTTGGTCCTAGGTTTGCAGTAGATCGTGTGAGTGACTTTATTACTAGCCTTACTTTACTTGCCTAATCTCATGCATCCTGCTGGATAATTACATGTAGGGGAAGAAGAGCTGTCTTTTAGTTTTGCTTGCTTAACTCCGGACTTTTTTTTGAGTCTTACAAGCTCTGCATATTTAAACTACATGCAGATTTTTTTTATTATTATTATTTATTTATTGCCAGAGATATCTGGGGAAAAAAGAAAAGGATTTTAAATAGAAAAGGAAGTCATAGTAAATTATTTACAAACTTCTTCAAATTTTAGAGAACAGCAAAAAGTCTCTTAAATCTTTGTAGCAGCAGATAAAGAACACCTTGTTAGCATCCCTGGAGGTTTGCAAGTTAGTAAACAAAAGTAGACATTGAATGTAATAAGAAATAGTCCATCCCCTGAAGTTTGTGGCTTTAAACTACTGCAGGATGAGAGGAATTAATGCCTCTTCTGCAGGGCTTTCTCTCTGCTGGTGATAGGGTGGAGGCCTGCAGTACATGACCGCCTGTTGGCTCTTTTTCATCCATGTCCTTGGACCTAAGAAATGACTGTGTTGAGAGCACTATTTCTGCTGCCTCTTCTGCTGCTGCTCCTAGCAGAATCTAACTTTAAGATTAATCTGTTTTAAATGTGGCTGCTTTGACTGGCTGACTCAGTCACTACTAATTACAGAGGCAATGCTTGTATAATACTGGAATTTATGTAATTCTTTCCTCATTTTTCCTTGACTGCTTTTCTAATATGAAGATCTGTGTTTATTCCCGTTCTACATTATATTCTTTTTTTTTTTTTTTTTTTTTGCTATTAGAAATCTCAGCTTGTCTTTTCTCTTTTGTTTGCTTACTTTCACGGAAAAAAAAAAAAAGGAAATTTAAAGTCATGGGAGCAGATTCTGATCTCAGTTGCACACCTAATTTGTTCCAAGATTTAAACATCAAGAATGATGTCTAATATATGCATTGTATATAGCAGCACTGTGGTTAATTCTCTTTTCAGGTGTCTTGGATTTATTTCTGTTAAACTATTCTTCTTAGATCTACTTGCCAACATCCAACATACTATTATCTGATCCCTATAAATATCTAGTTCTTCTCTTTTCAGGTCTATTCATCTCACCCAATTCTTCCAAAACACTGTTTGGCTTCCTTTCCTCCTCTTCCCAACTTTGTTCTGACAGTCTCTTAAATATTATTATTTTTTATTGCCAGCAGTCTGCATAATTTTTGTGTAAATCAAGCTTGCTTAATAGGCTCCATCCTCAAATGTTTCCTGGTGACTATTTCATTTAACCACCATTCTTCCAGCTTGTCATGTCCTCAGCACATGGAGACAATGCAATTATGTTGTGTTTACTGAGCTATGTCTGTTTGAAACCTCTGTAAAATCTGTAAAAAGCAAAAGCTGGCAGTTAAACCTGCCATTGTAGCGATCGGAATATAGAGCTTCACTGTTGGGTTATAAAACAGGTGAATGTCATGATTCAAGCATCAGCTGAAGGGCACACTAAAACAGAGCCAGACATCATGCACTTTGCAGCACCCTGAACTAGTTCTCATTGACTGGCACCTCTGCCTGTCCTGAGCTGTCTAAAGCAGTTCACTGTTCTTTTATTTTCTAACCCACTTTTTGGATTGAGTTCCTGATTCTGACATGATGAATTCAGCAGCTCCAATTTGGCCTTCTACAGCATTCTTTTATATCCCATTTAATGACTACATGCTTTATATTGAACTTTATGTTTCATTATTGTGGGATTTGACTATTTCTGCCATATTAAAGGTGACCTTTAGACTACATTCTCCAAAATAATCTACATTTCTTAGAGTTGACCTCTCCTTTATCAATCCAGAGACTACATTTCCTGAATTACATATATAGATCAGCAGCTATTGACAAAGTTCACTGTCCAGTTTTCAAGCCCTAGAAAAGCAACTTCTCTAACTAGTTTCTCCTGTGAAAAAAAAAAAAACAAGAAAACCACCTTCCTCAGCAATCTCTAAACTTCTGTGTCATTACCAGTAGATAACCAGTATAACTGAAAGTGCAGAGGAATCCATATAAGACTCCCTTTTTGAGAAACCAGCAGGCACCTGAATGAGTGGACTCACTGTGAAGAGGAATCTACAGTAGTTGCTACCTGTCCTGGCACCTATGAGTGTCTTCTTGGCAGTAGAAATTTTGTAAAGTTGTATTGTTTTCATCCTCCTAGAAGACTGATAAGGATACTAACCTTTCTACCACACCCAGGCATCTGAAATGGGAGGTCTTCTTGTATGGCTTGTGCAGCATAACAAAAATTCTGCATTAAGACCATGGCCTTCTCTAAGTACACATGGTATTTCATTTAACCATCAGGAGTAGTTAACATAGCACTCCTAGAGGGGAAGCAATAATTTCAATATAAAGGCATCTTATAATATAACTGTTCTTCTACAACTATAAACTGTTCTACAAAGCAGTGCATTTATGAGATGTCTTTTGTTGGTGTAGCTTTATCTACTATCCTAGAATGCTTATTCTGGCTCTACTTGCCATAACTAAATCAGTAGAAACATTGGCCTTTGATCAGGCCAGCATGCCATTAAGTCTTGAATTGGGGTGAGAAAAGTGAATATTGTAGACTGACAAAAGACGTCACTGGGATGGAAGAAGAAAACTGCAGGGTTAGTCCATGTTATCCACGGGTGGTGCAAATCCAGCTGCAAGAAAAAACCTCTCAGGTTTTGCATCAATGTATTAAAGTTTGAGGTTCAGCTGCTGCAGTAATAGCACCAGAACGTGAGCAGAGAAGGCCGGGTTGCAAAATAAGGGCTGTTCTATCTAGGAACCAAAAACTAGAGAGAAAAAATACTTTTATTCTACTTTATTAATGCAAATGTTAGGAAGGACTGCACTGAGTGTGTCCTGCTTTGTTTCAAAGACCTGCCATTTAGAAGATGCCTGCAGGAAAAATTCGATAAGAACATATCTGTTTTTCTCTCACCAGAAATGTCTTTGTCATTAAAGAGGGGGAAAAAAAAAGAAAAAAAAAAAGAAAAAAAAAGGTCTGAATCACCAGAATTGCTTGGAACTGAAGAGAACATAATGAACAGAACTTGCTTCAGAGAAGTTTTCCTTTTTAAAAGAGTAGGAGAAATGAAGTGTCAGTGCCTAGGTTTGCACAGGAAATCTGCAAAGTCCTGATTAATACAAAAATTTCTCAGTTTCTCATTCTGTGCCTGCTCCTCCTGTTCTTTCAAGCACTAGTATTTAAATAAAGAGATAACTAAATAAATAGAGCAAGGCTAACTGCTACAACTCACAAGACCTCATAACATAGAACTAAAACACTCATGTGGTAAGTGGGGGGACATGGGGAAGCAATTAAAACAAATTGCAAAGCTTATGGATAGAAACAAAAATGAGGGCCTTTCTATCCCTGAGTAATCTCAGTTGCCAAAGTACTTGCAGGTGGTTTTCAGCCTAATCATGTTCAGCTGGGAGTAGCAAAAGGGACTCTGAGTGCTGACCCATGGTAGGTATCTGGACTAACCTGCCTCTAAAATAACTGGGGATTGAGAGAACAACTGACTCCTACCAGAGCTTCCTTGGGTGTGTTTTGCAAAAGGTTTCCAGGAGAGAGATATTCACATAGAGGTCAGTAATCTTCCCAACCTCTTCGTCTATTCTTATATGGACTTTGTCTTAAAAATTATCGATAGAGTCCTGGTGAAATTAATGCAAAATAGATTTTGGAACATAATGAAAATTCTCTTCTAACAGTCTTAGGGTTATTGCAGGCAATCTAAATTCCGTAACTCCTGAATTAAAAAAAAACAAATCCCTGTTTAGTGGTGTGGTGTATTTGAAGAGGATATAAATGCCTTCTGTGTTTTTGCTTAGTGTTTTTTTTGATAATGAAAAATGCAAATTCAATGAGGACAACATATAATGTCCTTGCATGCATTTTTTTTCTTCTTGCAGAGGAGATATGTTCAGTATTTTTAATAGCACCATCTGTCACAGTTGCAAGTGCCAAGTTGCAATATTGATCTTGTCACTTTGGGGAACGGTGTGATATTTAGTATTATAAATAACATTTTTCTTTTTTCTGTTCATGTGTTTAGTTCTTATATAGAAACCAAACTCAAAAAGCTGCTCTTATCAGCTAATAAGTTATTTCTTAGAATCTGCAACAGAGGTATTATTAGGACTGAGAAGCAATATTTGTGTTATTAACTGTCAGACCTTAGTAATGTGAATAACTTAATCTGTCTGTGCAATTTATATGATGACAGCGATAGTTGCAACTAAGCAAAGATAATGGCTTCTAGTGACCGTAAGTCATCACTGGACACTTGTTTTCTCTTTGAAATAGAGATCATTACGCTGATAAGATTTTAAATAAAGAACACTCAGGTTGAGGTTATAAAGAAAGTATTGCATTTCTCTGTCTTATGTATTAAACAGCAGGTCCCTGGGTGCTTAAAGGCCCTGTCTCCTTAGTATTTGAGACCTCATTGGCTGGATTTTTGCTTTAAGTATTCATTTAGGCTGCCTTGGAGAAGGGAAAATGCAGTCTGTGGCTGACTCCTGTTCTAAGCAGGCTCCCCAGAGAGACGGGGCTCTGCCATCAGGCTGGGGTTATCAGCGACCTTGCAGGGCTCCGTGTGCTGCTCTCCTCAGTTCAGACAACTTTTCCCAGCAGCGTGCTGGCTGGACCAGGATCTCCTGCTAAAGTGGAAACCTCTGGGTACTCTCCTACCCCATTGGCATTGCTGGAATTAGATCTGCTTTTTAAAAAGCACTGGGCAAAACCCTGGCGCTCTTAGACGGCTGAAGGCAAAGATGCTGGGCAGATATAAGAGGGTTACATTGCCAACATTACCAAGTGGTAATGATATTTTCCATATGATATATGGATATAAGGATACAATTTATGGGTATTCCTTTTTTTTTGTTTTGGGTATTATGTGTATCTTTTGTCTGTTATAACAGAATTTCTCTTGGGATTTGTAGTATTAAAGTGTTAGAATATAAATACTTCAGTAATGTTTCTCCTGTTAGTTTTCCTGCTGCTGAACATATATTTATCCCCTGCATGCAATTTCACTCACAACGTCAAGGCAGCACATGGAAATCATAAGTACTGCATTTTATAGACTATTTTTTTCCAACAGTTATCATTAAATATCTCACTTGGGGAGAGAGAGAGAAAAAAAGGCATTTACATAAAACATCAAAAGTTTGTGGTAAAATAATCCACTACAATACTGTACTTTGTTTCTGACAGGCTGTGCAAATTAAATTAATCTAGAATATTGCCCAACTATATTCAAGGTTTGGATTGGTTCTTTTATTTGTTTTATTTCCTTTAACTTGAAAGAGATTTACTAAGTGCAGTATTTCTGCTGGAGGAAAATGAAATCTAGCAGATAGATTTCCAGGTGCTGAATGGAGGGTTCTGGAAAAGCTGTTCTCTAAAACATTACTTGTTTCTGCTGCTTGCCTGCTCAGATACCTGCTCAGCTGTGCCTGGCTGTTAGTGATTCATTAAAGTGCTACCTGTTATGAAGGATAGCCAGGTTTGCAGCTATGGATGCAGTAGAAATATATGCAACTGGCACACTGAGTAGCTTAGAAAGTCTGTACAGTGTGGGTTTTTATAAGCAGTTTATAACAGAAATCAGTCAACTGCTCTGAAACACTCTTGCAGATATGGGTAGTGGCCACAACCATTCCTTGCTGGGGTTTTCCTGTGTGTGTGTCACTGCTCCCAGGTGTTGGCTGTTACTTCAAGCTCCTTTACTGAGGCCCATTGGACTTGAGACATGATGCCTGGCTGAAGGTGGAAAAGGAGATGATAGTAGATGAGTGTTTACTCATCTTTTCTGTCATTTGGTGGCGGAGGGGAGCCACCACGGTCATTACCAGGCAGCAGGGTGCTGTAGGGGTGCATTGCACAGGGAGCTCACATCCCCACCGTGCCTTATGCGTGTCCATCTGCCTTCCCCCATGCTCAGGGTGGATGAAGCCACAGACTGACCACGTAGGCAGGAGTAGAGCTGCTGGGAAGACAACAGCCTCCCTCTGCCTTGGAGGGTGCAGGCCCCACAGGATGATGGCTCCAGGCAGGAGCATCGGGGAGACAAAGCTCTGCAGGGAGACATGTCGGGAGCAGGGAGGCAAAGGGCTGGTATGGGGAGCAGGAGGGCAGGGCGAGAGCGTGTTTGGTTGGTAAATGAGCAGAGAGAAAGGGAGGGGAAGGGATTATATGAATCTCTGTGATCAAAGAACAGATTCTGTGTGCTCGCTTCACCCTGAGGTGCATCTTCTGCCTGGGCTGGATTACAGGGCTTGCTTCTGAGCAGAGACTTCTGATGCAGATGCAGGTATTTCTTCTCTTCTCCTGATCAAACAGGAGAGCTGCATAGAGTTACCTAAACTGTCTGATTAAGCTAAATCCCCTAAAAGGCCTGTGCTGACAAGGGTTCCTAAATATAAGATATTTTATATAGCTGCTTGCAGCCCACACAGATGAGGTTCTACATCTGGAAAATTAAAATAAAAAAGCTGGGGAGGGGGCAGGAGGAGAAAAAAGAGCAATTAATATTCTGAGAGAAGGAAGTGGCAAGTGCATCCCGGAGAACACAAACCAGAACACGGGCATTGCTAAGAGGAAAGCAGAGAGAGATAGGCACTTGGAGTGGAAATTAATTAAACAGCAGATTTAATCGGAGGTCTATGGGCATTGTTCTGAAAGAAACCATGTCAGGCCTATTGCTGTTAAAGTACTTATATCTGTAAATAGATTGTACAAATTCACAAAAGCAAGAAAACATAAAAAGCAGCTGTTTTGGAATTATGACCACATGAAGTAACTGTGAATAGTAGCTATTGCTGAGCTGTAGCTATCAGCATGCTGAACGTGTAGGGACTGGTATCCTGCATGGTAGCTAGGAAAGATGAGTGCAGAATGATGCAGTCTTGCTTGTGGAGGAAGACGATGTTCTTGTTGTTAAGACATCAGCATTAAGGAAAACATTTGTCTCTGAATATTAGCAGAAAGAAAGACTATATCCGAGTTGTCTGGTGTTAGCGATTGGGCCAAGTATCATGAAACTTCTTTATTAGAATGGTTGCAAGCACTTTTAGGAAGGTTAAAAAAAGACGGTAATGTTAAATGTAGTAGGACTGCTGAAAATGCATGAGTGCTATAAATTTCCTTGTTATTGGAGGTCACCCAGATCTACATTTCCAAAAGTGGCTACCTGGTGTCTGGGTGTCTCCGTTTCCTGATGTAGACATCTCGTGTGCCCAGTACTGAGACATACTTTAGATCTCCCTTGGGAACATGTTTCCTTTGCCCTGGGTATCCGAAGATGCAGCTGGGAAATGCTCAGCACTCATTGTTATTACGGTGTTTGCTGAACCCTTCTTTGGAAATGAGGTGTGTAGAGTCAGCCAGAGAGTTCAGGACTTGGGGAGTGAGCACAAACCAGGTGTTTGACCAAAGCTTAGTTTAGTTAGCTTAGCTTAGGGCTGCCCTGCTCCTTGCAGTAGCTGCAACCACCTATGCAATTGAAGCATCCCAGAAAATAAGAATGGGAAAGAGCTCCAAAGGTCATCTAGGTCAGCCTCCTGTCTGAAGGCAAGTTTAATTATACCCATGTCACTCCTGAGAGATGTTAGGTTGCTTCAGATTTTGCTCTTTAAATTAAACTCTTTCAAGTTATTCCTCAGACATTATGTTTCTTGGACATCTGTTATCCTCTTTGGACTTCTCCGTTTGCTTTGTGTCCTCTCACAGCCCAGGGCCCAAGTATGGAAGATGATAGATACACGACATATGACCTTTCCAGCTGTGGAAAAGACTGAGGATCTTGCTCCTGTTGTTTTGTACAGTTCCTGGCTCCCTAGATGGGTTTACTCACTGACTTGGTGGCAGGGTCTGCAGAGACCTCCTTAATGACTTGAAGAGCTCTTGGGTTCATATTATGGGCTGCTTCAAAAAACAAACAAACAAACACCTGGGACCAAGTCTAAATTCACAAACTTGTAGAAATTGCCTCAGGGTAAGCAATTCAGAGTTGACTGAAAATTAGTGCACAATTTTTGATAAATGGCAAAGAATCTATTTACAAGAAACTACTTATTGCAGCTGTCTCTGTTAGGTCAGGTCTCACTTAGCATCTTCATTTAATGATCCTAAAGAAGGAGAAAACAGCCTGCTAATGATTTTGTGTGTGAGGCTATATGAGGAGGAAATGTGAATAATAGACAGGAAAGAAACAGACTACAAAGATACACTGGGATGGTAAACTCCCACAGGTAACAGTTAATTTTATCCCTGAGTAATATAAATTAATGCATTTGGGTGAACAGAGGAAGGAAATATGCTTTAAAAACAAGGTGAAAAGGGCCTAACTGACAACCTTTAAAGAGCAAATAAACTTGAGTTTATAATGTGCTTTTGCTCCAAAAAAAGCTGAAACCAGTTTGTACTACTCTAGGAACATACTGGAAACTCCTAGTTTGTAGGAATCTCTCATTTCTGTTGGACTGCTACTGGTCTGCATGCTTTTCTGCTGAAGAGAGATTTGAATACACACCCAAAAAGATGAAGGGGAAACTGTAATGAGACCAGAACTAGGATAGGCTGATTAAACTGAGGGACAGACAAGCCTAAGGATATAGGTTTCAAATGGAAAAACAGAATTAACATTATACAAAAGGGAAGAAGATGAGGAAGTGGAATTAAGAATGGGAAACCTGAGCCACCAATAAGGTATCGGAGTTGATAATGTGTGATGGATAGTCTAGCCTCTTGCTTAGAAAGGCTTAGGCAGGGCAAGAGCAAAAATCAGTAGGGAAAGGCTGAATTGTTGCCAAGATGTCCTCATTCTTATTTTCATTTTTTAATAACTCTATTTTTCACATGCTTCTGATGGAGAAACACACAAGGAAGCTTAACATAAATGAGAATACGGCCTTAAGACTCTGCTGAAAGCAGGTTCCCTCCTGATGGTTTAGCCCTTTAGCCCCTCTGAGGAAAAAGAGGAATGCAGCAATCGGACATATCAGAAACTCAAAAGATTTGGCTGTAAAAAAAAATCACAGAATTTTATTTCAAATGATTTCTTTACTTCCACTTGTGAATGTCTCAATGCCATTGGAAGAAAGAAAAATACCCTTCTAAGCTATAACACATCCAAAAACAAATCCCAAATGAATACATGCATATGCATATATAAAGAGAATGTTTAATTACTAGTTTTCTTTAATAATTTTTTTTAGGCTTTTTGTCAAATACTGTTGTCAGTACCATATTTATCCATTTTACTTCATCTGCCTTGTCACATCATTCCACAAGAAAAATAATCATTGCCTATCTTGCTTTAGCTTTGGGAGAATAAATTCAAAAAAAAAAAAAAAAAAAAAAAAAAACTCTGAATATAGAGAAAGCAAACAAACAAAAAAAAGGATAAATAAAAGCTATGCCAGTTACAGTGCAACTGGAATACAGCTAAACAGCAGAAATGTCCTTAAATATCTCACAAACAAGATGGCAATGTAGAGGTCAATGGGGGGATTAAGAGACATGAGTAGGGAGTGACAGATGAGGCTGTCACTGCAAAGAGCCTTGGTGAATTTTTTGCCATTGGTATTAAGAGAAAAAGCTGAAGGTCACATTAGAGACTAGAATACATTTTCCTGAGGGCAAGATGAAATGTTAAAAGGTTTTATGATTATGCTAGAGCAGATAGTTAGGCAATTAGAACTGTTAAAAGTTGACAAGGCACCAAGTCCAGATAAATTACATGCCAGAACTGAGAAGGAAGCGGCAAGTAGCAGTGAAAGCTTTGGCAGAGATTTTTTTGATAGTTCTCCAATGATGGGGTGGTTCAAGAGGACTGGAGAAAGAAGGGTTCATGCAGTTCTTATATACAAGTGAAGCTCAGAGAGAGAAAAAAAAAAAGTCGGTGTAGATGCAATTTTTTGGTAATAATACAACTGATAAGGGAGAAAAGTCTCGCTTCTGTAAGTGCGTGATAGAGGATTGTTTGCTTGGACTCCGAAAAAGGGAGTTCTTGGTTTATAAATATCCTTGAATTTCTGAAACACATTATTGCACCAGGAGACAAATATCAAATAAAGTATATATTTTATCTGGATTTCCTGAAAGCATAGCATGCAAATCATTGATCTAGTAAATAAATCCCCATTAGCTCCTGAAAATGATTAAAAATTAGCTCAGGAAGAAAGAATAGGTAGTGTTATAACTTTACAGAGGGAGAAGAGAGCTGCAGGGCAAACTGTTGTACTAGTACTAGCATTAGGTGGGCTCTACAGATTCTTATGCAGTGTTCATACTGTTTTAAACCATGGATTTAAGTTATAATAGAGGAAAAAGGGGGACAAATCTTGTCCTTTTTTGTGGACCTGGTGCTGCAGCTCAGGTTCAACAAGTCTCAAAATTGTGACGGACACAAGATACCCTTTAAAGTCTGTGTAAAATCTTATGTCCACCATTGGCAGAGGCTACCTCTGAGGCACAATTCAATACGCGAAGGAGCTTGACTCTGTCTGGGTTGATGATTGGCCTTAAAAGTATTAATGATGGCAAAATAGATTGTTTCAAGCACGGCTGAATGTGATGTCACAGAATATTTAACAGGAGATGAAGAATGTGGTATGATAGTTTCAACCTTTTTCTCTCTGATGCATTCCTTCCCTGGGGAGTTTTCCTATGCTTGTTCAGAGAAAGGAGCTGCCAGAGGCGATGGCCATGGTAGCTGTCAGTCTCCATTCTGTGTGTGATATTTTGCTTGTCTGTGAATGCATGAAGTGATAAAAGTTGGTGTTACATTGACCCTGTTGTGTCAAAGACAGTAGAGGTATACTGGAGGGAAGGCTTTCTTTGCTGCTTTTTTTGTGCATATCTCGGGTATTTTGTAGACTTTCGCAGGAAGGAGAGAGCTGTAATCGTTTCATGCAGATGAGATTTTTATACAAAACAGGTGGAATTATAGTCAGACTGTGACATTGTAGAGTTTGTCCCATGATGTGGAAGGAGCGTGCTTTTCATGCATGCTCTCCTGCAGTTCTGTGTTGTATTCTGCCCTGCCAAAATAACCCTCTTGCATTGATCCAGAAGGATAGGAATTGTAAGCACTCAGCACCTTCAGGGATATGACACTGCAATAATCTCCTCCTCTAGCATAATCATCATAGCTGAACCACTGTTAATGTGTTTGCAATTCATCTGTTTGAGCATTTAAGTAGTAATTATTAGTGGCACATTCTTTTGGGTGATCAGCCCAAAGCTGCACTGGAATAGTGTGACCTTGAGGTTTTTCTATAGACAATGGAAATTAGTTGATAATGGACAACAGTAATTGCTTGGATGACAGTGCACCTCTGGAGCTACATCACCACAATACATCACCAAGGCCAGGAGCTTAGCAGAATTCGGAAAAAAAGGAATTAACAAAATGCAAACAAGATGTTAAAATGCATTAAAAAAATTGGATGGAGGATAATACAGAGGGTAATTATAATGTAATTATATAAATATAATTATATAAGTAAGCTGTAGCTTCATTGGGAACATTGCATTCAGAGCTGTGCCAAGAGATGGTTTATGAGAAAGCTTTGAGCATTGGGCAATTCTAACACTCAGATAAATTGTTAAATATTGTTGTTACTTCTCCTTTGGAAAAAGGCAGTGTAAGGAATATCCAACTGCAACACAGGACTTTCCAGTCAACCTGTGGGCCAAATCCAGCTTTTGAAAGAAGTATCCTGCCAAGAATCAACTGACTCCAGGCCAACTTTTCCCCTGGGATCATTAGGGGAAGTGCCCTGCCTGTGCTTTGAGACTTGACAGATCATCTGGATATCTTTTCTCCTTCCTCACAAATATGCCAGGAAATGATCATGGACACCTGTGAGCAAATACATAGTTTTCTCATAGCAGATACACAGGAGGGAGAACACTTTTCCTTCTTATCCACTTCCCCAGACTTTACCTGCAAACAGTTGTAATGCTATAATGCATGATCTGCAGAAGGTGGATCAAAAGCTTCTGGATAAGTAAAAAAGCTTTGGATACCTCCACTTTTTCATTCAAAGCAAATATAAGGAAATTACTTTCCCATGTGTAATTCATTGCCATGGGAAGGTACTGAGCAGAAGAATTCTTCCAGGCTTGGAAAGAATATGGAAACTTGTATCAAAATTAAGAATGTGGCCATTGCTCTTCATTAGTTGTGACACATTTGTGGTAGCATGGTAAAACTCATACTGCATTGCCGAAATCAAATTTTAAGTATTATAGATACACATAAAAGCTAAGCTAGGAGCTTAGCATCCTTCCTGTCTTTTATGTTTTTTTGAAATATACCCATTTAATTAGTCCACTGATACACTCTAGCCAGGTTTCTAATCCTGTGCATACACAGACAAAGAACATTTGCAATTACAAATATAAAGTTTAGAAATAAATATTTTAGAAGAAATATTCATCTCTCATTCATAGGAAACTTTTTATTTTCATTCAGAAACGGCTTTAGCCACAAAATATTTGTACTTACAGGCTCCCTATTAAGTTTTTATTACAAAATTTGTTATACTTATGCACTCAAGCAATTTGGTATTGCTGTGTCACAGATAATGCTAACAGAATTAACTATGAAAATACAAAAAGCCTTTATATATTCCATATTGAAGACGAGCTTAATTTCATTTTTGGCTAGGAGGCCTTCTTCAAGATGAAAAGTATATAATTTTTGTTATCCTTTGTTAAATTGTTTTTTTTTTTTTTCCTTTAGAGTTTCTCTAGTATAAGCAGTATGACCAAAATTTTTTATTATTATTTTTTTTTTCCATGAAACTTGAAAATGGGTAATATTCTCGTGATGGTTCTATTCCATGGTTTTATTGCTGGGACAATATTGTTTCTGTTGCAGCTAGTGAGCAGTGGTTTTTAGGTGTTCTTAAATAGATCTGAGCGTGAAATGGTGATGTTCCTGTGCTTTCCCAGGCTTTGAATTCATTAGAGCTAAGTATTGTCAAGTTTGCTAAATCTTCTAGGGGAAGAGCCACTTCATTGTCACATCTGAATGCTCAAGAAGTAATAATATATACAAAATGAAAAAATGAGAATATCGACATTTTTAAAAGAAATTTATTTTGGATCCTTCGTATATCTTTTCTGGAGTTTGCTCTTTTGCTATTAATCAAGTCAAGCTTTTCCCTTTTTCAATGTCTTTGTATTTATGGTGTCGTGTTTGCCTTGCCTTTGTCAACTGTTCTTGTCAAAGAAGTTCTAAGCTGGAGACCAGAGGTGCTCGAGGTGTGGGATCAGCTTTGCTGTGTTCCCGCAGCCAAGCGTGGTATCCAGGCTGCTGCCAGCTTCTCTGGGACCGCTAAACTGCAGCAATGTATTTTAATCTTGTTTTGTTGCGATGGCTCTGCTGTTAGCTTGGGACCATGTTCGCTCCTCTGTGGCATAGGAATGTCCTTTGAGGTGCATGGATTAAATCTTCTCTGCTTAAGAGATGTTGTGCATGCTGTGGTTATGTTCCTGCTCTGGCCCTTCAAAGGCTGGGGCCAGGCAAGTCCCCTAAGGTGGACAAAGGGGACAAGGTGAAAATGCTATTGCAGTCACCAAAAATCCTTCTCCCAATCCTTCTCCCTCTATTTGCTTTGCCTGTTTTCCAGAGTACCTCTTTCTATCAACCTCTCCAGGCATGCGTGTGTAAACTACTCTTTTTATCATCAATACTTTTGCTCTTGGCTTTGCAAATGTATTTTGGTCCTGAATAATGGATGCATCTCCAAAGAAGTCTGGAGGCGACGGGGGAAGGTGACTAGTGCCCGCTCCTAGTTGCTGGCCAGCTTGTCATTGAGAGTTGCTTTGATTTGGGAACAGCTGCCTAGTTTCACCCCAGCAGTGACTATATTTCTGCACTGGGTAAAGCAATTATTGTCGGTATGCCTTGTAAATTTTGAAAGGCATCTGTTGTTCCTCTGAGGTGAATGGTGAAATGGAAATTGATGCTGATAATAAACATCATTATAAAGAAGGCTGCTGGAAAGACTCCTGATCTGTAAGGGGAAAAGTGACATTTTAAGAGCTGTGTGTGGATCTAATGAGAATCGGTATTGCCTTTTAAAGCCTCTTAGTGAGGTTGGAATGAAAGATCTGATAAAGTTGCCTCCATTATGTGATGCTATATTATGTTAAATTTCTGTTTTTATCAAATGTACATGATGGCACAATGAATTAGGTAGTAAATTCTTGCTCCCTCTATCTCATTTTCAGAACTGTGGGGTTTGGATTTTTATTCTTTTTGTGTGCTTTGTGGGTGGGTGTTTTTTTTTTTTTTTTTTTTTTTTTTTTTTTTTTTGCATGGGTATGTGGGACTTATTTTATATACATGATATATGTTTTCTTTTGCTTTTAATACAAAAGGGATAAGAGACAGATTCCTTTTGAAACCTTTTCTGAGTTCAGCAAGGCTTAGACTGGTAAATTCCAAGCCTTCACTGGGGAATTGTAGGGCTGCAAAATAGCAAGAAAAATATGAACCTTTGTTACAAAGCCTTAGGCTTGGTCTGCCTATAGAATACAGTCTTAACTACAGTAGTGACAGAGAGGAAGAGGATGAGCATAGGTGATGTTTGAGAAGATTCCAACTACTTGGCAGTTTGTACCAGGTATATAGATTCAAGCCCAGAAATTTCGCTCTCTAGTTTAGAGACTGTTTTGTGCAAATGTCAGTGGCAAAAGAGTAGAGTTGAAAATAGCTTTAAATAATTACTGTGAAATTAAAGGACTATTTTGAAGTTGTAATCGAGTTTGATGCATCAGGATTATGTTATTGGTAGCAGTTTCTGGCTCATCCAACGTTATTATTGTAGAATCAATGTTTTTCATTTAATGTTTTCTGAATCATTGTAGTCTTCTATGGTGTGTAATTGAATAAAAGACAAGATTCGCTTGGAAGAGATGCAGATACAAAGTACTAAATTTCTCAGAGGAAGAATGTTTTCACTTTGTTTAACCCAAAACATCAGTTTATTTGCAAATGTAATTGATACTGGCTTGAATAGCCTTCCTAGAGTACATTAAGTGGAATAGCCATCAAAACAATATTAGATTTATGGCAGATGAGTGTAAATAGTGCAGAATTAACTGTAATGGATTCTGGACTCTAAATACACCATCATGGCCTGGTATGTATATGGATCAGATACTTAGTCATGTTTTTAGATGCCTTTCCTGTGAAAGGGGAAAAAGCCCTGTGCTTTGACATGCCTGGTGCAGTAAGTAGAAAAGTAATGTCGAGTTCATGGGACTGTGCTTGAACCCCAGAGCGTGGGAACCTGCGTGGGGAACTGCACCTCTTCAAGTCCTGCTCAACCCAAATGGAGATGTAACGGGCCCAAAAGCTATTGAGGGCTGATGTGACTCATTCAGGCTTTTTGTATCCAGGAAGGGTACTTTGAAATGGTCTATGAAAGGAGGGGAGAGATGTGATGGCGCAGACACAGAGACTGTATTGTAGCGCAGGGTGCCTCAGAAGTGAGTAGCAGAGAAAGAAACGTCTGTCCGACACTGACTTAGTCAGAAAAGCTCGCTAGCAGTTAAAATGATCTCTTTGCAAAAAGAAAACCATGAACTGGGCAGATGGCAGGCAGAATACTCCTCTTTATATTACAAGTTATTTTCAGCTGGGACTGTTGCTGTGTGGAACCGATCTCCAGCCCGAAGCACGGGGAAATCCTGATCTGTGTTGCTCCTGGGTGCTGTTGTAGTACAAACAATTAAAAATGAGTTTATTTTTCTTTTAGCATCATTACAATAAATTCCTAATATGCTGACTATATTGATTACATGCTACTCTACTGCAGCATTATTTTTTTCAATAGATGCCTTTCAATTTTCACTTCAGCTCTCAGAAATGGATTTTCATTTATACTGTATCTGCCTTGCACTTCCCTGACTACGTAAGGAGGCTTTAAAATGGATGTGCCTTGCACTCACAGCCACTCAGAGCCACTTTACAGTTCCAGAGCAATGTCAAGAAGTTCTAGTGTCCAGGCGAAGACTTGTAGGACAGTCAAGGTGGAAGTGCTATCAGCCATTTAAAACAGTTGTCTATCTTTTGATTAGAGAACTTTAAAGCTCATTTGTGGTGCAAAAATTTGAGAAGTAACTTTAGTTTGCTTTAGTTAAGGAAACTATATGGAATTCTCCAACTGCTTTGCTGCAAATTTATGTATATACATTTGTATATACATACAAGTAAATGATATTGCAGACTTTATTTAGCAAAGAAATACAAAAGGAGTTCATTTTTATTAATGTCATCCTAATGGACCAGCTGATAAGAAAATGGTCTGTATATGAAAATGCAATACTGATTGGACTATGAATGTATATTTATATGCTTTCTACTACTACCAGAAAGATCAGACAAAAACCTCAGGCTAGTATCTAGTTTGTAGTATGAACTATTTTATCAGGCACAGGTCATGCTCCTGCCAATACTATCCAAGAGGAAATCAGTTTAAAGAAAATAATAAATTAAATCTTTTAAAACCAGAACTGGTTTGTTGGGGACTTATGTAACTTATAATCATGTGCAACCTATCCCTGGCATTTGTGAAGAGAATAAACTCTTTTGGAAATAAGATGAATCTGTTTTGGACATCTTATCTCTCAACTTGACTTCTGGACCTAATCAGAAATTTGATCGGCTGGTTAGAATTTTCCCCTTTACTTTGACTACTCTTTCACTACTGGAAGAGGCCAAACTGTTAGACCAAGTACTGCTTAGGTATCCTGTCTGTTAAGGGTTTTTGTGATGGTTTCTCTTTCATGCTCAGATTTACTGGCAAGGATGAATGTGTATATTTTTCCCATCAATCTATTATGTTTGCTCCTCATATTAATCCCTTCAGAGAATCATAGAACCATAGAATCATTATTGTTGGAGAAGACCTTCAAGATCATTGAGTCCAACCATAAACCCTTCCAAATCATGCCTGCTAAACCATGTCCCTGAGTGCCTCATCCACCCGTTTCTTGAATACTGATTCCATCACTTCCCTGGGCAGCCTGTTCCAATGCTTGACTACTCTTTCCAGGTAGAAATTCTTCCTAAAGTGTTACCTGAACCTCCACTGGTGCAACTTGAGGCCGTGATGCTGGGGCTTGTTCTCATGTAGCCAAACTGCAACCCAAGGTGAAAAGCGGATGTCCAGTAGATCAGAGAATTCTTTGGTTTGTTCTGTAAGGCATATAGAATTTTGACTTCTTTATTTTTTCTTTTTTTTTTTTTTGTTTGTTTGTTCCCACAACTGGCCAACTTTTCACTGCTCTGCATGTCTTTGTGTGCATCCACTTTCCACACTAGCAGAAGCCTTGATCTATAAAGGACTACAGAAATAGAGTGCTCATTCAATTAATAAATATAGGTCTTAAGATGCCTACTATCCCTAGAAAATTGGCTCAAAATAGAATTTTGTGGTAATATTTCTGGGGTGTATCAAGTCTGCCTGTTGCTGTTTTAAAACGACCAATCTGCTCTGCAGAGCAACCAAGTGAGGGGTGTTGGAACTTCTTTCTTCAAGTGTCAGAGCCTATATGGAGATGTCGCAACTTCTTTCTTCCAAATATCAGTGTGTGTGTGTATATGCAAGTGAACCTTCATAATCTTTTCTAACATAACAGGTTGTAACTGCAGATATTTCACATTTGGAGAGTAACACATTGGGTAGAGTTAGACAGAGACCCATGGTCTTCCAGAAAAACACACTGTTAACAGAGAAACATGATCCAAGCGTGCGAGTCTGATATTGATTTGCTATTGCCTCTTATTGCTGATAGGAGCCAACAGCTTAGAATCTTTCCATGCTTCATCTTTCAAATAGGCCATGGGTTGTGATAGTGAATGGCTTGACTGACAGCATAGAGATAGAGTGGATGCAATTTTTGTCTCTTTGTGGACATTATTTTTGTGCTATATTATACTTAGGCAATGGCTTGTGGCATTTGCATCTGTGATGTACAGATGATCTGATTCTTTTTTCTTTTTTTCCCATTTTCTGATTTTTACATTTTACATTTGTTCTGTTGGTATATCTCAGACATGTATGTAATTGTATATATGTTATGCATTTGTGATAAATGTTTCTGCCTGTGAGACTGTTTCCTAAGGGATATATGTTTGAGGGGAAAAAAATGCCTATTCTTGTAGAGTTAGATTTTTGGAAGCAGGTACTTCAAAATTATAGACTTTCCTGTTACTCTCAGATACGTCAAATTTCTGTCCTTATGCTACCTTCCGAATTAAGGCAAATCACACTTTCTGTATGAGATAATTTGGAAATGTGCCCATTTATTCAGCTGTACGCTGCTTTCAGATGTTTGTAATGTTATTTCTTTCTGCCTTTAAAATATGATAGGACAGGAAGGTTGCAGGTGTCACCTCAAGCAACAGCACATGGAAAATAGTGTTGCTGGATACAAACTCCTGGCTTTTGTAAAAGGCAGCATATTTGTTGATTTGAGTATAAAGAAGAAGTTAAAGTTGTGAACATCTCAGTAAGTAGTTATATAATAATGTTTGGAGGCTACTATATAATTTTAGTCTTAATCACAAAAAAATAGTAAAGCCATACTCAGAATTTGTTAACCCGGCACATTCTACTGGGATAATTTTGGTTTACTGACAAGATTTACTCAGTTGCTTGATGTTTACCACGTCTGGAACTCTCTAGCAGTATTTAGACATCGAGAGCAATCCCTGTACCCAGATCACTGCCACTTGCTTTCGCTGCTTCAACCTTCCGGTACCTGACTTGTTAATCCCGAAGTAACCCCAATTTGGGGTGGGAAAACACAAGGAGAGGTCTCAGACTCCACAAGAGACTCCATCCTGCCTAAGGCTCTGAGACATCCCGTTCTGCTGATGTTATTTTTGTGGCATCATCAGTCCCAGAGGTAATGTGGGCACACATGGGAGCAGGACAAGAGATTTCCCTCGAAAGGGTTAAACCAACTTCAAGGAGGGGGAAGTGGAGGCAAAGTCCAGGTGCTCTCTGCTCTTAAGCACAGAGCTGAGAGCTTTTGTGTTTCCTCTTTTTGCCGCACACTGTGTTTGCTGCCCTTGCTCCAGCTCTGCTCAGAAGCCTGGAGTGGCATCACTCCAGGCCCGCCACATCTCTGCAATCAATGAACATCAGGAAGGGAGGATATTTTATATCAGAGGTCTTTCAGTCTATCAATCTATCAGATTTCAGTGGAAGATATAGAGCATCTAGGTCTTATACAACATTTCTGCATGAATTTAAGTGTGGGAAATTCTCCTGAGATGCCAGTGGATCAAATAAATGGGTGAGAACAGGACCTGGCTGATTCTTCCTGGCTTGATTTAACTTACTTTACTTATTTAGATTTACGCATTGTATGTGTTTGTACAGCATGTGGAAAGCTTGCTACTTTCTGTACGTGTTTCCTGTGAGTTGGGGATCTGGTTTGAAAAAATAATGTCAGAACTGAGAAGTATTCTACTGAAGCAGTATGAACAGATACATAGTGCTATTGCATTTTTGAAAAGCAAAAGCAAATCTTCAAAGGTGGTCCAAATGACAAATCGAAACTGCCCTTAAAAGGCAAGGGATTGCTTGGTTCCTATTAGATTATCATGAGGAGAGTGGACCGTAGAGGTTGTACCAGTAAGAAGTCGGATCTGTTCATCCTATTTTTATTTTTTTCTACACTCTAGCCTTGGATTAAAGATGTATCTGAGCACTTTGTTAAGAATTCTGGGTAGGCTTTCCCAACTTGCCTCTTTTCCATAAATAGCATTTCCACTAGAGGGCATTCAAAATACTGGCAACAAGTTTTAGTTGTCATTTGCTTTAATAAATATATTGTACAAGACATACAATCTAGAAATATGTGTTCAGTGTGGGTACTAAAGCCCACACTGGCAGGGAAAAGTCAATTAAGTGACATGTTTATTTTATCCAGCTAATGAAGTAGAATTACTCCTAGATGTTGCTTTCTGCCTCTTCCTCACATCTTCAAAGGCTTGAAAGGAGGAACCTGAAAATATTGTAAGTTTTTTTTTGTCTTCTCTGATAATAAAAAAGAGAATTAGACAGGAAGCATGTTGGAAGTGTATGCCTGCTTCAGAGAAGACTAAGTATCTGTTTTTGTTGTTGAGATTATAGAAAACTCTATTTTGGGGTGCTGGAAAAGCTTATCTACCATAGAGCTCGTAGGAATGCAGCAACATATGTTTACCGTAACAGCTTTCATTTCAGGAGATCTACAAACACTTGGAAAAAAGCCTGCACCAGGATACCAATGTTTGGAACCATCACAGCCCACATCAGTAACTCCGGGAAGGGAGTGTGGGGGAACACCACAAACCATCCAGCTCTAGCAAGCAATGTGGGTAGGCAGCGAAGCTGATGCTCACATGAAAATATTAATGTAGGTGCCAGGGTTGACACTCTGGCACTTCCTGGTGTTATTCCAAAACGCTTTTGAGAAGTTGCTACCATGTGTTGATAGATCACCACTTGTGGGGTCCCACAGCATCCCCCCTTTGGTATCATACCCTTTGCTGTAGGCTGTAGCAGGTCAGTCCTGTCAACCCTGTAAGATCTGGCGGTGAAAGCTGTCCTGTTTTATCTGCAGAAACTGAGGACATTTCGTCCTTAAGCCGGCATCCTTTGTGAGACCTCATCAGATGTGGTGGTATAACTTGCACAACTTACACATTCATCTTAGAAGTATTATGTTATTATAGGCATCCATCTACTTTGAGTGCCAGTATTTGCGTAACTCTACTATTGAAAGTATACGGATCATGTTGTAAGTTCAAGTATTTTTATCTTTTTTTGTTTGAAGATGATATAAAAGTAAATGAAAAATAACAGCCATTGCAATGAAAAATCTACTTCATAAAATGAATACTTAAAAATCCACTTGCTCCAGCTGTGGTTTTTATGTACAAGGATCTCTCAGGCAATTGTATATGCTTACATAAGATCTCTTTCTCAACATTTACATTTAAACCAGTCATCATCCTATATCCAGATCATTTATTCATCCTATAAATCCCTTTTGTAACTAAAAATGATGAAACTCTCCCATTTCTAAGTGCAAGGCTACTAAGTAGCCTAGTATATTTGCCAATGTTTTGGAGATCTGGATTCTCTGCCTGATGGTAATTCAGAGATTTATTTTGTTGTGTCTGTGCTTTTAATCACTGACCATCTCTTTTGCATTTCCTAGTTTGGGTATTTGAGCCATGAAATATATATTGTGGTGATTCCATAGAGCTAATGTTTAAATATAAAGCAAAAAAAAAAAAAAGAAAGGGCAGGGGGTGAGGAGGACAAAGAAATAAATCCTTCCAGTCCTAAAGCAGCAATAAAAAGGAACCCTCCTGCAGCAATGAGAGGCGGACTCAGCTGCTATCCAGAAATAACCAGAGAGGGGGAAAAATGACAGTGAAGATTGATCCCCAATAACATGGGGAGCAAAAATACTAATCCAAGCTGCTGTGAGGAGGCAAACTTTGAAAAACTGATTTGGAAACTATTCACAGCTGGCACTGAAGTTGGGGCCTCAGAAGTCTCTCTTGTGCAGATAAACAAGCTAGAATGAGGCATCTGTTGCATTACAGTTGCCAAGGTCACACCAGCAGGAACAGACAGCGTGGAAGGAAAAAGGCAGCAGCAACAGCACGTTGCCAAACAACTATGGCAATGCAAATCATGTGCCTTTGAGGCAGTATTGATGTATTAAACTATATTCGCTGACTCGAAGACTAACCCCTTGGTGCATCAAAAGTAACTTTCTGTCAAATATAATCCACTTAAACAGTAAAGTCAGACTATTAGAACACATGCTTAATCCTTAGGATAAGCAAACCCCAGTGAATATATATCCAAAAGAGGGAAGGGCAGAGGTGCCTGTTTGCCACCCAAGCGTGATCCAGTTTAGACAGGAAAGTGCTATGCAAAATAGCTCCAATCTACAGACAACCAAGCAGACTTCATGCTTGCATCTCAACCCTGTCTCGTTTGTTTACCAGGAACTTTGGGATTTTCAAATTTGGAACATCACCAAGAAACAAATGGTGGAAGAATACAGTCACTTAGACAAACCTAGCATAATCACTTTAAACCACCTCTCGATGCACAAGATTTTTAATAAGGCAGTGAGAAGAAGACTCTGTGATGCACAAAAAGTAGCAACTCCATGGGGCAGGTACGTAGACCCATGAGTCACTCTTGACATTTCAGTTCTGTCAGCACCATACGTTGAATGCGGAGGAAGAGTGCAACAGATAACAACAGTCTTCAGGCTCAGAGAGCTGAAGTGCATCCCCTGTAGGAACAGATATTCATCCAAATACCAAATTAATGAGCACTGACTAAAGAAACTAGTTTTAATCTCTTAAATGAAAATACCACATCTTCTTAATGATCTTGGTCATGGGTAATAGAAATGTGATGTATTTTTTTTTATCTGTAGCTTTATCCATAATCTACTATTGCCTCTAGCATGCTCAGATAACATTTCAAATTTGGAAAACCATCCATCTGAGCAGATCCCCAAGCCACAGCAGTCCTCAGTGGAGCCTCTCAATTCAGCCAAGTATAGAGATTCCCTCATGACTGTCTTTTGGCAAAACCAAGTTATAAAAGACAACAGGAGAGGGATAGCAAGAGCAAGGCTGTTTACAAGATAAAGCTAATTAAAACATATCCTTACAGGCCAGGGCTTTTTCTCCCTTTATATAAAATTGTTTCTCTGAGGTCCTTGACAAACTGAGAAGTCTTGCCGAAAGATAGGAATTACTTTGGGATGTGATTAGATGGTTGTGTGGTCTTCTAAAAGGTAAAGTTGAGAGGCAGCACTGGAGATGGTATGCAATCAATAAGAATGTTAGAAGCCTCTTGTAGGAACAGAGCTGCATGTCAATTGATGTAATTGTTAAGTCTTTCAAACTTCCAGTTCTTATTGGGGGTATTTGCTGTGCAGTAATGTAATTTTATTATTGTCACGTTCATAAAGAGTGGAAAAGCAAAAACTGAGCTTTTAGAACAAAACAAAATGAAATTCTCCCTCTCTGAGGCTTATTCAGATTAGCATGGAGAAGAGACTTTCAGAAGGAGCAGACAGGATGTCTGGTGACATCTAGAAGCATAAACTTCTGTAAAGAGTTTTTTTTTTTTAACTAAAAGCAATAATAAGCTCCCCAAAGATGTGATATGCCTCTTGAGCTTCTGAGCTCTACACTGAAGAATGTTACAGTGTCATTTATTCCCCAGGCAAAGACTAATGCTACATACATCTGTATGTAACAGATGGAAAAACAAATACATGTGATAAAATTCTTGAGTCTTTGACATAGGAAAGAGATGGAGAGTGGCTATGTTCAGGAGTGAGATCCTCTCAATAACCAAGCACAGAGATGGAGAGTTACCGTCAGATTGTGTATCATAGTGATTTCTTTAAATGATGCTTTTGGTGGATGATATGCCATTTGAGGCAGCTCCCTCCTGCTCTGGGGCCACATGCGTCAGGAGTGCTTGATCTCCAGCATGGTCTGTAGCAGTGGATCATGGATCCCTCAGGCTCCCTGCATCTGTGGTAAAGTAACCCAGAACGGTGAAGGAAAGGCCATGCCACAGGTGTGTGTGTGCGTGAGATGCTGGTACAAGGATGGGGAGAGCAAGATGCATTTCAGGAGAGTGAATCAGTTGCTGGTGCAGGATCATGATGGCACCAAGGTTAGCTGTCCTGGTACAGACCTTTCCCACTCTCAGAAGTCCTCTAGGAAATTTGGAATGGTGTGGGGAGAAGGGGGCTGCGAGTGTATTAAATTAGACCAAAGCAAATGGACTGCCCTCTCCAGGAGTATGCTAATGATCTTAGAAGCATGGAACATGCTTCAGCTGGACCTTATTCTCTAGGTATTTTTCTATTACTAGAGGAGCTACTAGCTTTGTGTGCTTGTCCTGCTTTCTCTTTCCTGGAAAGCAGCAGAAACTAAACACTGTTCCCCTTGCATCCTGTAGGCTGTTTTGATGCAAGCTAAATCAGTTGCATTTCAAATGACTGAATGCTAAAACCCAGGCTGCAATATTGTTAAAAGCTCTTCTTACCCTCCCATAGTGGATGTCTGAGACAGCAGACTCCTTTTCACTTACTTAGTTGTCTTATTAATATCCCCTAGCTCCATAATGCTGTATCTTAAAACCTGTAATCTGTAGGACTTTTCCTTTGTCCTGTGAGACAGTAGGAGTTTGCATTTGTTTTCACGTTGCCACAGATTGCCAGAAGACATTCTTTCTTGACCATGCACCTTTCCTGAACTGCCCTTTCCAAACTAGGCAGAAGAACAGGATCACATACGTACTGAGGGACTGACTGGTTGAGTAGAGTTTTCTGCTGGAAACATCACATTAGCACCGCAGGTACTAGCAGCTTAGAGTCACTAAAATTTCAGTTGGATCTGGTATTTATCTTGAAGAGAGAGAGCTGCAGCAGGCTGTGCAAAGATATAGTTAACCAAGCGGTATTCATTCCTACACATGGGCTTCAGTTTCCTTAATGTAGGAATGAAAGGGAATAAATAACCTGCTCTGGCATAGCCAGAACTCCAGGTTTCAAAGGAGCAGAAGGGCTGTGCCTCCAATAATAAGTGCTGTTGCTGCTGAAAGCTCGTTGGTGTCCTTGCTTAGCTAGTAATCTCTTGACTAGCAGCCTGGGAACTCTCCACACGTGCAGGCTGCTGTTGGATCTGGCCTAACACGTGGTGCATGTGAATGCTCTGCACAGACTCCTCAGAGCCCATTGCAGCTTCCCATGCAGGGGCTGGATCCATACTCAGCAGAGATATCCATCCATATGGAGAGGCAGGATCAAGTATGGTCATCTTAGCAAACAAATCGGCTTAAAAAATTTCTGGGTGCAGTAACAGGTTGTTTCTTCCTGTAGCATGTGTTGGTGTAATGCATGTTCATTGCAATTATTGTTTTGGTTTAGGTCGTAAGAGTACATAGGCTATCATGGCAGTGACTTTTTAAGATTTTTGGCCCACTTTCTTCTACAGAACCTTTGCATGTTATTTTCTGTTTGTAACACACAAGATGTAAAATGGTCTTTGACCCCCAGGGAGTTTTGTGGTGGTTGTTAAAATGCTCTCCAAGGGAGTGCGTTTTGAGACTAATTCTAGATCCTCTTCCAAGTGGTCTCGGGGAATGAAACACTTCCCTTTTAGCACCAAAGATTCTATGACACATGTGTGACTAATTTCTTATAAGGTAATTAAAAATTATCTGTCCTACTGCAGTGCTATGTGTATTTGTTGAAACAAGCAATCTGGGTGAAGATGAGCTGTGAGAGTGAGAACAGGTCACTTCACCTGCCGTTTGCTCTTCTAGCAGTGGCAGGAGAACAGGCTGTCTGTCTTGCTAAGGTGCCAGAGGAGCTAATTGATGTTAAGAGTGGGGATACTGTTCAGGTGGTTGTAATTGGTGTGCTGGACATGCCATTTGGTTAACAAGGAGAGCTCTCTGTGGTCATAGTGGTTGACTGCCTGGTATGAAGCTCATTCATTAACAGAGGGATGCTCAAAACCAGAGGTCAGCTTGTGCAGTGGGGAGCAAGCTTGGAGAAAGCCCTTCCATGGCACCCAGAGTGGCTGTCTGAGACAAACCCCCCCAAACCCAGGGGATTGGCAGCAGGGGAGGAAAGTCCTGATGCATCCTGCAACCCATTGGGGAGGAAAAATGTGCAGCGCTGTGATTAGGCAGGATGCTAAAGGTGGGTACACTAAATGGTACAGTCTGCACAAATCCTTCTGCCTGGCTAGCTGCTGGGGCTGGCAGAAGCTGATCTTCCCTGTGATAGAGAAGTATTAATCTTTCACAATTGATGACTCAGCCAAGCGGTGAAGTTGGTACCCAAACACAGCACAGAGATCAGGACAGACGCCTCAGACGTGCTTGTATGGAAGAGTATGATTCTGTGTCTGTTAATAACCAATGTGTCTGAGTGGCAACAGCCACTGTCTGCTCTTCCAGTGTTTCCTCAGGATGCCGGTTTGGCATCCTCTGAATTCCTGTGATGGTGATGGAGAGCTAAAGGATGTGGTTGTCTCCTGCTTCGGCATCCCCCTGGTTCAGGAATGATGGAGAGGTACCACTGGGCAGAGATACTGGAGCATATCAGTGACCCTGGGATCAACGTTTCAAAATGTCAGGATGTGCAGTGAAAATGCTCAGCATGGCAATGCACCTAGGCAGTGGAACTGAGCCCACATGCGTTTGTGTGGTTAACTGCTGGGCTAATTAGCACAATTAACTCATAATGTATCTGACAATAAGCTTATTGGAAGGAATCTAACTTGTAAGGAAGAACGGTCATTTCCACAGCTAGTGAAAACTGTGTCTTAAATTGTTAACTGTGAACTAATTGAAAATGCTTGGAGAGGGCATGCAGAGGTAAATAGGAGCAAATGTATTTATTTTTGAAAAGTAGAGCTAAGTTCAGTGATTGCCAGTGTAAGTAGCAAGGTGTGAGAAGTACAGTGAAAGGGACTATGCAATAAGAAGGATCAGCTTTGCAGCAATTTCCAGGGCATATTGTAAGGAAGCACAAAAGCAAGATGCAGCTTGCCTTGGTTTGAAGTCCTCCTGGAGATAAAAATAGCAGAAGTGTGGAGTAAAGCTAGACTCAGTTGCTACCCCCAACAGGTAGAAAATATACCGAGCCAATTGGAAAATTCAAAGTGATACAGCTGTACAAGTTCTTGAACGTAATCCTGTTCTGATGGCTGGAGAAAAATGCATGGGGAAGAGTAGCCTCAATATAAACACCTGCAAAATGTTGTAACTAAAGCTACTGAGCTAACTAAAGCTACTGAGACAAAAGAGATTAAATTGCCATGTATGCTAGGATTTTGCTGTAGTACATCCCTGCAAGACATTGACACAGGCAATTAGAATTCAATGTAAATTATTGTTTCTTGTTAGAGAGGTGTTTTTCACTTTTTTAATGAGCTGTCGCCTAGATCCTGGCATCTGGGACCAGACAACATTGTCCAGTTTCCTGCCAGCAAAATTATGTCTTGCAGATTTTTTTGTCAGTTTAGATGAGCTGATGTGCTATATTGTGGTGAAAACGCAGAAACACTTAGGAGGTTTTAGTGGTGGTTAGTGGATAATCTCTAGGAAAGCTCACCCCAGTGTTAACCTGGTGCTGCTTTCTGCTGAGTTGTGTTCTTGGTGAATGTGACCATGTCTAACAAACCTGTGATGTAAAATTGAGGCTCAAAAGGGACATAGTAATTGATGGCTAGGTAAAGAGTTTGATAGTACCCTTACTTATTTTGGCTGTCTGCAGATTTAGCAGAGACACAAGCCCTATGTCAGATCTAGCCCAGCATGTTGGGTCTGCTGGAAGGAGGTGAGGAGGAGGCGAAAGCAGTGTCATGGCAGGTTCATCTCAGCCCGTGTTGAGGTGAGCTGGGCATTGCATCAACCCTTGCAAGTGTAGAGCAACCATCATGCTGCTCTAAAATGTAGAGTAACCATCATGCTGCTCTATGTTTTGCCAACTGCACCAGCTGCCCCCAGGGCTCCCGTGGCCGTACGCTCCACGTCTCCCTCTGGCACCCCTTGTGCTCATGGCAAGCTGAGCAAGTGGTGCCTTGGTTGACATCGTCGCCGTGTCCATGGTCAGAGGGCTTAGCAGGAGTGCAGCACCGTGGGCAGTATGAGCGAACGGGCAGAGCAACCTACATGGCAGCTCCAAGTTTGTGGAAGGCAACAAGGGTACCGGGAAAGGCAAAGGGGATATAGACATGTGCCTGGGCAGGAGCTGGGGACACGTGTCACCCCAGCAAAAGTACCACCAAGCAGTTGGCTCACCAGAGATGGCCGTGCACATCCCGTTAGTGAGAATCCCATCGGTGCACCTGAAGGACTCCTGCATCCTCCCCAGCTGCCCTGGGAGCTGTCCCCTGAAGGGGAGAGGGCTTTCCCCCACGATGCCCAGTGCGCTTCAGAGCAGTTTCCCTCCAGAATCACAGAATCCCACAATAGTTGCGGTTGGAAGGGACCTCCAGAGATCCTCTAGTCCAACCCCCCTGCTCAAGCAGGGGCACCGCAAGCAGCGAGGAGACAGCAGCAGGGAATAAATCACGGGGAAGCCGGGAATTGGTGACCCCGGGCGCCCTGCGGCTCCCTGCGCCCGGTGCCTGCCCAGCTCCACGCTGCACCGTGCGAGAGCGGCGCGCCGGGCTGCGAGCCGGCCGGGCATGCGCAGCGCCGCCGCGGAGGTGGGGAGCCAGGACCACGGCGCTGCCTCCCGCTCCGAGCTGCCAGTTGCTGGTTGCCAAGCAGTTATCATTGTTTCTCTGACGATTGCAGAGGCTGTTGCTAATTGAAGAAGCCCCCACAGCATCCTTCTATTTTATTTTTTTTTTAATTTTTTCCCTGCTCCTTCTTCTGCTTTTATTTTAGAGGCTCAAGGGGGAAGGCAGCTAGACTAGTGCTTTTTATTTTTTTTTTTTTTTTTGCACTGCATTTTTATTTGTTTCTTCTCATGGGGGTGGGAAATTTCTGAGCTGCTGATTAAGTGATGGACTAGTTACTCATCCTTATTCCTTCAGTGTATGCGTGCGTGCATGTCTGAACACACACACAAGCTTACACACATATCCACACACGCACACACACACACAGTAAAATCCTGTTTGCCACTGCAGTGGGCAAAAATAGGGGAGCATGACTACAGCCAAGGAGCAAAATGCATCAGGGAAACAAGCCCAGCAGCAAGAACAGGTAACGCTTATTTTCCTTGATTTTTTTTTATTATTATTAAACAGATAACAGATTTGCATTGCATTGCTCTGTTTCTTGTGTGATTTATTTTTTTTGGCTTGCATTCCTAGAATTGCCAACTGAGTTAACAGCCAGTGGCAAGAGGAAAGTCCTGGGTAGCTGGGTTCAAGGTCTGCCTTCTCAATGTGTGTGTGATGGGGGGATGGACCTGAAATTGTGCTATTTTTAACAGACTGCACCGTTTTTCCGAGGCTGGAGAGGTTTGTTCTGTAACTAGTTCTGCATGTGCATGCGGCTGCAGTATGTTGGGACAGAGGCCCCTTCTCACTGGAGTCATCCCAGCTTTACCTTAGGAACTTGCCTGTTTTTTTTGCAGCTACTTTGCAGGCAGACATGAATTTGCAAAAGTCGGTTCCAGCTCCTTACTTTGTCAGGCACTTTCAGTGAATCTTTAGCCAGATGGCACTTCAGGGTACAGCATGTGCTGGGGTGCTGTCAGTATCCAGGGGCAAACCCCAGCTATAAGGGCATAACTCTCATGGAATTTGGTGAAAATTACACTGCTTGCACCCTGGTGGAATTTGATTCATTTTGCTTCCCTTGGTGCTTTATGTGTTTTGGTAGAGGCGGAAAGTTAAAGACTTAGTTTTCTCTCCCACCTCTGATTTTGATGGAAGTATTCCTATTTCATTGCACTTATGAGGACAGAATGAAGTGGAAACTTTCCCTGTCCAAAGGGGGGGAAAAAAAAAAAAAAAAAAGAAAGCAGAGGGAGGTGGAGAAGGGCACCTTGCTAGCTTTAAGTGATGGGTATTGCTAGGAAGTGGTGACACAGAAAAGTCGGACTGAGGTACTTGGGCTCCGGCTGAAGGCTGCAAAGACTCGGATGCTCAACAGCTCCATCCCGCTCCCAACCCGGCTCCCCTCCGTGCGTGCGGATTCCGGCAGCGCCGCTCTCCCCTTCCCGCGTCCATGGCCTTTCATTGCCTCCCTAAGACGCTGGAAGTTCGCTGCATTGCTTGGGATGGCATGGGAGTCTATTTTAAACGGATCCGTTGGGACACAAATTAAATCTTAAAATAGTTCTTCCTTGCTTGATGGGCTAAGAGCCTTGCACTATTTTATTTTATTTTATTTTATTTTTTTCCCCCTTGGTGCATTTTTTAGGGAAGTGCGGAGGGGAAAGCATAGGGCACCCTCACGCTAGAATTAGCAGGGTATAATCTGCATTTTTCAGGGTGACATTTTACTAATAGCCAACACAGGACTGATGGTTCAGTTGAAATAAGAAAGCAACTTTGATGCTGAGAGTGAAGAAACTGCCTCCAACTAAGTCTCCTTCTGCAGTGCTTTTCTGCTTCTCTTTCTATTGTTTTCGGAATATGTATTTTTGTCACTGTTTGCTGCAGCTTAAAATTAATACAGCTGTATTTGTGGGAGGAAGGAATGTAAAAATTGCCGTCTCTGAACAAAGAGAAATGTGAGGCTCTCTCCTCCCCCTTTTAAAGCTGTATAAAAGTGTCGATTTTGGTAAGTCAAAAAGTGCAAGTCTTTTGCCTTTTATAAAGAGTCATTGTTTTTATGGCAAGTAATGTTGCCCATCAAGTGCCATTTTGCTAGTGACTTGCTATGTCTTTGCTACTTCTTTTTTCCTATATGCAGTAAAATGCCCAGAATATGTTTTCGGTATTTTGCAGAGACTTGATTGAATATATTCTATAGTTGATTGAGTAGCAATAATATTCATGTGGTGTGCTTAAATATTCTAGAAGTACACGCTCTCTCAGCTTTGTCCTAGAGTGAGCATGAAATAGAAACATCAGGCATATATAAATATCAATGATATTGATGAATATTAATGTTTGAGTCTGTAAGCAACTTTCCTTACTCCTGTATTTTTCTTCTTTTTTTTCCCTTAATGTGTTATTATTAAAACGATTTGACAGTGGGGGGCCAACTCTAATTTTTGCCCGTTGATTTGACTGCACTTTTATCTTTTTAAATCACATGCAGATCTAAAAAGTAGTTTATAATTGAACAAAGACTCTATCCAAATTCTGTATCCTGTGGGAAATTGGCCTGGGTATATCAAGAAATACTGCTTATTTTCTTGCTAAAAAATGACTAAGCAACTGAAAGCTGTACCTGGGATAACGCTGAAGGCAAACTGCTAGTCTCATAGCAGAGGGTGCAGTCGTTTTCAGGAGCAGCTGCTGCTGTCATGAGAGATTGTGACTGTCCATTTCCTGTATTCCTGGTTGTGGCATCTCCTTGTTTGGGAGGTATGCAAGTTACAGCTGCCTGAAGTGTATTCCCTGTCTCCTGCCATGCTCGCCAAAACGTAAAATAGTCACTAAAAGATACCACAAAGCAGCAGGGGGGGAAGTTTAAAAACATCTGCAGAAGCTTTGTGTGGCTAAGTGGAAGTCTAATCCACACATCCATAGAGAAAGGAAGATAAAACACATCTTGAGATTTGTAAAAAAAAAAAAAAATATATATATATATATATATATATATATATAATAACAAGAAAAATTATTAGGGGGTGGAAATATGCAATGCTTTACGTGTTCGAAATTCAGGAATAAACATCGCTCTCTTTGTTAATGGAAAATGTCTCTGTAAAGTTTCCTCCTGACCAGCAATGTTGGTCACCTCCATTCTGATTCAACTTTCAAGAATTCTAATAATTTGTTTCCTTGCACATCTGTTTCCTGAGTCTGAACTTAAGTTTTTTGCTCTTATTGTTCAGAAACTATTCAATAAGTGATGGGTAATACTGTCTGTTAGGTGCAATAGCTTGATCAAGATGTCAACTGGATGCAGGTGCCCCTATACATTTAGGTGCTTTTGCCACAGCCCCGGTTTGTTGTTCAAATGGTTGGAGAGGATGTGGTACATTGTACAATAATTACTGCTGTATTTCTGCTAGATCCAATGCTCAAAAGTCCCTAGAAAAGCTCGTAGATGTTACTAGTTTAGGGACCAGGCTCAAGAGGACTAATAAATGTTGGTATCCATCTTGGCAATGGTTAGCTGTGCACCTGAATATATCATTAAAACCACTTTTCTTTAAAAACAAGCAGGCAAACAAAAACCCAAAGCAACAACAACAAAAAATACCCCAAGAAAATAGCAACAGTAGGTCAAACATTGGGTCAATGCACTATAGTAATTTACACCAGCTGAAGATCTGAAGATAGTGTTTTAACATAAGCCTGAAAATGTATTTGCCTAATATATTGCATGGAATTTAGCCTAATTCTTCCTACTTTTAATGACCTTTGGGACTGAAAATATCTCTACAGTCATACATAAAAATAAGGAGAGATTTTTTTTTATGAAATGTGGTAATAGGCATAATGCTAAAATGATTCTTTTAAGTATTTTTAAAACTGAGTCAGCATATCAAGGACATCAGGATGACAAATAATCAAAGAACACCTTTATAATCTTTGAAGGGTTGATTGGTTAATTTGGTACTTGAGCATTCAGAATAAATGATTGTTCCTGTTCCTTTTCCTGTATAAGGAAGAGCTGTCATGGATTTATAGGGAGCAAGATCTGGCTCAGAAACATGCACATATCCTAGACAAGGTTATTAATGATTGTTTGCATGCAGCTCCATGTACAAGACCAAAGATTAGGTAAGGAGGCAAAATAGCTCAAGGGCTGCTTTTTATTGGAGTGAGCAGTGTTAAGAAATGGTGTCAGATCAATAGAACAGTTCTGCCTATTAACTGTCATTAATATAATCAATTTCAAATTTTACAGCACAGATGAAATTCTAAATTGTACGTATCCTAAAGAGGAGAGAGAACATGCTTAACGTGGAAAACCTAGTCCAAAATAAGGAATAAAAAGATGGAAAGATTAATATTTCACACTTCTAATGTTCCCCTGCCACTCAGCACTTCACAGAAATAGCTTATAGTATGTTACAGAGTGAGCAGTTTTGGAATATTTAATATAATATGCTAAAATGCGTCTCTGTTGCAGCAAATTTGCCTAAAGAGAGAAAAGACACCCTTCAGGTGCATTCTGCAGGCTTTTCCCCTACGTAGCTGTATTTCAGGTAATTCTGGGATTCCTGAAGGGAGAGATGTCAATCCTTGTGTGCCCTGTTGTTCCCTTTGAGGTCATAAGTTTCTATAACCATTACAAGCTGGGTTGTGTATTGGCACCTTATTCCCAGAGTAGACTAAACCTAGAAGAGACATTATTGAACTATCTATGCCTGTGTCTACTTTAGGTAGCGATATGGACCCATGAGAGAGGTGTTGAGCTCCCAAAGCCTGTATACACGTTTAGGAGGTGGAGGAAGGAATATTTCATGCTAGGTCTAGACTGGTGTCCATTAGTGGCTGAAGAGCATTTTCTCATTTAGTTTCCTTCAAAAAGAGGCCAGTTTGTATGCTCTGAGACCACTTTACAGTGTGATCTAGAGCAGGGTAGTTGGCTATGAGCAGGAGGTTTGTCTCAGTAGTGCACTTCTAGTCTAAATGAAAATACTAGGTGTACTCCACGTGTCTTCAGCAGGGATAGGAGAATGTCTTTGAATAAGTGTAATTTAATGTGAGCTGTGTTCCTGGATCTGAAGATATTTTTTAAATGTTCATTTTTTTCCCCAAGAGGTATGACTTAAAATCATTCCAGATCTGCTCTGCTCTACCTGAATGCTGTCCAGTAAATCTTTGTCACTTTTTGAATGTTTCATCTGAAAGTTTCAACTCTCCATAACACCAAAGCCTCCTTACATCATGGGAGCAACTCACATTGGCTTCAAAGAGTGCAGGATTCCTTCACATTGTAAACGGGTTGCAGCAGAGAGCTGGTTCAGCCACATAGTATATCTTGTGAATGTTAGCTGTCAAAATAGGGAAGGAAACTGCCCTTATATTTGTCAATACCATCCACAGTGTATCCTGGACTAAAAAGAGCCACGACTGCCTTTGCTGCATATTCTTAGCAACATTCAATCTGAGACTTGTAGATCTTTATATTTGGAAGCAGACTGCATGTGCTGCAGGAAAGCTGGGATTTACGGTGCTGTTAATTGGTGTAGTCGGACTCCCGGCTGTGGAGCCCCAGCGGCACAAATTCCATGGAGAGGGAGATGGAGGCGCACCGTGGCATACCTCTGTGCCCTGCATTCAGCGGTGGGCTGGGAATAGCGTGGCCTGGAGCTGTGGAACAGGTGGGAGTAGGTCTCCCAGGAGATGAGCTAATTTAGCATATTATCTCAGTGACTTGTGATAGCAGTGCTCCTATGTTCTTGGCTGCAGCTGAAAACTGTCATTTCCCAAAGGTGAATCCTTGCTTGTGAGAATCCTTCTTTCTCGATGACTTGATCCAGTGTTTTGGCTCTGCTGGCTATGGTTGTCCAGAAAAGAGGGAGAAATGTCCACCCACTTGCAGAAACTGGTTAGCAAGAGAAAAGAGAGGAGAAACCTGACTTTGACTTGCACAGAAAACAACTGTCGTTGTTTCATAATTATTATTATTTTAATGAACTTTAGGAGTTTCAATGAAGTTTTTTAAGAAAAGTGTTGGTATAAGACAATACTGTTCTTTGATAATAAATGCTCTATAAATTATGTATCTTATTGTAGACCCAACACAGGCGTTCTCCAGGAAGTCACAGAGCACATTTATGTTTCATTCTGTTAATGGCTTCTGATCTATTTCTCAAGAGATTAAATTTCCGTAATAGTGCTCCTGAGAACACTCTATTCAAGAACATGAAATTGCATCAAACTGGCAGGCTTTTCAAGCTGTTAATTTGCTATGTGGAATGCAGGCAGCTAAACAATGAGGAGTGGGGACATAGATGACGAGGAGCACATTTGGCGTAATACCAAAGTCTTGGAAGAGGAAAGCTGTAGAAAAGTGTTTTTTTTTTTTTTTTTTTTTTTTTTTTTTTGGCATTCAACACTGAAATGGAGGTGCCTCTGGAAGACCTCGTATGTGTCAAGACTCTGTTGTGCTTGTGATTTTCCATGTGTGCAACTTCTAAGTGGTGGTGTGATTCCATAGCAAATTACTAGAGACTCCATAAGCTTCAAATCATGGTTAAAGTCAACAGGGACTCCATAAGCTTCAAACTGTGGTTAAAGTCGACAGGTCAAGCAGAGATTACCCATGGGAGGTGCCATATCATTACTCCTTGAGATACTACTGGTTGACTTCTGCTCTCCCGATTCTTGGCATAGATACCTTGTGTTGCACTCTTTCTCATTAAGTCTGTCTTCTAGCTTGGACAGAATAACCTGTCTGCAAAGTAAATGAGTTATCTAGGGTTTATACAATTAGATTCACATTCCACAAGCAAAGGAATCTTCTTGCAAAACTTTTTTTTTTTTTTTTTTTTTTTTTTTGTGGTGCATTAACAGAGCGCTATGCACTGCTATAGTGACTTAGCAAACTGTTTTTACCTGCTTTCATTTCTTACGCCTTTAGTACTGCTGCTTTGTGATCTTTCTAATGCATTAAGTTGCCATGAATCATGGTCGCTTAAGACAATTTTAGAAAAGGTAGCACTTTTAATACAATAATATATATTATTTATGTGGTTTTTTTTCTGTATATTTCTAATTGGTCTTTCTTTCTTTCATCCTTTCTTTCATCCTTCTGTGTGCTCTTCCATGATTCTAAAGTAGGATTGAGTGGTAGATTCAGAGAGATGAGAGTGCCAACAGCAGTAGAACAGAAAAGTTGAACTTATAACACCCCCTACACACACACACACCCCTTCTCCAAAAGACTGTCAGAGGTGCAAAGAACTACCTGGAGAAGAGAAAATAGTGCGTTGAGCAAGCTTGCAGAGCTTTTTCTAAACAGGAACTTGAAAGGAGACCTGTATTTGAAACCAGTGAGGGTAATCGAGAATGGAAGAATCAGTAAGAACTGCTTTCTGATTAAAGACCAAAGCTTGCTTGGGATTATTGGGGGACTGTGAGTGATGGTTTGGCAGCTGGAGCTCAGGACTCCGGTGCTTCTTGTGCTTCAGACTTCCTACATGACATGGAGCAACTATGTTAGACATATGTCCTCAGTGGTAGTCAACATCTACCCCCCTGGAACTGTGGGTGTCCGTGGTCCCCTTATATTGGAATGTAGTTTTGCTTTTTTTTTTTTTTTTTAAAGGCATTTTTATACCTGATGGTATCTTGTGAGATAAATACATGAAAGATTATGAGGCTCAGAGATATTACAGTAATTGAGGCTGCACAGGTAAGTACCTGAGATAGCAGGGAGATGTACTGCTTGACATTTAGAGAATGTACGGAAAGGGCCATAACAGAAAGCTTAAAAGCTAATACTCCTTCTGAGGACTTAGATGTGAATAAGAATTTCAGCAGAAAGTAAGATCAAGGTGAAGGTAAATCCTGGTAAAACTTCAAATAGTTATAACCAAACTCTCAAATGAGAAAGAGAAGGAAAACTCATGGAATTTTAGGATTGCTTCTCATCCTGAGATTTCTGGAACTAGAAGCATATTTACAGCTTGAGGTAATATTTAGACAGGTGCTTCTACTGTTACTAGCATAGTGCAGAAAGGCCTTTTCTGAGGAGGAAAAATTAAGTCCTAACGATATGAATACTACAGTGTCATTAGGAGCCCATAGAGCTGAAATGGAAAAGTAAATAGTGTGAAGATAAGCCAGGAAGATATGTGATCATGATCAAGGCTATGAATGAAACCTTCCAGAAGTGGAAGTCAGAAGAGTGCTAGAGCTCAAGGCCTGGGAGGGTTTGTGACAGCTGGTATAGCTGTGAGGCAAGGTTAAGGCTCAGAGCCTTGTGAGTGTAGAGGGGAAGGCTTTATGCAAAGTCGTGGACTTGGAGAGAATTGTTAAATAAGGTGGAAAGGAAATGCCCACCTCCCATTTCCTTGGCAGGACATGGATAAACTTCCGTAGAACAAGAAAAATGAGTTTTGGGAGGTGCAACTTAAATATGGTGGATTTGGAAGTAAAGAAGCTTATGAAGGAAAAGGAGGCTGAAGATAAGCAGCGAAGCAGGGGAGGGAGCAAAATTAACTACAGCTCCATTGTACAGAGCAGCAATAACACTTCATATTCCTGGGGGAGCTTTTGGCTGAGGACCTCTAAATGCTTTACAAACCATAGTGAGTGGTTTCAGTGCCCCAGGAGGTGGCAGTGGACGCTCTGAGGGCAGCACAGGGGCACTGTGGTTGCATTAACAAAGATTGGTGTACAAAGTGATGACTAGCCACAAATCTTGCAGTACAGAGGGTGTTCAGAGAAGTCTTCAGTCTCATCTTTGCCATGTGTTTGTGTTGGGTGTTGTGTTGGGTAAAACTGCACTTGTCTCACTCTTTCAGTTCTTGCGTGTAACTCTCTTTTTCTACTGCCTACCTTCAGGGAAGTGGGCTGTGTCTTTACCATATCCTACCCAATGTCTCTTCAGAAATACCTTGCCTTCAAAATAGGTACTTTAACGTGTTAAGGCATTCTCTTTTCTCTGGCACCATGGGATGATGTGTTTGGGGGAAAACCAGCAGGCATCTTTGTGAGAGAAACCACCTCCCGGAGGAAGAAAAGGGCTAAACTGCTGTCCCTGCCCAGGGAAAAGTCTCTGCTTTCCTAATGCTGCCTTGTATGCTAATACATGGCTGAGTGCCTTGATTGCCTGTACCCATTGCTGCCTGAATAAAGATTTTCTGAGGGAGAACCTGTGCCATATGCATGTAGTATGGTAATTACCTAGCAATGCGTGGCTATTACTGTAATGCGATACTGTTTTGTGGAAAAAAAAACTGCAGGTGGAAACTGCGGATAGATGATGATGTCTTACAGTGAAATTTGTCCTAGTCTGCTGGGCAACATCTGCTCACAAAGGTGTAACTGTGACCCCACTCTGGGATCGTCTCTGGCTGAATAGTCATGCAGAGCCACCATCGCAGTTATGTCTCGGGCTCCTCCAACGCGCTTGGTGGTAGAGGCTGGTAATGGGACCTTCTCCTTGGTCTCTGCAAGCAAAACTTTCTGCTCAAAGGCATTTTAGCTTAAAAAAAAAAAAAAAAAAAAAGTCAAGAATGTTTGCATACAGAGAGTAGACTAAGCTCATTAGAATTGATGGGTGTGGAGATGGAGAGAGTTAGTCGATAGTGGATAGAGATAAGTCACAGGGAAGATGTCTAGACCTAGGCCTTATTCTTTTGCCTCATGCTTTGGGTGGTCACGTCTCTTCAGTGGATGTATGAAGTGGCACTATCTTCTCACAGGAAAGCCTTGTGTCCATGTCGCACCAGCTTTCACAGCTGCCACTGGACAAGTCTTGACTTAGGGAGGAACCAAGGTCTGAGTATCCCTCATGGGAATAGAGGGATGTGACATACTGAAGTATTTATGAAGAGTTAAGCTGAGTTTATAAAGCAAACAATGGGAAAACCTGTTAGGAAAAGAAGATTTTGAGTAGAATAGCAAAAATAAGGAAATCAAGACTTTTTTTTTTAACCTTTCAGCTTATCTTCCTGTATTTGTCAGTCTGAAAACAAATGGCTGGGGTTTTTTTTGTTTATAAAAACCAACAGACATGAAAATAAAAGTACAAGGATCTACAATCCCTTGACTAAAGTAGTTTATATTACTGCTTAACTGCTGCTGTGCTTGAAATTGGAGAGATAATAAGCCTTCAGCTGAAGCAATTAGTCTGCAGTTTTTGACTCCATTACCTTCACTTATGTCTCTAGCTGAATAGTTGCACTAGATATTTAAGGCTTAGTTGTAGTATGTTATTGTCAAAAGTGAATTCATAACTTAGACATTGATTTATTGCTAATTTAGCTTGTCAGAGATACCATAATAAACATGTAATTGGCTGGGGGTGAACGTATGCAGTTGTATATTATGTGAAATTTATTTTGTATTTTAATTTAGCTTAATCATACCCTGTGACCAGCCTCTTAATTTCTGCGCAGGGTTTAAAGGGGTCTGATAGTTAATCTTCATATGGTTGTAGGAATTAATTAATGTACATTGAGTTGTAAGCAGGCTTGGGACAGCCTTGCACTTTTGCCTTCCTGTTTTCATGGCCAAGAGCAAATGGGTTACCTTCAAATACATATGCAGTATTTTGTGGCTGATGGTGGAGAGAAAATCAAGGATATACAGGAAAAACATATTGCCATTCAGCCCATACAAAAATGAGAGAGAGCAGAAGAAACACAAAGTCATTGCTTATTAGCTGTACAAAGCAGGCTTCTGCAAAGCAGATGAGATAGCTTGAGGGAAGAAGTAAGCAAAAACTCCAGGCTCTTTTTTATTCTTAGATGTTGTGATAACAGATAAAGGAGGAGAATTGATCAAAGTGAGGAAGGATAAGGAGTCTTTCTTTTTATTTATTTATTTTGTATTCCTTAAATTTCCTTTCTGTTAGATGCTATTGCACTGAGTATAATAAGCATTGACTTCTCCTCACAACACAGGAAATTTGTATAGAATCTTCTTTTTTCCCCTTAAGAAGTCCTGACTCTTCACAGTTTAAGAGAATGTAGTAATACTACTGACCTTCTTTTTAAATATTTTTAATATCGCAATGTTTGAAGCAAAAGTTAACTTAGAAATACTCCTGAGAATACTGACCCACTGAATGTAACGAGTATTTGAGATTAATATTGCTCAACTTAATCGGTAGAGGCTTCAATTGCATTAAATTGAATTCTTTTCTGTGGTCTTTTCTTTATAAGGTGTAATACATAGTTTTACATGGATTATATTGATGCTTGACTTTGCTGTTGCAAGTCATGCTATAATTAGAAGTTTTATTTCCACACTCTAAGTTAAATCAGCCAGATAATACAAAGAACAGTTGTGAATGTATGGGACAGCAAAATCCAAGGAGAAATTGATTGAAGTAGCCCTGGAAAGTACTTAGCACATAAGACTTGTCCATTAGTAAAATGTATATTGCTGAGCGAACCTTTTGACTTTCCTTGCTAAAGGCTTTTCAGTTCTCTCGATGTTTAATTACCCAGGTATCTCTTGGTAGGACTTGCCAACTTTAGTTACTAATCTTTTACATGGTAGCCATCACTTTCATGCACAGGTGCCACAGCACCTTTAGGGTTGATAGTCAGTAAATAGATGATATCTGCACTTTGTTTTTTTATTGTAAACAAGAAAAAGGTCGTTGTTGATATAAGGAAAAAAAATCAATCCAAAGACTGAAGGATCAGTTAACCAGGTTATAATCTTTATTTAAAGAATATCAGGAAGCTTAATGTTTGTTACTTGATGTGTCTAAATGCTGTTTGTGCCCCAGCTGCCCCTCCTGCAGTGTTGACACAGGACTTTGCACAGTGAAGGATGGTGTGACATTGTCTCCTTGTCCTGGGTTTGCTGGTGCCCTTTCACCCTTGGTTCCTTAGGGCAACACAACCGTGAACCATAGGCATGTTCTTCTCTCCCCAGACCAAACAAATGTCTGCACTTCTTCCTCCATGTGGCATGCTTGGTGAGAGAAGAAAGCTGACCAAAAGAGGAACTTTGTGTATTAGGGTGACCAGTCTCAAGTCCGAGTGTGACTCTGCTCTTTTGGTCCTAGTGTGTTAGGCAGAGAGAGGAATAGGAAGGGCTGTCAAAAGAGTTCAGAATGGCCATATTTAAACTGTAGATGTTTTGCCCAGAATCTCGTTTCCAATGGTGGCTGTAAGTGGATGCCTAGGGATGAGTAAGAACAGGACAAGCATACGAAAATACTTCCCTCAAGCTCTCTCCCAGCCTATTTTCAGCCCGGTGACTTCTTAAGTTAGATGTGATTTCTCTCTATTTAGTAATTCACATTACATTTCTCTATCAAGTAATTATCCAATTTTCACTCAAAGCTTGCTAGAGCACTGAAATAGCCCAGGCCTTCTCGAGTGCTCTTCCCTTTCCATAGTACTGTTCTTGGAGACCAGAAGCCTGTGTTACTCTTTATGGGAGCCTTTGATACAAGTGAGTTAGAGTGTGTATCAGCACTGGTAAGAGGTTACATGTTAGTAGAGTATCTGTTAAGCCTATAAGGACTTCTGGAAATTAGATGTGTCTGGAATATGATGTAGAGCTGTTCAAAACCAGCGGTCAAATGGAGAAGAATTCAAAGGTCTTCATTGAGACTAGGCTATCTTTCACCACTGTGAAAACCCTTATATAGAAAACTGAGGCTTTAAATCTACACGAGCACAAAACTTATTGCTAGCTGTTCTTTTCTAGCTGGCCCCTTCTCTTTTCACATGGGTTTTACAGTACAAAAAAAGCCGAATATTGTAAATGATCTTCTCTGTACATTTCTATCATGGTAGAAACAGTGCTATTTCACAGGTCAAATTTCTCCTATTTGCTCTGACGTGTGAACTCCAGTGGAGCTCTGGGGAAAGAATGGACTTAATGATTTGGACCATGTTATATATCACCCATGTTTACATGCTGGAACAAGATTCCAGGTCTGGTCTTCCTATCATTCGTTTCAGGAGATTGACTGGAGCACCTGTTAGCTCCCATCCTCTTCTTGTGGGGAAATAGTGTTCAGACTGGTCTACCTGGAGGTAGGATGTGACTAGACTGCCCCTGGGGAGCAGGAGTGTAGGCCTTCTGCCAAGCCTCCCTGCCAAGTAGTGTAAACTTCCTATAAATTTCTACAGGTTCCTATAAATTCCAGAATTTTTCCATCCCGCTATAATGCTTTTAGCATCTGGGTATATCAGTAAATAAATTGACATCTTGTGTCTTTTGCCAAAGGATTTTTTTTCCTAACTCTTCAGTGATCCTAGTACAAATTACAAGGAAAAAACACATGATCACCAGGTGTTACAGTGATCAATGGCCACTGTCACAGGCTGAGCCAGATTTGAACTCTTCAGTGTTTGCCTTGGAGATTAGAGATGTTTGGAATCATAGTTGTACTACTTTTTTTTTGCTGTAAAATGTAGTTCAATCATGCAGCAGTATTACCATCAATTCCCCTAACTCATAAGATTTTGGGGATACCTTTCAGATCTACATATTTGGAAATTTCAACACTTTTGGACAGTAAGTTAACTTTTGCTTAATAACTTAAAGGCATCTACATTAAAATAGAGGGGGAAAAAAAGAAATTCAGCTTTGAACGGGTGGGGACTTATCAAAACAAAGAATTCTCATTGTTCTGAAAATTATTTCCTGCTGTCAAAGTATGTTATAAGCTCTATGGTTTTGTATCTTTAAAAAAATGTGAAAAGTTGAGTATTTGCCCTGATTTCTGGTATAACTAGACTTAGTAGCCCTGCATCCTCCCAGTCAACATATCAGAAAATTGTGGGATCACAAAGCTCTTCCCCATCTTGCTCTAAGATGGTGTGTTGCTACTGCTGTTTTTTAATTTTGTTTTTAAAAAGTCTGTTTTTTGCACACAAAGATTTGACATAATTGAGTTCTCCAAGAGGACATGTATAATACACATGAGAAATAATGTATGTACTTGAGGGCTAAAAATATAAGCCTAAATGAATCCTAGTGGGATGCTGTGTTCTTGCTACACTTCTAGTCCTCTCACTGAACCTAGAGCTTATTTCTGTTTGCTCTTTTTCCCATTTTGTTTATCTTTCCCTTGACCTCTATTTAAAACAAAAACAAATAAGAAAAATCATATGTTTTTGTTTTTCATTTGGACTGGACAGCTAAGTTGCGGTGGCGACTGTAACACACAGGTTCTGCCTGATACTGCAGACAAGAATATATGCGCCAGAGGTTTCGTGCAGGCAGCAAATGAGTGAGCACGGTGGAGATGCATGAGCATGTTCTTTCTCCAGGGAGACAACATCATACATTTTTCAAACCGTGTAAACCAGTTCTATATGCTGTTTTGTCCTGTTCTTTTCAGGTTCCTATACTTTTGACTACAAATACCTATGGTTTTCCAGAAACAGTGCATCTAATATCCACTAAAGCTATACTTTCCCTAGCCAATTTCTTGAGTAGATGGTTTGTGTCAATCAAGGAGAAACTTTTCTGGGGAGGAAAATGGAATTAATTTGTTTCAAGCCATTCACGAAATACTGCTTGTGTTTTTCCGTATGGCTGGCTCCTTGTCAAGTGCTATGCATAACTTATTTATTTTTATGGCTGCAACTGTTGATGAAAGAATAGATGACAGTTGCTCTAAGGAGACTGAGTTTAGATGACACTGAGATGTTTGTACTTCATTACTTTTCATTGACTTGACAGTTTCCATACAGTTTCTTTCCATCAAAATGGCCTTCAATTACCAAATGAAGATTAGTGCATGGCCCTAAGCCAAAAGACTGTATAGTAGCATTTTTTTAGTTGTTATTATTATTATATTCTTCTTCAACATGAATAATATAACTAGCTCAAGAGTAGTTGGACTTTGGTGAGTTTTTGGAAGATTGATTTTTGTCAGCACTATGCAAAAGGGAAGACTTAAGCCTTGCTGAAAAATGTGTGACCCTGACTTATCCATTTGCACTAACTGTCTTTGAAAATTTTAGATAGCAATATATATATTTTTTCTTTTTCTTTCATATCTTGGGAGGGACAAGAGTACACTCAAATACTGTGTATTAATCCACATTATTATCTTAGATGAATAGAGTAATAACAACACTTACCTCTGCTTTGTGAACCTGGATTAAGCAAGAGAAGTCTGCAAAATTTATTTAAAAAAAATAAAGAAAATCCATTTGTGAGTTTTGCCTGCAGGAATTATGGATTTTAGGGAAGCAAGGTCTTTTGCAGAAGTTGCTGTTGCTAATCTTTCGGAATCCCTCCTGGGAAGTGGTGTGTAAAGGGGCTGGGAGGCTGGAGGCAGTTTTGCTTCCTACTGCCTGGCTGCGCCTCTCTTGCTGCCCTGGTTGTGCTGTTCCGTGGGGACGCAGATGGCCAAGGATGGCATTGAAGACTCCCGTCCGTTTTTAGCAGCAGATTCGGTGCCTGCGAGCCATTTGCTCTGTTGTTGTTGTTGTTTTGTTCCATCTTATAAGCAGGAAGATGCTTCAAACTTGCACCACAGAATACTCAGGATGAAGTTTAAAAAAAGCTAGGATAGCTCCCCCTTTTTAAATTCGTTGTTATTTATGGTATTTCAGACAAATGCCATCTTCAGATTTCTTTGTGTAATGAAAAATGTGGTCTTGCCTGTTTGTTGTGAAGCGCGGGCACTCCACAGGGATGAAACACAGCCGTAATAACTGGAAAATTTGCAGCATCTTATTTAGGTAGCTGGGATTTGGCAAGAGACGGCCAGTTAACACAAAGCCAGGAAGAAAATCAAATAGCTGTGGGAGACTTTGAAAGTAACAGATGAGAAGAGGTTGCTTGCAGAATTTTGATTCTACACAATAAATTATTGCTGGCAAATTGAACTGCTGCCCACTGCTCAGTGATGTTAGAGAGCTGGCAATAATGCGTATTTTGGCCAGGCAGTCATCTACTATCTTTTTTTTTGACAGGCAAGTAAAATCTGAATGAGGAAAAGGAGTAATTAATCATTACTTTATATAACCTTTACCAGCATAATACAGTCTTGACATTTGAATCCCAGTATGCAGTGCTCATTTAAATGAGATCTGTTTTTTCTGTTGTTGTGAGATCCAGGGGAAAAAAACATGTGGAAGTACTTGGGGGTGTTTCAGGGGGAGTCTAATAGAATTAGGTGTTCAAATCCAACTGAAAATGACAGTCTCAAATGTTTCAGCTTACTGTATAGCACACACTTGGCAAATAATACCCAGGAGGAAAATTGTTGAGTCGTGATGAATTGTTGAGCATCCAAAAGCTATTGTTGGTCTCACTGGGGACTGCTGAAAGCTCAGTGCTCTTGAAAATCAAGCCAATTACGTAGGTGCTCATGCACAGGCATTGAAGGCTTGCTTTCCTTGTGCATGAAAAGGGATGGATTTTTAAAATCTTTCTGCTGTTAGTGGACATTTATTCCCACTCTTCTGCCCCCAGCGCATTTTCTTCAGAAAACAACTAAAAAAGACTGCGGGCTTTAAACAAATATTTTCAATGCTATAGAGTCAAATTAGGGTATTTATCTTTGGGAAATGGAAGGTGGTCTTCTGGTTGGTGTTAAGCATGCCAAGGTAACAGTATTTCAGATTTTAAGGCATGAGATAATCCTTCTGAATTTGTTTTCCTTCTTTGCATCCAAGGGATAATATTGGAACTGATATGCTATTTTAATGATGGAATGTAGTTTTGTTTTCTTTTTTTAATTGGGTTTGGAAAAACATCAAGACAGGAAATGGTGTAAAATAACTGTTTATATTGTTGGTAATAATGAAATATAATTATATGGTTATTTTATTTAAAAACATCCCCTTAAAGAAAGGTGTGTGTTTCTGAAAGAGCTGACCTAGCTGCATGTCATGCTTAACACTTTCTTCATGTTTTGTCTTCAAATTGCTCTTAAAATATTCCTCCTGATATCTCAGTGATGTAGGTAAACTGTATTACCTACGTTTGGCAGAAAGGGAAGCTCCGTATAAGAATGAAGTAACTTGCCTAGGGCTAAATTGCTCCCGTGTTTCAGCTTCCGAGCCCATGCAATGCAATGTTGTTCTGTGCTGTGGGGACCTACCAGTTGCGGTCAGCACTAGCTCCAGGCAGTTTATTCCAAAGGTGTAAATGTGCCCTACATTGCCTAAACATTTTTGAAAATGCTAACAACGATTTATTCATTCTTTCATTCGTTTACTTAAGATTTCTGCTTTTCTAAAGCGGATCTTGGCATCTTTATGGGCACTTCTGGAAATCTGACAACTGTTTAAAGAAACACTTCCTGAAACAGACTCTAACAAGAAGCTGTAGGTTGTAACATACTCAAAAATTAAAAAAAAAAAAAAATAGCTATACACTTGCCTTTAACTTCCCTCCCCATTTGAATAGAGAACTGAGGCACTAAGAGATCATGCAGCTCCATACCAGAATAGGCACCATCTCTCAGTCGTTACATACTTTTGCCACTGAACTAGTGGCATTCTCGTAGGAAATTTTGGCCCCTGGTGTCATCTGGAACATGCGAATGTACTTATTTCCCTTGAGGGGAAGAATTTGTGCCATTTTGTAGCCTGCAAAAAGAAATGGCACTAGGAAGCTGTTACCATTGCTGCTATTAGCTTTCCTACCAGGCAGACAGTTCTGTGGCCATTTGTCGTTGCACTGGAACAAAGAAATATGAAGAGACTGCAGAAAGATCCCAGTTTTTCTCTTTTTGTTTTTCAAGGCTTGGCAAAATAACTGCATTTTCAGTATGGCTCAACTAGTGACAGCAAGGCAGATCTGGCAAAAGGCTGGAGGAATGGGGGCCTTCCCTTGAAAACAGGTGAAAAAATGGGTTTTGAAAGTATTTTGCGGGAAAAGAGGAAAAGTCGGTAGTAAAGTACTAAAATAAACCATCACCCACACTTTCCTTGAGTTTCTTTTAGGTAATCCTGCATCTGAAATTAAGGATGATTTCTGTCTTTAAATGCTCTGAGTGTGCTTTCCTCTTCCCCATAACTCTAGAATTATGAGCCGTATCAACCCAACTGGATGATCCTATCCTTTCCTAGAAGGCAATGATTCTGGCACTTGGAGCACCTGCAACACATTTTTTTTTCAGGAATAAGAATCCAATTAAGATAGATCTTCATTTCTAATGATTTCAAATGACTCTCCTCCTTTGGTGTAATAGTTTGATTCAAAATGTATTTGCAGTGCTACTCTCCTGGTTTGGGGCAACTGAAATTGGACACCCGGAATTAGGAAACACTTTGACTTGAATTCTCTGCTTCCCAGCTGTGCAATGGATTAATGTCTTCTTTTCACCATGTAGAGGTGCTATGGAAAGAAAGTGGTGAATATATGTAGCAGTCAAATATTGTAGTGATGAGATGCATAGGAACTGCTATGAGAAAATTGATATTTTTGCCTTTAAAGCAGGTCATGACTGTGTGCTGCAAATATGGCCACACACACAATGGTGAGGATGAAATGAAATATTGAGGAGGCCTCATTACATGCAAGCACCAGCCCCTTGATGCTGTAGGTGAAGCAGAAGGAAGTGTGTGTGAGCATGTAATTAGACTCTCGCACAATGCCGACGTGCAAGGGTGAGTTATGGCTTGTGGACCTTGAGGCTTAATTCTGACATTTCCCAACTTACTGCTCACACATGCACCTTAACCTTCTTTTAAAGTACATTTTATCTGTAATTGCTGAATCAGGGTGAGACCATCAAAAACACTCGGCACTTTCCTGTCTCTGTTGCCACCAAAGATAATAGGACCTCATGGATGACTTCAGTGGGAGCAAAGTTAGGCCAGTGCTGAGTACTATTCAAGTCACAAGCTACCATTAGGATTGCAGATTCTCTGCAAAATATCCTGGGAAAAAAGAATGCAGTACTGAAGAACTTGACAGAGTTCATGCGTTATCACTCCTAAAGACTGTTAGCTTGCACTATTAAGAACAGCCCTGTAAGTGATATGCTGAAATTAGGTGTTGGCAGTGTTTATGTTGTTTGCTAGTGCATAACATGAGCATGCACAATTTCTCATATTAACCTTGAATGCAGACTTCACTGACCAGATTCTGAGCTTCAGAAACCTTGAGGCAACCTACAAAAATGTTTTTATGATATGAACTGAGTGGCACTGAAATGACCCAGAGTCGAGTTTATATTATGCAAGCATCAGAGATCAAAACCCTATTGTGCTGAGTCCTTATCAGACACTGCCAGGGAGATTTTAAACTGACAGGCAGTTTAACCTGACAAAATGGAAGGAAAAAAAAGAGAGAGAGAGAAATTTCTTATTCTGTTTTACATACTGAGGAGACAGACTCTGACTTGCAGGAAGCTGAACTCACTTTGCATTTGCTTAAGAATTGGAGACTTCTTCCAAGTCAGGCAGGAAATCTCTAGTAGGATCGTTAATAGAATCTAGATCTGTCAGGCTGTAACTGTAATTTTAGCAATGTAATTGCTTTCTCATTTCCTTTTCAGATTTATTCCTCAAGCCTGCATGTTGAATTTCTGTTTTTATCTGCTCTTTTAAGTGTCCCTTTCACTTATGCAGAGTCTTATATTAGTAGCAAATAGTTGTCTTTCTCTGGAAAAAAAGGAAAATTTGTCTATTGTAGTTTTCCTCATAGTGTCTCTTTTGGACACTAAGCTTTGGAAATTGGAGTGTACTGAAGTGAAGGTTACAAAGTATTCCCACTTTGCACAGTGAGGCTTCAGGTGAGCTAGCAACTGAATAGAAATCCCTGTCTTATATTTAGAAAACTGTCCACTTTGGGAAAGTTTTTTGGAAAAACATCTGTCAACTCTCTCTTTCGTGGAAGCACAGTGGTTTATTTTATGTTTTTTTTTTCCCATGTTTTTTCGTGAGTTCCACCTACCATGGTGATGTAGAATAACCAATAGCAATAATAAATAGCTTCAGTAACTAGGTGCAGACTGAGATGTACAACCAAGAAGAACCTCTTTGCAGTAAGGACTATAATCCTGATTTCTATTTCTGAGACAGCTACATCCAGGCTAAATGTAACTAGACCAGAGGGATTAATAATAGTTTCTTGGATAACAAGAAACTGTTTTTTTTTTTTTTTTTTTTTTTTTCCCCCCCCGGGAAAACATTATCTAAATCTAATTCTATTGACCTTTCAACATCTCTGAGCAAGCAAATTTAGCTCCTATATTTAGCTTATAACTTAGTTATTCATACTGCAAAAATATCTGGTAACTCTAGTCATGGATGGGAAGATATTATGATAGCTTCTGTTTCCAAAGAAGTATAAAGCAACAGAGCATGTTGATAATAAGCACAAATTGTGAAACAGAAAGAAATAGGAAAGCAATAAGAAGGCCTCTCTCCTCCTGGGACTTGATAAGGCTTCTAAAGTGCAGAACTGTATTGAGCACATTACAATATCCAGTATCAATGAGTAAAAATGAATGATGTGGACATCCAAAACTAGTGCAACTGTTTGGAAAATCAGTGATTTTTTTTTTTTTTTTCCCTCATTTGGGCTTTGAAAGGAAAGAGACATCACGAAACAGGGACTTGCAAATGGAGTCCCTTCTCCAATTTTGTATTCAGGAGGGAAATTCAGAGCACAGCACAAAAAGCCCGGCTGGGGGTTGGCATGAAAGAGAGCCTCTGCATTGCTTATTGCCTGCAGTGGTTCTGGCGTCACGATTCAAAGGGGAATTTGAACAAAGTGATTTCATTATTCCTCCTCTCACAGTATTTCAGTGCTTTCTCATTTATGAGTGCTGAACTTTCTATTCAAAATTTGTTTTAAATAGTATTGCTGTGTTTTGTTTCATTTTTACTGTGTTTATTATTGGCAAAACAAAAAAAAATCTAACAAGCCTAATGAGATTATAGCAATCCATATGATGATGAGATTTTAAATGTTAGATATAAATTAGTTTCAGGAATAACAAAGTTTCAATCTCTTATGCAGCAGGAATATGTCACTATGTTACCTGTCAACCATATGTTCTTAAGACTAGTGAAGATTTCATATGCTGTGCATCCTTGGGCTCTCAATGAGTTCCAGAGGTCTCTGTCCCATGGTGGCTTGAAATCTCATTCCTTTATGAACTGAACATCAAGATTTAGTCCTACAAGGGGCAGGATTCCCATTGCTGAAAGACTGCAACCAAATTCTGTGTGCTGGTGCGCTCCTCTGTGTTTCATAGGCACCTATGAGCATGCTGCCAGGACCTCAGAAGAAGAAAGAAAGAAAGAAAAGAAAAATATTCAATTTAGCTGATTTAGCAAGGTAGAGCTTTAGCCCAGTATAATTCTGTAAGAAGAAGGAAATATATGAAAATGAGATTTTCCCCAGAAATTGAATTATGGAGTGCACTACAAAGATCCCATTTAATCGGGGAGTTAATGACTGAAGTATTTTTATATTCCATTTCCTCTGAGACCTAAGCTGTTTTTCCAGGGCTGGCTGAAGAGTTTATTCCTCAGCTGAATAAGAAGAGCGTTTGTCAGCACTGTGCCAAGGGGACCCTAGGGAGAGGTTTGTGGGAAGTAACTTCTGGCAGCCGCTACAAGGGTTGAGCTTTTCAGCTCTTGAACTGTTCCCTTTCTGCAGGTTGATTCCTTGAAGGACCTGGGACATCCCACCCTCTGCAGAGTACCCATTCATCTGTCTGAGCCATTGCTGGGCTTACAAGTGACTAAAACACAATTGGATGCTGTCTAGCCCTTAATGAATGAAAAGTGGGTTCTTCATTGGGGCTCTTTTGTTAGAGCAAAAAAGATATGGTCTGATATCTGCAGCAATTGGTATCAATGCTCAAGGTGTAACCTTCTCTGAATCATAACTGAAAATACCTCTAACCAAGCTGTTATAACACACAACAACAACAAAAAAACCCTCAAACTTTAATTATGGGAACTGGATTACTGTGTATAGATAGGGAACAATGTAGTGTAACCAGTAAATGAACATCAGGTTTCATGAAATGTTAGGATTATTCTTAAGGCAAGTGTATCTGGAGCTACTAAACTCTACCACTTTTAAACACGATCGTCTTTCTAATTATATTGATTTTTTGCATGTGTGCCCATCCGACTCTTGTTTTCTTTCCCAGTAACTCACAATGCTTGCTAAAAGCTCAAAAGCTTATTTATCTTCCATGAATGCTAGACAATCCATGATATTTCTGTGAAATTCCATTTCTTAGCAATCTGCTCTATATTATATTTTTTTCCAGATTTAGCCACAGGCTAGAATGTTTATCTAATATACAAATTATTCAAACAGGTGATGCCTGAGAAGTATTGATGGAGTTCTAAGGTTATAAATCTAGAGAAAATCAGGATTTGCTTAATATATTCCTGAAGCTTCTTTCTGCACAGCTGTTTTAATAATATTCCAAAGCTTTCATGGTCCACTGTTGAGCAAAGGATGCCAGTTGTATGAATATGGGTAAATGTTTGCACTGTACTTATTAATTACTACTAGTTAAGAACTCTAGCTTTAGTTTTTTGTGCACTCTATCTGATATATGGGAGATATTTAATAAGTCTCCAATTACAGATCTACAACTAGCTCTGACCTCCTGGTAGCTGCATTGCCTTAATGGGGCTGAGAGATCCTCTCTGTGTCTGCTAGGGCAATGTCAGTCCTTAGAAAAAGGAAACTGTTCCTGCATTTTGTGTATATGCATTTCTGTCTATTGGCAAACATGCAGGCAGGAATGCCTTGGAAGCAGGTTCTCCTGTGGTGCACGCTACAAATCTTTCCTTTTGTAATTTGAAGTAAACACTTCTTGGAGTTCGGCTTGTAGATTATATACATCAAAGACATTACTAATGTCTCCTAATAAGCAAAATTCTGGTTATGCATAATGGTTGCTATTTATTTTAATGATATTTCCCAACTTTTTGTGTGTATGACTTCTGAATGGCAGTTTGGTACATGCTATTTCTGCCCAGTTTTATGGTTTTATTGCCAATATCATAAAATGTCTGCTATTTAATATTTTTATTTGGAAGCTGCAAATAGAAATTGGGAACAGGCTGCCCAGAGAGGTTGTGGAGTCTCCTTCTCTGGACATCTTCCAAACCCGCTTGGACGCAGTCCTGTGTCACGTGCTCTAGGTGACCCTGCGTGTGCAGGGGGTTGGACTAGATGACCTCTAGAGGTCCCTTCCAACCTTCACAATTCTATGATTCTATGTTTAAACCTACATTCTTCTAAGCATATCTACCATGACAGGCCAAGCATAATATCATTGCTGATTATGAGTAAGAGTATCATATAATTTACTAATGTCTCTGAAGACTAATATTTTGTTTGATGGACCTACAATATATTTAAATTTCAGAAAAAAATAAATTATATCTTTTTCTAAATAGTGAGTTTCAAGAGCGGACCTACAAAAACACGTAAGTAGGAATCTACCTGAGAATATTCTAGTAGCGACTAGCTTGGAGACTGAATTGCTGTGGTAATTAATGGTTGTATAAAGCCTTTAAAGTTGCATCTTCTTGTAGAGGCAGTAGGAAGCCAAGCAGGATGTCCAGTGGCATCTAAAATGGTACTAGAGCTCTATGAATACAGAATAGAATCCTACTCATGTAGTTAAGTATTCTTTCTGGTTTCTTGCAATGCTCTCTCAAAGCTGATATTATCTGCCTTCCATGAAATCCTGCAGATCCAACAGCAGCATTTCATTTCTGAGCATTTCTCAGCAGATTTTTCCAGCTGACACTTTTTTTTTTCTTTTTAAGATTTTAGCAGAGTTGTCTTTTCTGTAATCTTTTGTTTCCCTTAACTATGTTATGCTGTATACCTAGGCTTAGCCAATAATCATATACTTTTACAAATGACTTAAAGAATTTAAGATAACAAATGTCTTTATAGAGAAATTATTTCAACTTGTGCTGAAAAGAGGAAAAAAGCTGACATTTACAGAATACTTCTTGTCTACTTGAAAGAATTACAGCTAGGATTACCTTCATTATTCAAGTTTCTAGTACATAAAAGTGATTTTATTTTCTATACTTATCATGAGCTAAATATTGTATTTATGAATCACAGTATCTGAAGGCTGTTGCTTCAAGAAAATGCACGCAATATAGACTAAATGATTATGAAACAAGTTAAATCTAGCTACTGTTTATGTAGTCCTCTAGAAATCCACATTAGTATTCTCTAAGAATGATAGGAGACATTATTTTGTATTGCTCAGCAAAGGATAGCAATTATTGCCAAAAGATTATGTACTTAATTGTTGTAATTTGTACAGAAGAAATTTCTCAATTGCTCACATTGGAGCTAGAGGTGAACCAGCATGTACCTAGAGAGAATCGTAAAAAAATAAGTGTCTCTTCAAAGACCAAATTCCTGAACTACTTTTTGTTATGCAGAAATGCAGCAGGGAATGCAAATGATACAGTGGCTGTATAAGAATCAGAAAAAGTGTATCAGAGTTAATTATATAGACAAGCAGTGTGTGACAAAAAAATGTAATAAAGTTATTTTGCAAGATTCACTCATAGTTAAAATTGCACATTCTCATTGGACAAAGCTTTTCCATATTGTCATTAATGTCTCTTACATCAAGTGAAATAATCTGCTTTAGGCTTGTTTGGAAGGACACATACAATCATGCTCTCTGTCCCTTCCTGTGTCTGTCTGTCCCTGTTAAAAACTTTTGAATCCCGCAGACAATTTGGCCAAACTTAACATAGGTGCAGTAATGATCACAAATGCAAAAATTACTGGCTTCATAATAGAAAAATAAAAAGGCTAAAATTAATACTTCCTCAGAGATAGGATACAAAATGGGCTCAGCATTTACATGTTTTGGTTGTCCTGCAAGCTAGTAATCAGCGCATTTAGAAGTTTCCTTTTCCATGGCCAATTTTCTTTCTTAGGCTGCAATCCTAGCTAGAAAATTTTTGTAAAGCTTACTGACTATTTTTATGTGGTTTGGGTGAGATGTGATGCTCCATTTTCAGCAAAGGTAATATTCAAGGAAACGACATCAACCAAAATCCGTAAACCGTATGTAGACATACATCCAAAAATGGGAGTTAATGTTTAAAAAAAAGTGTCTGAATGATGAAGTTTGAGGTTCTGAGTGAAAAAATGATGGAAGCTGTTTCCTTTGGCTGCAGCCTCAGGAATCCTGTAGGTTTTAGCACTTGTCCCACAAGCTTTCCTCTGCCAGAGAAATTCAGATGTCACAGTGCTTTTTGTCAGAAGCCTTGCAGCTCGGGAACAGTGCTCTGCATGCAGGGTGATTCCCAGCAGGATGGCAAGTGTTGGTAAATGTGAAGCTGATGGCTTTTTTTTCCCCCCCCTTTTTTTTTTTTTTTTTTCCTCAGGGGAAAACCAGAGCAAGGCTCTCACAAATTTTGTAAATCACAACTCAAAATAGTATAATTTGCTTGAAGAACTCTAAGCAGACTAATGATATTGAGTAGGAACTGTGTGTGTGTGTTCATATGTGCTTAGTAATGTTATATTTCTTTCCCACATAGGTCTAAATAGGAAAGCAGTTAACAGATGTGACAAATCAGCAATCCTCAAATGTGTAATAAGGCACTTGAGCTTTATACCTGTAACACTTAGCTTTCCTTCATTTCCATAGTTTTCTTTGCTTCTTGTCCATCAATCTCCCCTCTCCCCATATTCTTGTAACAGACATGCATATATATTTTTTTTATATATATATATATATATATTTAATTATTTATTTTCTGCCTTAAACATCTGAATGATCTTTGGGCCAGTGTCCATTTTGAATAAATTACTGCCTCCAGTCTTTTATCCAGTTCTATTAATATCTACATTCTTGGTTAATGCCAGTTTTGCTTATATTATCCGCATAATGAAGTTACAACCTTGTATCCAATGATGACTTAATGACACAATGATGACACGCTAATATTTGCCTTCAAATGAGCCTGTAGAAGTCCGTGTGTCCTCTACTTTGCCACTGGTGTTTCAGTACTTCTCTGATGTCCAGATGCTGCTGTCCACGTGCAACCATATGATCTTCACTGAGACACTGTGGGGAAGAAAATGTGCCTCTGAGCACACTGTGCACAAACACAATAATGACTAATATTAGGTGCAGAGTAATTTCAATTTTAGATGGAATTTGCTTCAATAGCAGATATTTTTAGCTTGATGAACTCCAGTAGTTCCAATGAGGGCCTGATATGCTGAGGATATCTGTTGTGCCTCGTTATGATTCCCTATTCATGGCAATGCTTTTAATTTCTATCAAATGCAGTTGAGACAAAAAACTTACAGCTACTTCAGAGCCAGATGAGTGTCACCAGACAGTTAAATTTTTCAAAATGTGTTAAAAGTATACATGATTTAGTTTCTAAACCAATGCATTTATTATAAACAAAGCTGCTGTATGCTCGCTTTTTCACCCTTATCTTTTGGACTTCTTTCCATTTCTAGTTGCATAAACATATTAATTATGTATCTGTAATGAATAAAGTATAAGTTGTTATTGCAGTTAGTATGTTCTCAAGCCTTTATGTTAATGCTTGTGTCATATTTATTGACAAATCCTGCATACCTGATATCTGAAAGTAGACTCATTAAACTTGGTACGAAGTTTCTTCTTCAATAAGGACAGTTTATAAAACAAAGACAGGTGAGACGGTGACTTTCAACTGAATATTCTTCTCTCAGTGTTCATCAAATATTGGAAGTATCCATGAAAACTCATTTTGTTTTCTTCTCCTCCCCTCCCTATATAAAAGGGTAAAGCAAGAATCAAAAAATACTCAGTAGTAGAGCTTTAAAATACCACATTTTCAGGATATTGGGTTTTTTTTTTTTTTTTTTTTTTTTTTTTTTTTTTTTTTTGCAAGACTTGCCCACTGTCTGCTATGCCAAGGAAGCAATCCACCGCAGGAGAAAAACAAATGGTATTTTAAATGGACATGTAAACACAGCACAAAAATAGTTTATTTGTTTTAAGCATGGATATATCTATAGTTATTTTTTCTGCCTTTGCTTTCTATGTTTCAACCATCAAAAATTCCAGGTTTTGATTTCTCATTTTAGAGAGCTGCAGCAAGTCTATTGTGCTGCTCCTTATCTCAATTATAGGGGATGTGGGCTCTCGACTCTATCCCTAGATCTTCCTGTACTAAAAATTGCAATTAGTCACTGAAGGACATTTTAATTCATGTAACTATATAAAGCATAGTATTTTCTTGAGCTATCTATTTATGAAAGCCACCCTACAATAGTAGCACCTGCATCGAGCAGAGGATGATTAAATATTAAAATGCCTTAGTGTGTTTTCTGAAAGAGCACAGGATCGTGTGTGTGTTTTGCATGCAATATTTTAGAAACATTAAATAGCCACTTTCCAATTTTGTATGTGCTAACCACAGGTTCTTCTCTGCACAGAGGATTTTCAGTCTTAGGAATGTAGGTTATTATTTAAACTTTTCAGTGCTTTGCTATATCTTTTATGTGTTTGGGGCGTTTAACAATTCTCCTGCTTGTTTGCTTGGGTTTTAACAGGCTGATCCAGTGTGAAGCTTCTTCACAAGCCAGTGCTCTGTATTCTGATGCAGGAGGGGAGCTCTTGCTGAATCGTGTGGCTTGGACAAGGCAGCAGGCGCTGGCCTCAGGGCACTGAGCTGGCAGGAGAGGATGGCTACGACTAGGTGTGTGCGAGAGCGATAGTTTGTATCTCTGTGTGCAGAATTGAGCTGGAGATGATTCCCCCTCCAATGCATCTTAGATAAGAGAACCTCATTCTTTTCTAGGTGGTGATACTCTGTTTTTAACTGCTGGCATTTAATTTGTCCTTTCTGAAAAATAGCTACTACTAACCCAAGTCATCTCTCACTAAGTCCATTTTTCTCATCACTACCAGTTTCTGAGTTATCTCTTGTTCAGAGAAACAACAACAACAAATAACAGTATTATGAAAGATGAAATTTTATCCTAGCTTACCAAGAACAAAGGATGCCTCATAACTTTAAATGATGGTACAATTCCCCTTAATGCATAAAGACAAATACACATAACCTTCCCAGGAAGTGGAAGAGTAAGAAAACTTCTCTGACCTGAGATTAGCCTTTAGCTTTCATCATAAGAACTGAAATGACTGAAATGCCTAAGAACCCAAATATAATGAAATAGGCCTTTGGAAAGCCTGAATTATCTGCTCTTATTGAAGTAAATAATGTTATTAAATTATTTGAAGTGTTCACTCTGTTTGGGAGTTTTAAACTAGACCATATAGAGACTGGGGTTCCACTTATCTAATCCTGCCTTCTCTCTGAGGGATAGCTCTTTACACTGAAATGTGCTGCTATCAAATAGTCCAGCTTCTTCTGGGTTCCTCGTAGTTGTCTATGGGGCACATATGCATCTCTCTGAGGTTAAACGTGTTAGTGACATTTCGAAATAGGGTACCCACTCAGCTAGAGCATCGTTCTGATCCTGAATATAGAATCTAAGGTTCACTTTGTTGTTTTGTTCAGTTTGATTTTTTTTTTTTTTTTTTTTTTTTTTTTACTTGACTGGAATTGTAAAGTACTGGAGAAATTTTGCCAGTGTCCTATTTCAAGAAAATCTTATTAATCACTTTCAAACATGCTGCATAGAGTTTCCAGCTGTGTATATTGTTGCTGAGGAAGGCAATTCCAGGCTGATATTTTCATTAATGATCGCAGAACATTTTGCTGACTTCCAAACATTGAACTGAGAGAGGTTATACGAAAACTTCTCGTGGTGTGAACTACATCGTAAGAGAAAAGTTATACCCTAGTCCTATTCTATCTCCCTTAAGTATTATACTAAATCAAAGCAGCAGCTAAAGCAATTACCTGCAGAGAACAGGAGTCTTAGGAAAGCACTGCAGGTGTTTCTAACTGTCTCCTAATACGTTGGCAACTTGCAAAAAATATTGGGAGTCAAGTACTTGCAAAGGGTTTTAAGTACAGGTCGAGGAATGTACAAACATGAACATCAGCTTCTGCGAATCTTTTGTGGTATTCCATATATCAATGTCTTTCGACCTTTATTATTAAGGATAGCATGCTCTTAAAATAAATAAATATAAAAAATAGACTACACTTAACTTCAAGTGTTACTTCCACTTTTCTCTGTTTTATTTAGCTACTTATATTCAGGTGCAGGAATCTCTGTTCCATTTTTGCAGTTGTTTCATGGGTTGTCTTGCCCTGCAATGTAGACTGGCAGTCATGATAGTTTGGGAATCTCTGAGCCAAACCTTTTTCTGATGACTAGTTCCCCTGGGAAAGCTCATTCATCTAAATTCTAAGTTAGAGGATGATATCCACTCAAAATTTTTCAAAATATATTTAAAAATTAGATGTTTGCAGTTACTGAGGATAGCTGAGCATTCCTACTTCTCTATAGTACACATAAACCAGGATTTTACTTCTGCTTATAGCTAGTTATGTGTTTGCACATTTCTGACTTATTGCTCATATTGATATATGACATGAGATGGTTGTTTAAACTTTGTCCAAATGCCATTATATTTGCATCGTATTCTAAGTATAGAATTTTTGCAATGTTTTGCAGTGATTCATAATAGAGGCAATGACTCAAAATTGGGGGGAAATGACTGAATATTCCGACTGCTCCTGAAGGCATTTCTATCATAGGAAGATACCAAGAAAGGATGTGAATATAGCATCAGAAGGATACAAATCATGTCAGAAAAAGAAATTGGGATGTGAGAATAGAGTGTTTTGAAACACTATATTGGGTGGGAGATAAGCCCGTAGAAGAGATAAAGTCAGGTATTTATATGTTCCCACATGTTCTTTGGGGAAATATAAACTTCAAGCTTAGATATTTCAGAGAATATAGAATTTAGAGAGCAGCAGTTATGGAGGAATAATTTAAAAGCAAAAGAATTAAAAGCTCCTCTGCAAAGGGAAATATACCTTGCTTGATAGAAGTGCTTGCTGCTTTTAAAGTTTGTATAGTAGGTATTAATGACCTATTTGATGTAAAATATGTTCTTCATCCTTGGTTGGCATTTGTAGCACTGCACAAACTGCAGCAATACTTTAAGTACTTTATCATATATAAGTAGTGAAAGTTGTCTTATTTTTCTATATCCTCTTGATAAATGATTGCTTAGCTCGTTGAAGCAAGACTGTTTTATTGAATTCTGGTGGAAGCGTCCATGAATGATGTATAAGGTCTCACTTAATTGGTCTTTTGGTCTTTCCATTGTCTCCTGAATTCACTTTGCTTCCTGAGTAAGTTTAATGAACTTGCTGTCTGTAGAAAGCATTAATATTGATATTGCAATAGTGCTCAGAAAGTTAGGTTTGGACTGGTCCAAAGTGCTATGCAAGCACACATAGGTTTGAACATGGGACCAAACAGCTATAATTTCTAGTTGCCAAATCTGTTACTTTAGTTCTGCATGATGCAGCACTTAGCTTAAAACAAAACAAACAAATGAAAATCCTCTGAAACCACCTGGTGGTAATTACTACTCGTCTGCAACAAAGATGGTGAAATATGGAGCAGAGCAGGATTCACAAGACTGAGAAGTGGGGGCCATTAAAAGCAGTCTGGTCAGACTGTCCATGTTCTTGACTGGGAACTGTGCAGGAATAAAGGCAACAGGTAGTTCTTTGGTCTCAGCAGCTCATCTTTCTTGTGGGGGAATGGTTTTACCATTTCTGCAATCACCTAGTTCTCTCGAGTACCACTGCATGGATGCCAGGTAACCCAGCCTGAATTACTGACTGCACAGTGTGATGAAAAGCACAGGCAAAAACATGCTTCTAATGTTAAGCAAGTAGTAAGGGCTTGCTAAAGCTCTCACTCCCCAGCTTACTGAAAGAGTGGTGTGGAATGCGGAAGTGTTGGAAAGAAGGAGTCGGCCCCTTACTTTACTGAGAGTGAAGGAGTTTTCCATAGAGATGGAGACAGACCCATGAAATAGCTGTTGTACGCATGCACTAATTGGGCAACCTGACCCAGACAATCTGTGGGCACCACAGCTTCGCATGGTGGTGCAGTACCAGGACCCTTGTGGGCCTCACAATCCCATACGAACCTCCCAGATAACACATGGATATCGGAGATGCCAGCCTGGGTTTCTTGTTACCTGGACAACTGCTCTGATTCCAGGCAGTATTTGATGATATTCTGTATTTATTTCTCTAGAGATATGAATGGTAAACAAAAGCACTCGCAGGCTGCAGTTAGAAATATGCAAAGATGGAATGATGTGCAGGCAGAATTATTTATTTTGATTGGGAGATCGGACTGGTGCGGTCACAGTCATTGCGATCACCTGAAAATACAGTTACAGAAGGAAACAGAGAGGTACTTTTCAAAGAGTACTATCGCATGAGAATTGGACTGAGTTCCTACTACTATTTCATCACTGATTATGAGTGTAAACTTGGTCAAATCACACATTCACCATGGACCTTGTCTCACTTTCTTGCTCTAAGACCTCTGTGCTTTTAGTTCATAGGAATTCTGTAGGTAAAATTGTGCCAATTGTGCCAAAAAGTGTTTTTGAAATTACTAGACAAAAACACTGTATCAACGTAGAGCCCTGTTAAATTATTTCACCCTAAAATAACCATACCAAGAAGTTGCAGCAAATTTTGTAAAAGCAAGGCTGGTAGTGACTCTAGAATTGGATTATTTCACTAGGATGGCCATCCCAAAGGTCATCTGGCCCTACTGTTAGGAGGACATTAAAATGAAGCTCCCTGCTCTGTTTGTGTGCAGCCATTCTGAATTGTTTATATCTGGCAGATGTTTACATGAGATTTGCCACCGTGGGAAAGAAAATGGATATGATGAAAAAGATTTTTCCACTCTGTTGTGATGGAGCCCCTACAATTCCTCAAACTCTGATTTTACATTCAGAAATGTGTTTTCTGATTTTGTAGCTGCAGCTGGAAATTTTGCAGAGAACATGTCTTATGCCTTGTGTCTACCTTCCTGCCTCAAGTGAGTTTGACGAAATACTGTCAGTTATTCTCATCTCCATTGGATTTATTTTCCCATTTAGGCTAAGGAGTTTCAGTGTGCTCCGCAGTTAGATACATCTAGCAGTCATGGTAGATTTATGTCTGCTTTTTCATTTTTGGCTTATATGGTTCCGGTTGGCTTTTTTTGTTCTATTTCATTGTTGTTACATGAAGAGAGAAAATAGAAAAGCAAAAGACGATATTGAGTCTTCTGACTTCTCACTCTGATTTTTATTAGTTTATGTCCTACTCCCTAGAAGTGGGATGTTTAGAGTTAACTCCTGATACCTTCTGAGGAGTATATGCATTTTCTTTGGATATGACCTTCACACACTTTCTGATCAGATTTTCAGATCTGCTTTTATGTTCTTCCTTCTGGTTTCAGGAGCAACTCTGAGTGTTAAATATTTGTTATGGAGCTTTTAAGTTCTACCCTTTTACTCCCCATTTTCATGTTTCTGAAGTGTGGCAGGTCAGGGGGTGCTTTGCTTCAGTACATAATACCTCTAATGTGAGGGGAATTATTTGATGTAGTAGAGCATAAAGCAAGACACGATCTTCATATATCTATGTAAAGTGGTCTGGGAGGGGAAATAAACTGGTGGCTAAATTAATTTCAGAGTGATCTTTAGTAAATTGGGTTGTTTTAGCTAGGGGAGGACCAGCCCTTCGATCAGTGAGTCTCCTGTATGGTGCTTCTGAGGATCTACAGAGCAGTGCTTGCAAATTGAGAGATGAAAGAAAACCAGAACGCTAAACCTGCCTAAATAGGAAACAAAACAAGAGCAGATGGTGGTATGGTGTGGCCTGGTTCCCTGTTACTATTTACAGCCTGCTCAAGGTCTCACTTCCTATTTTTACAAAGCACTGATCTTTTGCAGAGCCTGCTTTGGCCGTAAATCTCCAGTCTTGCTTTGCTGTTCTGTTGTTTCTGGAAGATCTCCAGCCTAAGTTCTGTAGGCTCCTCTCCAGCAGTATTCCCATGGAACAAGCCCCTCAAAATCTTTTCCTCCATAGTGTGAGACACTTCAGGCGTCTGAAAGGGCTGCAATATTAAGTTGCAAGTGGAGAGCCTGGCAGGTAGCTGAGCCCCTTTGAATGGGGGTCCTGGTCATGTGGCAGATCCTGTCATCTCAGCTTAGTACAGTTCATCAGGAACTGCATAAATCTAGTTGCAGGGAAGCATGAGGTGGGAAGCAAAAGTGTGGTGTTACACTGAATATATGAAACTTAACAGATCTGAAAAGCCCTTTTGACTACGGCTGAATAATGCAAAAGTCTGGCAGGGTGGAATACCTGCCATCATTATGGGAATTTTGTATGGGTTGCTGGAGAGCTTGTAAGACTCTCTGGAGACTCAACAGGTACCTCATGCAAAAAGCATACTTCTAAGTCAAATAAGACGTGTGTGGGGAACTAAAAACATTTGCATAACCTTGATATGTCTATGTAAGAAATAACTTCTACATCTGGTGAATAAAATACTGTGTAAACTTTCCATGATCAAAATATGACATTAACACAAAATGAATTGTAATTAATCTCAGTTCACTGATAATTACCTGTAAAATCTGATTAAAGGGAAAACTAAATTTGCCTGCAGTAATTAGTGTTTTGAAACTAAGTCTATGTTCAGGTAAATATGTCTAGTTTGCTGTGCTAATTTATCACCAGTGATATTTATGAACATTTTATTTTATTTATACAAAGGTTATAGAGAATGAAGGACAAAATTAGAATAATGAATCTTTGTTTATTAACACAGCAACAGAACAAATATTGTATAGGCCTTTTATAGACTCCAGCATTATAATATTGTCAGAGAAACAGCATTTCAAATCTATTAGCATAGAAATAGGGTTATTTCCTGTTACTTCAAGTGTTTTTGCTTGCACGGGTTTGTCATTCAGCTGTCAGGAGAAAGGCAACAAAATTCCTTGTGAATTGACCCCCAAGAAAGGACTGGTGATTCTGTTATTCAAAGACAAATGGATTCTGAAATATTCACATAATGAAATTCACAGAGCAAATGGACTTTAATAGCTGAAAGGGTTTCATAAAGAAACATAAAATCACAGCTGGACATCCAGGGTGACTTTTCAGTAAGGAGAGAAAGCAAGAATATTCCACTTTTTGATGTGATTGAAAGGAGTAGGACACACAATCCACTGTTCGGATAGGTAGTAGGTCCTTTACTCCATCTGTTTCTTTTTAGCACAAATTAATTGTCTCAAGAATATTCCTATACCAGGAAAACTTTTTGGATGTTATCCAGAGATAACATCCAAGGATGTTATCCATATCCCCCCCTTAACCAGGGGGGTTGGACTAGATGATCTCTAGAGGTCCCTTCCAACCTTAACAATTCTGTATGTAATGTTCAACACCAAAATGAGCAAGCTACAAAGTATTTTGTACAGAAATCTCACAAACTTACTTTTGTACCACTACAGAAAAATCTAGCATTCAAAATGCACCCAACACATGCTATATCTAGGCAGCACCTCATTTATTCTGAGGGGAAAATGCACCTATCCTATCTCAACCATCTAACCTTAATCTCCATACAGCAAGATTTTATGGAAATAATCACGTCTTTGCACAAACTACCTGAATACCACATGCATATGCACTACTAGAACATGTTAGGAACTTTACACTACCACCCCATATGGGAATCCACACAGAAAACCATTCCTTTATTATATCCTTCACTGGCAGCATAACATATCCTCACCGCCCTTCTGTCCTTCAAACAGCTCTCCCAAACCACACCAAACTGGTTATCAGAATCCAGTTTCCATATGCCATTAAGCACTGTGGAATCAGGTTATGTCAGAGCAAGAAATTTTTTTTTTAAAAAAGGAGCTGTGATATCTCTAAAGCTACCACAAAAAAAAAAAAAAAAAAAAAAAAAAAAAAAAAACCTCTTACCAACAACTCCCCAGTGCACTTTGCACATGGAAGTCTTAGAGTGAGATGCACTGTCTGTAACGCACCGAATGCCCTAATGAAGCTAAATGTGTGAAAACAGACAATGACTTTATACAAAAATAAATTTGCACCGATAATCAGAAAAGAGCAGAAAATCTGGTAGAAAGAGAACATTTCTTGCAGGCAACTATTTTATCTCTGACTTCCTGAGCCTAGTTCTCAAAGGAAACATATAAGATATCTTTGAGAGAGGAAATTGAGGTCTAAAATGCAGTTATTTTGGTTGTTAGAAATATGGACTCGAGTCATTTTTATGCTGCATAATATTTTTTTCCTATGCCTTATTCCTTGATAAACCCTTTCTGTTCTACCTTCTGTCCAGCTGATAAGGAAATGAGCCTTATCACCTCTCCCCTTGGTTACCCTTCATAGCACTGTTCTGTCAAGTTGTTTAACTGATTACCATAACTAAATGAAGCTCAGAACAGTGTGTCCTAGGTTGTACTTAACTTGAAGCTTTCTGTCTCCCTTTCAATCCAAATTGAATCCATTGTTCTAATAAAAGATATTTAATCTTCAAGTCATACTAGTCTTCCCTGGGTAAAAACATTGTATTTAGGTATTTACTGCCTTACTGCTGGTATATCCCTTCTGAAATTACTCTCCTGTAAAAACAGGCATGCAAAAATTGAAATCAATTTTACTGCTGAAATAGGAATTGGAAGAACTTTCTTGATGTGACTCCCTTTCTCTGTTTCTCATTAGGGTAAGGATGAATGGATGTTCTCCTGGTACGTCTGTGCCGTTGTGGGCTGTTTATACCAAATCGAATAGGAAAACTGTAGAAGTTTTCAACTATTCTCCAGAGAAATGCAGTCCTGAATCAGATCCTTAACTCTGCCCTGTTGTGCCTCAAGATTATAGTATTTATGGTAAATTCCAAAGTGATCCCATTATCTTTCTTGTGACAGCATCTGCCTATGCTTAGTAAATCAAGGTGGAACAGAGTTTGATTTTGTATAGAGAAACTGATGAAACATTTATATAATTTAAGCTTGATTATATCTAGGCAGTCTCATCATTTTGAGGGTCTAGTGTAACTGAGAAGAAAACTTATCCATAAATACTAATAGATAGTATGTATAAATGTATATATTATATAGTGCCTATATTTTTCAATATTTCATCATGTGTTACTGTTAGAAGGTTAGCTATGCAGTCCACAGTGGTCAGAGTCTTGTTTGACTGTTTGGGGGGTTGCAATTTGAGTTCTTGAGCATGCCAAAATCTTCATGAGAACATTAAACTGAACTGTATGTAACTGAAACAAGTATCATATGTGGCACTGGGTGAATATTTTCAGGTGTCAGAGATTATAATTGTGGATTGTGAGCTGATCAGGTTAGTCTTCAAAGTGGACAATTCCATGCTCAAATGTTAGTCAGAATTCCAAGTTGAAAGTTTTATGTACGTTAGTAGAAGATTACTGTCCTTTAGGGTTTTCCATCCACTAGCATTAATTTAGCTTCCTACTGTCTTACAGACCTGCTTGCTTAATTCTATAATAAAATTAATATTGAATTTGAAAACAGTCAAGTTGTGCATCTGTGGAACTGTGCTGTTCTATTTTTATTACCTTCAGTTTTCCTTCCTTCCTTTCCCATATTCAGTTGTTTCATGAGGTGCAAATAAAACTGCACTTGTATTTAAGTCAAGATGATGCATCAGCTGCTATGCATGCAGCTGTGAAGCCAGCTTTGACTAGAACCTGTTGCAATAGGAATGATGCATCAGAAGCTGGTCTGATGTGTAAAAAAAACATAGCAAGTGCATTGTAATGAGTCCTTAGTGTCAGGCTTTCAGGCTACAGCGTTTATACTCATTCTGGGATGAGAGAGCATCTCCCATTCAGTTTATTGTGCAGAGCAGGAGGTTAGCTTGAAATCCTAGCGCTTTAAAAAACATGTTTTCATTTTTCCTAGCTGTATTTTTCTGCAGCAGTTTCTTTGATACTTCCTCATATTTAAAATCCACCCATTTTGCTGTATTCTTTCAGAACAGCTGTGTCACTTGCTCACAAAAGCACAAATGTTTTTGGCCATTAACTACCAAAGAAACTTTTTTCTCTTTCTAACATTTACTTGCATCCTATTCTGGAATAGTCATAAAATTGCATCTCTCTTTTATTGGCTCTGTGGATAATAATTGAAATGAATCCTAAAAAGCTGAACTACTGGTACCTCCCTTGGCAATCTAGCCTAATGGAAGTATCTACAGAGATTATTGTCTATTTAGAGGGCAGGGAACATGTCTGTATTTTATTCCTGCAAGTGGAATTTAGGCACTCTAGAAATGTCATGAAGAAAAATATCTGAAGTGCTGAATAAATAATCTCATGACTGTTTAGTTTTGTCCCAATACCACTAATACAACCTAGCTTCTGTAAATAGGACTGGAGTTCTTCAATACCAGCAGGTTGCTACTCTGGCACATGTCCACCTCAGGGAATTGTTTGTCACCAATTTTGTAAATACAGTGAAACCAGTGTAGCAGGTCCAAGCTTCTTCTAGTTAAAATTATTTAGAAACCTGACAGAGAGAAAAAGGGTAAAAAATCTCCACCCTCTGGAGAATCTCTGACAGTAGAAATTAGCGATGATTTAAGAGGCTGGTGACCAAAGTTTCATAAAACACGAGCCTTCATTGAAACGTAGTCACAGTGAGCAGCCGGTTGGCTCTCTCCAGCATCAGGCTGGTGTTCACAGTTCACGTGTCCTGTTGCTGAACATAAGGGTTTCACGTGGTAGGGTGGTACGTAGCAGTTTATATGAAAGGTAAGGTCAAGAACCTTTCCCTGATTCTGCTGAAGAACCAGGGGATACACAAAAAATGACACTTCTAGTCACTTGGAGGCATGTCCTACAGTGATGTAATTGAAATGCAGCAAAACTGTCATTTATAGATAAACCTTCTAATCTGAGTGCTGGAAAAGGGTAGATTTGAGAACTGTGTACACCTGCAGTTTTTCAATGTCTTTTTGAATGTGAACAAATGTTTTTGAATGTCAAGAGTTCGAAAAGGCATTTGTAGAATCAGATGGGGAAAAAAATCTCTTATGTGAAACGCACCCCCCCAAAATTATATGGTAAAAGGCGCAAAATGCAAATTGACAGAAATTGCTGGGTGAATTGTTCTATGGACAATTTAGGGATAATTCCATTGTTATTTAATTGAGTGAAGAATGCATTTCTTTTGATGATTAATATCAAAGATCTGGTAAATATCTAACCAGATTAAAAGATCTGTGGTTATAATGCACTGACTAACAGGATTTTAACAATGTTCTCTTTATGCAGTGGCCATGTGAGGTTTCTGGCACAGAGAGGAAGAGGGATTTTTTTCCCCTCTTAGTGTTGAGACATAGCTCTGATTACTGAGGCTGATTCTTCTTTTGTAGAAGAGACAAAAACAGTCAATGATTCAGTCTATTAAAGCCGAACTGTACTGAAATGACTGGTGATTCTGTGCTGGAAATCAGCAATGGGCTACTGCTTGCATTAGAATAAAAACCAGTGCTGATAACATCATTGATTCGAAACTATCCAGTCTACATCTTTAACATTCCCAAGAAAAACGAAAGGAGAGCTAACTGCTGAACTAATCAACAGAGACCGAGCTTCTCTCCAGCAAACAGATTATCTTCAAAAGAAAGAAAGAAAAAAATAGTTTAAAAATGGGAAAGAAAAAACTGAGCAAACAGATGGGAAAGATGTATAGAGAGGACTATAAAATGGAAGCTCTAGAAAACAGCAGAGTGTCAGCGAGCTTTATGTATTTCTGAGGCAAGAATCCAGGTAAGATTAAACCACTTAGCTTCATAAGAAAAGGGCAGAGCAATCTCTTTCTGCCTCTGACAACAGAAGAAGGAGGTGTGGAGATGTGAGCTCTCTAAGACAGGCTGGCATAACTTTCGGTGCTTGTATTCAAGTACCTATTTTGCTCATAATTTTTCTACAGTTGTATTTTGTGTGTCACTTTGACCCCAATAACCTGCGGGCTAATCAGGTGCTTGAACCACCGGTTAAAAGAGTAAACGGCCTAGCAAGAAAGCTCAGCAAGATGTACTGAATGAATGCAGGCAGGAATAATGCAAGTCTCCGTGAATTTGGAGGAGCAGCTCCAAGCGGGCGGCCCTTGCAGCCACGGCCGACTTCAATCCGCGCCAGCCGCTCCGCCGCCTCCTCCCACTCCCGGCGGGAGCCGCGGAGCTGAAAGGGCTGACGCTGGTTCTCCCCGCTGGAGGTTTCGGGAAGTCTCTTCAGCATAAACTGTTCCTCTCGGCTGTTTCAAGTCTCCGAAGGAGGTGTGATCAATGACAAGTCAGGGTGAATGACAGGTTTCCTAATTCAGATCGTGACCGGCAGTGAGTTCAGTATTGCCAGACTACTGATTAGAAGATCTGCTTGAACTTGGCTATCTTTTTCTTTCCCTTGAAATATGCAGATTGTGTTAAAAATGGAGAAATTATTCCATATCTATGTCCTCAGTAATGCTTTAGAACCATGAAACTGAAGGAAAATCTTCATAACACAGAGCTGGATTCTCAGTAGGGAGAATTCGGTTCTAATGTTTGCGGACATGCTCTGAACTGTCCCAGATGAGAGCATGGCCCAGAAAAATGACAGCTTTCTTTGTGTACTATCCCACCGCTGTGCTTTAACTGGGATTATCAAATTGCCTAAGAGAGTTCGGGGACTTCATTAGGCTTTTGATTTCATTTAGGTGTTTTGAAAATGCCAGACAAAATTAGTGCATTTTCTTCCGCTGTAGACTGGACAGTCTTTTATTTCCCCCCTGTTGTGCAGGTGAATTTGCAGGGTGAGGGAGGATGGTAGAACCGCAGTTCTGCTCCTTTCCCTTCCACAGGTAGCAACACCAAACATTTTTTTTTTTCTCTGCTGCAATTCCAAAAGCAAAAATGAAAAATGGATCTGAAGTCTGGGGAAAAATTTATAGATTTGAATCAAATTGACCATTTTGTTATCTGTCTTGTCGTGTGGCTAAAATATCTTAAAAAAAAAAAAAAGTTTGAAAAGGGGATAGTTTGGGTCATTTTACTGACATGAGAAGGAAAATAAATCAACTATGTATCAATTAAGTTGTCAGAATCTCTTTGTTGTCACTGGTGCTGGAGAAGTGTTCTGCCTCTTACATTTTGGCTAGCTCTAGATGTGCTTTGCCCCTGCCCATCAGGACTGGCCTTCTGGCACGCTCAGGTCAGTGACAAGGCTACTTTCATAATCCCAGCACTTCACCCAGGCTGCACATAGACAAGTCTGTACCTGCCCCCACATAAAAGGGTTGGGGCTAGGAAAAGAGGTCTTGTTTATTTTTCTGCCAGTCTCAAGTTAAAAGGTATTGAGGTTATCTACAGCTAACAAAAGTTTTCTGCACTCCTTCCTACCCTTATTCCAGCGGCAGCTTTATAAGATGATGTTCTAGGTGAGGAGAAGAAGTTATTGCATAATAAGTTATCTAAAATTTAAGCTAGTAAAATTCTTGAATTTCTTGGTATGATGTCATGAATGCAGATCAGTTGAAACACTACAGCTATCTCTCCTTCTGATTATGTATCTACTGTTTGAATAAAAAAAGTTAACCACATGAAGATTCATTTAAAATAATAGCCAAATAAACTACACTATTTTTCTTTAATCTCGAACCAATACTTTGGTGCCAATACCAATAGGGATTGTTTCATTAATACATTATCTCCGAAAGACAACTGGCTTTGTTGGAGTTGAAATAAGACTAAATGGATCTGCTATTGTAGTTAATCTGTTAAATCACAGCACTTTCCTCTAAGTTTGTAAAATAATCTTCAGGCTAATGAAGAAGGGTCAATCGTGCATTTTTGCTAGAAACAAATTGCTATTAGTTGTGTCACAATCAAGATGAGGTCAATAAGTGCTGCATTCTTTATGGGCTAGGACAGTGCCAGAAGATAAGTCATTTTTTTCCTAGATTTCAAATCTGCACATATGAATGTCTAAATTCTGCAGTGTAGAGTCTCTCTCAATAGCTCCCATTGTTTGTACAAATATCACTGCTTGTTTCATCTAAAAATGACCCGTTGCTGAAGCAGCTTGCTTAGTTGAGGACAACTGGTGTTTAATGCTGTGGTACAACTGGGAATCATTCAGCTTCCACAGACCATTCTGTGACTTTAGGGTATTGAGCAACTTTGGAAAAATAAATATTATCCACAGTGCCACTCTTCTGGCTTGTGGTTCACTGGTAGATGTGGACCACGGGGGAATGTTTGTGATAAGTAAGATCTGCCATATGTTGAGTGGAAGGGAGGGATATGTTGGCTTTTAGTACCCAACCTTCTGGTTGACGTCTCAAGAGATAACAGATAACGTAGAGCCATCTGCTCTGCTGTGCACCTCTGAACCCCTATGGAAAAGGTCTAGCTGGATCAGGAGGACACTGGCAATAACAGTGACATTGACTATATTTGAAAAGGGCAGGCAACAGTGAGGTGCAGGAAATAGAGGAAAAAAAAACCCAGCCATCTCAAAGGGGAAGGGACATGAGAAGCATACATAAAATGCCTGAGTAAAGTAGACCTCAGCGCACATTTTTTTCTGTGTTAAAACCTTTGTTCAGAGCTGGAGTTTGTTGCCTTTGTTTTGTTTTGCTCATTTTTTTTGTAAGAGAGATTTGGGTAATCTTTGGCCAAGATAATTATCTGTGACCCAAGGTTAGTACAATCTTCAAAAAGGACAACATAGGAGTATCAAGCCCTGTTAGCTTCTGTGAGTAAAGGGTACTGGGAGCGCCTGCTAGGAGGTATATTCAAGTGAGAGAGAGGAATGGAATTATGGCCTGGTAAACAGTCATATAGCATCTCAGAGACTTGGGGAGTCTGTAGGGGGACATAAGTTGCACCATGCCTTTTATTTGTGATTAGACTTGAGGAGAAATACTATTTTTGTCTAATAGAAATGCTGAAATATTCTCCTTAAAAAAAAAGAGAAAGAAAGAAATACTCTTTTTTTTTTTTACATTTCATATGAGAGAAAAATAAACTGAGGCGGTCAAATAAAAATAAAATAAAATAATAATGGAGCCAGTAGCACAGAAATGAGGGTGTTTGCAATGCTCCTAGCTCCCCAAGGAATGCTCTGTTTGGCAGGTAGATATTCTGCACTGGGTATTTCTCAGTCTTTCTTATTGCAGCTGCATAAACAATCAAATATTAATTTGACTAGGAAAACAAATTGTCCATGTGATGAATAAGACACTCAACTGGTAGGTGAGAGAAAAGGTTCAAGTCTCATCTCTGAATCTGTTAAAATAAGAATTTTTCTAACCTACTTTTGAGGTGTTGATCTTTGTCACGGAGCTATCTATGTATTTTTTTCTCTCTGTATTGCTGTTTCCAATGGTCTTTTTTATGTTCACACCATTCTAAACATAAATCATCTTTCCTAATGAAGGCTTCATCAAAATTGTCACATTCCACCAAAAGTGTTGTTTTTCATCATGAGAAAATAACATTGTTTAATCATCAGATTAAACACTTTTATTTAAAAAATTCTAACTAGCTGTTATGAAATACCTCTTTGAAGGGACCTCATAGTCTCCCTCCTATGAAAGAGGAAAAATGAAAATGAAAAAAGCCCTTTTGCTCATTTTGCCTTTTATGAATTACTATGTATTATATGTATAATACTTATAAGTATTATATTGCCTTTTGCATGTTGCCAGAGACTTTGCTATCAGAAAACACAATGTGGTCTCCTTCTCTGTCCAGCTATTGCCATTATTATTGCCATTGCTATTACGTAGCCAAGCACATCATACTTTGCCTCAAGAGAGCTCCCCAGCCAAGGCAGTTTATTAACCTAACTCAAGAAGTGACCTGTAAGATTAGGTGTCCAAAAATGATCATGGTCAGTGCATGGATATACTTTAGGAAGGGAACAAAATTGTTTTGTTGGTTGGTTGGCTGGTTGGTTTCGTTTTTCAGGAGGGGAAGGGAATCTCAAAATAGAAATTTTAACATGCCAAATCAGCATTGTGAATTAACTTCTCTTACCTGTGCTTGACATTCCCAGTCAAGTGGAAACAGAGCACACACACTTCACTAATATTTCTATCTTTCAGATGTTTGCATCTTTGATTTTGATCTGTACTGATCATGGTAAGGTTAATAATCAAAGATAATACCCAGGGCTCAGTCTCCCATTTTTTTTCTCATAATTCCCTCAGAATCTGTGCATCTGAGAATAAGAGGCAGATATTGGATGAGACCCAGCAGTGATGTTCTGAACCGAGATGATGTGCTTCGAAAACTAGGTCTAATTGTTGCTCCATTTCCTGTGCCTCCTCTTTGAAGTTAATGAGGCTGGCATGGGAAGAGTGGCATCGGCTGCTGCTTTTGCTGCCTGCTTCGGCTCATCTAAAATTTTAAAAGCGGTTAAGACACAAGAGAATTGTTCTTGAGATCTCCGTTACGTAAGAGATACAAGATTTCCAGTTATTCCAGGAGAAGAGCTCGGACTCTTGTTGTCATCACTTTTAATGCTGTTATAACAAGTATGCTCTGTATTTGTCAGTATTGCAGCAACATAGTGTGTTATTGAATTCAGCTGGGTAGCAGCATTTGCCAAAAACGCTCATCCACCGAGGCGAATAAACAAAGTGTGGGGTTTGCTTTGTTTTTCTTTCTTATTAGATTAAATGATTAAAAGCCAAGTCACATATACTTCTCTCTGAGCTATTTTAATCAGCAAACCTGCAGGAGCAAATGTATTACAGGGGCATCTGTTATGGGAGGATGGAAATGATCACAGAGAGGTTTGAGCCACATAAGCAGGAATTTCAGAGGAAGGATAAATCTGTTTCTTAATGCAGTCTAGTTACAGTGCTCCCCACGGCCAGCCCCACGTTCAACTCTTGCCGCTGGAGATATAGTAAGGGCAACAAGGAAAATTGTATTATTCAGGGATCCATCCTTAATTTTGTCACCCCGATGATCTTTTGCCTTAGGAGAGGGTGACTTTGCCAGCATGAAGCATGCAAAATCTGCAAGTCATTCGGCCACACTTATTTGCACTTGTCCTGCTTGTGCTCCGGGTGAGCTGATTGCGATCTCCAGAGGGTTCCTGAGAAGTCCAGGTGCCAGGGCACCAGCCAGAGCAGGGATTGGAGAAGATGCTTGGTGTCGAGAGAGGAGCTGAACATCCTTCTTTGAACCCCTCTCAGCAATAGCAGTGCTGGGAGCCAGTGGGGCTCATTGTGTTGCTGTTTGCATCCCACAAGAGGCAACCCAGATGCCAGGACAAATGCTCGCTGGTGGGAGCCTTCAGGTGTCAATGCGAGGTCACTCGATGGGAAGCCTTCGGAGAAACATCACAGGGATGAGCAAAGAGGAGCATTAACACTCCTCTGCCTCTGGCCACCCTCCAGGTAGTAGTGGCAAAAGGGCTTTTATTTAATCATTGCAGAGATGTTGGTCTCAGGAGTCCAGAAATCTTGCCTAGAGTTCTCCAAAAATTGTGGAGAAACTGTAGCATTACTTTGCATTGCCTCTTGGTTTTCTTGATTCCCAGGTCAAATCACATTATCAAACATTTTTCTTGCACGAAAGCAGAAAAATATATATCTTTAAGAAAAAAAAAATGATTCATAATCACATGATGAAAGGGACAGAAGCTTTAAGGAAGAATCAGGAGTTTGCTAATACTGATGAGTAAATCCACATGCTCACAGCTCTTATTGAACTAAATAGGAGATTTGGGGGTTGAAAGGCCCTGGAAAGGAAAGTTTTAAATCATTAAATGCTCTGATTTCTCCATGGAGGCATACTTCTTTTAAACTTTTATTTACAGCCTTCTGGTCCCTTTTCCTCTCTAGTCATCTTTGCTTATGTGTAGTCTGGCATTACAGCAAACCATGCTGCCACTGCCCTTGGCTGAACACTGGGCCCCTTCTCTTCCCCCGAAAACTACTGTCTAAGTAAGAAGCAGAAAGCAGCCCTTAGCAGAAGATGAACAGCAGAACTGCTTCCTTAGGAAAGGTTTTAGAAAATAATGGTCTGTAGCTTGTACAGATTGGTAATTGGAGGGAATCTGAGGTTTGCTGCAGTGGTTCTCCACTGCGGGAGGAGGAGACTTCACTTCTATCGCAGCTGGCCTCGATGTGCATCAGGCATATTTGGGAAATCTCAGCAGTGGCTAATCCTTTTGGTTTTCTGTTTGGCTGGAAGTGGGAAAGCCTATTAAAAATGAGCATGACTTCTGACGATCCTTGAGCTTTTGGGTCATTAGCAGACAAGGGCAGTGACTACCTGTTTTTCTAGTAAGTTTACTGTCCTTGCTGGCATGTAAAAATACACTGTGATATAAATCTGAGAGCTGTTTCTGTATTCTGAGGGAGAAAAAGGTTGGTGCTTGGAGACCTGGATGACCAGTGCTGTCCTGTGTGGCCCTGGAGGTCTCCTCATTCATTGCAGACAGTAGGAGTTCAGTCTCTTTTTTTCTTTTTTTCGCTGTACCTTGAGCATCTTTCAGGGAGCAGGGTAGTAGTATCTCGGTGCTTCCCAGGAATTTTGGAAGGACAAGCGTACTGGAGATCATGAATTGCCTGAGCACTGTTGTACTGTGCAGAGGGCATCTGTAGAAACTCATCAAAGATCCATTTGTGAAGTCCTTATGAATTACTTAAAGTGAAGCTAATATAGTTTAGCCTGACTAATGATTTAAAAATCAAATCAAATGCTCAATCAGATGAATGAAGTTGTGAAACTTTTTTTTTCTATTTATTTTAATATGATTGGCTTCTGTAAAGCATTCCTAAAAGCAAGGAGTCCTTTTGCTGATTAATCTTATTTAGCAATCCCCACAGTCCCACAAGACTGAACTGATACAAGCTGTTTCGTTCTGCTGTTTCAAAAGACAGATGAAGTAAGGAATTAATTATAATATTGATTCCAAATGAACCATGTTAGATTAAACGCTTTGTTCAATACCAGGTAATTTTTAAAATATATTAAACAAAGTATTATTTACAATCTCCACTTAACCAAATATTTTATGTGGCTGAAGAAATGGATTCTGAAAAATAATTGTAAAGCCTAAATAAGTAGGGTAGGCACACTTCCGAAAGTTTTTTTTTTGCTTTAAAAAAGAATATAAAATGTCCTTACAAGGGCAGACAAAGCATTCATCTAGTCTAGTGTTTTGTCTCATACAGTGGACGGTAGCAGATATCTGAGAAAGAATAAAAGAAAAGGTAAAAGTACAGTTATATTTTCTCAGAAAGATCTCTCTTCTCCCAGATATCCCTGGAAAAGAACTTCCACAACCAAGGATAGATGTCTGTATATTTAACCGTATATATTGTCACTGGTATCAGTGGCATTGCTATGGGTTTACACTATCAAAGCAAATGCAGTGTCTAACTTTTAGCTTTCCGCCAAGAGAATGCCATTTGGTGTCTTTTGGATTGGAAAATAAATAGAAAAAGGAGATTTTTTTTATTGCATTATACCTCCATAAGGCCACATGTACACCTTTAATGGGAACCAGAATATAATAAAAGCCAGGAGTGCAGGAGCATGTCAGTGATAAAAATCTCACATCAGGATTAAGAAGAAGAATTATACGGCAGTTTGCTGCTTTTTTGAGTCTGAAGATTTCTCTGAAGAATATGAGGCGTAGATACAAAATGTTTCTTGCTGATAGAGATGCTCATATTGTTGCTATGTCTTGCTGATGTTTTTCCCTAAACTGATATATTTAAATAACATCTAAGGTTTGTGTCCTACAGTCCTATCAGTTTTGACACTCTTTAAGCTATAGAAATTGAAGCAAGATCAGTATCTCTGAGCCAAAAAGACTTCTTCAGACTGTAGAATTCTAAACGGTAGCCAGCATCTCAGGATTGTCCTGGCAGCTGCTCTTGATGCATGGATCTCATGGTCCTAATTCTTCCTCTGCCTTCCAATGAGTCAAATGTCTAGTGTGTTGCTAGGTTGAGATATGCTGATAAAGATGCCACCTAACAGGAGATGGAAAAAAAGTAAAATCTTGTATTTCTACCAGTTTTGCCTGTTTCTCATCAGTTACCTGTTGCTTGTGCTCCTGATTAATCTTAAAGTCTGAACTATAGGTCCTGAATATCCTGACTAGAGTAAGAAGTAGATGAGAATTGTGAGGGAGACTCCTGGCTTGCAGTATATTGTTTATGAGGCTGTGAGAAATTCCTCATGGAAGAGTCAGAGGCATCCTTTAAAGAGAGTTTATGTGCTGCCACATAGTGAAAATTAGATTGCGCCTATAAAGCAGGTCTCTCAGAAAAGAGAGGTAAAATCCTGGAGCTCAGTAGACCTTCTTTCATAACTATATTTTGAAATTTTCTTAGCCATTTTCTGGATGAAATCTCACCAAATCCATTTTCTCTGTGATGGTGACTCAGTGGGATTGCTCTGTACATACTGATTAGACTTCAGAATACTCGTGCATAAAAAAGAGCTTGAAGTCAGGGTGAATGATAATATTCAACTAACCTTTTTCTAGCTAAATTTCATTTATGTCCAGTGTGGAGAAAAGCTGAAGGTTTTTTTGCATCCTTTTCCCTGGACAGAATGCTGGAGCTCCTGTCTGCATAGATAAAGGCAATGGCAATAAATTTCCACTCTACAAATGAAACATGTTTATTCTCTGCTAGATTTTCACTGCACAGCTTCCTTTCTTTCTTTCTAAGTTGGGTATACTAAAGTATCTTATATTCTGTGATAATTTAAAGGGTCTTTTTTTTTATTTTTATTTTTTGCATTTCACTTTTCAAACTGACAGCAAAGGATTCCTACATAACTTTTCATAACTTTCTTTTCAGTATTAGGAATACCACATGGATAGGCAGTCTTGGCATTGACTTGAGGCACAAACGATGTTGAGTTCAGCTCCGTCTGACAGGCACGTCCTGTGTGACTTTGGGCAGTACGAGTTTGTAATAGCCATTTGCTATAAACAGAGACCATCAAAGATTGATGACAAGCCATTGGTTTGCAACAGCTTTAATGGGTTGATTATCATACAAAATTTATGAGTGTTTAGCATGCATGTGAAGATCTGCTTAAAGAGAGTTTGAAAAGAAAAAAAGGAAAAAATCGAAATCTTGTAATCATTAATCGAGGGCAATTGCACCTTCAAAGAACTCTCTACAGAGTGATTTGCAAGTCTACGGAGTGAATCTGGATTGAGAGCTTCACCTGATAGAAGAAGAAGTGGCCAGATCCTCATAAAATATTCTGTGCAGGGCTTCTGCCTCTGCAGTAGACTAATAATCAGGGAACCATATGCTGCATTTGCTACTTAAACTGAGATAGCCATCATTTCCACTAGTGAATAATGTAATATTTTGCATGTAATTAGGAAAAATGAATTGAAAGTGTATCATTTTCACATATATGACAATTAGAAATGCCCCGAACTGCAATTTATGGGCATCTATGCTTTGCCATTAGTCATCTTATTTACTGTCAAGTAAATGTGTTTTTTGTAGAATTCCTGTGAAATTGCAATTACATCTAGAGACCAAGTAGATTAATTTCATCTTCATGTACTGTATGGATCTTTCCAGAGGTATTCTGCATCCTCTCCCTTTCTGCTCCATTCATGGATGATTCTGAGTCCAGTAAGACAGGGAGAAGGGTGTTCTTTGCTTTCTTCAAATCAAAACCTGAAATAATATAATTTTACTTCCTATAGAAATACCATTTTTCCCTCTGCCACTGGCTATCGTGGCAACTCTGAGCAGGCAGAATGCATCACTTTTATTGGTTGGAACTCCTGGCCTAATCCAGCAACCTTTCCTCCCCTTGCAAAAAGCAGTGCAATTTAGAAGAGAAAGGACCATAGAATCAGGCTATGACAGATGAAACAATCGAGTTCTTTCATGAGATAAAAGGGGATAATAAATCATGCCAGGGTTAGCATTTGTTTTTCTCTTTTGGGAACATGTGCTTCCAGAAAAACCCTCTCCTTTAAAATGTGTGTGGCATATATGTATAGTTCTTGCTTTGAAGACTAGTTGAGATTCTTTGATATTAGTTAATAAATTCAGGTAGTGCTTGGAGAATGTAAAGAACCATGCTTAGCATTTGTATTCAACACACACAACCTTAATACATATATGACTATGCACTAGTGGAGTCAATATTTATACTGTAAGGCAGAAGAAGTGTCACAGCTGTGATCGTATGCACCCATCCTCTCTCCCATTCGTTTTCTATGCTTGATGACTTCAGAAATGTATCCAAGGTTGTGCAGTTGCTTTCTTCAACATTTATTGCAGACTCTTGGAGGGACGCAGTGATTGAGGCAGGGAACTGCAAGAAAAGAAGGGTTTTTATCATTATTAAAGCAGCTGCTATGGATAACTTTTTTGGGGGGTTTTCCCTGTTAGGAAATTGTGATCCTTGTTTTCTGCTTATCAAGAACTGACCAAAGAGGTGTTTCATCTGGAGAAATCCTGAATGTCCAGAAATGCAATTGAATCCAAAAGAGTCATGATCTAGATAATAATAAATACAAAACTGCATGTTTCAGAAGAGCTGGTCTTTGGATTCCTATCTGTGGTTTGGGTTGAAACATGCTCTCAAGCAGCCCTGCCCATCCCATGTAGCCATAAACAGGAGCTTGAAGCAGTGCTGAAACTTTCCCCTTGAGACTGAGCCTACTGCAAATATGCACTTGCCAATAAATTATGTAAATAACAGGAGAATCTAGACTTCACACTATGCTTATATTTCATCTGAGAGTGTAGAAATGGTCTTGGGAAACTTTGAAGGGAGTTAATAGTCATTTAAAGGTGACAAAGTGGTGATAGTGAAAAGGGATGGGTTGAATGGTGCATTGTGGAAATGGATGGGTTGAAACTGGACAAAATTAATTAGTGAAATAGCTGTACTGAGTGTAGCCACAGAGGGAAATAAACTTTGTGAAATCCATGAGATTGGGCTTTAGGCAAAAGGATACTGTGTGACCAGGGATATGGTGTTGCATCCAAGTGCACACAGGCCATGCAACCCTGCTGGGTTAGTATGGTGTTAGTATAATTTTAGTTTAGTTTTTGTAAATACCTAATGCTGATTTCTTTTAAAACATCCTAAACTGGGTTGGAGTATTTAGAGGCAAAACACATTAGCACTCATCTGTAACAAATGTGTTGCATATTCAGATTATTCATAGGGTGCTTTGGAGAATAAGCTAGTAATGGGTATTTCACTGGACGTGTGGAGTTTGTGGTTTGTGGTAAAGGACAGACTAGCCATGGATTAGAGCAGATGCTGGTCATTACTTGTGCCAACGTGTGACTGCATTTAATTATAATAGCAGTGCTGAGGCAGATTATTTTGTTGGGCTCTTTATGTATATATCTTCATAGTGAAGTGAGTACATTAGAAGGAACTGTTGCATATATAAAGTGCAAGAACTACAACACGCTCATTTTAATCATGTCTGCATGATGCAATGTCTAATATTGGAAAATTATGGTCTTGCACGTGTTTTCAGGAAGATCCTTAGCTTGAGAGCAATAGATGTTCTTCTCAATGTGCCGTGAGGATTTAATGCATTTCAGTTTGATGGAAGCTACATTTTTGCTTGAATTCATGAAGCAATAGAGTAAACTCTGGTTGCACATAATAAATATACCTGAACACCTTAAAATACAAATATAGCTCACCATTTTAAACCACATTATGTGGAATTGTCTATACTGCAATATGATTCTCTCTTGGAGACTGTTTTATGTTTATATGTTCTCACTGGTCATATTTTCAATTTTTATGGGTTATTTTATTATTGTTTTGCTAATGACAGTCAAGCCTGTTTCTTTCTCTCCCATAATGCATCTTCAGCAACAGAAAGTGTGGTCTCCTGGCTGTGAGTTTGCGGTTGTGGAATAATTTTTAGCAATTAAATACACTATTGACTAAATTGTTCCTTCTGTTCTATAATTCCTCTCACTACACTCTGAATGGGGAACAAAAAAACAGCCGCAAAGAGCACAAATTATAGAGAAGAAGAGAGCTGTGTAAAATTACTCCTCTCTGACTCCAGCTTCTAGATCTACCTTTCAGCTTCAACAGCATCTTGTGGTCAACAACCCATGCTGCTCCAGTAGAAAACCACACTCCCCATGCAGCAAATACTGCATACAGTGAATACAGCTGGAAGCAATATTGCCTTTTCTGATGTGCTTTGGCGTAAAAACCAGAAAGAAGAGTGAGCTTAGCAGTTGGCGGCATTACAGTGTCTACAATGTCTTGGGAAGGCATGTGTGGCTTGGGAAGAGGTTTGCTCTAATGTTTATACTTTGATGTGCTTCCCTTATACCTAAGGGAAAGTCTATCTGCTTTTTCCAATGCTTCTTGTCTCTGCCTATTTTGTAGATCCTGTACTGTCTGCATTCGGTGTTATGGCTTGATTTCTCCTGGGCCTAGTATGTAGTTTTAATGCAAGATGAATTACAAAGAAATCAGATGAAAACATCTGTACCTGTTTCTTTATACGTGTGGAAACTAATGAATGCGGCTCACTTTGCTGCACGTGTTTGTTGGACTGCTTTCTAAATCAAGTTGCTGTCTACTTGGTGGGGTCACTGTTGTCCACCAGTGTTCTCGGTATTGGTGTTTCATTTTAAGTGTTCGCATATATCTTTTGTTTTCAAAATAGTGATTCTATCCTTTTGTGTTATACTGTCACCTTGTTTTTCACCCTATACTTGTTAGTATCCTTGTAATAGGGAGTTCTTCATCCATTGCATGATTCAGTGATCTCTGAGGTGGATTTTCATGTGTCCTCAAATTATGCTGTTCCTTTATCTTAGGGAATTTCTGTTGTTTGAGGTTAGAGCTTCTGATGCTTTTATTGTATTTGGGATGGATGCAAAGTGAGGAATTTCAGCTTAGTATGTGGGAGGTTTTGACTTAAAGTTAGGTGTAGCTAGTTGGGGAAGAGGAGAGGACCACCCCCAACTGTAAGAGTCTGTGGCTCATTCTGGCACCAGAGTAGAGTGAAACACAGAGTTGTAAGTGGAGATAGCCCAGAGGACTGGGAGAATCATGTTCTTCAGCAGAGCATCACTAGAGGTAAAATAAAAATCTTCCTCATACACACTTGTTTTAATTGCATATCTGGTATGGAACTTTGCCTCAAGTTTCACTAAGTTACTTCGTGAAGTTCTCTAAACATTTTTGCTTAAAAGCTACGAACACTTTTATTGCAGTGAATTTTAGTAAAAATAGGGTTTTGGACCATCAACATTTTGCTGCTAGGATACAAACCTAGTGGTACCTGGGACACTGGATATTTGTTTTCTATGACATGTTTGTTTTAGCTAAGACATGTTTGTCTTAGATGTAGCTGTGAAATCCTGTGTTGTGCTGGATCTTATCACAGTTTGCAATCCTTTTATTACACTGAAGTAACAAGGGGATCATTTCATTCTTTGAAGCTCAGTCTGCAACTGACCTTCACTTAGGCATTTTATACTATATAAATATTTTAAGTGAGCCATGCATCAAGATTAATGTACTAGGTGTCTACCAAATCATTAACACTGCAGGATGTAATGAAGTTGATGTCAGGGCTTTTTTATACAGGGTTTGTTATCATTAAGATACAGTAATCATGTAAATGTGAGAGCAGAATCCCATTTCCTCTGCATGTCCCATCTCAAACAGATGTGGTAATGTTAGGAAAGGTAAGCAGTAAGGTAGTAAGTCAGGCATGATTTATCTCACAGTGCTGACTGAGTTCTGATTAAATAATGTACTTCATCTTCTCTCAAGGAGATATAAGGATTTACCTTATCTTCCATTTGGCCTCAAAACCATAATCTGGATAGCCTTAAGACAGAGGGGAGACTTGTCAGAGTAAAAACCAAAGACTGTAAGGAACACAGACCAGGCTGTGAATCAAAACTCAAAGTTTACAACAAGAGTTGAAAAGTCTAATCTTTTTCTTCAGGGAGAGGCAATAACTGAGCAAGAAAAGGCAATGGAATGGTACTAACCAATTGTTAGGGCAAACAGGTTAAGAATATAGAGGAAAAAAAATCAAATTCCACAAATTCTGCTTACAATTCCCAAATTTCAATTAATACCATCCATTAAATTTATTCATTTAGTTGGGGTCCCCACACAGGCTGAGTTCTTCCTAGGAATGAGGAGGAAAAATTACTTGTAATGAGTGTTTTTGACAATAGTGAAAGGTTCATTTTGGCATTTTCTTTTGTTTCCATTCGAGTGCATCCCAGCTGGTGAGGACATTAGTCCATTTGATGAACACGAGCCATGATTTGTATTCAGACAGAAATTCTGTGTATTTGAACCTGTGTTCACACTGAGAAGACTTAGTAGCCTTCCTGCACCTCCTTGTGAGCTGTAATTAGCCACCCAAATATTCACTGATGCTCCCTTGTTATCTCTGGCACCATCAGCTTCTTTCTCCTTTGCTTGCTATAATTCAGCCTTTCTGAAGCTTCAAGGACATTGATGTGGATTTGTAACTGTTTTGAGCTCTTGGTGATTTTCTGACTGTTTGGACTCCTTGCAAATTAATTGAGATACTGGTGTTGATTTTCATGCTTAATTCCATTTTTCTTTGTGTTGTGCCGCTCTTCTATCTCAGGTACCAACTTTGCTGTGCCTGCTCTTAGGACCTCTTGTGAAAATGCGGTACCTTAATTATCTTCCTCCAGCATAAACTACTTTTATCTTTCCATTCGCTTTAACATCTCATTCATCACTGGCTTTTCTCACTCCCTCATATCAACATATTTCAGTGATCCATATTAACAGTGAACTGTCTTAATGATAATCATCCCACCTTGGCTACAGTGATTCTTTAGTCAGGACAGGAGACTTCTCTTGATTATTTTTTTTCTGTGTCTTATCTCCAGACAGTTTTTGGAGATGGAATATTTGAGTTGTGTCCTTGCTACTGCTGTGTTTTTTGCTCACAGTCTTCACATTCTCAGCTTCATTCTCAAAATGTCATCTATCTCCTTCGAAATATCAGAAGGCCTCCTTCTAAGTTGTCAGTACATCTTTACAAGTATTTTATTTACAGGGTAAAATATCAATACAACATTTTCAGGTGACCAAGTCCTTCAAACATGTCATCTGCTAATAATATAGTTTTTGAAAATAAAAGACCATGGTGGCCTAGTATCTAATAGGTGGGACGTAAGGGCATTTCTAAAGACTTTAAACTTTACATTGATATGTATACATTGATGGTTCTGCCTTCTAAACTGTCCTGTCTTTTTAAGTAAATTGTTCCTAGCTGAAGTAAACTTTGTTTGTTTGTTTTCGCTTTACTTATTTTTGTGAGAAGTAACTAACAGGAGATTTAAATGATCAATTTATAACTATCTGAGGTTTATGCCTTATTTCACGGTGATTTATTTTTTACGTAGAATGTACTTTTACTACAAGTGACATTTCAATAGTGTAATGCAGTCTCTGGAGTCCTTGAACTCTTTCCAAGCAGTGAGCGTGCTGGGGTCTAAGCCAGTTTGGAAATCTGTCTGTTGGGTTGATGGATTATAGTCCATGTAGTGAGCACTCAGCCTCCACAAGGTTCATGGCATCTTCACCTTTAAGTATCTAATTTATGTAGAAATGGCAATAAATTATTTAGAAGGGCATGCTTGCTGATATCAGCAGTTCTGGAGCAAGTAAAAACGGTATGACTTTGAAAATCATTGGAAATGTTGGCAGATATTCAAAAGTTCTTTATAAGTTCAGGCTATTAAATATTTGAAAAATAAAACAGCTTGTTTTTCTTCTTTTCCCTGAGATTTTCCTATCATTCCTTTAGAAATTTATCTGATCTTTCTTGAAATCAAGTCCTCACTGATTCTGGAAAAACATGCATCTCAGAGACATATGAGAGGATAATAAATGTTCCATATGATATAAACATAAAAGACCTTCTCTGTTGCCTCCTGGTTCGTTAAGAACAGTTTCCGAAACCTCAGATCTGAACCAATAAACTAAACGGTGTTATGGACTGTTCATAGACTGCAAATCACCTCCATATCACTTAACACTTTTGCACTCCCATTCAGGTTGGCCACCTAAAGCTCCTGGGTCTAACACAGAACCTTAGCCTAGGAGAGGGCTTGTTGGTGGGAGTCAAAGCCATGTCTGGGAGCTGCTTGGGCCAGGCCATGTTTAATTACTCAGCATAGACGTATCTGGGCAAGGATCTGGTTTAGCACAACATAGAGCACATCTGGTAGTATGAAAGCTTGCCCTGGCAGCCTAGCTAATCCTATTGAAGAACAGCAAATGTTGACACCTCAGGTTAAATACCTAAATCTGTATGATAGCATCTACCTGAAAGAACTTCAGTGTTTTTCCCATGCTGAACTCCTAAGTTCTTTATTATATCGACGGGAATTTGAAGACAACATTTTGAACACAGTGAGATAAAATTAACATATATTAATATACAGGCTTATTAGAATTTACCTCAGAGGACAGAGCAAAACCCAAATGTGTTATTGCTACACTTGGAGTTTGCAAGATACCACCAAACAGAAGAACATTTGCAAGCTCTAGCCCTCTCTCTTTCCTCCAAAACTTCCTCTCTCCCTACCAAATATCCCTCCCAAGCAAACACATTAGGTAAAGACACAAATGAAAAAAATATCCTGGTGAGTTTCTGTTTGGTTTTAAATGAAAGTTAGCATTGCACTGCTTTGTTAGCTGACCATCTCTTACCAAAAGATTATGTGGTCCTTGGATTAAAGAGAAATATATATATATATATATATAGATAGATAGATAGATAGATAGATAGATAGATAGATAGATAGATACTGAGAGACTGGAGACTTGGATTAGTACCACTGACTGGCTGACTTGCTTTGCCCATTTTTATTCTGTTCCTCTAAACCTCTTGCCGTGAAATGTGTGTAATGCGCTGCAGAAATCACCAACTTGGTACTTCCAGGGCTGTGATGTGTAGAAATACTATTTAACCATGTAGCTTTGTTAATGCAATGTGATGGATAAACTAATAAAATGCAGGTGCAGTGTCATGCAGCTGTCCTGATTCTAGTTCTGGAGCCTATTCAGATCCAGATTTCTTTAATGATTTTCTTTAATCCTGAAATTCACTGACATAGTGATGCAGCCTAATTCTTAACTTCTTCTTAACTTAAATCTGTTTATCTAAAACTTTTATGATTTTTTTGAGAAGTCTAATTGAATGTTACAAACAGGATTACATTTTTAACCTCTAAAGTATAGCCTGGAATGACTATGGGAGGCTGGACTTAAAGCAGTTTTCTGTTACTCTTGGTGACAGCATAGTAAGCTTCTTCTCATGAGTGTAATGTGCAAACACCTGCTTTCTTAGCATGGAATTGATGGCTTATGATTTCTGAAGTCTCCTAATGATTTGGAAAGCTAGTGTTTTTTCACGTGAGAGAGTAACTATAGGCCACAGGATCTGGTTTCTGTGTGTGAGCATGACTTGTAAAGCAGTTAAAAATATTCCTTGTTTACTATGTAGGCAGAGATTGTTCTATCTGATTAGTTTGGTGCTTTACTGAATGTTATAAATGCTTAAGTGTGTGTGGTAGCTTATTGTTTTGCCTAAAAGGAGATATCCATCATCTTTAAGTAATAATATTATTTTAACCAATAAATATATGGTAAATGTAGCTGCTTTTTCTCATGCTTATAAGCCAGAATACCATATAAGAATAAGCCATTTTAGGCATAAGTCTACTGTAATATGCTATCTTAAGATGGAATTCAATAGCAGATTATAGAGTTTCTTGAAGTACATCCAAATTCACATAGAATGTGCTCATATTAACAAATTAATTCTCCGATATTTTGTCAATTTTTGTCAGGTGGTAGAGAAAGACTCTGAATGCACTTTGTTAAAGACAGGGTTGGCAAAAGTGCTTTAACAAGTTCAGCGAATTTCCTGGTTTTCTGCCGCTTTCTGTCTTAAAAGCACACTAATGATGTTAAAACATTTCAGGTTGTCAACACTGATTGGCTTAGCAGAGGCTTTAGGGTCAGCGCTGTTTCTTATAGTGAAGCTCTTTCCATGTAATGTTTGGATAGTTTCTAACTCAAGGAGGTCAAAGCTTTGATGAGAATTTTTAAGTTCTACTGTCAACTCTAGCTATTAGCAGGATTATAGCCACCATGAGTAAATTGTCTTTTATCGTTGGAGTTGTACAGCATGCCTATAGCCTGCACCTCACCCTCATGCAATGTAGCAGAGACCAACGTAAGGACCATTGTGTCCTTTGGACGCTGCAACATTTCTTCTAATAATTACCAATTTATCCAATCATCCCATTACCTCAACAGGAGGCTGCCTGAATTCAGAGCAATCAATGAATGAATGATTAGTCAGAGAAGGAATTATAGCTGAAAGAGGAGCAAAGAAGAGGTGTTTGTACATAAAGTTTTCTTTTCAAATAGCATCAGTTGTGCTCACTGATTTTTGTTCTCCTATACATTCCTTGGATGCTGCAAGAATGTTTTCAGTTTTGCCTTCCTTTCTAAGCATTTTTAAATGCTTTGATGTGTGCTGGACTCTTTTTTTATTCTGTATTTGGACACTTCCCTCAAATAAAAGTTTGGATCTGTCTGGCTATGTCAGGGAAGTTTTTCTCTGAGAGCTGCTATAATCAGTAAGTCACCACCCATGTCTTTCACTAGCTGGACTTCTTATAGGGAGGAAGACAATTCAGAGTTACAAGATAAAATAAAAATAAAGGTTGTATCCTAAGACATGTATCCTAAGACAGCATGGTCTAAAAGATGATTAAACTGACTGAGGTGTTTCTAGAAATAGTTAAACCACTTGGAGAACTCTCAGTCCAATTAGAGAAGACAGTAGAGGATGTCATCCTCCTTCAACTCAGTGTTCATTTAAAAAGTTTGTAGGTATATGAAACTATAGGTATATAACGTGGTTCTAAAATAAGAAAAGTACTGTGTGAAAAATGAAATGGAAAAAGCAATCATTGTGAAGATGGAACCAGGAGATTTATATTTCACATTTAATTTTTAATCATTATCAATTTCAATAGGGAAGTGAAAATAGAATATCATCAACTAATGTAAAGGGGTATTTTTCCCAAAAATGTTGAAGTCTTTATTATGAAGTAGCACCTGTTACTGCAAAGAAAGTTATTAGATTGTATAAGCATGCAGTAATTCCTGTACAAGAAATTAGATGAATAGCCCATAATAAATCATATACCACAAGAGCATCCAGTTAATATCAAGATTAATTATGCACTGATTTGTAAGTCATTATAACACAGATAGCAATATTGAGGTTTAATTTTTCTCTAAAAACTGATGAATTCTGATATGGCTATTTAACTATTTATAAGCACCCTTGAGATGCAGGCTAAGGCAAGACAAGAAAACGTATTACAAATTCATTGGTTTGCCTTGTATAATGGAGTGGTTAAATCTCCAATATCAGTCATACCAACGCTTTTTAATTAGAGTTTCTGTTTGCTGACCCAACCTTGTAAACACCTCTTTGTTTTTGTATTCTGAACTGGGTGGTAGCAGTTTGCTTTTACACTTCTCATAATTTTTCCCTTGTAATGATTACAGTGAGCCACCACTTTTATCTGATTTATTAAAATGATTAAAAAGCAGGAAAACATGGCACACAGTCTGCCGTCCTGATGAAGCTTTATGAGATGTTTAATATGCTGTTTGTGTCAAATATAAATTATATTCTTGAGTAACTGGTGTGTTAGAACCCATAATATTTTCTTTCCTTCCCTGGAAAGATCCATGTAGAGGTAAAGACAAGCATGAGCTTGGCTCAGCTCCGCACACCGTGTGCCCAGAGGGCCGGGTGCGTGGGCAGGTGGTGCAGGAGCTCGTGCACGGGGCAGGTGTCCTCGCCCTGGGAACGGGTTTGAGCAGAGCTTGCTGTTTTCCTTTCCAGGACGGGAGAGAGGCATGTCTGACTGCCACGTAGCACCCCCAGGTTTAGGGAACCAGGATCATATGGTGTGTTGCAGGACTCATATTCTGAACCAGAATCCTTATCTAGGATCCTTATCTAGGAAGCCCTTAGACTCATATCTGCGCCCACTGAATTCCATACAACTTGAGCACAAGTTTAATTGATTTGTAAAAAAAAGAAATGTATCTCATTAAATGTTTTCCTAAGTCCTACTACTGTTCTGTCCTCCAGGACACATGAGACCAAAGGAAACCATTGCCTCTGCCCAGGCCCTGCTTTCTCTTGTCCATGCCCAGTTTACAGCATGGGAAAGAGAATCCTATCAGAAAGGAGGGAGAAAAGTCATAGTGCAGTATCATGCGTTAACTGACAACGTTGTTCCTTAATGAGTACGGAAAGGATATAATGAAAGATTAAGCAGAGCTATGGGTTTTAGGAGCTGACCATAATATACAGTGTTAAAATTGTATTTAGATGGAGAAATCAACATCATTCTAAGGCACACCCTGTGCAGTTGCTTAATAAAACATAGAGAAACACACCAAAACAATCATGTTTTAATTTTTGGAAGTTGTTCCTGTTTACTATTCCTTTGCTTAATTGCACAATTTTCTCTTAAAAAAAAAATATGCCTGGATACACACATGCATGAAATTTTAAATTCAGAAGAAATACACACCCCATGCCTTATCAGTTTAAGGGCTTGGCTTAAATTGTGCATACAAGCCATCTACACTAAGGCAAACACCATCCCTAATAGGTATGGGAAGTGTTTTTGAGGAGGCTGATATAAAGCATGACCCTATTACCGGGCAAGCCCAACATCCCCACCTGCATCCACTCATGGTCATGCTCTTGACAGCCTCAGGCTCCCTGCAAGAGGCTCGAGCACTTTCCTGTGGCGGCTCTGACAGCTCCTGTGGCAGCAGAGGGAAACAGGTTTCCTTTCCCTTCTGCACAAATGTTTTAATAATTGATAAGGAAAGTGGTAAACCGGAACCAAACATGATATCTATTCATGCTGCATAATAAGCGTTAATAAAATATACAGAGATTGCATCTACCTGTGCAGGAGAGTAGAAAAGGAGCAGCACACCCAGCGGTGTTCTGCAGGCAGGGTTCAAACAGTCCTCCCCTGACAAGGTGATGAAGAAGCTCTGATTGCCAGCAGCGGTGACAGTTGATTAACAGTAACTGCCTGCTCTGGTTACTCAAAACGATGCCGTTGCGTCCCCCTTGCTGCTTGTGCCGCAGATGCGCTGCTTGCGGGTACAGATGTAAGACCAGGGAACATGTGTGTCGTTATCTGGCCTTGGTGGTGAGATGGGCAGCTGCTGGCGTGGGGCGTAATGTGCCCAGGGTGAGACCTGGCCTCTAGTGCAGAACAGAAGGAAATGAAGCTGCTCCTTTGCTGCGTGCCCCAGCCAGCACACTGCTCTTGTGGCTCTCCTGCGCTGCAGCGTTCCTCAACTTTCCCAACTAGAACAGGCAAACACTGTGGAATCAGGCAGGAAAACATTAGGGAGAATGCTGGCAAGCACTGCCCCTAAACCAGCCTAGGGTTTCCCAAGTGTTGAATCAGGAACGAACACTCTGGCTTTCAAAAACTGCTGACCTGTTTTGAAGCCCCTAGAAATAATTTTTTTTTTTTTCCTGTATATGAGCAGGTACTTTGGCTCTTAAAGGGAACCCAAGAAATGGAAAGAAGCTTAGAAAGTAAGGCATGGAATTTTATAGAGTGAAATTGAATGAACTCAAGCACCTAAATGGCTTTTAAACTAGCCTCGGTTTCATTACAATTGCCCAGATGACCCACAGATGACCTAATAACTCCTCTATTTATTTCCACGAATCTCAGTTTATGAAGTGAGCATGTTTCATCTCTGCAGGACTGTGGAAAATAAAACTATGGGGAAACCGCAGCAGCAAAACTTGCAAATTAACAAAAAGTCAGAAGGATATAGAAAACATGGCTTAGCATCTCTGCTAATAGGATTAATAAAGTAATGGATCAATTTCTGGGTTAATTACTGGATCAACATCTGGATCGGTACCAGGGGATCCTGTCAGTGGGCTTCTGCCATGTATGGTTAGTCCCTTCTGCCTGAAGGGGAGCCCATGGAGTGACCATCTGATGGCAAGAAGGATTAATTCAAAGTCAGTAAACTGAACTAGTAGAGGAATGGAAAGGTCTATACAAAATAGTTTTTTAGCCATTTCTCTTGACTGGCCTTTCCAACCGTCTGGGCAACAGATAAATGTGCTGTTTTCAGAACTCGGTTTCCTAACATGAATACAGAAAATGAGAAATTGTTTACTAATTATGATGAATGTGGTATGTGAAGTGTAGATAGTATAGAGCAATATAGGCTCTAGTCTGTGCTTAGTGCCAACCCAAGTGCAGAGCAGGGTTAGTCTTTCAAGGGCTTCTGGGTTCAGAACTCTCGTTGTCAAAGGATCAGTGCTGTGCCATCCCTGTGGAGGATGATGACTCCCTGCCTGGATGGCAGGATGGCAAATGTTCTCATTTCCCATGAAAAGTTTCAGGACAAAACTTCCTGGCATTTCAAAAAAGAAAATTTGATATGAACTTTTAGCTGTCTTTGCTATGTGTGCCAAATACCTTTTCTTGTTCTGAGTTTGACTGTATTGTACAGTGGCTTGTTAAGAGCTTGGGATATTGATTATTTCACACACCATGTCTTCAACCAGCATAGGGGATGTGCTCTATGACTCAGTTAACCATACTGAGTGTGTCTGATCACATGGAACTTGCACCTGGACTCCTGATATCTCTAGAATTATGCTACCAGTCCTAGGGAAGAATAGAACTGTGCTTATTACCTGTGAGAGATATTTTTAAAATTTTATTTATTCTTTTTACAGAGGCAAACACATTTAAACTCTTTGTCCTATCCCCCAGTTAAGCCTGTCCTTTTTCCTCTCAGGAGGAAAAAAAAATGAAATCACAAATAAGTAGTGATAAAGCCATTAAAGAAAACAGAAATTAAGGGAAAAGTGGGGACACACAAAATCACATGTATGTGATTTTTAATAGAGTGTGGCTGCAAACTGAGCCTAGGTTAACTGCCTCAGTATTTATTGAAGTTTCTCAGGCAGATATGGTAGCCCTGAGCTCCATGATTCAAACACAGTGTTGCTCAAGTTGCCCAAGCTGGCTAGTGAGGACACCTCACACCAACCACCATCATGCTGACACGCAGTCAGCAGTACGCATGGTTAAGGGTGTGCTTTCACGTTTGCAGGTCTCTCTTTCCTTTGGGAGACCCAAAGAGGTCCATGGAAAAGAGGGGAAGAAAGAGGGGAAGAAAGAAGGAGAACAAAACTTTTGTTTCTGTAGTTCTGTGCCTTGGTTGAGTTTCTGATGACATATTTTTCATTAATTATTCACTGTAGTCAGAATCTCTCGCCATATGGGGAGGGGACTGACTGAAACAATGAACCTTGGTGTCACTTGAGCAGTGTAGCTCGGTCCTGGCTGCAGGGGAAGGGGCTACAGCTATTGACTTGCCAAGTCTCCAGAGGAGTCAAGGCCCAGCTCCTCACAATTTACAAAAGAATAGTTTGTTTCACATTTCAAAGAAAATTATGGCTAATGGGTAAAAAAGAGCTGAATTCTTGTAAAGAACTGAGTAGGAGTATGTGTAGGGGAGAAATCTCTGCTTTGCTGTGCCAAGAAATGGAAAGAAAAAAATTACATGTAAATACATATTCCTTTGCTCTAATGCAGTGAATTACTGAAAGTCACTCCTTCAGCCCCGCTATGTGGTTTGACAGCAAATTTTTCAATTTTTAGGTGAAATGATGGACTTTGACCTTTTTTTTTTTTTTTTTTTTTGGACTGGCAACCAACAGAGCAGTACTTGATACTCTCTTAATTGATAGCTCAAACCTACTATAAAACAAGAGTATAAGTGGCATGCTGCAGCCTGTTTAGACATGGAAGAAAATAGTCATATTTCTTTATGTGCCATTAGGTGAAGAACTGCTGGCAGGAGGGGTAGAAAATTGCATGACACTGAAAAGGACAGGCAGTCCAAAGTCCTGGAGTCTGACTTGATCAGCAATGTCAGGAACAGTGGAGGAGAGAGGAATGTCAAGAGCTGAGCAGCCTTGACCTTTCCTCCTCAAGGCAGAATTTGGCAGTGCCTGAAGGTTTCATCATTAAATAACTGAGGGTCTTTACATTGAAAATTATCTGCTCTCTATAGAGGCAGATTTCAGGGATAAACCAGGTGAAGAGCTGTTGAGTGTGAAAAAGAGAAAACTAAGTATTTCTATAAGAGATTTGGAGGGAAAATAATGCAGCACTGTTCAGTCCCTCATTTTGTTGCTGGTACCTTTTGACAAACAGAAATGACCATTGTATCAAGTACATATTAGTCGTGTCATATTCTTTCTTCACCTTGCTGACACAGAACAGGCCGTTAAATCTTACTATCTTCCGTGCCTTTATTTTGATTCCTGAGTTTGGTGACAATTAACCTCATTTAAGCAAAGCACAATGACTGATGATAGTTTTAGGAAAGACTTCATAGAGCTGTTTAAGCTCAAGCAGTTGTTCTTATAGCAACTTTGTGTGTGACTGTGGATGCGCTTTTACTATACAGGTATGTGCTCTTACTATACTGGTACTCCAGGCAAAGAGGGTAGTATGTGTATGGATTGTAGTAGGAGGGGAAGATGAGACTACAATTTGCTAGTCAGAGAAGGGAGGATGGAGAGCCCACACATGCAATCTACTGGGTTTCAATTTAGTGAATTACTATTATTTATTCGATGCTATGGAGGTAGGAATCTATTTCAGTTGTCTTGAAAAAGCGGGACTTCAAATGAGTTTTGTTGTGCTGTTGCTTAAAGTTAGTTGAAGCCTGAAGGTGGTGTTGGTTTGGCTCTTCCATGCAGATATCAGAAGTCTTGCAGAATGGATAGTTTTGAGTGCAGAAGCAAAATCTTGTTTTTCTAAATATAGTGAAACAGGCGTGAGCGGAGGTAGAGGGACTGTGATTTGGTGGGTGTGGGTAGAGCTGACAAATGGGATATGTCTCACCAGAGTGACTTTATATTGCCTTGCACAAAATGTTGGGCTCTGAAGGTTGGCAAAAGGGAAAGAGCTGCTTCTAATTATGATTCAATGTTATCTTTCACTGATAATAGCCTTTTTGTAATCAAAGAATGTAACGCATGTTGGTGATTTTTGTGTGTGCACCAATGAGCAATACAATCACAATGCAGTTTTAAATTAAATTCTTTTGTTCCTTTTGCTAATTTCAGTTTGATGGTTTCCTCCAGTACCAGAGCCTAATTTAAAGCAGGAAAAAATCCCTTAAATTGATTTTTAAAAATGCACTCACATACACTACATTAACCTTTTCATTCCCTTATGGTGTATGTCAAATCAAAATCATCCCTGTCACTCTGATTATGGCAGAGACAAATATGTATGAAATACATTAATTGGTAGAGTTCCTATTCTTCTCTGTACAGATTGATCATATAGTAAATGAAATCCTGGTGGTGCTAATGTTTGTATTTCTCTTTAAAAATGACTGTGTCCCTGCCCTGAGTATTTGCCTTCTCCTGCTGCCATATCTCATCACTCCAGAACAGTCTTGTTAGTTATGGGAGCAATTTTTCCTTTGGATTTAGATAAGGAGAACAAAGGCACCAAGGATCTAGGCCTAACTTCTGGTGAAACCGCAGGGAATGAAGGGTCTAAACACCTTTGAGGACATGGCCCTATATGTGGTACAATGCAGTATCATCCATTTACCTTTTGGGTGGTCCTGGGGAGATTGATGTAGTACCCTGTGAATAAGCTAAATAGGAATGCTCAATAAGGAAATCTATACTAGCAGAGTTGTTGAAGCATCTCATGAGTTTAGCATGTGTGTAGGTCTCACAAAGTAAGTGCAGTAGACAGGGAGATGAAGATGGAGGACCTTATGGATCTGTTCAGATCAGGAGCTGATCTGAAGCTTTTCTGCACCATGTGCAGTAAAGTTAGTAGACTTTCTGAGACAAGTCCAAGTCTCTGTGGCTTTTTTACTGCCAGTGAATGAGAAACAGAATGAAATCTCCCTCATCACTGGGCCTGTTAAGCAGTATGACGTTCAGGAGTGAAATCACAGCTTCCCTGAAGGATGAAAGGTTGGCAAAGTGCAAAGAACAAACTCCTTGTGGTCCTTGGGCACTTGCCTTTTCCTTTCACATCTCTGAAGCATTTGTTTTTGTGGGATGCAATGAAACACCCACATACAAGTCATCATGTCTGCTTGTGTTACTTCTTTCAAGTCCTAAAGCACATTTGTTTCAATAAGATATTCTTATATTTAACTTCTGTTTCAAATGCAGAAGGTACCTTTTTAGTCCACACTCTCTTGCTTTTGACATCACATTTGAGAGACTGACAAAATTAAAGGGAGAATTTTGATTACAGAGGAAACTTTATGCCTTGAAACCAGTGAAAAGAACGCAGATAAACCAACAGTGTATTTGAGGAAAAGAAATGTTATTGTCAGTGAGGTCTTCTTTCACTCCTACTAGGAGGCTATTGAGATCAATTGTCCCCGAGTGAGATTAGAAATGATCACTGTAATCCAGTGGCTTTGCTACAAGATGGCAAAGACCCTTGTGAAATAGATCTTACTGGAGAAAAAATAGATTGTGTGTCAGGTAGTTGGTATTTTGAGTTGGTTTGTGGATGTTTCTGTTCTGTTAATTCACCTACCTGTATCCAGAATATTACTGAATTATGGGTTTTTATTTCAAGTGAAAAATGAGGAAGAAAAGTGTTCCTTTGATACAGAGAGTCACACTTCGGTGATTCTGCATCACAGTTAATATAACACAATATGGGAAACAAAGTTAACCTATTGCTTTCCTTAGGAAAAATGACTTGGTGTTGGTTGGTTGTGTTTACAGCTGTCTAGAAAGCTTTGAAAATGAAAACAAATGCCTCTGAACTTGTTTGTAATGTGCTGTGAGAGCCCTAGTAAAAATAAAAATCAATTAAAGCAGACCAAGCATAAGACTCGTAAACCTTTGGAGACCTTGGAGTCACTTTGTCTGACAGCAGCGTCAGTCCTGAGCAAGTCCACTGACATTTCACACCACAAGCCCTAGTACCCTTCAAAGAGCTGTAATTCTTCAAACTGCAATTTCCCTAAGCTAGGGATGGACAAGCGCCAATAGGAATTAAGACTTTCTTTAAACTTCATGATCATCAGGGTATCCAGGAAGTGCCTGCTATTACTTAGTTCAAGAATATCTGGAAAGAGCAAATCCCAGTGGGAGAGGAACTGAGATGTTACATGGACTCCATGGGATTAGAGAATAGACTTTGCTTTATTTGCTTCTTTCTGTTGGGTAATGAGTCCAGGAATAAAAGATACAGGCATCGGAGAGACAGAGAAACTAAGCAAAACAGATCTTGGCTGGATAGGCTGAGGTGAATGGGTCTTATCAGGAAAAGAAATTCTGGATCTTACCCCACAACCTGCTTAGGTATTTCCCATTTAAAGACATAAAGAACATAGGAAACAGGTAAGATATATCTCAGAGTGAACAGATGCAACAAGCCCACACTTACACATTGCTTTTGCAGTGCTGAACTTGTTAAATGTATCCAAAAGTTGCAAATACCTTTATTTTTTCATGAAAATCTTGCTTGTGTGCTACAAATGGGACTAAGGCCTTACAGCTCCAAACATCAAATATGACTTTACTGCTTTGTCTTTTGATCCTAGAAACAATAGAAAACTGAAGATTCTATTAAAGATAAAATTGTAAAATAAATAGCATCTTATGGAAATATTATTACAATAACGAATAATACAATTGTATTGTCTTTGAAAAGTCTGTACATCAAACAATTTGTATTTCTTAAAACATCAAATGATTGGTGTTTGAAATAAGTTGTATAAAAGTTGTACAACATTAATCTTTGAATTTTAGCATCTGGAATATCTCCGGAGTTTGCATTTTACATGCCTTGTATGCCATACTTGGGAGGGGGATGGAGTTGAATGAGACTTTATGTAAAACAAGTTTTAAGACAAGTGGGTAAGGCGAATGGTCGTTGCATCAAAAACAAGGCCACTGTTTAATGCTGAGGAACATTTGCTACATTATTTAACATGATAGTTTAATCTCAGTGGAGCAGAACATCATTAGAATCCTGCTGAGGAAAGAAATATGTGAATTTTTACTGGTTCTTTACTGAACTTGGAGATCATTTCAGTGTGCATGCATCAGATCATGTCATGATGTCTATTCTGTGAGTTTGGACTTTGTTCAATGAGTAAAAACTGTTTGTTTTGTCTCTTTCTTAAAGGACATTCAGGTTAATCTTCATTAGTTAGGAAATCGTATTATTATAGGCTCTGATCTGTTATTTCCCTTTAAAAATTCTCAATTGCCACCACAGCTTCCTCTTCCCTTCAGTGTCATCCCACATGATCAGTTTGCCCTTTGGCTTGATATGCAGCTGGCTCCTCTTGAACTTCAGGACTCAGGGCATTGCTGCCTGACCCTGGCTTGCTTTGGTTGGGTTGTGTCACTGCTGTGTCGCACCCTGACCGCCTGATCTAATCCACCATCATTTTGTAGGAAGCAATGATAAAAGGAACATATTTTGAACAACAACAAAGATTTATTTCAAACAGTAACAGTAGTGAGGGCTCTTCTCTATTGCTTTCTGTTCACTAAGCTCTGCTGAGTGTTAATGAGAGTCTACATTGGCCAACTGAAGAATGACCCTCCCCTAGCCCCCAGCTGTTTTAATTCACACATGAATTCATGTAATAATTACTATATCACTGATGTGTTTGCAAGTAATCTGGCAAGGTATTTTTTGCTTTCTTAGCATGCAAGGCAGTTTCTACCTCCAGAGCTTGATGGACATCTCAGAAGGATGCAAAATGAAACTGATAAACCTGTTTGCTTCCCACCTGCTGTACACAGCATTTGTGTATTCCAAATAAACTGCTTCTGGCTGTTTCTGCAGGTCAGCAATGTGAAATCTCTGCTGTCTTCATGGCTGTTTCTCAGATTGCTCAGAAACAAATTATTTAGGAATTAAATTTTGTTCACTTCATATCTTCCTTCCTGTGCTATTTAGAAAGACATTACTTAGAAATTAAATTAGAGACAAAATATGTCTATGAGTTAGGAAAATGTATTATTAAGCTGAATTTCTAATGCTGTCTTCTTAGCCAGGGAGATTAAACACTTCACTACTTCACTTATCACAAATTCTTCAAAATCTTCATAGGTGTTCAGAGTCATAAGCTGAATGATACTGCTTTTTATTTATTTTTTTAATAAACACTGTGTGTCTAAAATATGTAATTGCCATTTTACAAATGTAAGCAGAATGTCTTTCTGTTGGATTTAAGAAAGGGGAAAGACTTGAAAGACTGTTTTTCTAGGTTCTCAAGTCTTGAAGAAAAGCTTCTTTTCGTATTTCTTGAGATCATCACACTTCAAAATATAGAGTAGAGAAATGATATCCTAGCAAGCCTTGGCAGCAACCCTTTGCAGATGCTTTCTGGTGTGTATGAGCTATATTAGGGCTTCAATGACCATCACAACTCAGCTTACAATAGAAGCAAAGCTTCCACAACATTTTAGTGGCAAACCTGGAGCAAAGCAACTGCTGTAGGATACAGAGGTCCTGCACATCAATGATACAGTCTGTAGCATTTGGGCTTGCCAAGTCTGTTCATGGATCTTTTCAGAAGACAGACTCTTATGGAAGAAAATTCATAGCTTCAAGCCAAGTACCATGGCAGATACTTCATCCTAGAGGAGGATTTGTTTCTGTTTTAGGAGATAAATGTGTGTGCTTATATCAAACACTGAAATAAAATCAAAGAAATGCAGTTGATTTTACAGGGTCTATCACTATTGGGAATGGATCTTTAATTATCTTGAATTACAGTAGCGACTTGGGGTTCCAGGGAGGAACTGGAGTCCCACTGTGCCAGGAGCTATAAAACATCTAGGCTACAACAGAAGAATGAACGAAACTTAAGGTGGGAAAGTGAAGATGAATAAGATGACCTTAAATCAAGGCTATCACAGTTCTTGCCTAAATGTTATCTCTAATCACACCCGTGTGTTGCACTATGCCCTTTCTCCTGTGCTTGAGTCACAAGATGATCATGCTGTCAGCTGGAGCTACACTTGCTGCTTCTGGTCTGACTAGTGTTTGGAGCTCAAAATTTTGTCATCTTGAGATAGCCTTTTGGCAGGATTTTCAGAATCCATGTTCAAATTTCTAATTTATTCTGGAAATTCCATTATTCACTCTATCCCAAAGCACTAGGGATATTCTGTGATTGCGTCAAATAGTAAAGTTGCATATTTTTACTTTGTAGGGTAGGAAGATGTCGCTATACTCAGGTACAAAAGTCCTGTGAGGTGCCATTTCAAAATGTAGAGAAACTAAATTAATCATTTAGTGCTGCAAGATCTGGAGAGGATCCAAAACCTTTTCATCATAATGCTGGTAAAAATGATGTGAAGTTATTAAATATCCACTTCTGCAGAACCATACAGCCAGGAATTCTAGATAATACTATGTTTAGATATTTTTACAGATTTTTTTAAAGTTAGAGGTAGCTCTAGGTTTCATTTGTAGCTGACACAGACTAGCTTTGCTCCAGTGGAGGCCATGATGTGTGGCAGTCAATGCTAGCTGAGCCTTCTGCTCTAGCGTTGTGGAAGACCCATCGTGTGTTAAATCTAACAGAGAGGTGTAATGTGCAGATGGCGTTCGTTTTCTCCTATTGGTTTTGTAACAAAAACATATAAGACTGGAAGTTCTATCAAAGCAGAAAATATGTAAGATTTATTTTTACAAAACGGTCAACATTACAGATGCAGCCTTTTTTTCTTGCTCATTCTCCAAAGTTCTGTTATTGCCAACCTCACGATATTTGCGTATGTGTACCTGGCCAAAAATTATGAGAGCAGACAGAGCTATAGGAACAGAAGGAGTGGCTCGAGGACATTTATAAAAGAGGTTTTCATGTGTGAAGGGTAAGATTGTTGCAGGTATGCAGACTAAGAGATTTTTTTTTTCTCACTGTGCTGGAAGCAGACAGAACTGATATTATTAAGCTGTTGCTCCTTATTAAGAAAAAGTATCTTTTATCACTCGTAGCTAAAGAAAAGCATAGTGTTTTACCTTGTGTTCAGATGAAACTTCTTGTGCTTGAGTTTGTGGCCATTGCCTCTTGTCCTGTCTCTGGCCAGCACTGAAAAGGCTCTGGCCCCATCATCTCTACCTCATTCCTTTAGATTCTTCTCTGAATTGGTAAGATCCTCCCTCAGGTTTCTCTTTTCCAGGCTAAACAAGCCCAGCTCTCTCAGCCTCTTCTCATAGGAGAGATGTTCCAGTCCCTTCACCATCTGAGCAGCCCTCCAGTAGTCCCAGTAGCAGCATGTCTCTTTGTACGGGGGAGCCCAGACCTGAACACAGGACTCCAGATGTGTCCTCACCAGGGCTGTGTGTTATTGCATTAGGATATTTCCTAAGAGCTATAGCCATCAAGGAGGATTGCACTGGGCCAGGCACAATACCAAAATAATTCTTGCCAACAAAGACCCTAACTAAGTCCTAAATTTCCGACAGAAAAGGCGATGGAACCACACGGGAGAGGAGTGCAAGTAGACAGGATTGATCCGCAGTGGCCTCAGCAAACCCCTGGCTGTGGCTACTGCTACACGCACACAGGCTTATTGCCATTTTCATGGTGATTAATATTTCATTTTTGCTGCACAAGGTTAATAACCTACCAGGATGAGGTATCCATTCCTGCCCTCATTTGTAATACTATCTAGCAGCTGCAATCTGCAGCAATTTTATATTATAAAGAACTAATTAACAACAGAAATATTTTTCCACTGAACAGCATAGGAGTTTTACCAGGCATAACAGTGTTCCTAGGATGTGCCTTAATTCCTGAGCAATATTTTTATTTCGGTCCGTATTCTGAAATCAATGAGATTATTTCCTGGAGAGGTTACACTCAGTATGGTGGGTCAGGAGGCAAATGTTTTAATTCAGAATAAGGTGGTGTGAAAGATGAAGGTAGAATACGTATTCCTGCATTAACTGTGTGTTTGCAAGCTTTCTAGAAGATTGTTTATTTACTGTGTTTACGGGAATAGCATTTCAGGTCATACTCAGGTTATTTAATTAAAATTTTAGAAGCAAATCAGCAATACAAGAAGCAGAGTTTGCAGGCATGGCTCAACAAAACTGCTGCTATAAACCCCGTTCTGTCCCTGCCGAAGCCAATAAAAGTCCTTGCATCTACTTTTCTTTCATGCCAGTATACATCCCTATTTATTTATTTAGTCTGATTTACGCTGGTGTAAGTGAGAGGAGAGCTCAGTAGTCTCCTACATGCATATGTAGCAATGCACCTGTGAGATTTTCCACGGATGCAGATCAGTTCACGTATCCTGTGTGGTCTTTAAGGGAATGATACCAAATAGGACATATCTCAGGGCCCTTTTCTTTAACTTTTGCTTGCAGCAGAGCCCAATAAGAGGCATTTGTGGAAAACTTCTTCCACAGGGGAATTAGCGCTGTCAGAAGAGGGTAGCTAGGTTAAAGGAGAAAGGAGGCTAAAGTCTGTTGCATCAGTGGCCCGGGTGTAGGTCATGATCCACTCCAGGAGCAAACATTGTATCCAGAAGGAGCAGTTTAACACATCTAGATTTTGTTGATATTGCACAAAAATGGCAACTCCTTGTTGAAAAGGCCTAAGAGCTCCATTGTGGCTGGTGCAATATGGATACTTAAGAGTTATTGGTCCATGACCAATATTTCTTTAATACCAATACTTAGCAAGTGATGCCCCATATTGTCTTTAACAGTATTGACATGCATATTAAAAAAAAAAAAGTGCCTGAAGAATTTTTGTTTTAAGAATATATTGCATGCACCTAGCTGGCAACCTCTCCTCAAGTTTCAAATAAACATGCCAGAAATAATTTTGTTGACAGCATCTTGTTTTGAAGCATTTCCATCCTTCATCCATAGCATGTCAGCACAGTGATTCTTTCACAGGCAGAAAAATATGTCCTTGCAGATCTATAGCTTAAAGCCTTAAATACTGTAGATGTCTGTTTTATGGCTTCAAAGTCAACTTCACAGGTGGGCAACATTATTTTTCAATCATAAATGGAGATGAAAGTGATAACATTTATAGGTTTTCAAATACAGCATCAGTGAAGGGTGCTTATTTTAAAACCTGTGGTAACGTCTGCTTTACTTACCTAATCTTAAAACTATTAAGGTTTTATGCTAGAGAAAGAAGTGTATGTGTGGGAAAACAAGCTGCAAAGGAAAAATAAATAAAAAAAGGAGAAAAACAGACTGAAGCTTTTTATGTTGCTTGCAGAGGTCGTTCAGACTTTGTACTTGTTCTTCATCATAAGCAGAAAGGACATATGACTGCTCAAGCTATTGCCTTTTCTTTCCCAAAGATTCCATTTAAGATGATATTGGTAATATAATTTTGCCTGAGCAAAAAAACACGTTTTCCCTATTTTCATTTGTGTAATACGATGTCAGATTTTAGTATTAAAAACATAGCAACATCTTCAGGCTTAACAACCATGATTAATGAGAGGGGTCTGTATTTAAATCCGCATACCAGGATCTTTCAGGAAAGGACAAATTATGCCTTGATGCAGCACAATGGAAACAAGCATTTTGGGAAGCTGTTTTAGAATTATTTACTGACTTGGATCTTTACCTACTTGTGGCTTAATTAAACATCTTCTGAGGTTCTTCCTAAGCAGGGTAATAAGCACAGATACTTTTTTGAAGTGATACGAATATGAGGTTCCATGTTTGTGGGAACCTGTTTTTGAGGGAATTTTCTGCCAAGCCCGTGGAGTATTAGAAATTGGTAGAGAAGCCATAATCTTCATGGAGTAAAAGGCAGACACAGTTACACAGCAACATCCCTGTGGAATTAAGAAAAATACAAATTTTTCCTGGACTTAAGTCTTTTGTGCTAACATATGTATGGCATACTGTGTGTGCTGCAGATGTCTTGTAAGAGTAAGTGACTCCTTCAAAAGCAACTTCAAATGAGTGAGAAGAATAAAAATCTTACTTTCCAAGCCTGTGGAAAGAATGAAGCTGTTTATCTTTGTTGTTAAAATGTCATTTATCTCATCTTGCTTTTTATCAGAGAGTGTTTCCTCGTGGAATTTTGAAAGTTAAATAAAACGGTCCTTTTAGCTTTCTTGCAGTGTATTAAAACCCATTGCAGTTGGATGTAAAATTTAGGCTTTTGCTTCAAATATTTTTCTGCCCTTATTTGCAACTATTTTATAAACTAGAAGAGTAGAGCATAGTGGGGTTTGCTGAGATGCTGTACCATATAGCTATGACAAACTTCTGTTTCTTTTTATAATTATATCAAAAAAATGTAAAGGCAGAGAAAAGACTTATATTTCATTGTAAATCAACTCTACCTCAAGAAGTGTACAGTTTTCATTCTGTTTGAGACCTTTCTCTGTTTCTTTTGCTTAAGCTTGTTGCTGGTCAATAGTGAATAAAGCAAAATGATTCAATAAGTTGGTAAATCTTCTGCTCTGTACTCCAGTTCTGTGATTCAGGAGGAACTGTCTGCAATTAGGAGCATATGGCTTTTGTGCTGTGGTTTGTTGTCTACAGTACTCCTGGGGCAAGGCTGTATATGTTGTCCTTGTATATTTGCCCAACAGATATCTGGATTCTGTCATTTTATTCTTGAGAAGCTGTTGAGTAGGATGAAGCCCGTCCTTGCAGAACTGATTTTTCTATTAGATAGGCAAACTCTATGATGGTATAGGAATGAAGATTACCTGGGGCACATTCATAGTATTTCATTGACTAGCCATACTCTTAAATAAGAAGAACCCATCAATGGTGGGTTGCAAAATGTAGAAGAGTGTAGGGCATGTCTGAAGGAATACTGCAACTGGAAAAACTGTTCTGAAGTAACCAGGAAAAATATTTCCAGCGTAAAAAATAAAGGATACTGTAGCTAAAAGATATCTTTTACAGGTAGAGTACTGCTTCCTCCTGTTTCTTTCTATACAGTGTTTCTGTCAGGCTTGTAGTGCTGTCTGTATCTTACTTCTACCTCATTGTGCAGGGCAAATTGCTTGAACTGGGCAGTGGTTGGGTACCACCACTGAATTTTTTCAGATACTTTCTCCCCCTTTTTCCTTTTGTCCCTGTAGTTTACACTGTGCCTTATTGTGAAAGGAAAAATATTTCTGCCACTGAGTAACAAGACCAGGATTCATTTCCTGGATTTATTTCTGTTTTGTATGCGACCCTGGGAAAGTCACAGAGTCTCTTCTGAGCCTCCATGCACCACCTGAAAAATGGGGGCCCTATGACTTTCCCGACTCACAAAGCAGTTGCAAGATTAAATTAATTAATATTTGTTAAGATGCTTAGGGTGAAAGTGTTCTATAAATGCCGTGGTTTATAATCCCACCTTTCACTTGTTGGCAAAATTGCATCTCTCAAGGCTCCTGACCTACTTTTCGGATTTTTTTCCTCCAGTAAGACATAAACTATATGTTTGTTCCATCTAATTATTTTTCATTTCAAATACAAAGCAAAGTGCAGCTGAAGGAGAAGCAAGTAGGATAATAACTTTTACCTCTATTACCAGATAGGAAAGAACTCTCTTGTTAACTGAAGATGTAGAATAAACAACAGATTTACAGATGGTACCTCTATTTTTAATGACTCACAGCTTAGCTCTCTAGTGCTCACTCATAACCTTTTTCAGTTAGGTTAGATGCCAGAAAGTATAGGAGAAGAGTCCCAACATCATCCTTTTTTTTTTTTTTTTTTTCTGTAAAGTAGATTATTGATACAAAAAAAAAAGTTTGTTCCACATTATTTTCCCAGTGTTTCCCTGACATCAAAACTGACATTTGCCAAATTCTCTGCTCATTATGTATATATATAATGGGAAGTGAAATTATCCTCAGGATTGCAGAAGAACTGAATCTATTACAAGGCTTAGTCTTTTTATTTTTTTCCAAAGAAAAGAAAGGGATAAAGTGCAATAAGTATTTAAGATCTTTTGCATGTGAACACAGCACTTCATAAAATCTTCACCATGAGAGCAGAGGTTGTACACATGTAGAAGACATATGGTAAAACCACATTCAAGTCAAACCAATCAGTCAATACTGATGGAGTATTTATTCTAATATTTTAAGATCATGATTAAATATAATGTACATGTTAGACATGGCATGTCAGCATGTCCTTAGACCTACCAACGAATGGCCTGAGGGAGGCATGAAGTTTTCTGAGGAGATAAAAGGTCACGGTGGGGATATTCTCCTTGGTTTTTAATTTCTATACATGACCCTGTAAATTATTTATCTTCCCATATCCTTCTCTGGCATCTTATCATCAAAGTCCCTTTAAAGCTACTGCAATACTCTGTTCTCAGCCTTAATGAGAAGAGGTAATCAATTGCATTTTAATAAGTGAATTCAGCTACGTCTTGGTACAGGCCGCTGGGGCCTGGGCATGAGGAAGTGGTGGGAAGGGTGGGTTGTGTTGCTGTGTGTCCTCTGGCCCTCCCAGTCCCTTGGTCCTGCCTGCTTGAAGACCACGTACCCTGTGTTGGCCTTCTGCTCTAACCTTTGGCTGTTTTCCCCTTGTTCCTAATTAGTGGCTGCCAAATTATAGCTCTGCAGCTTTTAGGGGCAGCCTGGGGATGGCAGATCCTTCCTCTTCATCCCTCTGCTCCTGAGGAGGAGTCTAGGGAATTAGAGGCAGAGGGAGGTGGCTGTCAGCAGTGACAGTGCCCCAAGGATCAGAGCAAGGCTTACCTGCCCTCACACAGGAAAACTCATCGCAGAGGTGAAACACCAGATTATGCTTGACTCCTTCCATTTATTGATTATGTAATCTGATTTGGAATGAATTAAATTAATACCATGATGTATTAAAATAGCATGAGCTATGGTTAGCTTACTTGCTTCCATTATCACAACTATGGAGTACATGGTGTGGTTTTACAAGAAAACCTTGCTGTTTTGTTTCCTTGTCTAAGCGCCCTTGCTAAATGTTCACTTTCCTTTGATATTTCTAGGAGCTGGTGGGGAGTAATCCTCCACAGAGAAACTGGAAAGGAATTGCAATTGCCTTACTTGTTATTCTCGTTATCTGCTCCCTGATTGTCACCTCTGTTATACTCCTGACGCCAGGTATTTATCACCTTTAACTCACTTTCATTGTGTTTTTCCTCTGTAATTTCACACTTCTAAGGGCAAAATGGGGATTGCAAAATGATTGCAAATCATCCTTACTGTTCTTTAGAGTGATGTGACATTGAGTTCAAGGCTTTCTCAGGTAGATTAGTTTAGAATTTTGCATTTCTATGAAAGACTAGGACAACTGAACTGAAGATACTAGTGTGAAACTTGGTTGCCAAAACACAGAGTCATTTAGATACCCATGGTATCAGCTGTGAAAATGGACTACTCAAACAGTACTGGATGCTTATATTTAGGCACCTAAATCCCATCCAATCTGCCTGTGTATTTGATTGATTTTAGATCAGACTTTAATGCTACAGCTTGCCAAATCAGTTCCAGATAACTATGCGCTAGATAGCACTTAGACAGAAGGTAATTAGTATCTTCCCAGTGAGACATTCTTTAAAATAATCCTATCACCAAGTTTCAGCAATGTTCTATACAGATAGCCTTTGTAAACTCCTCGCAGTAGCTGCTGAGGCTATAGCCTTGATTTTTATGTGATATCATTGAGATTATTGATCATTGCATGTTTATACAGTAACTTTCTGAGACTAGTTACAGAGCAGAAATAAAGCACTTTTGTGGCTCTGAAAAGCTTGTGATCCAGAAAAGAAAAGGCAAACAAATGAAAGATGAGGCACAGGAGACAAAAGGTGTCACGAAAGGTTAGAAGTTAGAAACCATAGAAGGCAAGATGTTCCCTGTGGAGATGTTTAGAAGAGAAGAAATGGGGATCCTCCGTGGATGAGTGCAGGCGGATGATCCTAGGGGACAACATGATAGAAAGTAGTCAGCTGAGAAGAGGAACAGAGTCGAGGAATGAAAACAGTGTGAAGAAGAGCATAGGGTGATGAAGTGACAAAGATGAGATGTAAGTTGTGAGGAGGAAGTTTAAAAGAGCCTGTAGTACGTGAGCTGACATGCAGTTCAGCTCATGTTGGCTCTCTTCTCTGTCTCAGCTCTCACTCTACAGTTCTACTGTAGGGTAGGCAGTGATAAAGTAAGAAATACAGGATTTCACTGAGTTAAAATTGAAGATGAGTGAAACAGTCCTCTTTCTGGTCATTTAACTTCATTCTGTGTGCAGTTTATTTCCTGCTATCCCAAAGTTTTCAATGTGCTGAAGAATTTGGTGTTGGGTCCTTGGCTGATATAAACAGATGTAGCATTAGCTATAGTGGTGCTGTTTGAAATGCAGTGGGGACCTATCTCTTACTTTAAGACTTTTTAACTATGTTAAAGATTTTATCAGGGTAGAATCTGGAGATTTCAGCTGGGTTAAGGCACGTTTGCATTTTTTGACTGTCATGGCAGACAGTAATTAAATTCAGTAATGTTAAGATTTTATTAAGGTTTTTCTTTAAATTGTTTTCACTAGGGAGCAGATTTAACACCCTTGGACAGTTCAGTTCATCTAAATGTTCTCTGAGATGCTTTGGTTGTATCTGTTGGGATCTGTAATCCCACCAGGAAAAATATGTTTGCAGTGATGAATATTGTTCCTTCCCCATTAGCTTGGAAATGTTATCTTTTATTTTACAGAAGTATGGTGTAGACTTTTCAAAAATGAATGTTCAATCTTAGATTCCTAAATTCATATTTAGGGCCTTCCAGAAATTGTCAGTAGTTCAGATAAATCAGACTGCATAAATATGAACATGGTTACAGCTCCCACTTATATATATATCCATATAGATAGATACATGAGCAACAGTTTAAATATACCTGCACAGTCTCCCATACACTCTAAATTGGAGTCTTTCTTTTTCCACGATTACCTGTAATAAGGATTTTTTTTTTGTAAGGATCTTATATGATGTGGAGTCAGAATAAAATCCTTTGAAAATTTAGCACTTGTTTTAATTCTGGGCTCAGCATAGATTTTATGTAGGACTTCTAAATTTTGCTCCAACTTCTCTATAGAAGAAATGACTGTTAAGACTAGAGGCACTGCAGAGGTGGTGTTGAGGCAAGTGCCTCAACAGAAATAATGTACTCAGCATTGACACCCTACAGTTCTCTTCTGAAGTAGTGTGCTCTAATTTTGAAAGACAGGAGTACATATGAGTTATTATGATGAGTTTTTATTTTATGTGGTTTGATATGGAAATGTGGAGTCCACATATTCAGTATTATACATAAAATTCACGTGTGTATTTGTGTGTTTATATTTGTATGTGCATACGCAAAAAATATAGTCTCCTTGGGATGAATATGTGTATATACATATAGCCATAAATCACACAGTTGTTAGTATGTACTTAGCAACAGCTCCAAATAGCGCCTTAGAGGGAGCCTCTTTGTTTATATCTTTGGAATATCCAATGTCATTTTCTTTGCTAAATTTTCATGGTTTCTGAGATTTCCAACTACTCTATTTGCTTAGACTGGATTTGGATTGGAGTTTCCCTGCAGATGTTTCAGAACCTTCTCCCACATATGATTACAAAACTTTTGAGCTCAATACTGTGTCTGTATTATTATTATTATTATTATTATTATTATTATTATTATTATTATTATTATTATTATTATTATTATTGATACAGACTGCTTCATGGTGAGACTCCATCAAGGATAAAATCAGAGAGTTTAAGCTGCTGCTGTGACTTGGCAGCAGCAGAGTTCAGTCGTCTCCTGGGCCACTGGTCCTGGAGCTTGTTACAAGGACACACTATGGTGCAGGGTAATGGGAGGCTCATTCCACAGGCTTTGCCTGCCAGTCAGTGTTAAGTGAGACATTGAGATTGGCTTGGCAAATGTAACAAGTACTGAATTGCTAATCCTGACTGTAGATAGTACTTCCTAGCAAGGTAGGATTGGGGAAAACCTAGGAGCCTGTCCAGAAGGGGAAGAAAGAGGGGTCTGCACTTACCTTCCATATAATTCCTCACTAGAGGAGATTTGTTTATCCTTTGGCAGCCAAATTGAAAAATAAGTGATAAATGTCAGAGGATAACAAAGGAAGGCAGTGAAGCAGCTCTGTGAATGTTCACGAGAAACTGCTGCCAAGCGTGAGAGCAGCATTGGTGAAAAAAAAAAAAAAGACTCCCAATTGGAAATGTCTTAGGTGGGGTGATGAAGTCTGACATGGGCAGAACAAAATGCTTGACAATACTTTAAAATTTTTAGGTCTTTCTTCTGATGACAATGTTGGAGTTCAAGCTGACACTGTCCTGCTAGTACAATATCCCTTATCCTTTTACCTCTGATTTTTTCCACTAACACCTGCCTATAGTGGCCATCTCACTCTCTTGGAAGTCACCTTCTTTCAGTATTTTGCTACTGATTTGAAGGCCTATTTTTTCAATGCTACACTAAGGCATGTGGTGAGCAGATGCTATAAAAACAGCAACGAACACCATGAATGTCTAAAGAGAGTGATTTGAGGCATGTCTGGAATACAGGGTAGAATGCAGGCTTGCAACTGTGTGCAAAGAAAAATGGTTAGTTGGACCCATGTCTTGCATCACGGTGGCAAGTTTCCCCTGCGCTGTGAAAATCTGCACAGTCTCCTGCAAAAGAAAGAGTGAGATACAATAGAGAATGAGAAAGGTTTGCTTAGCAGAGCAGATGCCGATTAAGCTGTTTAATAACTGAGGAAAAGGGATTTATTTACCTTCTTGAGTTTCTTTTGCAAATCAATTCACAGCCTTAAAAAAGGTTTTACCTCTGTATTCAGCTTTGGAAAGGCTGAAATCCCTACTAGCTTGAATTTCTTTGAAGGAAGACATTAATTCTGCATAAGATCAGCTCACAAACTGTGAGCACCATTTCTTGCATTCAGCAGGCATCGTAATTACAACAGCAGTGCTTTATTGATAGCTAATGTTTTGATCTTATTTTATAAAACTCTAATAACAAATCAATATTCCTGTGATTTGTACGTCTTTTGATAGTCTAGAACAGCATTTTCCAAAGAAGCAATAACTGGTGAAAGCTTGTATTTAGTTATAATATACTGCATGCGTGCAATCGCCTCCTCTGAAGGAGTCTATCACGTGTGGGTGAGACCTGCCATTCCACCCACCTCTGAAAAATAAGAAGCTCTTCATATAAATGATAAATGTGTGGGATTTCACCCTAGGGAATGAAATCCCTGACTGATGATTGCTCACTTGTCGCAGTGTGTGATAACTGTATGAGTCCTCTCCGAGAAGTGTTGTGTGTGTATTTGTATTAACACACGCCGAAGTTAATATTCATGTTCACACACACACACATCAAAGAGAAGATCAAATTCATCAGAAACTTTGCTTCAAAACTAAAAAAAAAAAAAAATCCATTAAACATTTTGCCTAGGAAAAGACTGCTGTATAAGGCCCTCTGGTAAGACAAGCAAGGACTTTCTGCAGCTCTCTTCCTGAGCTTTGTGGAGATATATATCAAGTTTGTTCCTTTCAAATCTGACCTTTAGATGAAGAAAAAGAAAAAAAGAACATCCAATTCCATATTAATTTTTTTTTTTAAATCGAGGAAACATTTTTTACAGAAATGATGCTGACGGTAGTCCTTGGGTGGCATTAATTCACAGTATGCTGTCAGACAGCCACATGCATTGCCCAGTGATCCTAGTGTAACTTTGCTAGTCAGGAGTAGCAAGGAAACGTCCTTCTGTGAGCAGTTGTGCAAGTGTTTAGTTTGTTTATTCGTAACTGTTGTATGTGAATGTGTCTTATACACCATTTAAAAAGCATATAACATGGCTTATACACCATTTTTTCTCTCAGCATGTGCTCAATGCTGTTGTGTTGGTGGGATTTGATTTGACTCTCATGTCCCGCGTTCTTTGATTCCCCACACTGATTGTATGCTGCTGTGCAGTTAGCACCTGGTTGGCAGGGGCATCTGGGCCCTCTCATGGTGGGGATATCAGTGCAAAGGAGGTGGTGGCACGTGTCTCATCCCCTCCCTCCATAAACCTAAGGAAGCCCCAAGGTCTCTGCAGTTGTGTGTGGACACAGCTTGTGTTCTCCACCTGGTTTGTGTTCATCAGCTGGTTCACCAGTCACAGCTTAGACTCTACAGAGTGCTACTGGGGACAGCGTGAATCCTACAGTTGCAGTTCTTTCTCTGCAAATGTTTCCATGGGTGTCAGAGGAATGGAGAAGGCATTCTTAAGGAATGCTCCAACTGACCTAACCTACATATTAGATAAGAGATCAGTAAATCTTTTTTTTTTCACTAAAAATCATTGATTTTTTTTTCTCCCGATATAGAAGGAACTGATGTTATCCATGGTGCATTACAGGATCTATACTGCTGGAGACAGTAACAGTCTCCAAGAGAAAGATGTTTGAGGGAGGCCGATGTGCATGTGTGCTTCAGTTACTGCCTCTCCCTCTTCTTGATGCCCTTTGAGAGGTGTTTGAGCTTCCACGATGCTATGGTGAGACCAGCCTAATGTTGGCACAGAGTGAATGGTTGTGCCTGTCCCTTGCTGTGTACCAGGAGGAATCGAGCCTTGGGATATAGTTTCTTCTTTGGCATGACTTCTTGAGAACTGGTGCCTGAACCAGCTGTGAACCTGCAAGACTTGTGCTCTGCATGGCCTGAACTCACTGGGTCCCCAGCACAAGGACCTTGTGCCATGGTGGGAACTGACTGCAGGAGCTTCCTCTGACCTATGTTTTTCCTTTTAATAAATAAGATTATGACAAAGAACTTGGCATGACATTATCACATAGAGGGATTTGGCAGACAATTTGTATTAGTGTGCTTTGTTCCTTTAGAAGCCAAATTGAGCAGTGTGATTGAAAGCTCGACCAGGCTTAAAATTATGAAATTTTTAGAATATGCTATGTTTTGGTAAAAATACTAATTTATATTATAACAGCTTTTAGTGGGACAAGATATTTTTTGTAGTTAATTTGCAATGCTTTCAAGTAGCTCTGGAGCTTCAGCTTAGTGAAATAAAAATAGACTTTTCTCCTAAAAAAAAAAAGAAAAAAAAAAAAGAAAAGAAAAACCCTGAACACTGAAAGGAATTTGTTTCCACAGTTTCTAATCACCCGTCTGTTCAGTCACTGTAGCAGTTTTAGTACTAAACAATGTTAAAAATACTTAAGGCTACATGATGCCAGTAGACCTCAGGCACTAGAATGCTGTAGTGATGAGAGACACTGAAGCACAGAGACCTGCTGTGGAAATCCTCAGAATGTGGCTTAATCTGCTTCATTAGAGAGCAAACACATTTAGGGCTGATTGCAGAGATTCCATGAAAATGCTTTTCAGAAAAAAAAAAAAATCTGAGATGCAAGGTGTACGCTTTTCATCTGTAAGGTGAACTTAACGTATACACTTTATGAACTTTAACATATATGCTTTAATGATAGGCCCAAGAACCTCTGCTGTGTTTATATAACCACTATATTACAGAGAAGTATTGAGGCAAATGAGAAGATATTTAACTACAGGAAGAGAGGCCAGTGGTCAATCTCAAGAGGTTAATTTTGTGCCTTGTTTAAAAATTCTGCAACACCATAAGCTACTTTCTAGTGTTTCCCTTTCCCTTGCCTTTCCCTTGCCTTTCCCTTGCCTTTCCCTTGCCTTTCCCTTGCCTTTCCCTTGCCTTTTTGTAATAAGTAACCACACTTTCAGTCTTAAAATTGTCATTTAATCGTTATTTACAGATTAATATATATATTCTTATTGTTTCTGTGTTACACAAGACTTAAGATGATTGTATGAAAGACAGCAGAAGAGGATGAGTGTATCTTTGCAGGGTAAAGAGTGTGCTACAGAACAGAGAAGGGTGAAGGAATTGAGGGACACTGTCTGTTACCATCTGTATTTCCAGAATCTGAAAATTGCAGTCTGATTCTTCAGTTTGAAGTTTGCATGCTGCAGTCGAGTATGCAAGTGAAGTTTTATGTCCTTTTGCTAAAAATGAAGATTATTATCTACACCACCTTACTCAGGGGTCACATCCCACAGGCTTTTCAAAAATATCTGTGCAGTTGAGTGCTGGATTCTTGCTTAAAGTCCTTTGGAAATATCTAAAATAATCTATCTGCAACTACAGAAGTCAAAATGCAAGTCCAGTCCTGTGTGACATTTTTAAGGGAATAAAAATCTAAATTCTGGAAACTAGGTTACTTTATAGTTTCTATTGTTTCAATTAACAATTGCAGAGCAGCCCTACTATTCAGAATAGTTTTAGTATCTTTCAGTACAGTCAGAACTGTGTAGGGCTGTTCTTACCTTTTTTTAATTTTTTTTTTTGATAGTGTGTATGTTTTGAACCATACAGTGATGTTTTTGCAGTTGTTGTATTCAAGCTTAAACAGCTGTGCAGTATTAGTAAGATGGTCTCTAACTATGGACTACAAACTGGTCCTTTTATAATGCCCGACACTGCAGAGGGGCCTGTGCACGGCAGAAAGCTCAGTGTGGATCGTTGCCAAATGAGATATGATATGGCGCTCATAGCTGCTCTATTTTCAGATGCATCTCAAATTAGCAGTAAAAGCTGTTTGCTTTCGAATGTTTTACAGTGGAAGATAACAGCTTGTCTCAGAAGAAGAAGATAACGGTGGACGATCTGTTCAGTGCTGATTTCAAAATTCACGACCCGGAGGCTAAATGGATATCTGGTGAGTTAGACCTGAGCTGCAGTGTCTTTTCTTCACTTATTTCACTCTCCAGGTCCCTTGTCTTATTTTCTTATTTATTCTGTCTGTTCTTTCCTTTGTTCCTGAAATCCTATTCTCCAATTTCCTATTCTAACTTCCCTCACCAAAAATATGCAAACAACAAGGCTCTGTTACTGTTTCTTAATACACAAATCCCCCTGGGCTCGTGGCCGTGCAGTGAAAACCGCAGCCCTTGTCCCCAAGAGCTTCCCAAACTCCATAGGCAATGGGGCAGGCAGTTGGAGGAAGTGCTTGGAACGCTATCACGAGCATTATTTTGCATAAACAAATCTTCTGGCTTATGGTCCCTCATGAAAACACTTTTTTTTTTGCCGGCAGAGAGGTGAAGTGTTGCTAAGTAACTAGCACAGCAGTGGTCCAGCAGCATCTGGGCCAGTGCTTGCATGCAGACCATGGGCTCTTCTCATCCTATATTGCTGTCCACTTCCCATTCCAGGAATAATCCTGTAATTAATGCAGGCAGCTTTTGCCCAGGTAGGTGTGTTGTGAAGACGTGGATTCCCGCTCTTGCTGGCACTTGCTACTCCCTCAAGAAGCCTTGGCTGGAATAAAGTGACTTTTGGCACACCATTCATTTGTGCTCCAGTCCAGCTTCTATTATTAGCTAAACTCTTAGTCTTTCTTCTGAATTTAGTGGGGAACTGGATCAAGTCCTTCCTCGTGTTTGGCTTGCCTTGGCTGTTATGTCCATGGGGAGCAATTTTAATACCAGAAATGAAAAGAAAGAGCATTCAAGGGCTGTGCGGAATTAACACATTCCCCTTCACCCTCAGCCCAGCTGTCTCTGACTTTTCCCACCACTTCAGCTGTGCCAGCAAGAAGCTCCTGGCAAACACACGTGCTGCTGGGCCAGAGCTCTTTAGGAGGTTGTGTACCCTGGAGGAACACTGCAGCCCACAACCACTTTTTGTGATGAATGAGGACAGGAATATTAGCTGTGCCGCGGGCAGGAGTTATTTATTTAGCTTTCTGCTTTAGGCACTGATGTCCCTAGTGGCCCTAATGAGGGGAGAGGTGCTTTATTGAGACCTTTACTGCTGATTTTTTATTTGGTAGGCTATGTTGGAATGATAATGAGTTAAACGGACTTTAGTGGGAACAGAGAATGAAGCATCAAAGTAAATAGTTTATTACCTCTCTCTGTGATGAATACAGCTTTTCATGGGTACAAGATGATTTTTCTCCCCACAAAACTGCAGTCTTCTGCACAAATACAATAGTCCTGTGTTTTTTCCGATCGTGATCACCCACTGGCACCATATACACTTTTATTAAGAGTCCAGTAGTGTCAAGCTTGAAGCTCAGTCTCCCTCCTGCTGCTCTTGCTGACTCTAGTGCAACTTAAGATCAATCAGCCTTGCTCCAGCTGAAGTTACAAGAGTATTATTTCTGTAAAGGACAAAATAAAAAGTAATACTGTGCACACCTGTGTTGATATTTTAGAAGAATTTGTCCTGCTGCTGTACTGCTAATGTCACATATTCTGGTTTTATTATATCTAGACAAATTTCATGAAGCTGATAGAAATTCTCTAGATTTACCCCTGGGTAACTTAACTTTTAAGGGCAAAACTCTAATCAGCAATGACATTCATCAAAGGACCCAAAGCCATTTTACAACATTAGTTATGTTTTTGCATTATAGTTGCTTTGCACAGCTCTCTGTAGCTGGGTAAGTGACAAAATCTTGATTAAGGTCACTGACAACTGAGATGAAAGACCAGTAGCTCTGATTCCCAGGCACATATTTCTACTGTTCTAATATTCTTATTTTATTAAATGCAAATGAAAGACTCTGAAAATGCCTAAGTCAAATTTTGGTGCAATGAGAGCGCTGCAGTGGCTTAGCAGAAAAAAAAATGTATTTTTATAAGTAGGACTCAACGGACAAAATGAGTTTAAGCTCTGTGAGGAATCAGCACAGTTGTTAGAATGTAGTTAGTTGTAATATATCCTTGTTTTCCTTTTTCTACTGTTAATTATACATCAAAATATTTTGGTCATTCAGAGAGCTGCAAAACAGACTGAGAAATACAATCATTTTGGCTCCTTTCAAATCTACGTTTCCTTCTTTTTTTTCCTCTCTTCATTATTGCAGAAGATGGGAGTTTGATAGTCTCACTGAAGATGAAGCATGTTGCATGTTTAGGAGTATTTGAATCATCCAAGTGATTTTCTTCCAAAATAGTTCAGCTAGTAAAACATCTGTGTTCTTTCAAATAAGCGAGAGGCTTTTTCAAGCACACCGAAGGAACAAAGTCTTACTTTTGACTTCAGCAAATCTTAGACCGAGTGGTAAAATTCCAACGATTACCTTTATTCAGGATAGTTTATGCAGGATAGCAGTTAAAACCATATTGAGAGCTGACGGAAATTGCTAGGATACACTGCTGTTAATTTTTTTTTTTTTTTTTTTGATGCGGTGGGTGGGTAAGGGAAATAACAAATTTCCAGTCAGTATCTATATCATTCTGTTGATTTCAAAGGAGTTAAGAAAATGATACTCAAGGTCAAAATCGACATAACTCCATTTCCAATGCAAAAACTGCAAGCTTTCCTTAAGCTTTCAATAGTGACTTAAGGTGGCCCATGGATATGTTTGCATCCTTTTTATTGAAACTGCTATTAAATTTGCTGGCATAAAGTGAGAGATGAGCTCAAAATGGAATTTTGTCTGAACCTCCTACAATTTTCATGTAGCTGCTGTAATTCTAAATTCCATTTTGTGTTTTTCCTGGTGGTTTAAGGCGAGGAAGGGATGTTTTGTTTAATCAGCTGCAGCTTTTGGTGCCTTCCTCTCTGGCAGTCCTCAGTGTCACCGCATTAGTAAGAACGCTCCAGAGTGGAGCAACATACGTCATAGACCAGAATTAATTGCTCCTGTATTTGCTATTAGTTCCATTTCTTCCAAGGATTGTTGTTGCTTAGACTTGCCCCATAGCATTTTTTAACCCTGGATTTGCTGTGAGGGTTTATTTCTTCGGGACCGTATAGAAGAAGGCACAGCAGTATATATAGTAGATATACAGCAGAGGATATTTGATACGCTACTGGCGATCAGATAGCACACCACCACATCCACCTTGCCTAGCAATCCAACCACAAATCCCAGCTGTGGTTCTTTTCCAGATACATCTATTCAATTCCTCATCTCTTGCACCGCTCTATTCATCATTCCGTACATCGCATCCTGCGCTCTTCTATTATCACCCGCTATTGTGAGCTTTCCTTAACTGTACAACTGCAATTATGTTGTCCATATGCTAAGCATGCATGCAAGCTCCAATTATCATCTGTAATATGCTCATTTCACACTGTGTATCTTTAAATGTTGTATTTGGACATCTCCTCGTTTGCATATCCTCCTCCATACAACATCGGAGTGTCCTGCGCAGCCTTTTGTTAGTCCTGTTCCGAATGGCAGATGGCCGGCTCGTTAGCACAGTCTCCACTGCTTATCAGTTAGGCTCAAGCACCACATTACCTTGCAGTTAGACTTTGCAATTATTAGGCCTTTCCCATATTCCACTGATCTGTGTTTCTGGTGCAGGATTTTAACTCCGATTTGTGAAAATCTCTCTGCAATCCTGCATAGTTCCCCTACCAGTTGCCCAAAACCTGGATAAACACAGGTGTTAATTCTTGATACTGAAGAACAGCTGACTTGTCCCCAGTACAGTAACCGTTGCTGAACACAATGTGAGAAGCAGATTGGATTATGAATTTTTTTTTTTTTATTATGAGCTGCAATGAATTCTGCCAGTTTTGAATCTGTCTTCCTGGTTTCTCTTCCCTATCCCTTGGGGTCATGACAGCAGTGGCCATTTTTTGCAAGGAGACAGAAAATGATCCTGATGCTAAGACAAGCAGCAAAGACCAAATTTCCAACACCACTCTTGGATAGTTACACCTATCTTTTTTTTTTTTTTTTGATTTGATTTAATGGTAAATACATATTGCCTGCACTAAAAGGGTTTTTCTGCTATTGTTATTAGAAAAATACAATAGCAGCCTATAATATACTGTCCTTGGTTATTGTGATTCATTGGGTGCAAGATGCCATGATTATTTCTTGGAGGATATTTTCCAGCCTTCTTCCTGGCATCTGGCAAGACAGAGTGCATATAGCAGTGGTTGCTGCCAGGGTTTTAGGCTTTTTGGCTGTATGTTAGTGACTAGAGGCTCTGGCTAGGAGTGTGTCTTCTCTTGCTAGACACTGGCCAGACACCATGGGCCAGGCCTTCACAAAAAAGGTTATAGTGCAGGTAAAAAAGTAAGGGGTGAAGAGTGCAATTTATCCACGCAGTGAGGAGCCCCGAGGCACAGAAACGCCAAAGAACTTGCTCAGATTCATGGAAAGTTGACTAAAAAAAAATCTGAAAATCAAGCCTAGCTGTCACAGGTTCCTGCTCAGCTCTCTCAACCTGCAAAATTGGCTAAATGTTGTTTCTTCTTACCCAGAGAGGAATAGAGAGCAAATTAGCAAAAGGTTCTGAATGCCATTTTCAGAAATGACTTAGTTATTTGGAAACCTCGCTGGCAGTGAGAGCCAAAACCAATCCATGTATAGCTTCTGAAAATGGAAATTAGTCTTCTGTGTCAAAAGTCCTCTGAAAAATATCCTAATAACTGATATCCTAGTAGAGTGGTCATTTTGTCTGTAATTCTGAACTACATGTGTTTCACTGTATGTTTTACTAATAACATTATAGAATCTTTTAAAGTCTAATATTGAATTTAATGACCTAGAACTAATGCATTTTATTTACCATGCTGAAAAAATTGTCTGGTAGTAACTGAGGTAATTTATTTCAGTTTACCTTTAATAATAGTGCTTAGATCAACAAACTTGGATATCCTAAATGCCCCCAAGCCTATTCTGGGCAATGTTAATTCATCGCACTGTATTGATAAAAGCACTGATGCATTTCAAATGATGCAGATGCATGTGGAGTAAATGAATTATTTATAGTTTGCTTTACATAGATATCACAAATGTTGTAAGTGCTATTTTTTTTTTCGTTTTCATAAAAGGGTTTTTGTTAAGGTGCTACTCTTACAGCACTGAAGACTAAAATTACATCGTTAGAGAAATAAAACATGGTTACCTGGAGTGCAGGCATCGCCAGACTGCTGAATCAAGGGACAAAACATTGACTGTGGGCTAGTGACCATCTCAACTGTAGGGCAGTGGGTGACTTTCCTTGGGCTGCTAAAGTGAGGTAAAAATCATTGTCCTGAGTTTGTCGCCAAAAGAACAAATTCTTCCCCCTTGTGCAGCGCACTTTCCAACCTTGTGTGGGTTTTTGATCTGGATTAGGAAAGTGGTATAGGTCAGTGCAAGGGTCCTTGAATGCAAGTGCTACATTTGGGGCCACAGACTCATCCCAATTCTCGACTTAGGTTAAATGGGGGTAAAATAGGTACCACTCCCAGATGCTTATCTTGATATAAATCTAGCAAATTCATAAATGGCATTCACCCTGTGTGAATATTTGCTTTGTTTCACAGCTTGCTAAACTGAAATTCCACATAATTATTTTCAATGTATTTTATGTGAAATTTACGTGAAAATGATTTAAAAGAAAGGGCTTAAGGGGCTTGATGGTTCAAAGAAATCTTGTCCTGCTCCAAATTCTGGTGTGGAAACATCATATCCTAACTGGTGCTTTGGCTTTGCAAATGTCCTTGAAACATTTTCTTCTATAAACAACTAGTTACTGGATGATCAACACATCTGTTCATGGCATTTAAGGTTTGAATGAACTGCCAGCCCTTAACTGCAAAGATCCCCACTGCCTGGAGGAGTGGTAGGGGCAAAGTGCTGAGGTAAACACAGGACTGTAAAGGAAAAGGCTGATTAGAGAAAAGAAGGAGCATTGGCTGAAGGAGAGTCCAGGTCTAGCAAAGCATGGGAGCATCTGGCAGTGCTGGACCCACAAGTCCATGTGAAGAAGAGGCCAGGGTGGAATTTGGAAACTGTTGGTTGCTATTAATAAATACACAGGTGCTACTTAAGTAAGTGCATAGCAAATGTCTAGGTAGTGTTGGCAGTGAAAACCTCCTTGCGCTTTAAGATGTTTAATTGCTATTCTCAGTCTAAATGCTTTGCTCATGTCCTGTGTTGCCAAAACAGCATAAATAAAGGGGTTTATCTAGGCTGTTACAACAGGAAGGAAGGCAGGAATCTGTTAAACCATGAGAAACATAGCTTAGATTTTAGACCTGGATTGTCTTCTTCAGGGATTTCTGCAGATTTCATATTCCGAGAGCACTAAAGGGAAATCACGTCCTTCCCTGCTTTTCATCTGCTGGGCTTTTACCTAGGTTCAGGCAGTGACAGTAACCTGCACAGTAAAGACAGAAAACCCTGCAGTTAATGGCTTTTTAATGTACTATAATAGGCCATGGAGAACAGCCTTTCTGCCATGTAGCTGTTTTGCTCATTACTACTAGAGAGAATGAGATGAGAAATCAATTTAGCTCTTTTAAAAATTAATATAGTCTGCAGGAGCGAGCAGGGGATGCTCTCCATACCTTGTCTTTAAGAGTGACCCCGTGTGTCAGCTCTGCAAGGCCGGGACGCTGTAGCAGTAGACCAAAAACCTAAGAAAGTAAGTCCATAATGGTCAAATGCTATTATTATTATTATTATTTTTAAGAATTATTTGATGTGCCTGGGTATGCTCCAGGTTGGAGAAGTGGGAGAGCCCAGAGTCCTACAACAGACAGGTCCCCACAGGATGTCACAACAAACAAACACATTTACAAGCACTGCTCTGTGAGTGCCACCAGGCAGCCACTGGATGAGGAGCAGTGCCATGGGCTCACTTCTGCTTCTTCTAGGTTTAGGTGGCTTTCGTGACAAGCACATTTACTGTCATGTTTAATTCTGATACTATAATATTCATTTGTGCAAGTAGTGAAACATCTTCTTCCAAAAAAATATTCTTGATGCTGCAATACTTACATTAGAGGATTTAAATAGATTTAAATTAGAATACAGCAAACAAAGACTGTAAGAAAGGAGTAATATCAGAGTTAAGGAATGAGCCTGGGCTGCAATAGTAAAGACAGACAATCTTTTACGGTTGAGAAGGTCAAGATTTTCATGCACCTAAATGTATATTTAGGAACCTCCATTGGTGACCTACTTTCTCCAAAGCTTTCTGAACACTCACCCTTCTTCTTGATGTCAGTAGAATCTCAGCAGCTCTGAATCAAATGCCCTACTGAGGTACCAAAACATAGCTCTAAATACCCCAAAATGTGTCCCCTGACATTCAGTGTAATTCCTTTGCATTGACTCTACATCACTGCATAGCACCAGGTTGAGTGAAGAGTCCAGTCTGAGGGCAGGAATGGTGTTGTGGAGGTCACCTTTGGAAGGTGAGATGGAAGGGAGCCACGAGGAGGGCTTTGGAGGAGCCCTGCTGGGTGGTGTGAGAAGGAAGAGGCTGCGGAGTCACTGCTGGGATGAGGCCAGGAACCCGGGAGTGCCTGGCATCCACAAAACTGTGGTGTGAAAGGAGGCTCGAGGAGCCTACGCAGGGCTGGAGCTGTGAAGAGGGGTTGACAGGGAGCCTGGAGATCAGGAAAGTGGTGTGAGAAGTGACTAAATTGCCCAACACTAAGGGATGGAAAATATATGCAATTGCTTGGGGGATTTTGTGGGGAAGAGTTAATGAATCAAAAGGACTGGAAGGGGAAGGATATGGCCTGGAAAGTCACTCTGGTTCTAGCGATAGTTCTACCAACACCAGCCCCGGGTAACTAACTAATTCCATTCTCATTGATTTTTAAGAGAGAGCAGACAGGATATACTTCCTCCCCACAGGCAATCTGATGGTAACATGTTGGAACAGCAAGCAGGTTTCCAATACTTTTTATAGCCCTTAGTGAAAACAGATTCCCCATTTCACTTTCAAGCCCAGCTCCACTAAAGTTAGTGCTTTTCTCTCCAAGTAATCCAAAAATGAGACAGTGCCTCCTGCCGCAAAAGTACCTGCCAGCTATCTGGGAATAATTTGAAGCAGTAACAGGTATGGAAGCCCTTTTGCACATTAAGTTTGTTTGCAGATTCGAGGTCAGAAGCCATGAAAATTTAGTGGAAGCTGTCCCTGTCGTTCCTCCCCATGTTCATCCTTCCTGCTGCACCCAGCGCACAGCAACATCTCCAGGCTTCATGCGACGTGGTCCAGCACGTCCAAGAGGGTCCAGGTTCATGACTAGGGACTAGTGCAAAGCTGCTGAAATCAGTGTTGGGTCCCTTTGCCATTCTGGGCAGAGAGAATTGCACCCAATTCCCAGAGGAGGGTCTTTTTATTAAAAAAAAAAAAAAAAAAAGAGAGAGAGAGAAGAGCAGGACTGAAAAGGGGAAACTCTGCCATAGGAGGCTACTGCCTCTGTGGGTGGCTTTTGAAGGTGCAGCTCACATCAGTGGTTATTTCTACTGTTAGGAAAAGAAACACACACACCTGTTCTGCCTCCGTGCTTAAAAATCGGAATCCAGGTTGGAAAGGATCTAGTTTTTCTTCTTTTTTTGTACTGATTTGAAATCAAACCCAGCTGCTTTCAGAGTCAGTGTAGTTGCACTAGTTTTACAGGATAGCAAGGGGGAGGAGTAGAAGACTTTCTGTCTGTCTGTTGGGTAAAAACCCAGATTGCATGTAGTCATGCAATGAGTATGAGTTGCATCTATGCACAACTCATAGATGCATTTACCCGTTTACCCTTGCAAAGTTAGTAACTTGAGCTGCCAGCTGCCCCCATTTGTCAAGTGAACCGGTACCAAAAGTGGCCCTGGTGTCCCAGAAATTGTCCTTAATGTGCCTTTGAAAGGGTGGTGGTCATTGCAGCCTGGATGGTTGAACTTGTACTTAAAGTTGTTTCCTTTGCCTCTTCAGGGCCACGTAGCACTGAAGGGAGAGAGGAGGGAGCAGAACAAGGAAGACTGGACTAAGGGTGGGAAAGATCTGGGAAAGCGAACATCTAGGAAAAAGCCGAGAGAGGAAATGAAGTGCATAATTACAGGTTATGCCTACATCCTGCTGGGACCTCCGGCTGGGTTTTCCAGGACAGATTATGTCTTTAGGCTTGCTTGTTGTCAGCCTTTAGATGCCTTCTTATTTGGAGGAAATCTGCATTTGTAATGGGCTTATTTTTGCTTCGCTTGGCAGAAAGAGTTTCACTTTTCCACACTGTCCCACCCCAATCCGTTTCCTTTCTGAAGACTGTGACTCAGCACAAAGTGCATTTTCCTCCCTCTGTGACTGTCACGGAGCCTGCTCTGCTGCTCGTAGCCATTTGTGCAGCATGGAGTGCTCACCACGGGTAATTAGAGCAGTGTGTATTCTTCCACGTGCTCTCTGCTAATGAACATTAAATAAATATATGCAGAGATACAGCAATTTCTTAATTTAGAGATGGAAATATTGTGTGTCTGGTGATTAAACTTTGTATCAGATACTTGTAATTGAAAATTTAGCAGGCAAAGATTTACTTATCTAACAAGGAAAATCTCTTGTGAGTTTGGATCTCCTGGCCATGTTCAGTGATTGAACATATTAGAAGCAGATTTTTTTTTCTTTTTGTAGAAGTGGTAACAGACTTCCATAACTAATTAACTGAAATTTAGAATGAAATGATTATTGCTTATCAAAAGAACTACTTTAAAATGCATCTATACAAATCTCTTATCAATGAAAAATCAGTTAAAAGCAGAAGAGACCAAAGCTTTGCCCTTCTGGATGTTCTGTTTCTGAGGTGGTGGTAAGTGCAAGCAGGGGAAGGGGCGAGTGCGTGAGATCATCCCCCAACTGTTCCAGCTTCCTGCTTCTTTTTCTTGATCCTCTTGAGGTTTGATTATTTAGTAGCCGAAAATATATTTGTCTTCCAAGTTACTTCTCTAATATCCTTGAGTCTGCATAAATGTCTTGCATCCAAAGTGTCCTTTCTTAAGGACAGGCTTGGTACCTGTTGTGTGAAGGACTAGTTGCTGCTGTTCACTTTGATGTTGATCCCACTTGCTTTGCTGGATGGTTTTTAGTTCTGGTGCTGGAATATATTGTAACCCCCAACCACCTTTCTCCTGCTGCTCATGGTTTTGAAACACCTCCAATATATTCCCACATTCAGTTGTTCCTCACAGTGGACACAGACCAATACCTTGGCCCATCCTTATCCTTTCTTGAAGATTTCTTTAATATCTTTTTGTATTTTTATACCAAACTTACCATATTTGAGAGGAGCGGGTCAGAACTGCACACATGTAGGTGTCTAAAACAGAAGCATCAAGGGCTTGACTTCTTAAATGTGTTCAAATGACTTGGGTTGCATGATGTTTTAAGGCAAATATATTCATAAATGTAATTTGATTGATCCCAAAGAGAAAGTAGATTTTGCACTGCATTGGAGTAAAATCTGCATATCTCTGGTAGAAAAGGTGACTTTGCAAGTGATTGTGAAGCAGAAGTTGCCATACATGATGCAAAATAATCCCTGAACTAAGCAGTATAACACCTCTTAAAAAAAAAAAAAAAAGGCTTATAGCTTCCAGCTTATCAGGAAAAGAACTCAAGGTAACATAGCAAGTGTAAAGAAACGAAAGAAGAAAAGGAACATGCAAGGAAAAAGGCAGTGGAGAAAAAATGATATGGCCTTAAACCCAATAAAATGCAGTAAATTGTTGACCTTTATTCTTTATTTATTAGTTCTTTTTCTATTTTTGAATTCCTCAGAAAAGGATATTTATACGAGTAGAATTTTATTCCAGTAATTATCATATTATCTTTTTCTGGCTTTTTTTTTTTTTTTTCCTATCTCGATGGACACAGCATGCCCAACACAGCCATATTATCAAGCCAGGATAGATCTGAGTATGGAAGAGAGGAGAGGATTTGTTAGAATTCTATATTTTGTATCTGGTGGGTTTATTTATTTATTTATTTATTTATTTCCTTTAGAGCAGGAAAGGGAGAACATAATGATCAGTGCTCTGTTGCCATCAATTTGTTTTAAGGGAAACAATATTGGTTATATTGAGGAGAAAACAATACTAAAAATTTGGCAGTTTGAAGGACACTTCACCATCACCTTGATCACTACAGTGAACTTTGGTTGGTCCATCAAAAGAAAGAGATTGCAGTGGGAAAATGAAAGGTCCAGAGAAGGACCTTGTTTCTCTGCCTCTCTGTTACTCCATGGCAGAAGCATGGAGAGGCACCATAAAAAGAAAAAAAAATTAATGGCTGAAGTGATAAAGAGGTGGTGTAAGGATATAGAAAATAACAAAATATATTAAGTCACATTCCTTTGCTTGAATAAGATCAAGGGGTGTTCTATAGTTACAAAGCTGTCAGCTGAATGTTTTTGGCCCAGGGAACCCCTTGAGAAGGTTTTTTGGATGAAATGTTGGTGAGGATCCAAACTGGAGCAGTCATTCCTTTGGTAGAGCCCCCACAAGGAGCTTGCTACCTGCAGCATGGAGCTAATCAGGCTCTGCAGGAGCTGATGCTGCTCTTCTGGACTGACACTGCCTGGTGTTAGCAGAAATTCAGTTAATCACCTAGCTGATTTGTTATGGGGTTTCCTGTGGGAGCCGGCCTGGTCAGTGTAGGCAAAGAGCTTTGAGACTTCAAGGGAAAAATATATCCTTATCTGATGCAAATTTTTTCATTCTCTCATTTGCTGTTAATTTAAAACTCATTAGCTTGCATGCATAATTGCAGCTTGTTCCTCCCAGTAGCCATCCCCCTGCATTTGGTTACAGTGAATCTCTGTACCCTCTCAAGTGTCTTTCATTGCTAGGTCCTCTACCTGCAAACACTTTCAATTATTTATTAATAGGTCTTTGCATGTGTTGAACACGTTTCCATAGATTCTGTAGAGCAGTGCCCTCTTGTGACTAGTCCAAAACCAGAAACCACAAGCCAGTAGCAGAAATGTGTAGGATGTTGTTGCGTTTGATATCTTATTGGCCTTGCACTTTCCAAGGCTTTGAGCTTCAGTGATGACTACATCTTTTTCACACTTCTTTTACAACTGAGGCTCAGCGTAGTCATAGGCAGTACCATAGGCACATCTGGAGTGATTAGTTAGTATAAAAGGGATCATGAAGTGCTGCATGCAAAGGTGAAGCTTAGCCAGCACGATAGACACTGTCTGCTTTGCTTGTTGATGTGCACAGCCCTGATGCAGCGTGTCCTGAAACATCGGTTCTCTGTTCATGGCGACAGTAATGAAAAGGAAAATAACTTCTTTAGGTGTTCTTTGTCACAGCCACTAACAAGTGGAATTTGGTTAAGGGCGAAGAGCAAGAGACGAGGAAACGCACAGAGGGATTAAGGAGGCAAGCCACAGGGTTTTGAATGAGAATTTATTCATGGATTCCTTTTCTTCTCGGGTGTCAAGTGGATTATTACTTTTATGTGCAACACTCATGCTCCCCTGTGTGAAGCCAGACCAGATGAGACAGAGAAGACCTGGCAATTTTGGAAGGGAAGAAGGATGTCTATGTAGGCCTCAGTTTTACCTGGCCCAATGGCTGCCTTTGTCGGGTTGGGTTGTAACAGGAAAACAAAAAATACCGTCAAAAAATAACAACAACAACAACAAAGTAATGATTATTGAGGAATAACTCCTCCTACTGAAGAGTTTTTTGTAACAAAAAATATATAGGGCTTTCAGAAAGGCAGCAGGATGGAGTCGAAATGGATTCACCTTTGAGGATTTCTTGTTCATCTCTCTCCTAATTGCAGTCTCCTGCATTTTTCCCCCTGCTATGTGTGTTATAAAAGCAGAGAGATGCAGGGAAGAGGAGTTATTTGAAGTAGAAATGAGTTCCCTGTTTCTCACAGGGACTTCAGCTTCTTGTGCCTGTGCCACTGCAGCATGGTCTGAGCCTGTCGAGCTCTCACATTAGGGCTCTTTGAAGCAGACTTCAGTCTAGTGAATGAGGGGCAGCAGTAGAATTATTTCTGGTTTCAGATTTGGAACTAAGCTTTCATAGGTGTGGGCAGCCTGGATTTCAGTCATGGGACTGAGACCTCTTAGCAAGGCAGATTTTTTTTTTTTTTTTTTTAGTTTTGATCTTGAAAACTCTGGATTAGACGAGACAAAAAGAGGAACAGAATAATATTACTGATTTTTACAATTATGAGTTTTCCCAGGACCCAGCCTTCATAGAGCTTTTGGCAAGCTAATTTGTAAGTTAGACTTGCATACTGCTAAGGGTTTTTTCCTGAGCTACGGGTGTGTTTTATTTTGCTGGTATGGCTGTAAAAGCACTGCATGGGTGCACCAAGTACAATCTGCTTTTAAGCAAGGAACAATTAAAACTACTTCTAACGTAGTAAAGCACAGCCACCAATACATTATACAGCATTTAGCTGCATTATTCTAAATCACCTATTTATAAAAGGTTTTCCTTTCAGCTTCTCATGTAAAATAACTAACTAAATAAATAAAAGATAGAAGCAGTAGAAGGCTAATGACCCATAATGCAAGAACGATAAAAAGGGGATTTCAGTTGTCTCCTGGAATTAAAGTGATGTTGTTAAAAGCAAGCTGCTCTCTGTCCCCTGTTGCTTCCTTGCCTCAGTCTCAGGCAGTATAAGAGACTGTTGCTGATTTCTGCACTGCAGATCAGTAATGCAGAAATAGCAAGAATTGGTGGTGAGGGAAGCAGATTTAAGGCAAAGAGCTGCAGTGGGGGAGCTGATGGCTGATAGATGCCCTATTCTATAGGATGAAGCTTAAGGAGAAGCTCTCCCTGGCACATGGACAGAGTGAAGGTATCTTCAGATCCTTCGCTCCGAATCCATATTTCATTGCCTTTCTCCAAACTCACCTTCTTCTCCTCACTCTCTCCCTCCCTCTCCATTATTCCAGCATCAGTTTACTGCAACACCAGGGGATGGGGAATGCAAAGCCTCTTCTGCCTCTTTTTCCTGGGAAACAGCTTGGTACCAAAACAGGCCTGGCTTGTGCTTTGGGTACTGAATTTCACATTCAATTGTTTATGAGTACATGAAATAAATATCAAAGAGATGCATTGCAGTAAGTCTTGAAAGAACAGAAGATCATAATATTAAAAGTGCAACTTGATTTGGGGATTGAATCTGTCTGGCCTTGAATCTGATTTTATTTTTATTATATTCTCCACAGTTAAGTTTTACAGCACTTAGGGACTATGCATGGTCTTAGCATCCATTGACCAATTACTGCCCATGCTGTCCTGAGGAATACAACACACCTGCCCCAGGGAACACAGGTTTGAGAGGGCCTGTTCTCATTACTATGCAAACGCTCTTGGCTTCAATAAAGCAGATACTGTCCTAAGTGAGTAAATAATCCTGCAGGCTTAATAAATAAGATTAAATTTCCCCTTTCATTAAAGCAAAATAAAAATAGCATTTATCTGAACCTACCTGGACTTGTCCTTCTTCTCCCTTGTTCCCCCTCATATCATAGTCAATCTTTTTCATCCTGATACATTTTGTTAATCTTTGATTGTTTTTTTCTGTCAGTTTTACTTTTCTCTGGTTAATTTACCCTTTTCTGTGGTTTACCTCATTGCTTTCATTATTTCCCAAGACCTGAAGCTCTCTGTCTCAAAATTAGCCTCTGAAGACAGTAATGCTGTGGTTGTGCGATCTCTTTCAGCATTAAGGGCTCTTTTACCATGTGGGCCCCATGCAGCGCATCCTTATCTTATCCCATTTGCTCTTCCTTGTCACTCAGAGCTCTTTTTGACTAGAAATGGAAGTTCTCCACAATTTAAATTCGCTATGTGTTACAATAGGATGTTAAGGGGAGTTGTTTAGACACCTGGTTTTAATGTACAAAGCTGCTGCTTTGCTCAGCAGTCCTGGGAGCTGTCGCGAACATGGCTAGTAGCAGCCGAGCGCGCAGCGGTTTTGGTGCCAAGCGGGGTTCGGGTGCTATTCTAACAGTTAAACACTGCAATTCAGGATAAATTGGCTTCCTTACAACAGGGCCCATCCTCCCCAAAGGCTGTAATCACTGCAGCCAGTACTTTTCTTTACTGTGCAATATCCCAGGTTTGTTTTCTCCGGGCAGACCCCTCTCTCAGCTTGGGTGTGCATGTCCTGGGAATGAGTTTGGCGAGTTGTCCAAGCCCTTGCAAGGAGCAGACCTGCACCTTTCACTACCTCTGGCTACCATCTACCAGGCTGGTGCTCACCTGGCCCCTCAGGAAATTTGTCTACAGACCAAATAAGCAGAAGGTTTTGTTTTCGTTTTAATTTTAAATCCAGTTCCCACAGTCATGTGTTTTTCCAAACGAATATGGTTGTAGTACTGGCCTTGGCCAATCTTTTCTGTTTGAAATACCATCTGTCCTACACTTGTAACCTTCCTTCCTGTTATCTTGTTAGACTGTAAATGCTAACCAGTAATGTCCAATCGATACTTCCCTGGGAGGACTCCAAGAAACCCTCAGCCAGCTCAGGAACTGCCGTCAGTGTTTGAGCAAATGGAAACTGCTGTTTGTCCCAACACTGAGCTCCCTGCATGGTGGTCAGGGGTATGAAACACTCGTGGAAGAGCTTTCTTTCAGATGTAAGATAAAATCCTGAAGTCCTGACTGCTTTGAGTCATTAAAGCTCCCACGATAACTTTTTTGGAAGAGATGGGATGATAACATCTTTCTCTTGACTCATTTCCAGCTCCAGTAATTGCCTTCAATTGAATAGGAGACGGTATTTTCACTTTACATAAAGCTCAGAGGACCCTTCCGAGCTCCTGACCTTCCAGTAAGTTGGTCGGATGCTAACTGCCTGCCAGCTGCCATGGGTAATGACAGAAGGGAGGCCTAGCATCCCTACAGGTGGGCAGCAGAATTTGCTCTTTTGGGCCCCCTCTTGCGGTGGTCCTGTGATATTAGATATGACAGTGAACAGCTAAATCAGAGCCATGTGCGTTGCCCGTGCGATGTGTGGAAGCACCATGTCAACTCGCTCCAGTAGGGCCTTCTGCAGTCTGCTCTGTCGACACAAGGTAATTTGTTTGCTAGTCTTGCTGTCACATTTTTATCCAGAGACTCATTTATCTGAAATTGTTCTGAACTTGAATTTCCTTTATTTGACAATCTCCCTTAATCTTAGGGATTGAGAACAATAATTCCCCTGATGCTGCCTTTCATCAGACTTAGGCTCATTCAATTATCTTTCGTGCCTGTGGAGCTGAAACTACAGGACTCGAGATGTTGCTTTTTCATTTAAGTCTATAGCTCTTAGTGACTGGTGCTGTCCTAACAATCTTGCTATTGCTTCATTCTTTTTCACTAAATCTTATTGCTAACCTGCTGCATGTGAATTTTACTTTTCTGATTTTCATTCCCTGCTTGTTAAACTGATAGAAATTTTCAATTTCATTAAATTTTGTTTTAGAGCTGGCTTTGAATTCTTATTCCTTCATATCTTTTATCACATAGTTCTGGTTTCTACTTTCCATAATCTCTAGCAAATAATGAAAATTCTCCCCAAATGCATACCATCCTTACCAATTATCTTATAAAAGTGTCTCTCACATCTAATAATATATACTTACTTCGTGTCATCAGAGAGGCATTACAGCTATAAATTCTTGAGTCTTGACAGTAATGCAAATTTGCATTCCGGTAGCTGGAACTTAACACTTTAGGTTTCCTTGCATCTGTCAGTAGTCAAACTCACTTCTTAAGAGAGAAAATAGTCCCGAACTTTCTTGTCCCCTGTGTTGTCATTTGGTGCCTAGTTTGAGAATCCCATGAGCACAACGATGAAGAAAACACTCTGTTGGGTCAGACAAGTGTTCCTCCTGCCCAGTGAAGTATTTAACCACGTCATTAGCTGCTCTCCTTTTGGTAGTCCATCACTGAGCAGCACTGGCTTAGGCATGGCAGAGGGTATATCCCTGCCTTTTTCCTTTAGTATCTGCTGGGGAACCTCTTGTACATGAATTTGTGCACTCCCTTTTTGAACTTGCTGATAGCATCTGCCTTCACATCAAATCTGTTCCCTGCGCCAACAAATTCTTGCAGCTTACTGCCTGTTGTGTTAAAAAAAAAAAAAAAAATTTTTTTTTCCTTTTTAATACCTTCAGTGAGTTCTGAAGTCCTCAATGTTCTAGTTCTAGTGTTATAGGATATGGTAAATAACAGTCCCCCATTCAGCTTATCTGCTACCCTCATGATTTTGTATTCCTCAGTGGTATCACGTCTCAATCTTTTCCATTTCTCCTCCTAAGACAGTTTCACCTTTCCTTTAATTATTTGAGTTTTTGCTCCTGTATCTCTGATACAGAACCCAAAACTACACAGAGTGCTCAAGGCATGTGCTATGGATTTATATCCTGGCAAACAATGCATGACCTTTTGCTCTCTTGCAAACTTTTTGTTTTATTGTCTAGCTTTTTGTTGCCTTTTGGATTGCCACAGTACTTTGAGTGGATGATACGGGAGGACTCTCAGCGATGGCCTCATGATCCCTTTCCTGAGTTACGACTCTCAGTTCAAGTTCAGCATCATGTCAGCATCAAGGGGGCCAGGTTTTCAGAGGCCTATGCTTTTTCTGATGGTTGAACTTTGTGAAGGGTTTGTCCGGCTTGCATACCTCAAAGTGGAAGCATGCAAAATTTCTAGCCAGTTGTGGCCGTTTATAGTCTCTAATGTGCCCTGAAGAGAAACCACAGCAATTTTATCTGGTTTCCCCCTAAATGAGAGGAGAGGAGGCAGCTGCCAGGCTGCAAAGCCAGTGCATGTGCTGCTTCTGTCAAATCTGTGGCTCAGCAACTGCAAGCTACTCCCTGTAGCTAGATCTGTGTTTTAATGTGTGTGTTTCCTGCCTGAATTTAAGAAAGATATGTACAGAGAAGTTAGGAATCTGTGACGCTGAACATATATCATCTGTCTTGGGCTTCCTGCATTCACACATTTGGCTTATCAGTTTGCTTTGGTTTTCTTTTTACTTTTTTGCCAAGACTCCCATTCCTCCCTGCGGTCTTGGAATAGCACCAAGGCTGTTCAGCTGTTTCTAGTAAACACTGCTTTTTGTCATCAGTCACTTTTGCAAGTGTGACTACATATCTGTGTCTACAAACAGATGTGTAATATATTCTACCAACCAGTCCATTTCCTGGAAGTTGAAAGAGGGGGAGGAGTTGAGTATGTGAACTCTGCTGTTGAAGAAATCCATTATATAATGGAATAAATGGCTTTATGCCTGAAAGTTACAATTTTCAGCATCATTTACACTGAACACTCACCCCAAAGAAAGGCAGGTATAAAAAATGAGATGCAGTGATGACCTTTATCAGTTGTGGTGACAGCTATAAATCAGACTGCAAATTCTCATCAGCCCACTGGACAGAATTCATTACAGACAGAGATTGCTGCAATGCTTTTTGTCTTTGATTGAGGTACGTCCCATTTAAATAAATGCTCTTTCACTGGAACAAATCACACATTTCAAAGCAGAAGTCCAAGAATATTATTCATTGATTCTTTTGAAGACTGAGATAATACGACTTACAGACTAGCAAAATCTCACTGTGTTTTCCTTGGAATATAATGCAGATCAATTTGTTCTTCTTTTAGGCAGGCCAATTTTCTGTTCATTAATTCAGGCTCTGTGTTGATGGCTTGTATTGAATATAATAGTCAGATTTACAGACCTAACAAATCAGCACTGCTTGCTTTGTTCTTCCTTATTCATACCAGAAGTACATACAACAGATTAGCACCTGATTTCAAACTTGTTCCACTTCAAGAAATAATGGGAAAGTCTTTCATTGCCTACTTCCAGCTGCGGAGCAACTTTTATGCAATCATCTTGGAATTATATACCTTATCAGTGTTATGTTTTTGTTGAGATAATTGCAAGCAACAGCATAGGGAGTAATAAAAGGTGAGCAGGAATGCTGTTATGAGCAGTAATGCAACCTCAATCAGTTCGTGCAAGAAACAGCTACAAAAATTAATAGGCCCCTAATAGGCCCCTTTACCTGTGTACTAAACTTCAAGCTGAGAAAAAACTTTCATTAGGAAATATTCTGATAGGCTTAAACGTTTTAAAATGCCTTACTGGCCATATTTAAAAGGAGATTTTCCTCTTCAGAGCTCAGTACGTGACTGGAAAATATTTGTTGCTAACACAGGATCATTATTTAAATAGTAATCTGTTTCAAAATGGCTGATAATTATGTAATAGTCTCTCTCTCAGCTCAGTTACTCCTATTTTCCAAAATACCTGAAAATAAAATGTTGTATTATGTAAGATCTTCTTATAGGAAATGATGTTTCAGCCTTAATGGTTTAAGGATATAAATGGACAAGATATTTAGAGAGTGTTAATATGTTTTATTATAACATCTTATAGGTTGTCGACACACAAGCATTTCTTCATGATCTGGAGAAGAAGCTGGGAGTTGAAAATACAAATAAATCTGTGCTGGATCAGACCCCCGAGATCATCTGCTCCAGCATCTGGCCCTGACAAGAGCAATTGCTTAGGGAAGAAAGACTTTAAAAAGTGGGCAAGGTTTTCTTGACAATAATTCAGGATATACTTTTAGTCTCCAGAAATCTGAGGCTGAAGGGCTTTCTGAAGATTGTCTCCCTTCAAGAGCCATAACTTTGTTGGGCTTTTCTTCCACTTTTATTTTTCTTTAACATACATACAGTTTTGCCATCCACTGTAGTCTGGGACTGAGACTTCCACAGTTTGTTTACCTTTTGCTCGAAAAAGTACTCCCTTTGATTTGCTTTGAGCCTGCTATTTGCTGGTGTCATTTGATGCCTCCTAATATTTATGTTAGAGGAGACAGGCAGGGAACAAGAATTCATTATTTATCTTCTTGATGATGCTTATGAGTTTTGGGACTCTGTTCTACTCCTGTTCAATCAGTTCTTCTCCAAGTTGAAGCACCTTAGTTTATGCAGGGATAAATCATATAGAGCAATATCCTTCCTTGAATATAATCAGGCATGCTTATGAAAATTCCATGGGCCTTGGACAACATCTCTGAGGAACTAATAAACACATTTTAATATTGTCAAATCCAAACAGGAGCTCTCTTCATTATTCTGGTCTCAAATATAAGTTTTAATGTAACAGGATTCTGCATTTTTTATTTATGAGAGAAGATGTTTATAAAATTTATGACCTAACTAAAAGAAAGTACAGAAAGAGAGGAAACACTAGAGATTCTTTGAGAACTTTGGCCAGGAGTCTGAATGGCTGCTGCCGTGGCTTGGACACATCTTCGGTCTCTAAAACCTTATTATTTGGGGGACATCAACCATAGTACAGCAACACCTTGACCTCAAAGAATTGAATTCTTCCTATTCTCAAAAAATAATATCTCTTTACAGAGAGTGTTATATCTGAAACAATGAAATGTATGGTGATGAGCGTTTTTATTAAAAATAAACAAAGTGAAGAACTTTTTCTCTGCACTTCGAAAGCACTTTGCAGAGATGGTTAGTGATTGTGATGGGAATGATTATCAACTGTTTAAAATATATTATAATAGTAATAATAAATAATGAGGGAACTTGCTAGGATTGAACAACAAAATTTTGGCAGAACTGAGTCTCTGGAGCTGGTGCTTTCTTTGCAGGTTATGAACCCTGGGCACCTATACCTGGTATAATGAGTTAAGTCAGTATCTGTATAAATGCTTAACAATTTAGACTCACCTTTGACTCATCACAGAACAAGCCATGGGTTATATTTAATCATTCACGTGTCCCCAGTACTTACGGGATTCACTGTGGCAGTCACCCTGCAGTAGTGTCATAGCACTGCTTGAAAGTAGGAAATGAGGAATTGTTTCCCTAACGAAAACTGGAGGCAGAAGCGAGGTAAGATCTGCTGAATTTAGGTCTTAATTTAGCAGGTTATGAAAGGCAGTGACACTAACCTCATATCAAGAAAAGCTGCTGAACCTTTTAAAGGCAATGTGCTCGGGACTTCAGTTTTATCTTTTATCTATGGGGTAGTGTAAACACTGATCAGGCTTGAATTTGAGTTTGTGAATTTGTGAAGGTGACAACCCTTTATTGTTGCAATGTTTTTTCATCTTGAGTCTGACCTGCCACTCACCCCTCATTTGGCGTCTGGTTTATACAAATACTTCAGGGTTTCAGTCCAGTAGGTTTTGGGCTTTGAAAGCTGGAAACTGTCTTCTGCCTGTGCAGCCCCTACCATGGGGGACTTGGGTCCTTGTTCAGAAGTCTTATGTGCTGCAGCAATCGAAGTGCACAACACGAGCAGGGATTTTTCATGTTCCATGTGAAAATAGTAATTTCTTAGCTTACCTCTGCTTCTGGTAAGTGTGCAGGATAAGTTGTTGGCAGAGTTAGATAATTTGTACAGTATTTGGTTCAAAAACCTATTGTGTTAAAACATGATCTGCCTTTAACATTCAGAGACTTTTTCTCTTCAGTTTTGAGAGACTTTTTCTCTTCAGTTTTGAGAGACTTTCTAAGCATCTGGCCTAATAAACTCCCACAGAGATTAAGAATCTTGAAAATCTTTATGTGCAAGGAACATTTTTTGACCTTACCTTTTCTACCGTAGAGGGTAGACAGTGATCTTTGTAAGTACATTCAAAACTAGGCACATTATTGCATTCAGTTCTGGGAAAGAGTGGCAGAATAAATATGTGACAAATATTACCGATATTATTTAATGACTGTCCTGGAAGTCGTTTTAACAAAACAGTAATGGCTGTGTTAAAAAAAAAAAAAAAAAAAAAAAAAAAAAGTGATCCCTAATGGGGATCTTCCCAAATGTCCTTTTGGTTCAAGCCCATAACTAGATTCTGTATAAACAGATAATTCCAGATTTCCTTAATGTTCTTTTCTTCTCTTCCTTGCAGATCATGAATTCATTTATAGAAACCAGAATGGCACTGTGATTCTGAGGAATGTTGAAACTAACAATTCAACAGTATTAATAGAAAACAAAAAAATTGTAAGTATTTTCTATGATGAGCAGAAGAATTTCGCAGTTTCTTTCAGCTGGATCAGTAAAGCAGAAAATGACTTAGGTTTCCACTTCTTGTATTGTCAAGCAGATGCCATGTGGTTGTAATACTATGAGCTAAGCAGCTACTGATAATGTGAAACTAAACTCAAATTTTCTTTGTTAATCTGTAAGGTCAATCCTTTCATACTACAAAAAGCACCGTATAAATATTTGAAGCAAGTCTTACATATCATATATAACTGAAAGATACCTGATTTGAGTCTTTGTACGCTAATAGAAAGACAGCTGTTACAATTTGGGGGCTTCTCTTACCATTCTCCACATTTCTCCATGTAAAGATTTATTTTTTTAACCTGTAGGTTTGCTGATTTCACTTGCATAGTGTTTGAAGTGTAATTTCAATGTTGTTAATGAATGGTGCTGATGAATAGAAGTGGGCTTAATGTGAGAAAAACCCCAAGACATTATTGGGAAAGATGTTAGGAGGTTGCTATTAAAATGAATTAAAAGAAAATAAATTCACAGCTGAGGCATAATAGTATTTATAATAATGAAAGTGTTTTGTAGCATTAGTTTTGAGAGCAGATGAAGGCAGCATTATGTCAGAAGTTAGTACATTAAATGTCAGACTGTGTTCAGCATCTCCGGTAAAAATGAATAGGTTATTAAAAGCTAATTCCTGAAGTAAAATACACTTATGTTTGCCCTAACAATGAAATATGCATCACATTGTCCTGACAAAATTGTTGCTTACACAGTGTCTGCCTAAGGTTTTGGTTAATTTGAGAATTCCTGGTTGTATAATATCATTGCAGAAGAACAAAGGCAGAGTAAAGCTAATATGGCTTATTTTAGTGATCCAAGATCTGCTTGTGAGCTTGACCTTATTTCAAAACATAAAAGTAAATTTACAAGAAAACCATAAAACAACATTCCCATTGCCTTTGTTCTGAATTAAAGCTGAGTCTATGATTCGTACAAAATTAGAACACAGTTTTTTTTTTTTTATTGAGACCAAGACATCATTGCTGAATTCTTGTTACTGGACCCAGTCTAAAACGCTGTATATTTCCATTTAACCTTCATGCTTTGCTACATCATGTAAGCAATCCCCTTCTACCTGAGCGTAACCCCTTTCTTTACCACCTTGCTCTTTTGCTTTTTTCACATTTGTGTCATCCAAAGGTCCACGGCTTAAAGTGTCTGTCTCACCCATTGGTGAGTGTAAACCTAACATTTCACTGGAAATGTTTCTCCAGTAGGGCCAGTGCAGATGAGTATCACAAAATATACTTTCCCTAGCTATAATTTTAGAATACTGTCTCTCCTTGTCTACTCAGGACCGGGGAGAAGTTTTCATACATTTTTTTTTCCTTGTCAGTAAGCCATTGCATGGCTTGCATGGCACCTGCTGATCCCCTTTTCCCTAGTTTTATGTAATGATCATTCTTTGATCTTTTGATCATTTTTTTCTCTACGGAGAAAGTTCTCACTATGCTACGAGTAAAGGAATAGACCGGATTCCTTTAATCTAAGGTCTACTGAATTTACTCTACTTCTATTTGGCATTGTTTCAAGATCGCTGCTTATTTTCCTCCTTTTTAATTTTTGCCATTTATAAGAAAAGGACAGCGCTACAAGACAGTCCTACTTTCATGCTGCTTGTTTGGTCCTTGGTCCTCTGTCCTCTCAATAAATAATTCTGCAGAACATCACCTCCATTTTCATGGAAAAACTTCCCGTTTAAGAGCTTCTGTTGTACCTCATTTGGACACATTGCCTTTTGTTTTCATCTTTCCCAGCCCTGTGTCAGAATAACTTTTGCTACCTTGGCATGTTGTTCTTTCTCCAAGTTATTAATATATCAGTAAACAAAATCTGTCTTCATGCTGACACTGCTGGCTCTCACATTCCCCCTGGCACCCCTCCATCCTAAACCTCTTTCACTCTTCAATACCCTCTGTCTTTGGATAACCCATGTGATTCCTCATGCATCTCCTACAGTCTCGCTGACCTTGTGGAGGACTCTCTTTATTTGATGCTGTACATTTCCCTGAAGCCCAGGTTCCCCCTTTCTCCTTGGTAATCTCTGAATGACTTCCATCTAATATGTTAGGGGAGAGGAAAAGATTGAAAAGGAATCAGGTGAACGGCGTGGGGGTGGGACCTCTCATGGGGGTGGGACCTCTCTTTGACCTTGATAATGTGTGTGCTGGCACTGTATATTAAAACACAGTGGAAAGGGGAAGGGACATCTGCGCTGTACGAATGACAAGCAGAGCAGGAAAATGATAATTCCTGACAAATCTGAGACACCTTGCAACCTCTTATTAATAAGAGATTGTTAATCTCTTATTAATAAAAAGCTGGTGCAGCTTTTTTGAGAGTCCAGATCAAGGTAGAACTGGAAAGCTGTATCACCACAGCATCCTCCAAATTTTATGGCTGTGGAAGATGGGCTAGGATTCCAGGCAGTCTTAATTGGGACGGACACTGGCATCTTTTTTATCAATAATTTGCTCTAGCAGGTATTGACTATGAGTTATCTTGGGTGCTTTGGCCAGTGACAGAGGGGAAGGAGACATAAATGAGAAAGCTGTCATCTATCATGAGCTACCACTACCTCTTGCCCATAGCAGCCCTATTAGCCTCTGTTCAGTAAATTTATATTGGGAATTCTGATTTGTTTAGATAGCTGCCTGGCCTCGGTCACAATGCAGTTATATTTTCTCCTAAGGGACCACATTCTCACCCACATACCATTTCTATTTTTTGAAAATAGATGTGACATATTATTTTTGATGACATTTAGTCAGGCAGTATTCTTCATCTCTGTAAGAATGGTCATAACAGTTGTTTTTAGATGTTAATTCCTTCAAAACTGAAAAAAAAAGCCCTATCAACATATAATCTTTTTTCGTTTCTTTCCTAGGTCTCCTTAAAAGCTCTTCGATATGAAGTTTCACCTGACCGGGAATATGCCCTTTTTGCATTTAATGTTGAACCAGTAAGTAAATAGATTTGATTGAAAATATACAGGCAGTGGTGGACTATTTTTCTCTCTCACCCCCTTTTTTTTTTTCTTTTATGGCATAAGCAATATTTTCAATTAACTGATTCTTATGAAAGAAAAGAGAAAACTCTCACTTGGATATTCTGAAAGCATGTCATACTGCCATCTAGTAGAGGAGAAAGGTATAAATTACACTGTAGAGGAAACACTGTCATTGCCAGAGTTTTATAGGCTTGGGGAGGAGAAATGTAAGGGCATGTCTTTGCTACAAGGATTTCTGTTCCTCTTTTGAGTAATTTTTTTCATGGTGCCTTTTTCAGTCGCACCATAAATTTCTTTGCAAGAACAAAAAGCAACTATCAGTGTCACCCATAACTGAAATAATACATTAATTATGGTGTTACCATTCCCAGTGCTGCAGTTAGGGTTGAGCTATCACTTTCATTATAAATCCTTTTCTTCAGAGGTTTGGGTATTAATCATCCACAAGAAATCACCATTGGGCTACTACTAAGTTTCAGGTTATCACTATTTTTTTCTACCAAACTTTAAAAAAGTGTAATGAGTCATTTTTAAATGGTGACTAAAGAGCAGTCAGATACATGAGAACATGGGATGAAGTTCTTAAGCATGAATAGTATTTATTTCCTTTTTAAATTCTGCTGGTATATGACTCAAAATATTTGAAATATGGCTATGTACTACTACTTCATTAAATTGTGTCTCGTACATTTTGTTTCTATAATTTATAATTGCACCGATTCCTCAAAAGGCAACTAGCAACTACTAGCAATTACTAGCAACTGTGACTCTTTATTTTTTTTTTCATATAATTTAGTTTGTGCTACTAACCAAGGGAAATTTGTTGGTCTTTGAGGTAGTAGAGGTTGTGACTCTGCTGTTCCCCATTTCATTTCTCTGTTGTCATCTTTGGAGTTATTCCTGACTCACAGAAGTATAGAAAGTCAGGAGAACCATGGCTGGTGTTAGAGAAAGGTCAAACAAAACTGTATCAAAAATTTTAGGAGAAATTCATGTTTGCTGAGAAATTGTTGCTGATGCCATTTCACTGGTCCAAAGCTCATCAGAGTTCTAAACAGAGTTGTATGAGGAAATTTTAAGTTAAATCTAAATATGAGGAAAAACTGCCTATTTACCACCAAGCAAGCCAACCTTTACCCTGAAGGTACTTTGCTCTGTTCATCAGTGGTGTTTGATAAAAATCACTTCTTTTAGCAGAGCTTGGACTTGGGCTGCTCAGGTGCCAACACTGTGCCCAGATGAATGGTGCAAGATAGAAGAGCACTAAGGGAAAAGAACTTCTTGAACTCCTCCAGGAATGAGAGAAGAATTTTCATTCCTAAAAAGCAGTTATAATGAAAACAAAATCTCCTCTATAGCCTTAGCCTTTCTCCACTAATAGAGCTGTACGATCTCAGAACTGCCAAAGCTGGATGGTACAGGGGCTTTGGCACCTCACACATCACATTGAACATGCAGAAAAATGCTTGTCTTGGGCAAGGAGGAGGAGGAGAGGGCACGGAGAGGGATGAGCAGGACACGCTTCTTCCACACATCTCAGTTCTTGCAGGTCTCTGGGAGGCTCTTCACAGACTCCAAAGCAGTTGCTTGGCTTTAGGGCTGGGATTTTGGGAAAAAATCTGTTTGTGGTGCTGAAGATTCATGCCTGGAGAAGCAGAGGGCACCAGGAGCTCCCTTCTTGACATCATGTGCTGCTCCAGAAAGGAGAACTCAAGCTAATATACAGGAATTCTGGTCTTTGGAGAGATTTCCAAATGTGCCTAGGTGCATATTTGGTCTAAGAGAACTTAGCTAAGTAATTGTAAATTGTTCAAGTATTCATATTTGAGGTTACAATAGCAAGAACTCCTGAAACATTTTTCAGAAGTACAACCAAACAACCGGCCTCCCCCTTTTTCTTAAAGAATTGCACTTACTTATAAAGGCTATGAAAAAGCTTTTTTTTTCTTTCTTTTCTCCAAAGAGGCATATTAATAGGGAGTATAAGTTTCACTCTTGAATATTGTATCCTTGAGCCATGTTTTGTGGCTTTTAGTTTATTAAAGTTGCAATAACTTTAAATTACTTATTCAGCTTTCTTACCACTTTGTATGCAGACCGTGGCTACAAGTAATTGCACATGTTTGTTAGCTTCTCACATTTTCTGTATTTCAAACTATGTTCTTGGATAAAAGTCAAACTGTGCTGTTTTCTTCAATGCAAGAAATTGATAAACCAAACCCTGGGCAGTTGTCCTTGTTGCAAAGTCAAAAGAGAATTTCAGGAAATATCGTGGCAGAGTATGTTTTCTTAAATTCTAATTCTGCAAATCCTTACACCTATTGAAACTGTTGTGTACTTAGTTTATATATGTCAAAAGCAAATGCTATATGTTAACTTTTACCTTAAAATTTTAACTTTATATTTTATTTTTACTTTTAAATGTTTGTGAGTATATGCTTCTGTTATTTTTATACAGTACACGTGCTGTATTTGTATGAGTGTATGTCTTCATATGCAACAAATGAATTAGTAGTTATCTGAATTCCGATAAAAATGCATTCAGCCTCTATTTTTAATTCCAGCTTGGAACAAGAATCAAAATAGACAAGCATAGTGTGTTATTACAATGAGGTAAAGCATTTTAAGAAAAGCACTGCAAAGTCATTTTCTGCCAGTAATAGCTTTACTTCTAACATGTTTCTATTTATTTGCAAAGAATTTCTGCTCAGTGTTGGTTCTGGTTAATGGTACTGACACCAGCATTGGAATAGCATAACTCTGAACTGACAAACACACATTTTGCTAAGATATTGAAGCAACTAATGTGTGTTTTGCTGTTATATGACTTCATCATCTTAGAGGATGGTGAATTAAAGTGTTTCCTGCAATCCATTTCTCCTAGAAAGCATGGCAGGCAGTGGTGGGACTGTTGTCTGAATATTGTAGCTAGTCAGGCTGTCGGTTTTCATTCTATACTTATCTTTGTACTGCTTATATTTGCCAAGCCTTAATTTCTCAGGTACCATATTCTGCCTAAGCTTTGTGCTCGTAGGGATTTTTTCCCAGCTCCTCAGGACCCAAGTGCTGCGGCCCTGGCTGAGCTGAACTGATCTGAGCCAGCCACACTTGGGTGGATTTGGGCTTGAATCACATTGCTGAACCTCTACAGTCTCATAGGAGGGGTCTCTTAAATAGGAATAGCAACAGGCAACCTGCAAAAACACTGTAGCAAATCTGTCATTTGGAGAGCGATGGGATTAGAAAAACAAGAATTAGCCAGAGCCCCATAGGCTCATATAAATTTTTGAGGGAGTCTGAGTTAAATAGTGCAGTTGCTGTAATTGGTAATAAAAGAGAGGAAAGAAAATGAGAAGAAAAGTGATTTTCTTGAGTGACATGGTGAGAGATTAAATAGAGACTATTTAATTGCCTTTATTATGAATAGCTGTCATTGTAATGCAGCAGTAAAGAAAAAAAAAAGTCCCAGATTCTTCTTAAAGCCATTTGTTTGTCGCTTGCAATTTACCAGTCCATCACTGTGTGTGAGCTAGTTAAGAGCAATTACATATAGGAAACCCAGGCTGATTAACATGGACCAAAATGCTGAAGCCTTCTGAACAGGAATTAGGGCTTAGGAACTTTTAGGGCGGATACGACAGACATTATTATCTATTTTGCAGTTAAAGGAACACATTTTTATTCTGCTAAAGACTGCAAAGAATTAATCATCATCACAACTGGAGCAAGTCCAGCTTTTTTTTTTTTTTTTTTTTTTTTTGAATAGTTATGTGGCAAGTTGAGTATTTCTTTTTGGCCTATCTGTTGCCATAGATCTCCCAATCATTTGGAAACTCTCACTGCTGCTGGGCTTAGGTTGTTGCTTAAGATGACGAGATTGTGAGTTTGATTTTGGCCTTGACGATAGCCTGAGCTAGAAGCTGAAAGTCTACTGGGGGCTTAAGCAACAACTGAGCAGTTGTTTCATGAACCAGGTCTCTGCTTGGGGTAAGGAAACCACGTTCCCATTACAGAAGAATATCTGAAGGATGAGAGAAGAGCAAAGGATCCAAGGGTAATGGTACCAAAAGAGACCTCAGAAAGACCCAGTTCAATCACTCGACTTTGTATTTAGAGCATGGATGAAATGGAAAGCAATATTTATAGAACACAGATGATGATGATGATTATTACTTGCTTTTACTATTTGTCTAAGTCTAGTTGCTACGTTGAATAAATGGGTTTTGTGCTTGTAACTCCAATTACAACCCCATACTGCCTTAATTAGTCATGTAAAAATTAAAATAATATAATACTTGTAATCTCCAAAACAGTAATGAATATAAATATTCATGAATCCACACAACGTCCTTCTGAGTTAGATGAGCACTATTATTATGATAAATACGCCACTGAAAATTAGGCACTGTCATAGCTCTCATCAGTAACACTGCTAATATTGTAGCTATGATATTTATTGCTTAATTGAAATAGATTTACCAGTACTAAAAATAGATTTCCATAAACCTGTTTTCTTTCTGTGGCAATAACTATATTTCAAATTTATATTTTTAATTTCCTCCCAGTGTTGTATCCAGGACCAATAAGAATGCAGGGTGATGACACTCTATAAAGGGAGCACAGTTAAAATATCTAGCTCATAAAATCAAGTTATTTTTTAGCAATTTGTTTTAATCTTTGGTATAGCAGGGAATTTGCTGTAAACAGGTAGAATTTCCTAGCAAAATGAGAATTTTAAAGGGAAAAGCTTTTTATTTTCATTCCCATTTGTTAATACAGATGCAGAATGGAATCACTGTCGGTCACAAGCCACATGTATTCCCTCTCCACTGTAGAGCTGTAAAATATAAGAGGCATGTTGACTGTTATCAAAGGCTATCTTCTAAAAACATTTTTTTTAATTATTGACATTTTCAAACCACCGTAACTTCATTTACCCATGAGAATGAGTTACATGTTGTAAGGATAAAAAAATTGTGGCTTCATTACTTACATGAAACTTGAAAAAATATCCCTAGGAATGGAAATTTTATAATAGTTTTATATTTTTTAGTATTTTTCTATCTTTATGTCCAGGAGCATGCATGCATTAATGTTCAGGTAAAATCTTTTCTCTTTTCTTAATTCACTGAAAGAAGGATAGTAGCAGTCAAGTGTTTAGTGAACTAATGGAACTCTATTGACTAGCCACTCATCAAATCTGTTATAACTTGCTAAATCTTGCATCTTTTTCATGAAAAGAGCATCTTCAGTAGCTTCTTATAGAGCAGATATTGCTAATGCTATTCGGATAATATTTATTATCTTGGTGAAAGAGTATCTTGCAAAGAGAACTCACTATGGTCTTCATTTTACAAAAGGGGAAATTGAGACAGAGACCCGTTAGAGCCATAATTCAAGAAAAACTCTTGTCATTTTTGTCTGACTTTAGGTAGTTGATTTAGGACACATAATCCCGATAGTTATGATTATAAGACATAGAGCACTAGTTCTAAGAAATGTTCAAAACTTCTGAAAATTGCATCATTTATATTTACATACCTATGTAGGATTTTAACCAGTTAGTTATAGGGAACCAGAGCTGAAAGTGTAGTCCTTTTTTTCTCTGTATCTTCCTCTCTATTTTTCTTTATTCTTAGGTCCTGTTTTGAGTCATATATTCCCACAGCCCATAAAGATCCTTTTTTAAAATTATGCTCTCTAGTCATAGAGATAAGGAGTACAGAAGTGCTCCGACTTCATTTACATAACAAAACTAAGGCTCGTATGTCCAGAGGTATTGTATTAACAAGAAAGTATTGAGAACATAAATGAGGTTAATTTCCAGGGTGAGAGTTTACTTTGGATTCGAAGCTGTAGCAGCAGCTATTATTTGAGAAAGTTTAGAGGCAATCATTATGGAAACCTAATTTTAAAAGGACAGTATTTTTTCTTTTTTCTTTTTTTTTCTTTTCAATTATAAATCTAGTCCACTTTAAAATACTCTTTGTGAAAGAGGGTTTATCTATTCTAATCTCAAAATCACCATGAGAAAAACACTCCTAATCTGCCTTTTTCAATGTGAGCTATAGGGCAACAAGGTAGACAAAAGAGGATTTTAAAAGACAGCCAAGAAGGTTGATTGCAAAACACTTCTATAGTTTTGTTTATTTTTCTGCACCGTCAGATGGGATGTGTGCAGCTTCCCTAGGACAGCAAAGCTTAGGAGGCACCTTTGATTAAATAAACTAAACTCAGTAACAAACAAAATCTGAGGAAATGGGAAATTTTATTACAAATTAATCACTGTTGAGGGAGAAGTCGCAATATCCTGGTCAGACACATGGACATACAGAGTTTTAACTTCTGATCACTGTCTGCTTTCTGATAGATGTTGTGCTTAGAAGAGAAATTTTGGGACACTCGCAGAAGACTGTAGAGCAAAAATTAGTGGCAGGTTTAATACTATGGCTTCTTTTGAAGGAGAAAGTATAGACTAATTAAAACATTTAATGTAAGTAATTGTCAGGACAAATTTGGGGGAAAGAATCCATCTCCATTGTTTATTTGTGTTGGAAGAGCCTCATTGTTCATTTCAAATTCCTACAAAACTCCAACAGAAAATTTGTCCCTGCATGATTCTTTGTCCTTAAAAGCACTCCCTCTGCTTTGACAGTGATTAGCTTAAGTTCGGAAAATTCTCTGGCTTCAGCAAGGAGGCATATTGGGGTTAGGGCCTGCAGCCCTCCTTGGAGCAAGCGATGAAGCTACCCAGCCCCCAGGGGTTCCACCACGTCACTCCCCATCCCTGGGCAAAGCTTTCAGCAGGATGTTGGTGCTTATGAAATGCTGAGCTAGGCACACTCATAAAACATTATATAATATGGCCAGGTGGGCAAAATTTTGTCCAACAAGTTTTTGTAAAATCCTCAGTCCCTACATTCTCTTTTTTCCAATGTGTTCTTCTAGTGCTCCCTATATAGCAGTGGTTTAAGTAAAAAGTGCACCAAATCTCCATTTCTTACCAAGTTTCTATTCTAGGTGGTGGTGTTTAATACAACAAAATGCTAACTGAATGCAAGTGAGCTTTGACCACACAGTGTTCTGTTCTGAACCCAGCTGCTATGTGTTAATCTGTATGTTATTAAAGCTTTAACTATTTTATATTAAAAAAAGCGGATATAACTCTTGCTGCTCTTTGAATAATGGAGATAAATGAAGTTAGGATTAAATTTTTCACCTTTACATGACGGAGTGCAAAACAATATTTCAGGCTAAGCTCGACAGTCTTGCTCCTGTAGTAGAGGCTGACAAACTGTATCCCCTGTTTATTCACAGGCAGAGATACACATCAGTAAAGTGAGAAGCAAAGCCACAATTCCAGGAAAGACTAGAGTAATACCAAGAGTCAGAAATAATTAGCCTGTCATGCAAGAGTACATAGGTATATTATGTATTGGTATCAGCTACCAGCAGCCTTCCTAAAGAAAAATATTTTCTTTAGCAAATTAGATTTTCATCAAACAGAAAAGAGAAAATAGAAAGACTCATAGCAAAACACTATTATACAAAAATAACACTTTTTTTTTGCTTGGGTATTATATCATTTTTCATTCTATTTCCTTTTCTGGGTGTACAGACAATCTAAATTGATCAGAGAGATTGATGGAGATTAATGTCCTAACAAAATTCACAAAATATCTTTGAAAATAGCCTGCAATTTGTTTTTAACTGAAACTTATGTAAGGGAATTGTACAAGGTCTGGTAGATAGTCAAAATCAGATAGACAGCAGTAAAATGGTCACAATTTTCTCTCTTGCACTTGTTTGAGAACGTGGTTTAGTGAAACCCAGGGGAACCTTCTGTGCTTTAGTAGGAATGAAAAATATATATATATGGCTATATTGGAAGAAAACCTTTTAGAACTTAATAAAGAACTAGTTTTCCTGCAATTCCAGGAGCTTCAGGACTATGTTAAAAGTGTGTTTCTGTTATACCATGATTTTATTTCCAAAGCTTTTAGACACAATATAAAAATCCCATTTTTCTGTTGCATTGTGACAGTTACAGATATTTGTTTTAAAGTGTGAAGGAAAGAAATATGGGAAGGGTAGGATTCAAAATGTGAAAACAGGAGTGATTTAAAAGGCATTGGAGAGCAAAAAGCACAAAATTAATTCTGGTGTCTATGCAGAGATATAGGAAGTAGTTCCAGCCTGCAGAGGGATCAAATTCCTCTGATCCCCAGACTCTTATTTATTTATTTTTAGTCACAGAAATAATAAAAAGCATACCGAGTGCCCCCTTCTGGAAAAGCAGCTCTTGCTACGCAGAGCACCTCAAAGAAGTTTCTATATTCAGAGATGCAAATGTTATGAGCTAAATGTTGTCCTTTCTAGCTGAGTCACGCGCCTAAATCCAGGGAAAGTGCAGCTCTGCCTCGACGCTGAGCAAGTGCCTTTTCTCTCTCTTGCAGGCTGCAAAACTCTGTCTTTGCCAGTGATTGTTTTAAAAGCAATAATTAACAGTCCTCTTTGGGCAGCTAATGATCCAGATTTGAGAATGATTTTTTTTTCCCTTCCACTCCCTCCTCAGAAAACAAAACGAAACAAATAAAATTAAAATAAAATAAAATAAAATAAAATAAAATAAAATAAAATAAAATAAAATAAAATAAAACAAAATAAAATAAAATAAACTTTCCAAGAAAGGGAAACAAATTATGGGCTTTAGTGGAAGCTTTGAAATCATGAGCCCTCAGACTTTTAGGCTCAAGCATGGATGAGTACCTGTGGAGCGACGTTGTTAGTGCTGTTGGGGTGAGGGGGATGTGCATCAGGCAAGGAAAAGGGGATGCTCTGGACTTCTTCCTGCCCCACACTTACCTCTATAAAGATAGACTGGGGTGGTCCACAGAATGCCCAGTTGTTAGAAGTCTTGCCTGTGGTTTTGGTTGATTTTACCTTGTGAATATGATTTTACCTTATGAGAATAGAAATGTCACTTCTAGTGACTTTGGTCCACATATACCCCAAGATACAGCTCAAAGTCTTCTGATCTCACAAGGAATTGGAAAACGAATTTCTCACTGACCAGAGAGAGCATTTTTGGACCAAGGTCCCTAGCATATATCTGAATACTCTTATTCTCCTTTCATATCCACTTTAGTGCTCTTTAACTTTTACTCTCTCATGCCTTTTGAAGGTTTATGTTTCCTGTCTTAGATTTTGTCTTTGAGCCTTCTAAGTTTGCCCTGAGCCTATGAGCACTATGAAAGACTTCAGTGGCAGCGCTAGCCTCTTTGTATTACTCACCCTCTCAATTGCTATACTGAAAAAGCAATCCTTATATGTTAAGAATAAATTTTAATAGAAAGAACATATGTTGTACTTCTTCTGTAATTGCTAATTTCTGCCACCAAAGTGAATTATTTAAAAGTGAATAAATTAATTAGATAGACTAAGCATTCAGCCCAATTACATGGCTTAGTTCTCACATAATCACTACAAAGCTACACCATTTGGATTGCAAATACCACAGAACTAAGTTTTTCAGTTATTAAGCACTGATTTCTCATGTGCTTTGGCCTGTACCACCAAAATCAACAAAGGTGAGAGCCAATCAAGAAAATGTAAACACAAACCGAACTACATCTGGATCGGCTACCTTGTGCTGCCTCTAAAATCAGTGAAGCCCAGGGTGCAAATCTGAGGCTAAAACAGATACCAAAGAGTGCCCAGAGGAACCATGCCATAAGCATGTTTTGGATGATGTAGTCGGCAGTAGAAGTGTAATGGTCATTAAGAGGGAATGAGAAGATGTTTTCAATGGGAAAGATGTCCATCAAGGAAGGCAATGGGCAAAGTGTTCGAGCGGCAGACCTAAGAGCCTGGGCAAGTGCTGCAAGGACGGATCACTATATATATACTATATATATGCTAATGCTAGTCTTCTCTACCAATCTAGGTATTGGATTAATATCAGGGTTATTGATAGTGAGCTCAATGGACTTCTACTTAAACCCAAAAGAGCTGGGGTTTTTTGTTCTTTAAAGGGCTTCTACATGAATCTGTAGTTAAAGTTTCAATTCATTTTGTTTCGTTCCTTCATTTCATTCTGATTCAAGTGGTTATTAATTTTCTTTTTAGCATGTATAATTCATTGTTTCCTCCCAAATTTGCAGCACTTGAAAGCATAGAATCAGCCTTCTGAGAATTTTAGAAACAAATGTTCCAATTAGTTAAAATGAATTAAAAAGTGACAACAAAAAGGAAGAAATCCAGCAGGTCTTTAAAGTAATTTTGACTTAGCAATGGACTGCAGATGCTATAAGACAATCACAGATGTATGTTTTGAGTGTTCGCACAGGTTTTAGTATTTTCTGCATTTTCTGGATTTGGGATAATTGTCATCTCCTCTGAAATGTTTCTTTTCCATAAGCTATGTACTCATTTCACTATAATGCAGTTTTTTTTTCTTTCCCTTTTGTTTCTTTTCCTTAGATATATATGTTAGAATGACAGCATTAATCTTGTGCTAAATAATTTCATTTTTGTTTCCCAGTTTCTGAATAGGTCTTTAAAACAGGCAGTTGCAGTACTTAGAGAATTCATGTCTTGCTTTATGTGAAGCCTATTGGGCAGCAAGAGGGGAATGTGAGAGTTTACACCATGTAATGTAAATATTGATAAAAGTTTTTTAGAAAACACACACAAAATGAGTTCATTACGCATCAGCCTCACTTGTGGTTCTTAATAACTTGCTTCCATCTGCTCCCCACTAACCTGGGACAGAGGAAGCACAAATGCTGCCGTGACAATGTTACAGAGGGTTTTGTAGCTGCCATTTATTTACTGGTAAAAAATGGCACAGTAGTCCTGCAAGTCCGTGACTGCAAGCACTTACTCTTTCAGCTGGTGCCAGCTCAGCGCTGCGAGGGACAGGTGGCCTGGGAGCAAAAGAGGCTTTTGTAATTGCTTGGCAGGGCAGATCTGTATTAGAGAGCAGCAGCAGTTGGCAGATTGGATTAACGCTCTCCTAGGGGCGAGATCTGGCACACGAGCTGTATGTTAATACCTGTAGCTTAAGTTGATTCTGAAGCTGCATTTGCAACCAAAAGTGTGTCCACTTTACTGCCACCATGTCACCAAAGCATAAATTCTAGAGCCACTGTTAAAACAGTGCCACTCTTGGCACTGTTTGGCAGAAGAAGGGTCTCAAAAGTGCACTTTGGAAGCAAATCATTTAATAAAGAATTATTATTATAATGGCAGCATTATCTTATGGACATCCATCCGTTACTGTAGTGGCTACTGCCATCACTCTTTATTTATGACTACCTTACACTGCAAACCAGAGGTGACACCTTTTGTGAAGGGTTAATTCTTTGGCTCAGCTGCTTCACAGACCTCTGGTTTGGGAGCTGGAAAATCAGATTCTAAGCCCTCTCTGTGTTTGTAGGAGAGATTTACATATTAACTGTGGGTATTGCGTGCAGCACATGAACCTACTGCAGCTAGCTTATGTTTGGGTTACAGGAGCTCCGTGGCATGAATGTGCTATCAGTTCCTGATGTCATCTTGCTATGAAAGTGTTCCTGCTCCAAGGAGACCTTTCCAGTGGGGGACAAAGGACAGCTGTCTTTATATGCTCTTGTATCATGGGGTATCTGTTAGATTCATTCTCTATTTACCAAGAACACAGGTTGCTTATAGAAACCAGTTGCCGAATGTCCTGGATTTCGGTTGACCTCAAATCCTTCTTCTAATCACCTTTCCTTATCAAAACTATTTCTACTGTCTCTACATAAGCTCCTCAGATGCCTCGCAGTGTCACAGCCCCCTTAGTGTGCTCTTGCAGTAGCTGTGACCACATTACACATGCGGTTAGTCATCTGGATATTGTGCCGTGGGTAAGCGCGATCCCAGTCCTGTTTTTGATAACAGCTGTGGGTTATTTGGCTGCCAGCTGAACCAAGGCACAGGAAATGCTTGGTGATAGCATTTCATTACAGTTCTCCTAATTTATCAGAGGCACAAAGAGAAATGTGCAGTGTTCCTTGAGGACTGTAGGAACAGACTGGCACACGGCATGAGACAGTAGTTAGGGATGTGTTACTTGGGAAGGAAAAGCATGTACATGGATAATACACTGCAAAGACAGAAGAGAATTTTCTGTTTAAGAAAGAAAACAAAATAGATCAGAATTGCAATGAATTCAAAAGGCTCAGTTTTGAAGAGCCCTAAGATTATATGGCATTATTGATTTGCTTGGTTCTTGCAAACAATCAATCTGCACTGAGGTTAGAGTACAAAATACTGATATAGATTTTGTTGTTTTGGATTTCAGTGACACAAAAGGAATAGATATTAACTGCTTTTATTTATTTATTTATTTATTTATTTATTTATTTATTTATTTATTTTTAGGGACTGTAATACTAGATTTGTTACTAGGGAATGCATATTAGGAAAAAAATTGTGCTAATACTTTGCTAAAATAGTTAGGGTAGAGCGACTACTGCCAACCAATGTCAATACTAAAAGAAGAAATGAAGAGATCTAACTGGCCATGAATAATTCCTCAAGCTGAGACAACAACTACTATTTTAAATCAGAAGTATATAAGTGAATGAAGAAAAAATGAACACTGTAATATTATTGAATATGAAAAAATAAATTTTACACATATATATAACTGAAAGATTAGAAGTTGAGCAAAAGGGTTGCCAAAAAGTTAGTGCTCAGTTATAGAACAGGATTTTCCATCTGCTCCGAAGGACAGTTCAACACATAACGGGAAGAAAAGGGTATGAGATTGGAGTGGTTCAAATTCTGTGTCAGTTTTCAGATTGTTCAACCAATGGGATCATATAGAATTTTAATCAAGGCAACTGATGCTGACTTGTTAACTGAAAAGTTAACCTTTGATGTTAACTTCTGTAAAAAATCTTCCATATAGGTACAACAAACCACTTTAAATTCTCCAAAGATGATCATAAGTAAGTATGGCAGTGAGCTATTTTTAGTGAGACAGTTATTCTTTCCTCTGCTAGAAGATTATAAGAATGACATCTGTTACCCTGTAAAAATAATACAGTGCTTGCCTCTTGGTGACTGACCAATACACAAGTGAATGTGACAATGTAGCTGTGGCTGTGGGTCATCTTTTGTTCCGCATTGTATGTGCATGTAGTAGAAGGAAATGTAACCTCTAGCTAGACTTTTTTTGGTGATTTTTTCTGGTGAACTTGTTTTTTTTCCCCCTGTTCATGCTGTCATTAGATAACAGCATGCTTATTGCCAGGACAAAGCTGCAGCCTGGGGCATGAACAAGATCTATGAGCTTTAATTCAGTTTAAACACCAATTTAAGTTATTTGAATAGTCACAATGAGCAAATGGGTCCAAACTCATTCCCTTCTTCTTAAATAACATATACTTGCTATTTAAGCTAGTCTTACAGGACTAGAGCCTATCTCCTTAGAGGTGTCAGAAGTGCTTTCCAGTAGACTGGAAATGTGGCACAGAAACTGCATCTTCCAGTCTGTTTCTGTAGTTCATAGGAAGCCGAATTTCCTCCTTATTATGGAAATTAGAGCGGGAGAAACTCTGCTCTATTGCTATCTGCTCGAGATCATTTGTAATCCCAGGATTATGAGGTTAGTTCCAGGTTTCTTTTGTTGATAGCATAAAACAAGGTCAGGAGCTTCACAGAAAAGTGTTTCCATATAGAATCAGTTCCGTACTTTTCTCAGCTGGGAAGAGATAATTGCCTTTCCTAGACATGAGTGAAAATGGATAGATCTGCCTCTTAACACCCTTTATGATTTCATTCCCAGCAAAACATGCACATGCTGCAGAGGATAATGTAGATTAAAAGTAGGCAGGATCTTTGCCCTGACCTGGGATGAAAAGCCCAGTGGGAGTGCGATTCTGGCACAGCAATTTCAGGATATTGACTTTTTCAGCATTCATTGATCACAGCTGGCACGGGAGTTTTTGTGACCTGATTTTGATAATACCTAGAACCTAGATACCTAGTGTTTTGATAATAGCTAGGAAGCCAGCAGTTTTAAGTCCATTTTAATGTATGTTTACAGTACAGGACAATACTGACAAAAGCTCTGCTACTTTTGAATATGCCTCTCTCCTGAGAGGAGTGCTGCGCTCCAGGTTTCAGATAAAAATCAAGGCTAAGAATATGAAACTCAGGCAACTGCTTTTACTTCACCTCTTGAATGGATAGGGAAAATACGGAGAATTTTATTAATAAAGACATCAGAAACAGAGAGCTTAAAATGAGTATTAACTTTTCAAGAATTCTGAGACTTCTTTGGATTTCAGAAGTATGCTAGTCTCCCTATCCTCCTCTATCCTGTTTTTATTTCCCTGGGTTTTTTTAACTGGTAAATAAGACGAATATTCTAATTCAACTTGAACCCATCAGAAATTTTTATTGAGATATTAAACAGATGTATTAATTTCCTGAAATACTAGAATAACTTGATTTGGTTTGCATTTCTAAGAGGAATACAGCCATTTTTGTTTTCAAAAAGACACTAAGTGATGTTTCTCTTGTACCTCTGTTTGTTTAGAGGGTTTACTAGCAGGGTGTTTTCCAAACATGTTTGAAATAGGAATGAGAATTAAATTTGGGTTGCATAGGTTCTTATCCTTAAGAACTAAAATAATAATTAACCTCAGATTCTGAAATGTTTACAGTATTTACATGAACAAACCTATTAATTTTAAGGATTTATTTGAGAAAGTATTGCTCCTGTAAATGCATTCTGCCAGCTACAAGCCTTTAAAGACTGCATGGTAGATGCACAGTTAATGTGAAATATTTCAGAGTCCTAATACTTGATGTAAGGGGAAGAGACTGATCTCTCCTTTAAAGTGCATTTCCACAAGGTTTGGCCAAAGACCAAAAGGAGATGACTAGTGATGTTCAGATAATAAAGGAGATCTCACAGGAAGAGCAGGCTTGGCTGCTTAGGCCTCTTTGATCTTCAGATGACAACTGTTAGGACTCTGCTCCTACTGCCACCCTTTGAAATGCCTTCAACTTTTGTTTTCCGCACTCCTAAATTATCTTTTTCCAAGGGAAACTGTTTTACCTCAACCTCTGTTACTTATTCTTGCCCATCTCTCAACTTCAGTAGCAGGGCTGAGGGGACTCTATCACAGAGGAGGGGACATCAGCATATGTCCTTAAAACATCCCCTGGCTAATTTTTCCTTCTGCAGCTTGCCATGTTGCTCTGTCTTCTCATGAAGCCCTCTGCTCACACTGATGTTTTAGTCTGGCTTCTGCCCCTGGTAGCAGACTACACAGCATGGCTTGTCATCTTGACACATTTTATATATTTATATCATTTTCTACATCTTACTACCAAGATGTTTTGAAGACAAAAGCTGCTCAATAATTTTGTTATTGTGTTACTAAATATAAAGAAAAAAATCAATTAATACAAGTCTTACTTCCAGCACATATAAAACTGCTTGGGACTTTGCAAAAATGGTTTGCAGACACACCATGCCAATATTTTACACACTGCCCTGTGTGGCCTTTTTGCTTTATTGACAAATTCAGTCTTTCAATGCCTTCTCTTTAATTAATTTTAGCAGTTTTAAGGTTTCAGCAATCCAGGAATACAGCCAAAGGCCACGAGCTTCAGTCAGATCTCTAATATTAGTGTTATAACCTTAAAGTGCGCTTTATATCTTTGGTATAATTGGATGTATATAAGATAATAGTGATTTATTTGGCATCGTCTGAAACAGGTAGACCTATAAAGAACAAAAATAAATGCCATCTTTTATTGATTTACCTGTGGCTTGTACACCTTCCCAGATATACTTCTTCATCAGAGAATGGCCTAGCCAGGAGTTACATTATATATTTGAGTGCCTAGAAATAGCGTGTGATTTTTGGGACGTAACTTGCTGATGTTTGTCTTTACAATGGAATAAAGAAATTGCACATGGCAAGGACAGAGTAACATCAGTCTCTGCTTTTTAAAGAAAAAAAAAATGGTACATTCACTTCCATACTCTGGTATAGCTCTTTTCAAGGGTTGTTATGCCATATTGTAAAGATCTAATGTTTGAATTTGAATTGTAGCAGAAAAGTTTGTTTTAATATATCTACTAGATGATGTATCCCATGTTCCTCTATCTCTCCACTGAGCCCAAACAAGATACAAGGCTGTTATACCACAGATATGCAGGCTTGTCCTTGACACTGACTTACATAAAGTCATGTCTACATACCCTGTGATGATAGTGCTGTCACCACAGAAGCTTACAGTAATTTCCATGACATTTTGTGGTTTCTATGAATTTTCCAAAAAAAAAAAAAAAAAAAAAAAAAAAAAAAAAAAAAGTATTGTACAAAAACAGAGGTACTAGAAAGAATATTTATGATAAACAAACTTGATTTATGAAGCTAGTCCTCATTCCCTAGGACAGAATGCTTTATGAATGATACTGGAGACCAAGTGACTTAAAATTTTAAATACATGTCAAATGGAATGATTATCATATATATATATATATATATATATATATATGCAGTAGCTTACAATAATAGGACAGAATTGAAGAAGTGAGTGGAAGAATCAAGCACAAATTCATATCTAAATCCTCACACTAGTGCCCTGATTCCAGCATTGCTAAGCATTGCCCACCTTGTTAGCCACAGGTTCCTGTAGCTCAGGAAGGTTTTGTCCCTAAAAGAAAATCAGTCCAAAAAGCCTTAAATAACTGGCCTTGTTTAGCAAATAAATAGTCTCTCCCTTCTGAGATGACCTCCCATGAAAGCTGCTGAGCTCCTCCCCAAGTCACAAGGGGTGCAAACTGATACGAAGATGCATCTTGGCAATTTACCAGGTCAAGCAAACTTCAGGTCAGCTTTGTGGCCCAAGTCAATGAGGTTTCATTTGCTGGCTGACCCAGGTGTTACCATCTGCTCTGAGTTCACCCCATGTCAGTGCTTGTTTTATTTATGCAGGAGTAAAGCGGAGGAATATGCGTTATATCCCTGCTGTGCCTGGTGATAATGATGGAGAATGTCTCCAGCTGACCAAGGTGTCCTCGTTAATGACTCTGCTATATTTAGCTGTTGCAGAGAGCATGTGCCCCCAGTTTAATCAAAGACCTGGTAGCCATGGCAACGACACAGAGCATCTGGATGTATACGAATTGCCAAACACTGTCATAAAGTGCAGGATGAAAAGAATACACAACCATGTTGGGTGAATTAATGTATTGTTCTTTTCTACTACAGAGTGAGGTGTTTCTAAGAGATCCCTAGCCATAAATGCTAGATTTTTTTGCAGAGAAAAAGAGCCTGCTAACACAGGTGACCATTACTAATCTCTTCTTTTTCTTTCTCTTTTTTTTTTTCCTGTTAATTTCATTTTGCAGGTGTATCAGCATTCATATACAGCGTATTATGTCCTCAGCAAAATACCTCATGGGTAAGCAATTATTCAATGTCTTCATTTTAAAATACAGTCATTAGGATTCTGCAAAATAATGTGTATCGTGGCAAATGGTTTTCCTGTGACAGCCCTTTGCAGTGGTCTGGCATTCAGCTGCAGCATCCTCTGTGCTGTGTGTTGCACAAAAGATGACTTTGCCTGGAAACAGAAGTACTCAGCTTCCCTAGAGTGTCATGCTACATGAAATTCATTTTCCAGTTTTCAAGTTTTTGGCTAGAATATATAGCTGTGTTGGCATCTAGCTCAGAGCCTCTTTCGGATACTCACCAGAGGCCTGTCAGGGAAGCTGTACAGGGGGGTTTAATCCCTTGAATTTGGTCAGAATCAAGGCATTGCCTTGCAGTGTTGAATCTCCCAGCAGATCCCCATGATGTGGGCATCCTGTCCAATATCCCATCTGAAAGGAAATAGACCAGTACTCTGTTCCCAGGATCCTGTTGCTTCTTCGGTGCAGGCACTGATATTAATATTGAACACAAGAGCATTCTGGATAATAGTTTATCTTTTTAGAGGATATGAGGTAAGTAGACAAGCAAGGATGCCAGATAGACTTTACAAGTGTTACCTCTTTGGATAGTGTTTCAGTCTTACCTGAACTACATAGCTCTTTTTAATACATATAATACAAAAGTAAACATATCATAAGTACAAACTTCTGTTGCACAACAGCTCTTCATTTAAGGCCCCCAGTTCATTGAAAGTCCTCAGACAGGCTTGGTATTTAAGGCACTAATTAGCTTAAGGGGATTCTTTTACAGCTTTAACTAGTTTAAATTCCCTTTTCTCAGTCTGTGTCTGTGATGTTGCATGTAAACTTCTGCAGCTCTAACCCCATTTCCCTGCAGCTAGCCTCATTTATGTTGTTTGTCTAGGGTTTAGCTCATTACTTCTGTCTGTTTCACCCTTTAAAAGACATTTATTTATATATATACTTTAATGACTGACCAGCTGGCCAGGAATGTGACTCCAACATATCAACAAGGCATATTTTAACCATTTAATAATACATAATGTTTCACAGTGACATTTACGCAGTATCGATGGCGATGCACAAGTTGCACAGATAATTCCTCCAGTCATTATCAGCAGAAAATACAGCTAAAAACCAAGAAGCTTTTGCCAGGCTTTGTTTTCTGCAAATCACCTTGGGGATAACTGTAGAAATGGCAATTAGAGAAAATATATAACAAAAGTTCAGCTCTGTCATCTCTGTAGAACTTTCTACCTGGCTCTGGTTCTAAAACACACAATTTCTGGGTTCTCTATACTAACTCACTTATAAATTATGGAAAAAAAAAAAAAACAGGTAGCAGATACTTTGGCTCCTACAAAGTTTTTAAAATACCTACAAGGTAATGATAGGTTCTTAGGATAGTTCAGACCAGAGAAGATCCCTGGGAGTCCAACCTCCTGCTCAAAGCAAGGTCACCTATGAAGCAGGTTACTCAGGGCTTTATCCAGCCTAGTTTTGAAAATCTCCACTGATGGAGACTGCACAACCTCTCTGGGCAACTCGTGCCACTGTTTGTTTCCCCTCATGGGGAAGACGTTTCTCCTTATATCCAGTCTGAACCTTTCTTGTTTCGTTATACACATGCTTTCTCTCATCAAGAGAGTACAAGAGGGATGTGGAGCTGCTGGAGAGAGTCCAGCGCAGGGCCACAAGGATGATCAGGGGCCTGGAACATCTGCCCTACGAGGAGAGGCTGAGGGAGCTGGGCCTGTTCAGCCTGGAGAAGAGAAGGCTGAGAGGGGATCTAATCAGTGTATATAAATACCTCAAGGGAGGGAGTGCAGAGGACGGTGATGGTCTCTTTTCACTGGTGGCCACTGACAGAACTAGAGGAAATGGCCGCAAACTGAAGCATCAAAAGTTCCACAGGAACTTAAGGAAAAATTCCTTAACAGTGAGGGTGACAGAGCACTGGAACAGGCTGCCCAGAGAGGTTGTGGAGTCTCCTTCTCTGGAGATCTTCAAAACCCGCTTGGACACAGTCCTGTGCCATGTGCTTTAGGTGACCCTGCGTGTGCAGGGGGGTTGGACTAGATGACCTCTAGAGGTCCCTTCCAACCCTAAGCATTCTATGATTCTCCCACAATACGGAATCACACAGAGAATGGATGAGGCCAGGAAGAGCCTCTGGAGATCCAAAACCCCTGCTCAAGCAGGATCACCAAGAGTAGGCAAATACCACCTCAGTAGCATTTAATACCGGAATATATTTAAGGGCAAAAATAGCACTGCAACACCTGACTTTTAGAGGGCCGTGGCATCTTTCCAATCCAGCTTCTTTGGTGCAATAACCAATGGGTTAAACAATGCAGAAGGATTAACAACATATGAACCCATTTCTGAGATTTTTTTTTTCCTAGTTACATTCTTACTGATGCTACTGATGTTCAGATGTTCTTCAGGGATAATTCTAAGCACAATTAACCCCTCAAGTATTTTTTAAAAAATACTGAAGTAACTTTCTTTGATATCCACCTAACAAACAGGAAACAGTATTTCATACAAAAATTCTATAGCAGACACATTCATACATTTTTAAATCCGTGAGCCCTGGAGCTCATGAAGCCTGCTTTCCTACAGTCTGTGTCTTGTCATTGACCCACCTCAAAAAATCATGAGCTCTATGATAAGGTATTCCCATACATAGCTGGAATAGTTATAAAACTTCCCAGCATCATCCATGCCAGTGCATTGATGTCTCAGTGTGACAGACTCTAGATGTCAATATCTTTCTTTCCTCACCTTGATCTGGTCTTGTTTTGTTGCTTTTGTTTTGTTTTGGCTGGGGGAGTGTTTGTTGATTGTTTGCTTGTTTTTTGTTTTGGGTAACTTGCTGAAATTAGCTTGTTAGTTGTTAGATGGGAAGTATTGGGGATGATGTGGAGCTCTGGAAAGGGAGGTGGTGCCTGGAGGCACACAGCTGTGCCACCTGTGCAGTTGTTGTATGTTTTAGTAGTAACTCATTAACTTTTGCCCAGAGCATGAGACTTTATCATTTCTTTGGATTTTCCACACTTAATTTAGGATAGTGCATAAAGAAAGAGGCAGATGCAACAGGTGATATAGAAGGAATCAGCTGGGCTGGCAGGAGAGCCCCTTGGAAGAAGGCAAGAAAATCTCCTCCCCTCATATTCCTATGGGAGGGGGGTTGAACAGGGCTGTGGATCTACATGACTCTTTGCTGGGAAACATGATCTGACCCCATAACATCAGCCCCTCTCACTAGACCTTCACTCCAGGAAACAGGTTGTGGCAGCGTGAGGCTCTCTGGATTTTCTCTACCCTCTTCCTTGTCATTGGCTTGTCAGGAGGATCAGGTGGGTGAGACTTCATACCCACTCATGGCCTTACCACCTCCTGCAGAAGCTGACTCATATGGAAGCCAATTAATCTCATCTGTGGCCTCACTTTAAATTCATCTGCCTTCACAAATTGATTTTTAAAGGGAAATTTCTGTTTTTTTCTGTGCTGGGTCCTGCAGACACGGACTATGTGTAAGGTCAAGACAGCCTCATAGCACCAATTTTGAGACTTTGCTCAGAGCTTTCCATAGGTTTGAGGAGGCACTCTGAGGGTGTCTTTACTACACATGTTGGCCAGCAGTGTTTCTAACGTTGTGGTGCTGTGGCTCCATGTGAGCTCCTGAGGAAGCAAAGTCCACAAATGAGCAGGAGAGAAGCAGGTTTGCCCTCTCCGGGCTGGTGAGCATCTGCTGCTGAGATAAACCCACCGGCTCCTGTATAAAATAGAAAATAAGACAGAGGTAAAAGAGAGTGAATATCCCTTCAGGGACTGTGTGGATTGAAATCCCACTCACCCACCAATCCCCACCTACCCCAAATTTTGTTGTTGTTGTTGTTGTTTCAGCCTTCTTGCAACTTTTGCTGAAGATTCAGGGGTGAAACTTCTATGGATCTTGCCACATTTGGATTTGATGGCCATGGTTGTGGAGCTGCTTTGGGGTTTTCACAGGGGGCACGCTATGCTCTGCAGTTTTGCTTCCCCAGAGATGAGGACCTGGGGGTGCAGGGCGATGTTCGGGTTCGGCTCAGCAGCTTTCCCGTGTGCCACCCATTTTCTCCTGCCTTTCCCCAAAAGAAGCTGCTGCTGATGCTGGGTGCCATCTAGTGGAATAAACTCATGCTCCTGGATGGGATGTTTGCTTGTACCAAGCAGCTCCGCATCATCCCATTTCGCTTTTCTCTGTGTGGTGCTGCTTTTACCGACAACATTACAAATATATATTCAAAGCTCCTCTTGTAACTGCACACTTTTACCTGCCCTATTGTAATTGCAGCTAGTTATGACTTATTTGTAGTGTGACAGCATCCGCAGGGCAAGATGTGAACTAGGGCTCTCCTGTGTGAGGTCCTGGCCAAAATGGAACAAAAATGTCGTGTCTGGTTATTTCCTACTGCTATTTCGCTTTGCTCTGGGGAATATAAATTCAGTCAATACAATGTAGGCACCAGGCAGTGTCCTGGTTATGAACTCTAGCAACCTAAAATTGTTTTACTCTTTTGTGGCTTTCAGTAACACTGCTCCTATTTAGCGTATTATGGATGATCTTAGTCATTCAGGTTCTTCATTGTAATTGGAAAAATGCTTAGTTCATTTGAAGTTTTTATGGTCAGGCCCATGTTTCCTAATGAATACCATTTTTCAGCCTTGCCTCTTGGCCTTGAAAAAAATATATATATTTACATTTAATTTTAAAAATACTCTAAAAATTCTCTTCAGTATTTTTCAGTTGCAAAGCGTATTTGTCCTGGCATTTCTCCCCCAGCTTGTGCTACCCGCTGCCCATAGTATATTGGCCAAGGTTGGCCCAGAGGTGCCTGTGCTGATTCCAGACCCTGCTGGTGGACCTCTGGCCCGATCTACTACTGCAGTCCCTGAGCAAAAGTGACCTTTATATTGATATCTTATGGAATACCTCTGTGTTTAACATTTCTCAGTGGCCAAAAGAAAAGCAATTTTTGCAGTGTTGTGTTGGCAATCCCCAAAATAAAAGCCAGCATAAAACATACACTTCCTTAAACCTCCTGGCCTTCATCCATTTCTGAATGAGCTGTTCCCGCTGTGCACAGCTAAGTGGACAGGATTACTCCTGACCCCCAAGTAAGTCCTCACCACAGTGCAAGCCCATCCATTTGGGACATATTGGCACAAGCCTCTATATATGCTTATAGGGATCAGAGGAAAATTTACTCCTTATTCCACTCCTGAATAATTTTGAATATGGGGAGCATGAATTTGCACACAAAAGCTTCTGTGCAGAGTTTGCACTTCTTCCCAAATCCGTATTGCATAAGCAGAGGAACTTGGCAAGTCGACCAAAGGAGCAATCAGATTGAGTTCTGCTCTTCCCACCCATGCCGCAGAGTGCTATAAAATAGTTCAGGCATCCCCAGCTAAACTGCCATTAACATCAGGAGAAGCCCCATGTGTGGAGTGAGAGCAAATTGCACGTTGGAGCTGCACAGAAGTGACAGCAAGAAGAACTTAGCCCCTGGTTCACTGCAAGAAGATTTTCAAAGTGATGTCTATAGATTACTCTGCAGAGTTCTCATAATGTTCCTACCTCCTTCTCTTACATGAGCTATTCATATGAGAGAGTTAACAGTCAATTAAAAAAAGGTCTATATACAAAACTAGCTGTCAAGGTCTTATGTACCATGTAATATGTTGAAAGATAACAAGGTTTTCTTTGCCCATGCTCTTATTTCCATGTTTACATTAGAAGGTAGGCAAGATTCTTATTTAATATTGTAGTTAAAAATGTATAAATATATATGTAGAGAAGTAGCATTGCTGTTGAAATCTTCCTTTTTGACAAAGCCTTTTCTGTTTTGTTTTGCTCTGGTTCATTTTATTGATCCACTTCTATAGCAGTCAAACATCTTTACAAATTGAGGAATTGTCTCTGCTTCAGTTTTCTCATCTGTGAAGCAAGGAGAAAAATATTGCTTACCATGCAGAGGCGATAAGTGATAATTGCCATGGAAAGTGCTGCATGATTTCACTCTCTAACATTTATAAACCAATAGCAGAGCCCACATTTTATTTTAGGAGTATTTTGAATAAAATCTGTTCTCAGCTAATTAAATGTTACTTGTAAGACCTGAATGTTTTCCCCCAACAATGATACATAGAAGCTGAAATAAGTCCTTATAAAAAGGTTTGCAATATGAAATTTGTTCCTAAAAGTAGAAAACTGTATCTTGCAGTTGGTGAAAAATCTGATATCGTTCCTCTGATCTTATCTGCCCTCCCCCTGCTGCTAGTAACCATTCCAACACTTTTCTTGTCTTGAGGTAGTTTATATTGTGAATTCAGGCACCTCTGCTGCACAACTTCATGCATCTTATGACAGACTATAAATAACATCCTTATGATCTGATATGCTTACTCTGTTGTATTTTGAGAATGGAATATTGGCCCTGGGAATGGGCAAACTTGATAGCTTGACTGTGGAGCCTGACCTTGAATCTTCTGGAGCGGCGTAGGGATCTTCCAGATGATTTTGCTGGAATTAGGATCAAGCCTTGATGGAGTTATTGGGCACTGGTTAAATCCTGTGCGTGTTTATTGCTTGGAGATATATATACATATATATCTACCTTTTCAATAAAAAAGCACCAGTATTTTATTAAGCAAAGGAGTTCCTTGGGTGTCACTAACTTTTAAGCAGGTTGAAAAGAACCTCAAAAACCTCAAAGGTCTATGCAGGACTCTGGTCTATGCTGGCAGGAGAAAGGAAAGGAAAATTCACTTCCTGGAGGAAACACATTTCAGCAACTCAACAGTATCCTGTTTCCCCAGAGGGTTCTCAATCCATTCTTCCATATTGGTCACTGCAGCAGAACATTTCTTGGTCAGTGATGTGAAATGCCACGTTCCTGTGTGGGCATAGGAATTCTTACTACATGTTTCTCATTTCCAGAGTAAACTGTGTTGTGGGTGGCCACCTTAGAACCCATGTATAATAATAATAATAAAGAATTGTCCCCTAATGGGTGGATTTGATATTAAGAATTAGAATAATGACTGCTGAGACTGGCTGGCACAGCGAAGGGGAAAATCTTGGTAACTAATAATTAGATGCAGTCGTTAGCAGTTTAACAGAGAATAACCCAGCAAACAACTTACTTTCCACTTTTACAAAAAAGTAAACAGGTCAATAACTTATGGTTCCTCAGTAAACTGAAGCATATTTTTAGAAAAGGAAGGATCAGAAAAAAAAAAATTGAGGCACACTCCTGTATAGCGTTTGTCGTGGCAGTGTCCCCTGCAAACAGAGGAAGGAATCCTCTTAAATTCTGTTCTCAAATAAAAAGCGTACTGTCACTGAATGCACACACGTTGCATGCCCCTCGTTGGTGGGAAGATCAGCCTAGATTTGGGAATTTTCTTGTGTCCTACATGGCCGATGAACATTTTCCATTTGCCTTCAGGCTTTATTCAGCCTCCAAACCACAGAAATCACCAGAAAGTGCACAGACATCCCAACAGTGACTGTCACCAAAACACGGCACTTTGGTCAGAGTTTCCTTCTTTATTCACACTCAATGAGTTCATGGACTTTGGACAGAAAAGGAAAATAAGGGTAGCTGAAGGAGAATGTGTAAAACTATAGTTTTAGCACAGCTGTATGGCAACTAACTGCTGACTTTGAAGCCCATACAATTGCTCTGCTTCCATATACGACCCTTCCAGAAATAAAAGTAAATGATGAAAGTTGTTCTGTAGGTGATACTTTTCAAAGTGTTTTTTTTTTTCTTCCCTTCTTTCCTCTCTTTCCTAATGTTCAAGATTTCAGCGGATTTCTTGCGAAAATAGGAATGAACACCAGGCATTTCCCCGGGGGCCTCATTTTTCCTGTGCCCGCTGTTGGGCTGTGGGGACACCCTGCAGTCTCAATTAGCATTTGCTGCTATGCAGGGATGCTGAGACTGTTCCGCCTGCTCCAACTCTTAGGGCGTTTTTGTTTCATTACGTTTCATTACGAGAAATGGGCACTGCATGTTGCAAAACACATCCTCAGCTGTGATGGGCCCCAGAATGAAGCTGGATTTGAGGCTTCTCTGAACCTGAAGCACTGGGTTCCTTGTGTTATTGGATTTATTTGGGACTGGGATCACATTGTCTCTGAGGAGCATCTAGCAACCCATACCAAAGCGCTTGGGTGGCTCACCCGGGCCTTTTCTTCCTTGCTGCATGGTTCTCTGAGCTCTGCACTTTCAGCGTCTGAAGCTGCTAGGCAAATTTAATGAGCTCATTATCTATTTTTATCCCCAAATGGTTGTTCTGCTTCATTTTGGAGTTCAGAACATATGGGTAAGGGAGTGGGGAGATTTAGGAAACGCAAGAAAAGACCTTTGGGTAGAGAAAGGATGCTACAGCCAGTGCACTGCTTCACTTTGTTTCCATCTCGAATGCCTCCAAGTCCCAGGCTGTGTTCAAGAAAGGCATTCCCAGTGCCAGGGCCATGCCCAGCACTGGATATGCATGGGCACTGTGTTGAGGTCCTGGCAAATATATCTCAAGGGAATACAGCAAAACCGAGGACAGTGACAGATGCCAGAGTTTGGGGCAGTCTTTCAATGTTCAAAGGCTCTGAGACTTTTCTAAAAAAAAAAAAACTTTTTTTTTAATGTTTGTGTATCATTCACAGTTATGAAGTAAAATTAGAGAGGCCACTGGGATTTACAAGGCAGGTAGGGCTTTTCTTGCCAAGGTAAACCCTAAGGGAGTCTGTTTATGGAAAAAAAATGGTATAACTCCGGGCTGATAGCTCAGATTGTGTCCATACCAGCACTTTCCCATTAAACTTCTGTTTGAGGAATGACTCACTACAAGTTTGGAAAAAATGACACAGAAATAGGACAGGTTGCTTTCCTGTGTCCCACACATGAGAACAAGCTACAGAAATGAGAGGATCTTCCATATAGAGTTGTGAAGATAAAATGTACACCCCACTTCAAAAGTGAGCCTTTCTTCTTACATATGTAAATGAGGTTTACACATTTCTGGCATACTTGAAGAGATACGGCAGCATTTTGTTCCTCTAAATAAGCAGAGCATTTTACAACCCACTTTTAAATTGTATCTAAAATCAGATTAATTGCAGTAGCACTATAGATATGGCAATAATGACACTGCTAAATTATGCCTTTTTTCTTTTTATCTGATGAAACCATGGTGTATGCGGGGACAGGGTCATTAAAAAGCAGTGTGTTTCAGGACTCTTGAGAACGTACACACAGCTCTCCGAGATCTCCTTACGCTGTTGACATGAGGTGATACAAGATTTGTTCAAAGAGTCTTCCGAAGAGAGAGACTACTGAGTCATTCTACCTTTATCTGAACCCAATAACACAAACCGTTAGCTTAGTTCAGAGCACAAGCCCAAGTATCAATCTCCTGCCCCAATTAAGAGTGTGACTGAGCAGCCAGTGAAGTCTTATTGCAAGGAAACATTTTTACTGGCTCCAGAGATCACACCTGCATCACATTTGAAGTACTAATAATCCCATGCTGCTCTCTGCAGGCATCATATTCAGGTGCTATATTTTTATTAGAGATTGTAAGCCAGACGAGGTCAACTCGATGGAAAACTCTAAGGTTTCATCACAAACATCCTTTTCTGCTGACTGCCAGAATCACCATGAAGAACTATGTGATGGAGGGCACCTATGCTCCAGAGTAGCGATCAGAAGGGATCCATGTTCAAACTAATCTCCTAATCTTTATATTTGTAAGAAAAAATTAACCATTGCAAATAGATTTAGCACTATTTTACTTCTTAAAAATAAAGAAGCCTTTTTTTTAATAGGTATGTCTAACACCAGACAGGACTCGTTGCTGTTCGGCTCTTCCGTGTTCATTTGTAAACATCTCAGTGTTTGTTAGGCTGTTTCTATTCAACCTGTATTTTTCCTCCACCTATTGTAGATATCTGATCTTCCCATAGCTACCATCATGGCACAGAAGCTCAATAATTCCATCCACCCTTCTTGCTATCATTCTTTTTTTTTTTTTTTCTGGAATTCTCTTTTGTGAATAACTGGACATGAAATCCTGCTAAGTTCTGTGAGTTACCTCATGCCTTAAGTACCTCTAAAATAAGTCCTGGCAGAAAAAAAAAAAAAAAGCCTAGTTAGAGCAAAATAAAACTATATGAGTATGAGAAAATTACTTTGGAGTGGTTCTGTTTATCACCTGAATGCTATCACCTCTCTGACTTCTTAAGGGAGTAGATATGACTCCAGGAACAATTTAAACAAAAAAACATGCAGCAAAAATCCCTTCTGTCATTTATGATTTAGAGGGGTCACATGAAAAGCATGATAATGCCGTCATTTAAAAAAATGATGCTACCGGTATCTAAGGCCCATTTCCACTGTTTGCTTACTCAGGGAAACCAAGAGATTTTGATCATTGGCTTGCTGACCTCCAGCCTGGATTACTGTGACTCTTAGCTCCGTACTAGTCTCTGCTGGAGTTTTAAATCACTTTTGTAGAACTTCACTAGAAAGAGAAACTTGTGCCATCATTTTACACAATTCGCAGGGGAACTTTGCAGTTTCTTTTCTGAGAAGTGATTGATTTTAAATTGGTATTAGAATTTTGTAAGATTTTGCAGGTCTAGTACCAAATATTACATTGATAGATGCTTGACAAACACACATGAGCTATAATCAAATAGGCCCCTGAGCTCATACTGTTGGCTGCATCTGACTGGATTGCCAAATCGGGGATAAATGTCTTTTAGATTTAGTTTTTGTCCTCTATACTTTAAATCCAGGAAATCGATATTTCTCTGGACAAAATGTGAGGTGAGCTCTGTTGTTTTTAAGAAGAGCTGATAGATCTGAGCATACCTGCAGATGAGATAAATCACTTCAAATTGCTTTCATTACCTACCTCTACTTTTAATCATTGAGAAGTGCTAAAAGGAAAATATGTGTATGTGTGAATGTATGCATTAAATATTTAATAGAGAATGAACCTGAACAGAAGAGCCTTCCTAATCTATTTAAGCACTTATATTAGAATTCAGGGAGGGATACTTTTAGTTGCATCTTCTGACAATCTAATTTCCTGATTATCTGTTCTGGCAAGTCTTTGATTCCCATCAGTACTGTACATTATTCTATCTCCCTATGAGTCTCTGTGGGGCTAGGTATCTCCTGGGAAGCAATTCTCTTAATGGCACCTGTCTCCTCTCCTCCTTTTCGAATACTGAAATAAACAAGTTATTTAATCCTTTAAGGATGCTGTTTCCTTCCTCCAGAAATGGTATTCCTACTTCTTGGATATGTCTCCCTCTTCTCCAAGTCAATATCTATGGTTCTTTGTTCACTTGTAAACATATATCTTTAACTTATTTTTATCTCTTTTAATTAAATATTTCTCCAGATCATTTTTTATCATATGTCAAAAACTGTTAAGTATTATAGCATATACAGATCTTTATATTATTTCCAAAAGAAACTCTATCCAAATATATGAATCTGTATTGGAAATTAAAAGAAAAAGTTATTAAAACAAATGCTAGCACTAACAGAAAAACAGCCCATACCATATCCCAAACTTTAACATTTTTCAGTTACAAGCTTTTTCCATCTGGCATTGTAAAATATTTTTCCTGGTATTCTTGAAGTAAAAAGAGTCTCTCCCTCAAAAACAGTGCAAAAATTCTAAGGTTTCTTAAGTTGCATTTGAAATGCTTAATATAGAACACGTCATGTTTGCACTCAGTGGGACATTCAGTGTCATGAAGTCTCTGAGGGAAATTGGTCTTCTTTAAAATAAAAAAAAAATCAGGAGAGAGAACAAACAGATGTAGAAATTCCAGCAAAAAATAATACAGTCAGTTTAAAACTAGTTCCTTATTACTCGTGGTATTTTCTTAAGGTCAAATATAGGCAACCTAGTGTGATTGATTAGTCTGGCTTTTTCTAACATAGATATTCTGATCAAAATTACAAATGAAAATGATATGGTAGATGCTGTGCTAATTGCACTCTGCTTATTTGGAATTTTTTAAGGGAGACCTTTTGGCATGAAACTTAACCTAAGTTTTTAGTTTACTGGTTCAATAATGTTTTGTGAATTGGAACTGTAAGGGTGAAAGACAAAACTATTCCCTGCCTAATGCTACTGCCAATTCTGTGTGCTGGAATTATTGCCTTATTTAGAACAATTTAACACCTTTTGCTTCAGTAAGCGTCATCTTAACATGGAAGAGTTTATGCAGCACCTGCTCTGTCTTCCATCTGGCCTAAAACAACACTAATATCCCCTTCTTTCCCAGTCTTTAAAATCAATCATTTTAAAAGAGGGAAGAAAGAACAGTAAACCTCTAATAAGGCCTTGCCTTGACATTTCTTTGGCTTGACACGAAGGTGAAGTTTGTTTAGTGCAGTATATAGATGTGGTGGACCTAGTTCTTCATGCAAACTGAATTATAGAAGATATATAGACTACCTTCAAAATAACCCATTTCCAAGCCAACATCCTGCACAAATGAGCTCACAAGGGGAAAGTTCAAATCAAAACAAGGCCTAATTATAAGCATCTGAGGGAAGTACTGACTTTTTGGAGAGGCTGAGATGGCCTATAAAACTGATTGGTCCAAGACAAAAAATATTTAAGAATTTTAAGCAGGGTGTCTGGGAGAAAGAAGAAAGGGTGTAGCTTTGAGGGGCTGTAGTTTCTCAGAGGTTACATGGTTCTCAGAAAGTTGGTGAGTCAGACTAGACTCAGATGCCACATATGCAGTGCTTGAAAAATTGGGAACTGTGTTTTTTCTGACTCCTCTAAGGCATTTTTGTTGCGAAGGAGTAAAGATCCAGGGGAGTATGAGTCCTAGTCTTAGGAGTGTGTCATGGTGAGCCACAGCGAGAGATATTTGGATAGGACTAAAAGCTTTCCTGGTGAAAGAATGGTAGAGGCCTGGCCAGAACTGCCTAGAGCAGCTGTGTGGGCACTCACCTCCTCCTGTCTGCTCTGTCCTTGGTGTGATAAAATAGGCCTGTAAAGAGTCTGCTCTAGGCTGGGAGGGTCGATAGGAAAGCCAGGGATTTCTCAGAGATGAGGGACAGCTACAACAGGGACAGATGGCCTCTAAGCCCTTCTTATGCTCCTCAGAGCCTGAGCAAACTCAGCTCTTCTGAAGTTGGAATCTGCACTGCCATGGAGACCTCTTTCAAGATTTTTAAATCATACACCTCCAGACAATATGTAATTCCATCAGTCAGCTTTTGTATCTGCGCATTTATCAAAAGATTTTGATGCAAACAAACAAGATTTTCTTACAACAGAATTTTCCCAGCCATTCTGCACAATTTAAGAACTAGTTTGCTAGTTGCAATTAAAATTTTTCCACAGAGAGATATCAGAGGAAGTAAAGATGAGATTGCTTTTTTGTCTGCAGCAGAGCTCATTTCTGTTAGACTGAATGGAGGTCTCTTCCTTTGGACTTGTGTTTCACCTTAGCAGCTACCAAATTTGGTATGTGCAGCATTTCTCATTGCATTATGATTTTCCTCTTCTGAAAGATGATTCAGTGAGCAGAACTGACAGGACTTGTCTGGGCTCTGCTCTGTATTATTGGATGTAATTGGTATGTCTGTCCCTTAGCTCCACTTGTGTTATCTGGAGCATTACAGGTTTGAATTCTTGCAGTTTGTCTAATCTGTTTATTTGGGGATGATATTTTCCCCTCTATTTGTAATATTTTGTGCTGCTTCTTACCATGAGTAAAAGAACAACAACTAAATAATTCCTGTGACAAATACTGAAGTACTTTTTTTCCCTCATAAGCATTTTATTTTGCTTGATTTACTGTCTTCCTCCTGCACCGAGAGCATACATTGTGCTGCAGTATACCTCTCTGTTGAGGTAATCAAGAAAGGCTAAAATCAAACAGATTAAGTCTTTACAAGAATAGCTGACTTGAACCTTAAGTAGATAATGCACACTGTAGCATAATGCATAAGCTTAAAAAGATCCAGAATAAGTTATAGCGCTATTCTTATTTTGAAAATGAAATTTTGTATCTGCTGTTAATAGGAGTTCAGTATGACAGTTGCATCTTCTCCTATCTATAAATTTCTAAAATGATCTCAGATTTCCAATAAAGAACTCTTTATTGTTAATCACTCTGAAGGAAAAAATAATAAAAAGATATTGTTATATTTAAGCAGTAGCTGTTTTAGGTGACATTTTTCATGTGCTTTCTTAGCCTTCTACGATGAGATGACTAGCTGGGTTGATGAGGGGAGGGCAATGGATGTTGTCTGTCTTGACTTCAACAAGACTTTTGGCACTCCCCTAACATCCTCATGGGAAAGTGTGGGTCAGATGAGTGGACAGTGAGTTGGACTGAGAATTGGCTGGATGGCAGAGCTCAGAGGGTTGTGATCACTTCTGCAGAGTCTAATTCAAGGCCTGTAGCAAGTGTTGCCCAGGAGCTAGTATTAAGTCCTGACTTGTTCAACTTACTCATCAATGACTTGGATGTAGGGACAGGGTGCAACCCCAGCAAGTTTGCTGATGATACAGAGTTGGGAGCAGTGGCTGATGCACTGGAGGGATGTGCTGCCCATCAGAGGGACTTGGACAGGCTGGAGAAATGGGCAGAGAGGAACCTCATGAGGTTCAACAAAGGCAAATGCAAGGTCTTGCACCTAGGAATAACCTCCCTAGGTACAGTACAACCACCTGTCCAGGCTGAGGGCTGATCTGTGCTGCTGGAAGGCAGCGCTACGGAGAAAGACCTGGGAGTCCTGGTGGGCAACAAGATGACCATGAGTCAGCAATGTGCCCTTGTGGTCAGGAAGGCCAGCGATATCCTGGGGAGCGTTAGGAAGTACATTACCAGCAGATCTAGGGAGGTGATCCTCCCCCTCTGCTCAGCCCTGATGAAGCCACACCTGGAACATCGTGTGCAGTTCTGAGCTCCCCAGTACAACAGAAATGTGGAGCTACTGGAGAGAGTCCAGCGTAGGGCTACAAAGATAGTTAGGGGACTGCAGCATCTCTCCTATGAGGAGAAGCTGAGAGAGATGGGTCTGTTTAGTCCAGAGAAGATGATACTGATGGGGAAACTTTATCAATGTGTTTAAATACCTTGAGGGAAGATGTCAAGATGATGGGACCAGACTATTTTCAGTGGTGGCCAGAGGCAGGATAACAGGCTGTTGCAGTTTGAAGGAGGGCTAATTTGATAAGAGGTGAATCCCCATGCATTCCGTCTGATCCTCAGAGGTTAGAGGGACTGGAGGTGGCTGGACTTACTCTTAACGGAGGTATCAAAAACCATGGTAGCTATAGGCCCAACTCTGGCAGCACTGAATTCACAAAGTTTGTCAACTGTAGGTCCAGCTGCCTTCAAAACAAGTGATCGAGTTCATGAATAGTATGATTTATTCAGATGCAACTATTTCAAATAGTATGATTTATTCAAAAGCAGATTTCGGATGTCAGTGCAGTGTTCAGCTGGACAGTGCAAGATGTCAGGGCAGTGTAGTGTCTCTACTACAGCATGGGTTCTTAGTTCTAATGTATAAAGATGATGGGAGAGGACTCTCAACCTTGTGGAGTCTCCTCAGGCGTCATCCCTGGGGAGGAGTCCAAGGGGAGGAAAAGGGTTCAGCCTGTCAGCCCATCCAGAAGTAAGGATGAAATCTTCCCTCAAACTTCTTCCCTCCTTAGTTCACCTTTTATATATATATATTTTCACATTTAGTGGAGTTTGACTGACTATAGTCATTTACTTTTGTTATTCATTGGTGAAAAAGTCTCTTGCATTCATTGAAAGATACAGTCAATTGAAAATCTCGAAAGCATTTTCAGTGAGGAGCGGTCATATCTTGGAGGAGGGTAACTTTTGGGATGGAGGTGTGTGTTGGCATTTTAATGGGGTTATAAGGAATAGAGTTCAAGCAAAGTTCGTCTGAAATGTGTGATTTGCCACCTTTCTGGCTCAGCACTGGACATCTTATTGTATATCTCCCATTGGGGAGCTACTGTGCGGCTTATCGGCTGCCCAGCACAGCGAGTACAGCAGAGTTTGTCCACGATGTCTTCACTCTGCTCTGCCCTCCGTTACTCCCCTTTGCAGCCCATAGGAGGGCAGATTGTGTTGCCTAAGGAACCATGGAGGAGCAGAGTCCCTCCACACCAGCCATCCTGGAAGTGGCAACTGTGTGTCACCCCAAGCAAGCTTCTGTAATGCTAAAACTTCTGCTAGGCCCTAGTTTTTCTCCAAGTTCCCCCTTTTCAAGCAATTTTTCCACAGAGCCAATGGTCACAAATTGAAACACAGGAAGTTCCGCCTGAATGTGTAGAAAAAAAATCTTGACTGTGAGAGTGACAGAGCCCTGGAACAGGCTGCCCAGAGAGGTTGTGGATTCTCCTTCTCTGGAGATCTTCCAATCCTTCCTGGATGCCGCCCTGTGCCACATGCTCTAGGTGACCCTGCTTGAGCAGCGGGGTTGGACGAGTTGATCTCCAGAGGTCTCTTCCAACCTCAACCATTCTGTGATTCTATGTGGGCATAAACTATCTCAATTCCCTGGGGTGGATTCAGACCTGAAGAACTGATGCCTCAGCGAACCGCTCTTGCCTCTCTAGATTTCTAATGGATCTCTTCTGTATCAAACCTGCAATTGCAAGCACTTTGTTTAATCAGTCCCACAGACCACTTTCCAGTGGCCTCACAGACATTATGGGTTATTATTTATAATCATGGATGTCTGCTTCCTAGCAGGAGAGCAGAGGTAGCTATTCATAGCAGAGGTGTGATGGAAGGGGGAATACTGTAAGCATTAGTACTGCACCATATTGCAGACCTGGAGGTCTGCCCTCCCTTGCTTAGGTTCTGACATGTTTCTAGCCTACCTTTGGGTAAGAACTCACAGGATAAGCTATTTTCTTCACCTGTGAGAGAATGGACCAAATCTGTTTCCAAACAACCTTCTTGCTGCTGTAACAGCATGCTGTAACATTTGCTGTAACAAACCCAACGCAGTGGGAATGAGCAGTGAAGGGAGATCTTGCCTGAGGGAGATTCTTTTCCCTATCATCTCTCTCTGTAGATGATATCGACCTCAAATTCTTTGTTATTCCTACCTACAGACCAGTGATGATGTATCCTTCATATTCGAAAGAGTTTGAAATCTGCTAATGAGGCGTACTGTGTAAGGGTGTTGTTAGTGTTCCTGTTTGTTGAATATTACTATACCCAGCAATGTGACTGCACGGAATATGTAATTATTTGTGCTGAGTATAAATACCATCAAGGAAATGGAAGAATTTGTTGTCTGTGATATGATAAAGTGACATTATGCTGCCCTGACATTTTCAAAAATAGGCCCTTTTTCTATATTGAGTTTGCTATGTCTCAGTGATGCTATGCTAAAAAATTAAGGTAATGGATGAAAGTAAAAAAAGTATTTCATTTTTACTTTCTTAAAGATTGAGATGTCTAATACTAATAGGGGTGTCTGTTTTTATTTGTTTCCTTTGTGGAAACCAGGCAGCATAGCAGTTGTTATAGAGATGCTAAACTGACAAAGAAAAATTATTAGACCAAAAAGCCATGGGATAAAGAAGATGAAATTATACTTTTCTTGAGGAATTATATTTCAAAACCATAGTTATTTTTTATCCTTTGTGAATTTAAAAGTTGTGATAAAAATAATTACTTTGTTTACCATCCCTTGACTTAAGGCCTAGGCAAGTCAGTGGTATAATTGACCTGTTTAAATTTTCAAGAATCAGAATTTGTCAATTAAATGCTTGATCTTACCAACTCTTGCTACTATGTAGTTATTGCTATATGATAAAAACTCTACTGAAATCCAATACTAAATGTTAGATTATATGAGCTGAGACATACTTTAGGGGGCATGGTGGATTTCTAAAGGAGGAATTCATCAGCTTAAAACGGGACATTCTTGGAGTTGAAATCTTGTGTTTCTCTTTTTGCAGGGATCCCCAGAACTTGTATCCCCCTGAGGTCAGCAATGCAAAGCTTCAGTATGCTGGTTGGGGTCCAAAAGGGCAACAGCTGGTAAGAGAAAGTGCAAATGTTAAAATGAATTTCTAGAACATGCCACTGTTATTTTGAAGTAAAGAAAGAATAGTCCTTTTCTTAACCAGTTTCTTGAAACCTGACTGACAGCTTTATGATTTACGAAAACTCTATCTGCAGTATTGAAATATTTAAGCAATATGAACCCTGTGGTGGCAAAATCTTTGCTGGTGGGTGTTATGTAGCCTGTTTTGGCATACTAGAAATGTCAATATTAAACAGTTATGTTAATTAGAACTATCCTGCGTGTATATCCATGCTAGATTTGCCCTTATCTCATCCTATGTGCATCAAATCTCTTCAAGGGGCTTTATGCTTCAGTAAAAAAAAAGGATTTTTTTAGCTCTGGCATCTGTAAGGAGCTTGTTTTATCAAGTCATTTACTTATCACATTGCCAAATATATGAACTCATTGCAAAATAGTTGTGTCAAAAAGTGTAGAAAAAGCACACTTTATGAACAGCTGTTTGAGATCACACACCTACTCCCAAAGCAGGACATAACCTTATAATAGACAGTATGCTTTAGTTGGTATACTGTTGGTTCACAAATGGGTTTTCAAACTTCCAAATCTGAAACAAGAGATTTCTTATTTATTTATTTATTTTTATTAGCATACCCTTGTGGAGACTGTGACTGTCCAGAATTAATTTGTCCTGAATTTGCCCTGTAGTTTTTGGCAAAGTTCAGAGAAGTAAATGTGCCTTTCTGGAGGGAGCCACTGTGTTTCATGCAGCCTTTCATTCTGCAACAATCCTGAAATCTCCAATGTTTTTTTTCCCTTGGCCGCTGCCATCTTAGATTTTTGTGTTATCAGAGCAAGGATTCCTTGGACAAATTCCCTGTCTTCATTTCCTGTTGCAAAACCAATAATCTCGTTCTGTTGGAACAAGATTTGTGCAGATTTTATATCGAAACATAAGCTTTGAAAATGGCCAGGAGATTTTGCATGTTTCTCCTGTCCCTTTCCAAGCAACAATCCCTTGGGGATTTTTGCTTTGTGCCATTAACCAAGTAGTTTTCAAAGTCAATGGTTCAAGAAACTGCAATAGCAGACATTATTGTTGCCAGTCTGCAAGTCAAGCTGGAGGACAGGTAAGAGACACAGCCAGGGAGGTCTCTGCTCTGCTCCATTGGAAAAATTGGACTTGAGCCCCATAGCAGTCTTAAACCCAACAGATGTGACAATGCAGCGGCCTTTGCCTTTTTGCAAAATGACTTCTAAGAACTCATTTTTTTCTCACTGCAGTGTCCTGCTTTCCACTTTTATGTGTGCCATTACAAATTCCTTAGTCTTTCTTAGGAGAAGAAAGGTCTTCCTTTTACTCCCAGTTTGATTCTTTAATCCTAAAATAATAGATACTTCTTTGCATTGATTTTTATTGAGAATGGAGTAAGAACTTTAATTCCAAAAGGCATTGAGTTTGGTCCATATCTGTTCTGTGGATCACCTGGTAGATGTTAAGTAACTTTGAACATTCTGCCTGCTGTTGAATTTTTGTTCAGCGAGGATGATACTGAGTGCAAAGGTAGGGAAAAACAAAGGTCTTCCTAAACTTGACAGTGTGAATGTTCATGTGCTGAACATAGACTGTAGGTTGTGTTGCAGGAGAAGAAGAAAAATGTCAAGTAGGATCGAGAGGAGTAACAGGATAGGGACTATCAAAGTTGGCATTGGAGAGTTTTAGAGTGGCCCTACCAGTGCCCTAAGTGACATGAGTATCTGCATATTGTGGTACTGCCAAGGTTGCTGATAGGGAAGCTTCCTTCCAGCACACAATCTGAGATCCCACTTTACACGGCATTTCCCCAGAAAAGGGGGAGGAGAAGGTATGGAATCACCTTGAACATACCACAGTTTTCAGGAAATTAAAACCTTCCCCTTGAAACCTCCTGATTTATTCTACTCTGGCAAAACAGAGATCTCCTTTGTGGATTTTTCTTCCTCGTTCCTAAAAGAAGTTCTGGTCACTATGTCTGACCTCTTTCTTTCTTGCATGTCTAAGCACTCAAAAAAATGTCTGAAACAGAAACGGTCTGAGTGATCTGCGTTTTTTGGTGATTAAGAACAAACAGTGAAACTTTCCCAGGAGCAATCTTCCTTTTATCTTGTTTTCTATTGTCTTTACTCATTAAATTATATGCCAATTTTTAGCTTATGAACTCCTCAGAGCATTGTTCTTGACTTCTTACTTTCCTGCAGAATGCCACACACGGCAGCAGAGCTGTATGAATAACAGCAGATATTGGAATTAAGAAAAACTATGTCAGAAGATCAGAATATGAAAAAAAAAATCCCTTCTGACACCTCAAAACAATGCTTCAGCCCTTCTCAGATTTTAGCTCAAGTCATAGCAGACAAAGCTGGTGTATGATTTGGACTTTTATCCGTATGAGTTTCAGAGTCAATAGAAAGAGAGCCAATAAGTTTAGTAGAACAGGGAACGTGTTTCCTAAACGTAGCTCTTACCAGAGGGCCCCTTCCTCTCTCTTGTCCTATGCCAGGAGCCACCATTAATTCCTCTGTAGAATGAGGGAAAACCTCTGGTAAATCAGAATAGCAGTGTGATTTATTCACTTTTTGTGTGTGCAAATGGCTATGCAAGAGAGTGAAAAATCCAGCCCTTCCACTGTGCACTCACTGCCCTTTAGTACTTAGTATCAGCTCCCAGGCTCTGTCCTGGTGTGGTAGTAACCACATAGTGTTTAGTGCTTTTATTTCCTTCAAATAATTTGTATGATACTTTCTGGATATATGAGGATGTCAGTGTCATGATAGGATTGCAAAAGAGTGTTATACTGTGTCTTTGCCCTGTATGTTCTGTGTATGCTTACCTTGGAAAATCCTTAATTCTCCTCTCTTTTCTGATCTTGGCATCAGTGGCCCTTCAGCTACCCAGTTTCCTAGAGTTTCAATTCCACTACAGAAACTTCTGGTAATCTTTTCTTCCTGGACTATAAGACTGTTTCTAGCACATATCCATAGCTGAAGTGCTCAAAGAGCCCCAAAATGCCTAAGTTGTTCAGGCTAGTTTTTATCTATTTCCCCAAATGAATACCTCCAGTTTTGCAATGTTTACTTCAAGGACAAACTTTATGCGTACATCACGCTGTTGTCATAAATAAGGCACAAACAACAGAGTCACCCTAATTATGTGCGTTGAATATTTGGCTGCATTGACGAGATTAAAGTGCTGTTCACAGGACTGCTAAATTTCAGTACAAATGATGCTAATGCCAAGACTGACACGTCAGATGCCAAAGGAAGCAATTTTGCAGAATTCTCTAGGCAACCTCTCCCACAGATTATATTATTTATTCCCCAGGAAAGAGAAACATGTTATTGTGTTTCTCTTGGCCAGTCAGTCTTTTACTGTTCTCACTATTTAATGAAATCACCCAAAACAATCAGGAAAAAGTTTATAGTTGTACCTATTTGCCAAAAGCTTTTTATGGGCTTGCATTTTTTACAAACCCGTGGAAGGGTCAAAATGGGATCCTCCTGTGTTCCTACAGAATAAGCCTTTTCAAATGTTAACATTTGGGGCAGCAACTACCTTTTATTTTTTTAGATTATGCAGCAATCAAGTGTATAATTGGTTCTAAAGTAATAGAAGTTATGTTTCACAGCAGGTGTAGAAGTTTCATTAAGAAATCTCAATTTCAATAAAATGCAAATACCAGGGAAAAGGAGGAGCAAGTGAATCAGCTCTAGCATGTTAGGGCTTTGCAGGTGCCCTCAAACAATGAATGCTAATGCTGGCAACAGCTTGTTGTTATACATATTGCTGTAAATCAAATGTGTTGCAATTTAGAGAAATGTTGGAATTCATTTGTGTATAAAAACGTGGATGATGGATCTTGCTGCACAGGGTGAGAACCTACCCATTTAATTTGCTTTTATCAAATTGCTTCAACACTGCAGCATGGTGCCTTGCTAACTGTGGCATCTAGATGTGAAAAGCTGGTTAAATGATGACACCTGGAGCTAAACTGGAGTGCTCCTCTAATTGGCAGGGTTTTGCCTGCCTTACCCATGCCAGCCTAGTCCTATGCAGAAGGGCTGAGCAGATACTAAGGCAGGAGGACTGGTTTGCACGGCTGTACTGACTCATCCCTTCTTGTTTCTCATCCAGCAGGGCCTTTGCTCTGCTGCAGGTATAATTGCTATAGGTCTAATTGTTTCCAGCTTCATTTCATAGATTTGGCGTCATTATTTTTTAAGCTGCTGTTCTCTCACCTTTTCTTTTGCAAGGACAGCGGAATCAATATCTAGCTGCAGCCTGCTGTACGTAATCATTCTGCTTTGGTTATGCTGCTAGTTAGAAAGAAGGACAGGTTCTTCCTTCCTCCTCACAGTATGTACCCTTAAAATGGAGAGGAGCATTCCGAGTTAGCTGACAGCTTTCTTCAGACTTTTCTGTTCTGGGAAAAGCAAGGGGTTTGGAATAATAATGTATATTCTCATGCTGTTTCCTGGCAGTTGAATATGAGGGTCTAAGAAGCCCCCAGTGAGATATATTACATGTAAGCTGAATACCTGGACAAGTCAGTTTTTGTCTCAGCCCCCTGCTGCCCCTCACTCCCATCACCATTTATTTCAGAGGAGTCTCTGCTCCTTGGTTACAGTGCCTGTAGTCCCCTATTTTTTATTTTTGGCCATGCTTTTCATTTCTTTTGACATTATAGCAGGTACGTGTATTCAGTCCTCGTTCACCAGGGGGAATCTTTGGCACATTGATATAGTCATATTTGCTGAAAATGAATGTATCCTGTTCCCTTTCAGCATTCTGGGTTCTAGTTTCACAACTAGCAACAGAGACAAGTACAAAAAGAACTACTGCTACGATATATATGTCACCGAAAAAAATATGCATGATTATTCTAAATAAACTGGTGCTATTTTTGTGGATATGAAAGTTTGTAAGGTAAAAATGGGGCTTTGATAATATGCCACTGAAGCTTTCCCAATCAATCCAAAATATTTAATACCCTAAAAAATTGAATGTAAGAGGCATAGGATGATGTGTTTAGGGCATCATGCCTAGAGGTCAGACAGTCTGATTCAGTGTTGTGCCATTAACTTCCTGTGCCACTTCATACAAGTCACTTAAGATTTTGAGGAGGGCAATATATAACTTGCAGTAAACTTACACAATTAATACTTTAAATATTGTGGACATTTACACCCTTCACTAAGGAAATAGAGTCTGTACCTGTAAGAGATACATAGTGTTGATGGATTTGCTAGGTGAGAACTCTTTCCTTTTTGTTACAAAACAAATCACTTTGTTGTTGCACTATAGTGCAAGTGCTGAATTATCTTTCATTACATGCTGCTGCATTTCATTACACACTACTGCAGTAGCCCAAAAGCAGAAAATTGCTGACAGTACAGTGTCCTACTGTAGAGTCCCACTGGGAAAAACAAACAAAAGCCCTTAAAAACCTTTAATGCAAATTGCAAGTATTTAATTAATGTCAACTGTAGTTTATGTGTACTAAATGTGCACTTCTTTGTTATTGACACTTTTCATTTCAAAGACCTAACCAGTAGAAAAGATGCACTTTATTTCCCTAGAACTCTGTATAAGGATTTTGAGCATCTCATAAAGCCATGGTTGGTGGATGCTGTTGGTTAAATACGTGCTTATGAAGTTACAACTGTAGTTCTTGCAAAGTTGTTAGTTTATGGTATAAAAGCTTCAAAGAGCAAAAATTCTATTCAAGCAATTAAATAGTATATAGGAGTTAACTTAATAGGTGTTGATGATTGCTACTCCTAAACATTATATTAAAGAGGGGAAGTCTTACTGAATAGTTCACCATCCAAGGACGCGTGATGTATAACAGGTGATGTAAAACAGAAGAACCCTGAATCCCAGTTGCTGGTCTTTATACTGAAAACTAACCCATGCTGTCTCCTTGCCAGACATTGTATAATGCAATAAAATATTTTAAATGAAACATTGTATCATCTCACATTAAATAATCTAATTTATAGTGATGTCCTACAAAACCATCAGTGATATTAGGTTACAGAATACAAGATAATCCATCAAGCAGAACTTAAAAGCAGAATCAGAGTTCCCTACTAAATGGTAAATTTACTGATACATACTTTAATGTAACAAGGCAGTTATAAATTAAAATAACCCCATTAGAATCTGGGGCAAGGAATTCCAAGCAGACATGGTTCTTTTTGTAGATGTGAAATAAACCCTCCTTTTTTATCTGAAGAATATAAAATAGGACAGCCTATTTTTCTTAAAACATGTGTATTTTAAATACCCAGAATCATGATAATTGCTTATTCAGATGGGCCTTGGAAGATTACAGGTGTGAATAGCCTGCTCACAGAATATAAGTGAAAATACACTGCATTTATAATGATACAATGTCAAAAATCTGAAAGAAACCTTACAGAAGCCTGAGAGGATTTGAATATATTTAAGGCTGGGAGCATCAAGACAAAAATCTCTTTCATGCTCAGTTTAAGAGGGGGGAAAAAACGGAGATGGTATTGGGATTATCACCACTATCATCACTCCTATAGGCCATTATAGGGAACTTTATCTTGCTTATTAGTTTTAGATTGTCTCTAAAGACCTTCAAATCTACAAGTTCTCATAAACTTTCTTGTTTTCCAACAAGAAGCCAGGCAAAACGTCCCTGTACTCTTAGCATAACCGAATGCACTAGACACACCACAATCATATGATTTAGTAAAAATGGCAGTCTTAGAAAAAAAAATGTTCCTAGGAATCAATTGCAACATACAGGCTTTATTATTCATCTGTTAAGCATGTTCTGTATTATTTGCAGATAATATGGTTACAAATACTTTCTGTAAATCATGTTGCTTAAAAAAAAAGAAAGAAAAGAAAGCACACTATTATAGAATCTCAGGATGGTTCGGGATTTGAAGGGATTTTTAGGGATCTAGTCCAATCCTCTGCACAAGCACAGCAGGCTGCTGCTGGTGGCATCCTATTGGGTTATCTCCAAGGATGAAGACCCCCACAACATCTCTGGGCAACCTGTTTCAGTGATCAACCGCTCTGCCCCAGCGCCAGCAAGAAGCCCCAGGGTTCCTGGAGTTGCAGCCATCTCTGTGGCACCAGACCTAGGGAGCTGTTTCTGCTCCCTGCACCCTGCATAAAAGCCTCTGATGCCCAAAGGTAGTTTCTCCAGTCAGTAATTGAGAAGATGCTAGAGCTTTCTGGAAATCCCGGATGCTCGTAGTTATCCTTAGCCAGCAGCAGCAGGGGAGCTGATATTTCTCAAGGAGTTCTCAGGAGTCCTCCAATGATCCAAGAAGAATTTCCTGGAAGATCCAGGAGCAGAACCTGGAAACTATTGGGCAAATTGCTATTTCTGTTGGATACTTCTGGGATAGCTAGGTAGACACTACTCTTTTAAATAGAAAATGCCTTTTTCATTTGAAGACATGAAGAAGTGTTTTTCCATTCCTTTTGGCTTCTTAGTTGGTATTCCTCCCTTTCTTAGTATTCCTCCCCTTGTTGATCCTGTGCAATTGAAAACAAAATTAAGTTTCTAATATTTATTTTACAATGACTATTAGATGTTTCCAAGATACCTGGCTAAAATCAAGAGATTTACACAATTTAAAAAAGGTGATTCTTTGTACTTTCTTTGCTAGATGTATAAACAAAGCTACCGAATATGGCAGTTTCATTTGTCTTTTATGGAATTATGACTGTTTTCCTTTGCAAAATCAATTACACTTCCGTTCATTACATTGATCTCAATGCTGTTAATCTCTTACACTACTGATATTAGATATGTACAAAGTTTCAATCTTGGATGAGGAGTCATGGATACTGTTTTGAAGTGTTGATGTATCAGTGTGATTTGTGCGTGCATCAACCTGCAGTGCTATATTCTCTGATTTTAGTGGACCCCCAGGGTGATTTCAGCTTCTTTGTGTTGAAAGCAGCCTTCTTTCAGAGTTGTTTTAATATTGGTGCGATCCTTATTTTGGTCTGAATGCCACCTTTGCCCTTCTGTAGGCAGAATAAGGCTGAACTGAAATAACTTGTGTCTATGTGTTGTGTGTCTTCAGGAATAGCTATGTCCTCTGAATTCTTGGCTTTGTAAGGAATGTGTTAGTTTCTCACTATGAAATGAAGTAAAGTTTAAATCCCTGAATGAAAATTTGAAACTGTAGCCTTCTCTGTTATTTATAAAGATGTGATTCTCTGTGCTGATCACATGGAAAAGTTTCAAGGGTTCATCAGTGATTTTGATGATGAAATTTGCTTTTATAAATAAAAGATATTAATTTAGAAATTTATTACTTCACTCCTCCATCATACTTTGTTATAAATCTCTTTTCTAAGTTGCAAAACTCAGCCATTTAGTGAGGAAGAATCAAAATCTCCTGAAGGTTTTTGTCTAACTTTCATTTTACCACCTATCAGAAGATATTTTGATAACAACTGTAAAAGTCTAATCAAAATGCTAGCTGTTATTATGTAAGTTCACTGGTGAGAACTGGCTTCACAGTTTTGTTACCATATTTGAAGAACTGATGAGAGCTGGCCTAATCATGTCATATGCATTAAGAACAATGCTTGTGACAGAATGCATTAAGGAAGCTAGCTGAACATCAAAGTTTGTGTTATATTTGATATTCCAAATAAAAGATTGGCAGAATATTCATTAACTAATGCATACTCAATCAGCAGCAAGCTTTAGAAGTGATGTTGAATTGATCACACATTTTTCTGTTGCAGTTGATGTAAAAATGATAATTGCAAAATGTCAAGACCTTTTCTGCACAATGTTTGCCAGGTTTCCTTGCTATCCTGAAGTAAAAAAGCAATTATCATATCTGCTTCAAAACGCAGCACAGGACAGGGATGGGCATGCTAATTTTGAGTAGTAAGGGCAAGTTTCAACTTGTAGCCCAAACAAAACAGCAGGGATTGTTTCTCTCTCTGGTCTCTTTCATTTTCAGTCTTCAGCTTCCAGGTTTCATATAGCAGTGGAAAAACAAAATTTATGTGAGAGGAGCTATGCTCAAAGTATTTAAAATGGAATTGGAGAGCAGCAGCAATTAAGGGTGATTGGAGAGATCTTTCTGCTTATGCATCTTTTCAGTAAGAGCTTGATCAGGCTCAGAAATATCTGTTAAAATATCTGTGGAATCCAGTGCAGAGGGTTGCAGGGCATTCTGAGAACCTGAAAAAATTGACAGGGAAGTTCATGATCTGACACTTCCACCCTTGATTTTCTGTTGCTTATTTCTTTAGTCTGTGTGATTCTGATGAAAGACAGTCTTGAAGTGAATATCCTTTTGTCTGTTGATGCCCCTGCCATTGTCGTGGAGGTTCATGTTGATATAAAAAGGAATAACTCCAAGTAATTCTCATGGAGCTGTTCTAACTATGTAAGGAGGGTAGAGAGATTATGTCCTCTAAGCGAGGTGCATCAAGTCGCATAATGCTAAACTTGCTCAAAATAAAATACTCAGTTTCTCATGTATAACTGTCAACTTCTACAGTACTATTCTCTGAATCCTCTCTATCAGAAAAAAGAATTGAGCATGGACTGAAAGACAGTTCCTCCTTATAATTATTGATTAATGCAGACTTGCTGTGGAAGTCCTGACAGGTCAAGTCTGGGTGCTTTGTAGAAGAGCAGGGGGGTGATAATAAGAATTTAAGAGCCTTCCTAATGGATTGTCAGTTTGTTAATATTTTATACAAACATTCTGTTGTACAACATCATTGTAATATAACGTCGTGTGCTCTGAAATTAACAACCTAATCAAAGTTGAAACACAGGCAGTTCCACCTCCATGTGAGGAAGAACTTCTTTCCTGTGAGGGTGACAGAGCCCTGGCACAGGCTGCCCAGAGAGGCTGTGGAGTCTCCTGCTCTGGAGATCTTCCAAACCCACCTGGATGCCACCCTGTGCCACGTGCTCTGGGTGTCCCTGCTGGAGCAGGGGCTTGGACTGGATGATCTCTAGAGGTCCCTTCCAACCTCAACCATTCTGTGGTTCTGTGATGCTGTGATTACATGCACCATGGATCCATTGACAGCTCTTAACAAGTTATTCCGTATAAGGAAAAGATAATATTTTGATACTTCCTGAACCAAACTGTTTGGGAAGTACCTCTGTCTATTTTTGAGGCTTTCTGTATGATATGTGGTAGACAAAATATACATACACTCATGTATGCATGTATATGTGTGTGTACATATATATATATATTTAAAATAAATATACAGTTCAGTGCCAGACATGAATCTTTTTTTCCTTCCTAGCATTGATCAAATAAATGAATAAAAGTGTTTAAAATTACAAGGAAGTGTCTTACACTGAAAAACAACAAGTTAAAATGTCCTTGGTTAGGGACTTTTCACAGGCACCCTTGATGGAAGAAAAAACTTATGGAAAGTGGGTAGACCCTTTAAATCTCAACTAACTTAGTTTCTAGCACTTAAGTTCCCATTTATACCCCAGGGAATGATGCAGTCTTGCTCCAAGTCTAGTTTTACTTCATGTATCTTTTTGCCCACATATATCCTCAGAGGACAAGAGGGGTAGGTAACTATTGTCTACATTTTTTGGTGTGATTAGGATTTAGGTGGAAGAATCCAAAGATTTAGACATGAGAAGGACTGTGAGCAACAGCTCTGGGGGGATAGCCATTGAACATTCCTTCTCCTGGGGTTGTGGCATCCTGCGGCAGCGCTAGAGGATTCTTGGAGATGGTGAGGGGCATGCATGAGGAAACTCACGTCCAGCCTATTGCTAGGGTGCTTCTAGCTAGGAGGACGATCCACTATCTGTTCCAAGCTTGCCTTCACCTTGCATTTTATATATTCATTCATTTCTATATGAAACTGCTGATGGTGTATCGATGGCTTCTGCTGTCATTGCTCTCAGGGGGCTAGATCAGATCTCGAGAGGATGAAGGCATCTCACCTTTTCTGTTGTCTCTTTATCCTCAGTGAAAGTGGTAGATACCTAATGAATCTGGGCTGGATTGATTTACTTTATTTGGAGTTGGAAGTATCCAGTGCTTTGTAAAAGCTGCTGGAGATGGTGAAGTCCTTGAAGTTAGACAGTCTTTACATCTTTAGTGGTTCCCGTGTCTCTCTGTTGGGTGTACTTAGCATCTAAGATGGCCCAGATCATCCCTTTGGAACCACGTATCTATTAAAGGCGACGGGAAGTCCTGCACAGTGTGAGGAAGAGTGGATTCCTGCCAGCACTGGCAAATGTACAGAGCAAGATACATATAAGAACTGCTTTCCTCTACTCTTTAACTGAAAAGGATTTTACAATAGCCATCCTTCAGCCTTTGGAGAAGGAAATGTAATGAGTTCAGGTAAGTGTCCTCTTGAAGACTGCTGTGACCCTGCAAGTAAATGGGCCACTTAGACATGCAGTGCATGGTAGAGCAAGACATCTTTTGGATCTCTTCTCTCTATCTTCATGATAAAGATTGTTTTATGGTTAAGGCACTGAAGTAACTCAAGCCGTCCAGGGTTGTGTCATGCTTTTGCCAGTCTTTTCCTATGTGACGTTTAAAATAGAATTTGGTTGCTGAAACATAGCACCTACAACACCTCAAATAAATCATATGAAATATATTTGGCCTCTAAGTCATATCCCAGAACAGTACAGATTTCCCGTATATCCTATTTGATATCTATCAGAAGATTTAAACACACAAAGGGGTTTAAAATGGCTCTAGATACCTGTTTTCAAGTTTCATCCTCAGTATCTCTGTCTCTTCCTTTTCTTGATTGAAAGAGGATAGTAGTACATATTTGTCCAATAAAATGATATGCCGTTGTGGAAGGGACTGTCCCTTCTGTGTAATTTTTCAACATCTAGAACAGTAAAATATCTGGATGCTTATAACTTTTACTGATTCTGCAAAATAAAAGAAGCATTTCTGTGAGACATACAGAATCCTAATAAGAATCTGCTACTTTATTTATTCTGCCAGAGTCCTGCCTCATATAAGCTGATGTGCCAGCAAACAGCCAACTTCTGCATGAGGCAAGGGGGGAAATGTATGGACATTAACGTTAAAAACATTAAAACCATTAAAACCAGAAGACTGAAATAACATATGTTTGGTAAAGACAAGAGTAGTGTTCTAGCTTTTAGCTGTATTTCCGCTCTCTTTGAGTTTGAGACCATATTTTCAGAACCTAAACTTGGACTGATTTGGAATTAAACAGTGTTAGCTTACAATTTGTGGCTGTCCATGCATGAAGGCCAGCTCTTGTTGACCAAACTCTCCTTGCTGCCAGTGGAAAGAGCCATGTTAGGTAGCTAAATCCTATGGACTGACCTTAGAGTGTGGAAGAGTCTCCTAGCATGTGGGAAAAGTTTGTGCTTCTACAGTATGCCTATAATTTAAAGTAATAAACCTCCACCCATTAGCTTTATGCTTGCAGGGGATAAATTTGAGTGATGTTGCTCATTCAGTAGACAAGTTGTACATGTTAGAAACTGTGGGTGAAAGAGCATCAACTTGGAATTCTAGTATAAACCTGGAAAGTAAACTGAAGCAGTAAAATGCAGATTAATGGGCATGACTTTACTTTCTGTTGGCCTGCAAAAAAATAGGAAGTGCACTCACCCTTTTGGCTGAGTGAAGGAGGGGAGAAATTATAAGAGAAGGTGTCGTGTTCAGCTGCTTCAGATAACTGCCCACTGTGTCGTTTACATTGGTTTTAAGGAGAATATTTTCATTCGGTTCCTGGAAGAAAAAAAAATCCTCCATAAACAATTGACATATACTAATAATTTAATTACTTCAACATAAGTATTTACTGCCACTCTGGATCCAGTTTGATAAAGAACATTACTTCAGAAGCCTTTAAGCAGCTGTAAAATATTTTAAAATAAATCCACCTTGCAAAAGTCAGTGTTATTCAAGTGCCAGTGTTTTTTAGGTGAGTTAAGTATATTTTGCTGTTAGTTAACACAATGGCTTTTATGCTTTTCCACATCTTCCCATTCTGAGGAACTTCTGTTGCCTTTTGATGTTCAGCTTTCAAAGCAGGAGGGAGGAGGATGGGAGAGTTGCACAGTCTGCTGGATAAATATTTAATCTTTGACTTAAAGTTCTGCTTCTGTCTTAGGGTTTTGTTCCAGACAGTCTAGTATTCTTTCTCTAGTATTAGTTGTGTCATACGAAGGTGTAAAATTGCTCACAGCAATCAGTCCCACTATAAATTGCAACCTGGCAGAGATTTCTTCCCAGCCCACGTGTGTTGGTGATGTGTAGGTGCCTAGGACTAAAGGTCTTATATATTATTCTGAAAGCTTCAAGTGACATCTTGAGCCAGATAAAGCCAACAGCAAATTTCTTATTTATTTATTTTTATCAGGGTTGTGGTATTATGTTGGGTGTGTTTTAGTTTAGGAAAAAAAATCTTTATCTCAGTCTTCCTGGTCGTTCCAGTTATTTGTATTAATACATTGTGTATTTGTGAATCATATTATAATGCTTAGCAGAAAGAGAATGATGTTCTTTCTTGCATTATACCCAGTGACGAAGAATTCCATGAATTAATTGCACTTTCACTTAGGAAAAATCTTTTAATCCCTTTCAAACAGTTGCCTGTAAATATCATAGTTCATCCTGTTTTTCTAGAAAAACAAAAGGACTAAATTTTTTCCTATTTTGAGGTTCCTCTTCCTTGTTATGTAGTTAACAGTTATAAAGTTTTGTAATCTCTATGTGGCTGTTTCCATTGTAGTTACTTCTGTCAGACAGAATACCTGCTCTTTTCTTTCTGTTTCCCATGCCCTTTCCTTTTGAAGATGTCGTGACCAAATGAGGCATGGCATTTAAAGTGAGGATCTATCCCCAGGATGGGATAGTTTTATTTTCCATGGCGTTATTGACTGCACTCAATGCAGCACCTATTGGGCTGTATGCAGGAAAATGCTCAAAGTGCAAGAATGCGTAGTTAGGAGTAAAGTCTTGCTTAAATACTGACATCTAAAGAGAAGATGACAGAAATTTGGGGCCTGTTCTTGGTCTACTATATAGATAGGGGCATAAAATAGAACTTGAATCCTTCTGTTGTCATTTTAGGCTAGTCTAGTCTTGCTGTGTAAAGCAACAATACAATAATGTGAAGGAGAAATCCATATGTTATTTTTACAGTTCTCTTTACAAAAACATCTTATACTCTGATTAGTTGAAAGTATTCTGATCGTTTGATAGGAAGTACTGCTTTAATGCCATGAAATCAAAACAGCAGGAAACATTATCAAGGTATTTTATAAAGTCAGCTAATATCTTTCTAACCTAGAATGTGAAGTAACGTAAAGACATTTCTTCCTGATGAGTAATGAAAGTTCAAATGTTTTTTCTTAATTTATAAGATACATTACACATAAGTCTTCTGTGTGCTGTGTCAGTGATCTTTTATCTTGATTATGCTTGACATTTTAGGGTACAAGGCGCTATAGCTGGGAGGATAATTTTGAATTCTCTATGAGGTGCTCTGAATTATCTGGGAGCTGGTTTGAAGTCAGAGCGCTCTGTTTTCCATTGTGTTTGCCTGATAACACATGCAGTCTGATTAGTGTAATAAAGCTTTGAATAACAAAACAGCAAAGACAAAAAGCAAAACACAAACAAGTGCTTTATAGCAGTGCTTTATAAAGAGAAGGGCAGAAACACGCTATTATTCAGACTTGTTTATTTTTCCAACTGAGTGATTTTAATATAATGCAAAACATTTCAAAGCCTTCATTTGCTGCGAGAAGCAGTGCAAGGAGTGGGTTGCTCGCTTGACTCCTTCTGTCCCAGCACATGGAGCAGACCCACCAGACCCTGGGATGTAGAGGTTTGGGTCCACATGGCAGTTTGTGCTGTGCAATGGTGACCATCTTGCTATATGGAGAGGGATAGTGTTGTGGAGAAGCAGTGCTGTAGGCCTGTAGTACCTAAAAACATCTGGAGTGAGAACTTTTGTTCTCTCTTATGAGTGAAGAGAGAGAAAGTACCAAGCTCATCACAGCTGAAAGCATATCTACTTTCTTGCAATGGACATGTGGCCTCCATCATCTTCATGGCTGAGCACAATCTTTGATGTATTTCTAATGGCAGTTCTGTACTTGATTCTGCTCAATGTTCCTGATGTTTACATACATTTAAACCCAACAGCCCTTCCACACACAGTAGCTACACACTTAGCCCTACAGTTAAAAAGTATAAGATAGTATAAAACCTTTTATTCAACACCCCTCTCTACTTACTGAAAATCAGGGTAGGAAAGAGTTTAGTATCTTCCACAGCATATTTTTTACTTGCAAAAGTGTTAATTGGATGTAGCTCTTTTTTAGTCTAAAAGCCTATGTAGGCTGAAAGGAATTAAAGCAAGTTACAGTTTTAGTCATACTTTCTACCCTTAGGCAAACTCACTATACCAGTTGCCAAAATTAAATTAGGATCTATACTTGCTTCTGGGATCTTTCCAGCTCATCTTTAGGTGACACACAGACTGTAATAGGATGTGAAACATAAGCTGAAAGCAAATATTTTTCCCAATTCTATCTTTTCATAAGAGTAACATGAGAAATTGCATTCTAGTATCGTGGGACAGGTACTTAACATTTGTTCTAATATCTTCAGGTTCATAAAAACCCGTCTGCAAATGTCTAATAAATGACATTAATAGTTTGTCTTTCAGTCCAAATGGCTTTCCTGATACCCTGTTCATTATATCCTTTCAGCCTGATTGAAGCTAAAATGTTTAGCAAACAGGAATGCTGCTTTGAACAGATGCAGCTCACTCCGGGGAAGGAGAGAAGAGGATTTGTGTCGTGCATGGCAGGAACATACAGGGCAAAGCATTTAACTGCACGATAAAGACTGATTTCAAGGACCAGGAGTTTTGAAAACAGCTGCCTAAAGTTGAGCTCACTGAGTTATCTAAATAAACAGCCTGATTTCCTAAAGCATCTAATACCAAAAGGTATAATGATTCACATAAAATTAACTTCTAGAACCAGAAGGCTTTTTCAGCAGTCTGATACTGGGCTCTTTTCCTGACATTTTGGAATTGAAATTTTGCTAAGAATTTTACAGTACCCGATTTTACTTCGTGCTGGAATTGCTTTCACAAAGTTCATTCCTTTGAGCTGGATGGCCCCAGATGTGTGAGCTTGTGTTTACAGAAACAGGCTTATCTACCCATTAGTGAGCAACCCTTGCTGTGGACTGGTCCTTGCTGACAAGATGAGGTCTAATTACCTTTTGATCTTGCTATCTTTCACCATGAAGCTATTATATCATTGCAAGAGGCCAAGATTGGTTTCTGCAGGTTAAGGCAGGGTGCATCCATGCTGGGGGGCCTGGGATGGATGAGAGTCCCAGGCACCTCCAAAGTCCCTGTCTGCTCAACCTTCCCAACCTCCCGAACTTCTTCAGGACAAAACAAGTTTGGTAGCAGGGCTGGAAGAGAGGTCTAACACACTGCTGTGGGTCCTTGGTACACATGCACTGCTGTCCAACCTGAATATAGACCTCCTCATGTCTCATCACCCAAAACAAGGTGATGGAGGCTGCTGCTGCTTGTCTTGGATAGCATGGCTTGATGGGGAACATCTGCAGTGAGTGTTTGCATTAAAAGAGGATTCATTTAATAGGTTGTCAATTATAGTTTAAGGAAACTACAGGGAGTAGCTGGAAATGAGAAAGAACCAATTTGGCCCCCATATAGCATCTCCGTCACCTCTGCACACTGCTGGTGTGTCACAGGCAACTTCTGCAAAACCCCGAGTTCTTTACTTCGTGCCCTTAACTGCACTCTTCCTTAGCTGCAGTATTTCATTTTCTGAAATGAAGACAGGAGAAGGAGAAAAGGAAGGAGGGGAGGGAGAAAAGTAAAGCTTGTATCAGAGGATCACAGGTTCAGTTTGTTGTAAATTAGCATTTTTCTGTCAGTCAATGGCATTGGAAGAAAGCTGTGGAAATCCTTTTTTTTTTTTTAAAAAAAAAAAAGCACATTCTATAAAGATATGATATGTTATTTTCTTTTTTTTTATACTGCCAATGATTGTAAAAGCAAAATGAAACATTTCATAATGGAGTCACTGCTTAACGGTGTTCTCTTTTTTTCTTTTTCCCTTCAAATCAGATATTTATCTTTGAGAATAACATCTATTACTGTGCCCATGTGGGGAAACAAGCCATCCGAGTGGTCTCCACAGGAAAGGAAGGTGTTATTTTCAATGGGCTCAGCGACTGGCTGTATGAAGGTAGGACAAAATATTTAGGGCAGCAGTTAGTATGAGTTTTAAACCACACTCTAGGTTAACAGAACTGGCTGGGATTAGATGTTCAGCATTTCCATTTGGGGGACTGGTGGGCCACAAGTTGAGAATTTGTTATTCTAACACTTGTCTGAAGTGCTGGACTAGAAATAATGTGAAATTTGTAAAAACTCTGTTTTCCAGGCTGTTTTTTCTTTTCTTTAATCCAACTTAATGAACCGTGAAGTATTAATGAGCAGAACTGCTTCGTTATTTAATGGCACCTGCAATCACTCATAGCATACTAGCTTTCAAATCACAGAAAAGGACAGGGATGGGGAGGGGAGGCAGTTCTATTTTAAGGAAAGAAGCTAAGAAACAATTTTACTTGATTTGGTTGTTTTTCACAGCACTGGGTGGCACAGAGGACCTGGAAGCTGCCCAGATCTTACTAGCTCAAGCAGACAGGTCCTCACAGTAATTGGCTTCTTTCCCTTGAGAATGGGCCTGATGAGGCAGAGGGTCTGTGCTCGTGTGCAAGGGTTTTACTTCATCTCTTTCAACTGACAAATGGGACTTTGGGTGTCTGTGAGAAGCTACGTTGCAAACCAAGCCTGGTTGTTGGCATAGAAAGGATCGCTGCTACTCCCTGTTCTTTTGGGGCACATAATATGCTTTTGAGCTGATAGGTAAGCAGAATAAAATAAAATAAAGAGTAGAATACATGCATGCAAAACAAATTCTTCTCTCTGCTCCTGGTAGTTTATTTTCATGAGGATCCTATTTTAGGGACCTGGCAGTCTCTTTCCTCTGATGTATTTTCTCTCTAAAGTAACAAGTCCCAAGGCTTCCTCCCACGGGTCTCAGCACTGCCACTTTGATGCTTTTCTTAGCTCTTCAAACAGAAGTGGCCAGGTAGGTCTACTAATTGAGTCCCTTTGGCTGGTTCCAGTTTCCTTGGCCCTCGATGGTACAGAGGAGCTTACAAAAATGCCATTCACCATTAATTGGCATAAAAATATGAAGCATTCCTTAAGTCACTCTGTATTGTACCGAGCAAGGCCTGTTGGTCTCAGAAATGAGGGAATTAAAATCAATTCTTTCTCATTTGTAACCCCCAGAGAAGCTGGTCCCAGTCAGTGTCGGAGTTTGCACACATCCATGTACCAACTCATCAGACACATCACTGGGAATAACTGATACTGCTTCCAAAATTTAAATGTATGTTTATGTCATACCACAGAATATTTGCAAGTGAATTTCCTCCTCGTGAAGCACTTTGTAATCCAAATAGGGGATAAGTTTCAAAATGCTAATTTTGTTTAATTTGTATTTATTTATTCAATTGCTGCTGAAGATGTTGGCTGTCCTGTTTGACTCTGCAGGTCAAATGAGCATATTAGCAGCCATATTTAGTTGATCAACATCACTTAGTACATAAGGTCTTCTCACAGAGTCTTGCACACAGCCCCATGCTGACAGGAGGAGTTTGTCACGCTGGTGAACTCCGAGCAAGCCCATGGTGACACTTGGGTTTTGCTGACACATATTTTCATTACTCAGGCAATTTCGTAGCTGACATTGACTTTCAGGTTTGTCCTTTTATAATGAACTTTCTTGTTGACTTCATGTTGATACGCTGGGTTAATAAATGAATTCATGATCAAATACAGTCTGAATCTACCAGACCAGATTCTGCAGCCTCCCTAAATAGCAGGTACAGAGGAGGGCCACTGCTCCTGTTATTCACTGACAGTAAGTTTTGCCAAAATCAGAATACAGAATCCATTTGGAAATGCCACTTTGTGTCTGAGTACAGTTTATATTTAAGTAAAAACTTATCTTACTTAAAAAGTAACATAAAGAGAGACCCAAAAGAAATCCTGGAATACAGATGTCCCCTGAGTCTTGCTCAGAACCTGAACTTGGATCGAGAGCTGAGCTGCATAATTTGAGCCCCTTCTCCTGTGTTATATCTCCTATGTACCTTAGACAACCTACAGGGTGCTGGTTCAGAGAACCCAGGAGCTGCCAAATGTGTGAACACTTTTGAGGCGCTTGTCTATTGCTCATCCTACATAAGTGGTGATTTTTTTCAATGGGACTGAATTTTCTCCTAACCAGCAGCTGGGCTACTCCCACACCTCACTACTACAGCGAGGTTGGATGTTGAGAACCGCGTTGTGTTTGCGCTGCCATCATCTCAGCGAGCTACTGCCGCGGACTCTGAGCATATGTGGAAATCTCATCCCATCTGTGCAGCTACCTCCACCACCTAGTCTGCAAATGAGCTGTGACAAATGCCGAGGCAGCATCACGGGGCGTTGGAAGCGCTGTTCTTCCCTCGTGTGCTCTTTTTGTCGCCCAAGTTCACAACCTCAGCGACGCCGGCAGCCGAGCTCCCCGCGTGCTCTGTCGGTTACTGTAACAGTCCATGACCTACTTCTCGCTTTCCCCAAATACAGCACACACACACACAAAAAAAAACTTGGTGCTTCCCACATGAGGAAGCCAAGTTGTAAGATCTCTTACCGCAAGCAGCTACATCCCACCCACCCTTTCTGGGTGCTCTTCAGCATCGTTCCTTACAGAAACTCCAGTCCCAGCAGTGCCACCTTTTGGTGCAACTCCCTGGTGGATATGAGCCCTGGAACCAGAGGGAACACTTCTCTTTCTTAACGTGATTGCTTTTGTCACAGATATATGATACTATTAATCAGATGTTTTTAGAAAGTCCAGAAACAGAGCAGATCTTGAGTGGGTTTGACAGGCTTTTTGCCCTGTAAAAATGCAGGAGTTCATTTTGATTCAAGCTAAGCTCTACTTTCGTAAATCTGCCAAAGGGGGGGAAAAAATTCTTCAAGGTATTTATGCTGAACTGTTGGCTTTTGATAATATAGTGAAAAACATCTCAAATCAATCGGGGCTTAATCTACTTAGTGCATTTAGCTGGAAGGTTATAGGTTGGTACATAGATTACTGCAACATGAAAGCGTAGATTAAGCATGGCTTTTATTACTGAAATAAACATTTACAATGTTTCCATATAGTTTGACTTAACATTTTCAGTGCTGTGTCTGATGCATGTTTATATTAAAAAGGAATGATAGCCTATAAGAGAGAATTTAAAGTTCTGAGCCTGAAACTAGCTAAACTTTTAAATGAATAGCACAAGCAGAGTGTTTTATATTTCACTGCCATTTGTATGACCACTGTTGGTCTGAGCATGTTTTAGGAACAATGAGGCTTAAAGATAATGTTAAAACAGAACTAGAGCACAAAGTGCTTTCAAAGTGGCAGGGTAAGAGTATGTTCTTTATATATATTTATTACCTTAATAAAAAGTATTGTGCATTTCAACACGTGTAGTGCAGCTAAAATTGATTTCATTTAAGCACTTTGTTTCAGCGCTTTTCAACATAACTTCATTTATCTTGCACACCAGAAATGAATTCTGTCATGGTGTAATTAAAGTGTCTCCACTTGCTACCAGACACTTGGAGAGGCCCTATTCAGAGGCTGGGAGAAAGCAGAGACCAGGGAGCTCTGCTAGAGATACCAGTAAGTGACAAAGAGAAAGCTGTGATACTGCTGTGCCGTGTCTGGGAAGCTCATTAAGATCATTAACATATATTAAGTAGTGAGTTTGGGATGCTGGATACTGTGGACCCCACTGCTGCAGGTCCTGGGATAGGTCTGCAGGTGGCAAACTCTATGGAGCTCCACCAAGACAGAGTCCTTCCCGTGATGCCCTGGCATAAAGCCGTGGTGTGACCTCTTCTTAGCAAGACTGCTGACCATTGGCAGACATGGATACACAACTGGAACAGCTAGAGTTACCCACTGCTGCCTGGAAAACACAGTGGGATCAGAGGTGTGCAGTGTCCTCTCCTGTAGTGGTTGGAGGGCAGCAGAGGACTGGTGGGCCTAGGTGGGCCTACCCTGCCTATAGATTGTGAAATGGAGTGTTTTCCTTTTGTCCTATTGCATATATCCTGGAATGAAGGAGCAGCCTTATAAGCTATTTTGAAATTTGATTGACAGGGCATGTTTTGTTAGATTTTTAGGGGCATGGTTTACAAAGGGAAGAATTGCTTCCTCATCTCATGTCATAGTCAAAGAGAGTGATCAGAAAGGTTTGTCCTGTAAGTCTGTGAAGATCATTTGAAAGTTAATATCCCTGTGGTGGCTCAGTTTAAACAGCCCTGATGTGGGGGCTGTGATGTCTGGACCTCACCTTATTGTCCCATCAAAAAGACAGAACAGCCGGCAACTGGGCACCAATAAGGTCCTACACGGCATCTTATTGGTAAAGCTCTTATGCAATGTTATGTATATCCGTGACATAAAATTAATACTCTGTTCTTTTGCTGAGCTTAATATGCGGCACTGTTGTTAAGTTTGATTTTCGACTAGGTTTGGGAGCAAGAGGAGGAGTGAAAAGAGACACTTTTTCAGCTGCAGCTCATTTGTGTTTTATTAATCTTCATTCTGCCTGCATCTTATCATAGATATCACAGACAGATCCTTTATACGACTTTGCAGTGACACCTGGTGGGAGAGGCCAGGATGTCATCTTCATTAAGACAATGAAACTGCAGAAATTTTACTGCAAGCTCTATAAAAAAAAAAAAATCCCAGTTTCTCCTCACATATATTTCCCTGAAACAGTCCCTGAGCTTATGGGAACTACCAACCCAAAGCTACTGGCTGATTCATGCTGATAGCCTTTATGTTCCTTTTCTAGACTTTATAAAGAGAGGAAAGAGAATGCCATAATAGCATAAAATCTTTTCCATAATCTAATCAGTCTCTCACAAAAATCAGAGAGTATATTTAGAACGTGTATGGCTAGTCTCAGAGGTGCAGTGTCTGGTAACAGCTGCAAAGGCAAATAGCATTTATTTTGAGCAGTATCTTTTATGCTTAGAGTATTTCAAGCAGCTGAAGTAGATATTTTTCTTAAATTTGGACTATTAATTCTGTGAGCCTGGAGATTATCTTATTGCTGAAAAAGTGCTAGTAAGGCTGTGCTCAGATCTCTATTATATAATACTAGAAATCTAAACTTTTGGGTTTGTTTGGAAACAGGAACTTTGATGATAAAATTATACCTGAATTTGGAAATGGACATTTGTAATCATGGCTGAGAGCAAATAACTCCTAAAATTCCTGTTCAGCATCAGAGAAAGTGATCCCCATCTTTCATAGTGCAAGGCTAGACATTCCCAATAAACTGTAACTCCAAGGCTTGGTGGGGGCTATGAGATAAAGAATCAGACTGAGTCATCACTGAAATTCTTAAGGTAAATTAATCTCTTGCCAAGAGGATGCTAGAGCCAGAGCTCCAGACATCGAGAGGGGCCAGCTCTAATGAGGCCATTAGATGGAGCAGGAGACTCCTTACTGGAAATGTTACGTGAAGACTCACTGGCATAGTGAAGAACGTGTTTATTTTTCAGCACATATATTTTCAGACACAAAAAATCTTTTTCACAAAAATATGTTTTCAATATTAGTTTTCAGTTCTTCCCATTTCCTTTGTGGAGTAGAAGAGAGAGGGTAACATGGAATTTGCTCTCTGATTTCTGTGCTTGTTAGGGCAGGGTAGCAAAACCAGCTTGATGTTTCAGTGACGTTGTCATCTCACACAGAAAGCTTTCCCCTGCTTTGCATATTGGGCATCATTCTGTGTTGCCCATTAAGCACGTGCAGCTGTTATGTAGAGACATGGGACCATAAATTCACAGCTGGCCCTTATGGAGCTGCTTGCTGGAAGTGTAGGTGGCTATTTTTTTTGTGTATATGTATCTTTATTTACATGTGGATTTGAACCAAATGTGAAAAATGCCCCTTTCTCTTGCAGTCAAACTAAGAATGACAGAGCAACTCTTAGACATGTGTTCAAAGTGGATATTTCCACTGTAAATAATTCTATTGCCAGAAAGGACACCTATCTACAGCATTACTTTACCTCATCCATATTAAACTAGAAGGGGAAAAAAAAAACCTTCAATTTTATCCAATCACGTAATGAAAGACTTGGAAGAAATTCCTTTGATTTCTTGCTTTGGCTGAAGTTCACTCATCATAGGGATGCTTGCATGATACGTTGCATCACCTGGAGAGGACTTCTGCCCCTTCTCAGTTGGCCATGGTCAGAGAAAATTGAACCATTTATGATGCATGTTGTGAATGCCAGCCTAGAAATCAGCAAGCTCTTGAAACTTTGAAATGTGCTGTTACCTGGACTGTCTTCAAAAGCCAGCACTGCACAGCAATGTCCTTGCCAGCTATAGCTTGGTTTTTAACCTTCCCCTTCTGCAGAAGGTTGTTTGGAATGGGGTTGCCAGCCAAATCCAACACCTGTCACCCTCTAGTTTTGGATTCCCATCATTCAGGCTTCTGAATAGCTTTTGGAAGGAAAACAGTGTTATTTACTGTGGGCAGTGGTCTCCTCTGGGCAATGGAGGGAAGCCAGATGCCCATGCTGGTATCACTAGCTCCGTCCACGGCTGCTGCACTGTCAGCGAGGAGGTGCTTGGCCATGGAGGTTATCAGTATGTTGCCTTTCACAGAGTTCCTTTTCTTCAGGGAAAAGGGCTTTTCTTCAGGAAGAGCCCCAAGCCTTGATGCTTCTGTGGGGGTTATGTTGATGTCCCTTATCACAGTGAGGTCATCTTCTCCACAGGAGCTCTGCTCAGGCCACTAATGGAAAGAAAACCGTCTTTCCCAGAATTACATGCTGTCCTTGTAGAAATAATGTCAATCTGGGCATATTCATATGGGAGATGTTAAATAAATATGTTCTGTTCTTATAAAATTTTGGATAATTTCTTACAGTTCCATGCAATATCCTGTAGTTCATTCTTCATTTTTATCATGAAGTGATGATGTCTTCATGCTTGTAGTAGTAACAAAAATAGAAGTGACATATGCTGCAGTTGCCAGTACTTAGACTTTTTAAAGATAAGGCAACAATCTCTTGAGTTGCAGCAGTTTGGGAATGACTTTTGGTTGAGATCTACTTGGCTATGTGATTAAAGAGATTATTAAAATTAGTATAAAACTTCCCCTGAAACTAGATTTATAGTGTATATAGCAAACGTGAGAGTGCCATTATGCTCAGCTGCAGCAGTTTAAATCCAGAGTGAATCTTTTGATCTCTGCAGCTTTAGTTGATGTGCAACATAGCACTAAATTTAACCCTCCCTCTGTGGCAGAATCTTCTATTTTCTGCTGTCATTTTACTGTTACTCCATTGTCAGGGATGCAGGTAGCTCTTAAATTACCTTAAGTGAGAAAAGAGCTGCACAGTTCACAACCAAGTTAAACCTAACTGGTTAGCTAAACAAAACATGTAGATCAGTATCTGAGTAATGAAAACAGTAACTGCTAAATATCTGAAAGTCAATTCTGTATCACGGAGTCAAATATTTCTAAAAAATGGTATCTGGAAAATTGTATAAAAGAGCTTTCATGGATTTTTGCTTGTAAGAATTTTTTTTCTGTTTACCAGCATCATTTACAGTAGCCTTAGGTTAAACATTTTATTGGAGATCAGTGTCCCAGTTTTCTCATAATGCTGGTATTTTTATTAACTAATCAGTATATCTATCTGTGTTTCATATACTACAAAATAGTCAGGAATAATCCAGAGCTTCTAATAGAAGTGCTGGGGATCTGCCCCATGGTACCTAGCAGAAGGATCTTGCTAGGTCCGTATGATTCTCTGTGCTGTAGGTCCACAGCCAACAAGGTTGCATAGGAAATGTCTTAAATTTACAGTATTCCTAGGGAAAAAAAATATGAACGTTATGCCACATTTGCAAATTAACTCTATTTTTAGACTGATATTTTTCCTGCATAAAGTTCTGTAAGTAGTTTGACACAACATTTCTTGTGATAAAAGGGTGGTGGGAGAACCACAGGCCAGAAATATTTTTATTTATATTTGGAAATATAATGTGTGGCTCTAAACCAACCCACCCCTCTAAAAAATTCACCAAGGGAGAGTAGGTAATTTCTTTGGGTTGTCTTCTAGGCCTATAGTTGTATGAATTTACCCAGAGTTTTGATGATTTATTTTCTCATCTCTTTGCAGTTAAACATGTTGACTCTGAGATTACAGAGTAGAAGCTTTTGAAATATTCCTTCAGAAGTTACAGAATGTCCATTTGTGTAGTTACAGAATGCCTGCTTATATATGCAATACTTGTAAGTAGGGAATCTAAGAATATTTAACAGGGAATTAAGTCCTTTATTATGATAAGTTTAAATTTCCCTCATTATTATACAGAAGTATATTGGTGTATTTTTTTCTTCCATGAACTTTTGGTTAAAAATATGATAAAAAAATTCTTTTTAAAGAAAACAACCATGCCTTTTATGTCAAAAATGAAGAAATGATTCCCACTATTCCCACTATGAAGAAATGATTAAATTATCAAAAAGAAAACTAGCCAAATTAAGAGATAGTCACAGGAAAAAAAAAACAATTAAAAATAGTGCATAATTCTACCAATTTGGCCTGAAAGGTAACTTTCTGCAAATTTTCTCTTGATGCAATGGTTCTTTCTTGGTGCAACCTTGCTTATGGAAATTCAGGTACCAGTGGGAAAAAAAGATATGTGCATAAAAAGGAATGTACTCTGTCCATGGTATAACTAGTATATCTGAAAACTATATATGAAAAGGATGAAAATTGCACTTAGAAATATGAGTCTAACTACAGAATTGACCTCTCTATTGTTCTATAAAGGTAGTAAAATCTAAACATCAGAAATTGTAGCAAAGTTAGCTCATGAACTGGCAATTCAGGAGACCACTCTCCTGGTGAAACAAATTACAAAATAGAATGAACTAAAATGTGTATAAGAAGCTATAGCTCTGAATCCTAATATTAACTGGAAATAGTCGTAGGTCCAAGGAGGTCCCTGAATGGAAAAGTAGAGTAACGGCCCATGAAATGTGAAGAGCGAATGACTCTTGTAGGTGGTGTGGGGGATCAGGATGCTCCTGTAGAGCTGAAGTTGGCCCTTTTCTCCAATACAATGGGCAGAAGGTTAAATCTTTGTGTATGGGAAGTGTGTTTCAAAACTGCTCTCTCGGCTCCACCTGCTTGACTTGACCTGAGGATCTCTAGCTGCACCTGGTGCCTGGAAAGGAAGGCATTTTTGGCACTGATTTGCATGTCGATGTTTCCAGCTGCCGTCTCTTCCACCGTGCAGCAACTGGGGAACTTCAGTACACAAGAAATGTGAATGTCACAGTAGATTATTTTTCAAATTTTTCAAATTGAAGTGAAGAAGGCAAGTGGTGCAGTGTTGATACCAACAAGGACATGGAGGTGCCTGTACTGTGTTTTCTTATGGATCAGGAGAACTGAAGAGCAATGGTATTATTTTTAAAGCAAGCAGTCAGACTGACATACAAGCAGTTGCTAAAAGATAAAGCATCCAGATAAATATCATCCTCAACACTCAATTAGTTTATGTCGCTATAAGGAACCACCATATGGCAGAGCTTCTGCACCAGCTGTTTTCCAGTCTTCGTTGGATACTGGGTTACGAGGGAAACCAATCAGAAACTCAACCATGAAACAAGAGAAGTTAACAAAAGCGGAGAAAAAAAAAAATCTTAAGACTTTTAGATGGGTAAGTAATAAAACACGAGTGGCCAGACACATGTGGGCTGCTGTGTGCCAGACCTTTCCTTCTTAAGGGGCTTGTGGCCATTTCTGTGCCCATCTATGTTTTCTTGGTGTTGAACAATTATGCTTTAAGGCAGCCTGCACTACCATTTTGATGATCTGCTGATTGCGTGGCAGGTAATTTTGTCATAACAACTTAAAATTTTGATTTTTGAGAATGACAGAAAATATAATGTTCCCTGGTTCCTAATTGTAATAAGTTTTAAGATTCTCAATTGTAAGAGCAGTTTTCTGCATTGATCTGCTCTGGAAAATCTTAGTCTACTGTTTTGGTTCACATCAAACAGCATGGCGACACAAAATGCTTCTGGGAGCTAAATACTGTGATTTGTAATTTTTTAAAAAGCTTTTTGTCAAAGGATTTGGAAGACATCTATTTACACCTTTAAAAGACTCTGCAGATTTTAGTGTGTGTGGAATTTTTTATAGTCCTGAGCACCAAAGCTGAATTCTCTGTGGTATTGCTCATAAAATTTTCTGTGACGTAGCCGAGTCTCTTCTATGACTAAACATCTTTAGTGCACAGAGTGCAACTAGTTAAGCCTTAAATTTGTGATGGCTTGAAATTGTGATGCGGTAACAGATTTTTTTTTCTTTTTCATTTTCACAATAGAACAGTCCTTTCATATGAATGCAATTTACTCCTTACTGTATCCTAGTATCCTTGTAAATCTCTCATATATCAAGTTTCCTTTAAAATCTGTAAATGTTCTCTAGAATGAATCTTTTTCTAGTTCCTCGCCAGGTACCTATTCCTAGTTTTTCTTTTTAGTGCTTCATGTATTATTTTTAAACTGTGTTTAAGTCTTTTTGAGACTTGCAGGCAACAAAGGCTGAAGGAGAGAGCTATGGATGGCCTTGGAAAAAAAGTAGTTAATACATAAGGGCTTATGAACATGTGTTAGCAAAGAGAAATAATTCCAGAGTGGTCCTCAGAACTTCATTAGAGATCAGAGAAACATGCAATATTGCATTAGCTAAAAGAAAAACCTTTATATAACAGGACTTAATGTCTTTAGAAATGTTGCAGGGTTTATTTGAAAAATAAACCCAACAACGCTCTATTAAATTTATAGAGGAAATAGAAAACAGAACCTCAGAAGACTGTAATTGCCACCTACAAATATAATCATCAGAGTGAGTAAGAAGTAATGAAGGAGGAAATCAGACCTAACTCACCTCTTTCGCCCTTACCACAAAGGTGGAAATTATGTTGCCACCGTGTGGTAAGAATATTGAAAGCTAGGAGCAGGTATCTTGCCATCCTTGCAAGCATTTGATTTGTAAACTGAAATAATCAGAATTCTGCAGGATTTGCTGGAAAAATATAGTTTTCAAAGAGCATCCTAATTAGAAAGGAGAGGCACTGCAAGGTGAAATCCCATTTTGCTTTTGATTTGTCTGTACAGCTGATTCTTTGGGTGGGGTATTTTTTCTTGAAGCTCAAACTCTTACATAAAATATTCAAGGGGGAAGTGAGTGGAGTGCAGAGAATATTTTTTTAAAAGTTCTCTTTTTAAAATGAGGTCATTTAGAGGCTTTTATGAGTACGAAAATCCATCATTATGTTGCTCATCTTCTTGAAATTGTCTCCAAAACTTCTGCATGAATTTTGCTTCCTCTCAAATTCTTCTTGTGATCTTCGGATGCTTCCCAGCACGATCAGATTTAGAAATATGGGCCTCAATGTTTCACAAAAGACTTTTTAGAACACACAATATAGAAACATAATTATTTTTTAAATGAGTAGTCTTACAGTTCTGCCTAAAGCAGGATTTGGATTCATGAACATGTGTCATCTTGTTCCCTCCGTCCCCGCTCTATGTCATAATTCTTCATGACATTAGAGCTGTTTGCCGTAGAAATTTATTGGGTTTCAAGACCATGGTTTCACAGCCTGAATCGGATGAACTCTTCACCATCCCCTCCCATAGCAGTTTCCTGCTGGTCTCCAAGCTGAGATATAGCTGAAGAGGACGGAGCGAGGTCTCCCCAACCTTCCTGCAACAGGGACTGCCAGGAGTGTGGACAGCCTGGCTTGCCATGAGATGAAGAAGGACATCCAGAAGAGGACAAGGGATGAAGGTACAAACTTGTACCTCTGTTATATCAACTGTCAAAGCTAGCTCAGCTATTATGGAGAGCAAAATATAGGCAAGAATATTTTTGATTTTGACCTCTCCACAGCACATTATGTGTGTCTAATTCTGCCCCAGCTTACTTTAAACACCTCATTTAAATACTTGGATTTGAAGATATGCACTCTGCACATTCACAGAACAGACAGAAGCGCTTTTAGAGAGCGCTTTGTATCTTGGGTGTTAGGCTTTCCGTTTGGGGATGTCTGCCCCACTTCTCTGTGAGGTTCGTTTCTCATCCTTTACATAGAGGTGAACCTTTCTTTTGACTTTAATTTGTACAGCATCACTTGTATTGAGCCATGAGAGTGTCAGTGTAACAAAATTCTTGCTTTTTTAGCACCTACACGTTTGTAGCCAAATATAAGAATAAGCTAAAATGAGCATCCTAGATAGCACTCAGTTCTATCTCTGGTACATGTCTAATTATGACCATCTCAAAGGCAATTACTCTAGCTATCATCAATTAATAAAACTTCACATTCTGTCCTGGTAGAACAGGCCTTATTATCATCTTTTTAGAAACAGTCAAACTGAAGTGCAGTTATTGACCTGGTTTTAGATGTGAGGAGAGAAACTAGGACACAAGCCAAAGGTTTTTCTCTCACCTTGGCCCCTAGATACCAAATAAAATGCACAGAGAAGCACAAAAACCCAGATCTGGCTGTTTTTAGCATGGTGCCTGTCCTCAGGATGCCTCCAGGAAAGCTCCCTGGCAGGTCTCCTTTGCTGTTTGGCCACCGTGGCACAAGGGATTCACAAGCGCACGGATATGTCTCCATGGGTCACCAAGCAGCAAGGCTGGACCCCTTGGACTGGCCTCAAGTGATTGAAATAAGACCAGAAACCTTTCCAATGCATGGAGTTTCCTGAAACAAAACCCTCAAAAGTTAGGTTTGAAAGGTGCCCCCATCTCTGCTGGGTTATTAGTTTTGTTCTCCACTGTTAAGGGACATGACAACTTCTCACCTTGGAGGCCCGAAGTGCAAGGCCTGGAGAATAGGAGAAAATCATTTGAGGCCTTCACTTTTTTATATATATGACTCATAAATATTTGCCTCCTACATTAATCTTTCTTCTCCTCCAAGTTGAGTCATTGTCTTGTGTTTGTTTTTACCAGAAGCAAAAAAAAAAAAAAAAAAAAAAGGCATCAATTGTTTGCCTATAGGACTAGGTCAAAAGAATTTTTTAGAGAAGACTTTCAAGATAGGTATATCTAAGGAACTGGTTAAAAAAATAGAACAGTGGAAAAGCAGCTCCTAAAAGCAAAGCATTGTGTTTTCATGCTGTTGTGCTTTTAAAATTGAGGGCAACAGTCTGAAAACAGACCATGCAATAAATCTTACTTGATGTGAATTATCTAGAGATCATTGTATCTATTGCATTTATTTTGATTTTTCTGTCTCTCCGTTAGAGTCTATGCTCAGAGATGACTTAAAAGATTCAATACCTCATTTTAAAAATTAAAGTTCACTTGATTATTGTACTGACCCGTACTAGCCTGGAGACTATTACGCATTAGTCTGGCGTATTGCAAACAGACTGGAATCCTTGGAAATAGGAAAGGACATAAGAGCTATATCCCAAATACGTTACCTACTTCAGCTGTGTTAACTGAGGCTGTGCTGCCCCTCAGAGGCATGAAACAAAGTTGCAGCGTATGGGGTGGAAAAGAATTAATTAATGTACTCTGAAATTATCTTCTTTATTTTTCCTCCTCTCCATCCTGCGTGCCCATCCTCCCCCAGGACACTATGCTTTGCCCTAAAATCTGTGGAGGTTCTAGAGAAGCTTTTAAAGGTACATGTGATTTCAGCTTGAGCTGGGTCATGAGCAACAACACCTGCGAGATGGGCAGGTGCCTCCCCTGCAGAAATATTTTCCCAGAAAAATGTAGGTCTTATAGGATCTTTTCTTGCTTCCATGATCTTTTCTCTAATGTTTAGTGTTTGGAGCAACTGTGGAGGTCTCATCAACTGGATCAAGGGGGATAAATAAGTGGTAGGTCAGGAGAAGTCAGAAGCAGGTTCAAGGAAATGAGATGGTTTTTGTCCAGCACCATGGAGCAGGGAATGACTTTGTAATTTCCCAGTAATATCTTCAGCTTTCAAGAACATGCTGGTCTGTCAGGCCACCCCTGTTTAGGGTCTATAAGTAACAGTTTAGGAGTAAATAACTGCAATAGACAACAGTGAATAGCTGTGATCAACGAAAAAAAAAAAAAGCATCTCTATCAACACAGCTGTCAGCAAAAAAAGAGAACCACAAATACTGCTTTGAGGGAAGATTGTTTATTAAAATGGCTTATTTGGAAAAATTTGTCGCTGATAGATGAACTTGCAAAATTGCCAGTGCAACACGTTATTTCAAAACACTGTGCTGCTACTGGGTAAAACTAGGTACAATTCTACCAGTCTTAGGCTGTTCTGCCAGGAAAGCTGCTTCTCTGGATTGTGGGTTCCAGAAATCAGACCCGCAGTAGCAGTGGCAAAAATTGATGCCATTCTGCTTAAGGAGCTTCTCAGCAGAGTAATTCCTTGGAACAAGGAAGTTCCCTGCCACCCATTCACAAACTTGAGGTTCCTTTAAAAATACAGTTCATTGACGTGCTGGACTCGGTTAAAGCATCGACTGCGTTAAATGTTGCTTGAGTAGGAACTGCACACATTCAAAACTGGGATTTCCGTTGTTTAAGAGGCTATCGGTGAATTTTAGGTGCCTGATTTTTATCTGCTTGTTAAAATAATTGGCCCATATGTTAACTATCAAGTAGTGAACCTGGGAAATATGGCATGTGTCAGAATTGTCTCAGGGCTTTCGTGAACTATAAAATGATTCAAGAAAGCATAGAAATTCTCTAAAAGGAGAAAAGAGGTTTTAAAATGGTTTACCCTCCCCCATTAACATAGAATATGCAGCACCAGATGAGAGGTGGGAGTAACAAGATAGAAATATAAGATAGAAACTCATAGTAGATATGTTTTAGAGAGTGAACTGCCATTCAGAAGTGTTGTAGTGCAAGATCAACTCATCACAGAGGGCCAAGATTACCTTTAATGAGCAAATTAGGCAGCACAGAAATTCTGAGCAGCAGCTCAGCTCGAAAGGAAAGTGCAGGAAGGATGGAGCGTGCATGGCATGGAGGGAAGTGTTCTGGTTTCCTTCTTAGTTGGGGAATGCTGCTTATCCTGTAGGACAACCAGGCAAAGCCAAGCGATAAGCAATGTGAGGGCTCACCAAGGAATACTAGGAAATACCTCAACAGTTAAGTCTTCAAAAGGGCTCTCGCATAAGCCAGTTGTGCCCCAGTCACAGCACATCTTTCCCTGGGCAGAGGATCAGAGTGCCGAGGTGATGCTGGTAGTCGTCTTGCTCACAGCACTTGAGAGCTGCCCGAGCAGGGTAGGAACCAGCTTAGGACACAACGAAGTCCCCATTAAGAGCACTGCTCCTGACTAAGCGTATTAGGGTTAAAAGCAGCCAACCTTCTCATTTGTGTCTCAGAACGGATGCTCTCCTGTATCCCTTATGCCCACTTGTATTCAAATCCGAAGCACAAGCTCACTGAGTGGTTTGTAGTAAACAACAGATGACAACACACCTGCCTTTGGTCCTGGGAAAACACTGTTCCTGGAGCATCAAGATATTGTCTCTGTCCAGCCTGTTAACCTATGCTTAACCTCTAGGAAGAAGGCATGCGTTGTTTGAAAACACGGCAAAATTCTGGTTTAGGGGAGAAACTAGCTCTTTGCCTAAAAAGTCCCGGTTAAAATGAATCTTAAAGAGACCACAAGTCACTTCTACTGTCTAGTTTTGACTGAGTAATGTAGATGAGAGAAAGCAGCGTGTAGTTTCTTGATTACTTGAAAGAGAAAGAAATTTATAAAATGGTGGTTTGGTTACATACATTTTATATGTAATTTTTTGGTTTCAAGTAGAAAATATTGAGTCATGCAGCATATTTGTAGGTAAAATAGAGGTGAATTTGGCTTATAGGAATGGACATGATAGATCCTTATTGGACAAGCATTCTTGCATTCATTTATATTACAGAAAAAAACATCAGTAAGGTCTTACCTAACATATATCAGTAGAAACATTACTTATGCCAGCTATGGATTTGCATTTAAAGTCACAGTAAATCAACTGTGAACACACAATAGACAGAGGAATAATTTATAGACTGTCAGTCAACAAATTGATTGTTTTAATAGCAGTTTATCCTTTTTTGGTTGGTGGGCATAGATCCAGAAAACAGAAGTCAAATGTTCTGGTAACATTCCTTAAGAACATTTGACTTCTGTTTTCTGGAATGTTCTTCCAACTGAAAAGCAGTGAAAAATCTGTCTGAAAACATAACCTTGTTCCTGGCATTTCAACATGCCATTGGAATTATTCTAAGTCTAGTCAAGGTGGTATCTCTCAGCTGGCATGCAGACAAAGAAAGTAGAATTTATAACCACACACTGCAGCAAGGAATGAGAGAGAAACTAAGAAGATGCCAAGAGTAAACCACAGTTTCTCCTTCTGATGGACATTCATGTGTGCTGAACTCTGTTACCAGAGAAATAGGACGGCTGACCCAGCTTGCAGAATGTCCTCAAGTCATCAGTGGGCCAGGACCTTCACCCAGCCTAAAGCAGTTATGTTTTCCAATGGGAAATTTGCAGGTGGAAATAAAAATGAGAGCCATCCAAGACAGCTTTAGAAATAACAATAATAATAAAAAAGGCCAATATATATTAAAATTGGTATATAATGGCCTATATCTAAGTACTCCAGAACTAATACAACTTAGCAAAAAGCTCATCTTAGTGATAAATGGCTGAGGGACAAGCAGTACAAATCAGCTGCTCTCGTCCTACTCAGCAAGGATGATGGGGTAAAGGACAAGAAGCCAGTCTGCTCTAGTTCTTTGGTGTTTAATACTGTTTTCCAGCTGAACATCTTGGGGTGTTTCAGAGCATTATTTTTATAGTCCGGCAGTGGTAATGTACTTGCTAACTTGATATGTTCCTAAGGACGCTGTGAACCTCAAAGCCTAAGAGCTTGTTGTGCTTAGTGCTGAGCAAAAAATACCTCAAAAATAGTCCCTGACCTCGGAATGTTGCAGGGAATAATGAGGTGACGTTGTCAGAAGTGATCGCAACACAGCAATGATGCTCATGTTGGGGATATTGTGACAAAAATCTAATGGCAGAAAAAGGACTTGATATAATGAGTCATTTTTAGTGTCAGAATTGCCCTTGATATTAAGTAGGAAGTTTTTAAGAGTAGAGTAGATTATGAAGACTCTTGCAAGTGAAGATCAGTCTACGTGAGATATTTTAAGCTGTTTTGTAGAACAAAATGGAACCATCGACCCAGCAAATACATGCAACAGATAAAGAGGGGAAAGGGAAGGGCAGTTTTCCAAAGCTACCCTTAATCAGCAAAAAAAAGAGCACACAAAATTATCTCAGGCAGGGGGGATTTGTGGGGTATGGGTTACATTTATCTGGTACGTTATAAGCTTTATTTTAATTTCCAGTATTTGCCCGCTACATCCTGAGGAACAATACAAGCTCAATCTAATGCTTGTCATTTATAACTCTGTGCATGTCATTTATATGGTAATGGGGGAGTTCCCTCTCATCCCAAGTGATTTTTGCCAAACTCTCCATGCTGGTTCACAGCACATTTTGCTTACCGCAGTGTAAATTAAAATGCACATTCATGATCTTTGAACAAAGCAGGCAAGCATAATTAGTAATTCGATACTGTCTGTACAAAACAGTTCAAAGTAATACTTAGAATTTGCAGTTAATTAAACAGTTTTTCCTCTTAAAATACTTAATTGCCTTTCTATGATATTCATTTATAAGTTTTTTTCCTACTAGCTTTAGCTGCAGTTATGCAGACGATCTCTTTCTTGTACTGCACTTATGCATAGCTGTGTATATGTGTTTGTTTATATGTATATTTCTCTATGAATGTTGATTTTATTTTTTGCAGAAATTCATGTTTTTCTGTAATGGAAGAGGAACAGTTTATGGATGGATGAATTATTGTGGCCTGAAATTAAAAAGAAAAAAAAAAAGGAAAATAATGGAATGAAGCAAGATAAAACAGGGAATAGAAAAACTCAAACCAGTGCAGGAATTTAAAAAAAAAAAAAAAAAAAAACCCTAAACCTCTGGAATTCCATTGCCAGTATGAATAGTTAACCTCATCTGGTATTTAATTCACTATCCAATTAAAAGTCTTATTAGAAGTTTCTAATTGTTGTAGCTTTAAAGTAAAACCAGCAGCCATTAGAGACACAAACTTCAGATTCTCTAAGGAAATTAAAATCATCATAAATTAAAAAAAAAATGTTAGTGAATATAGAGAAATGTAACTTGGAAAAATCCAACTGGATATTGATGACTTGTGTACATTTGAAAATCCTAGTTTAGATAAACTGCAGAATTACTCAATCTTTCTCATTTTTGTCCTCATTGCAAAGGGAAAAAGTAAAGGTTGAGTTCCAGGGGCTCTAACCCCCTAGTCTTTCAGTGTAGGTGGATGGAAACAGTTGAGGAGAAGAGGATAAACCCGCCCCATGGACTTGCCTTGAGAGCAAGAGGCAAAACCCCGAAATACATGACTGGGAGCATGTGGGCTGCAGCCACAGAGCAGAACTAGGCAGCTCAGTGCCCCTTCCCAGCTCTACGTGTGGGACACGACACGGAGCTCCTGTCCCGTTCATGGCAATGCAGTAGCAGAGCTCAGCTGGGCCCTGTGTATCTTCTGCAGGTCAATGGGCTTTAACCTCTGGCTCCTAAAAGTGAAGAGGAGTAATTACCAAGAAAGGGACTATGAAAAGGAAGCTTTTGTCAGTAGGCCTAGAATTGCTACGTGGTGGCCTGCAGCTCTGAAATATTGTAAAAAAAAAAAATGTTCTCTGTTTCCCAATAGAAGAGAGAAAAGAGATTTCAATGGCTTGGTGTTCTCCTACAAGCATGGTCTGGGGCTTGGCTTACCTGATTCAATAGCAGAGTCCCACCAAGATTTGTACATGAGAAGAACAGGATTTCTAGTAAGCTAATACAGAGAATCTGTTCATTTATTTTCCTTAAGTAGAGGAGTGTCACCCTATTTCTCAGCCTGCCTGTCCCTCCTTTCTTTTCAATATTTTTTGTTGGACGTTACATGCACAGTGTCATCCTGATGGCAACAGTGCATCCAAGTGAATTCCTCCATTCACAGTGCTGGGACACGGTCAGGAGCCCATGACATTGGAGATGAGAACGGCATGGGGTGGGAGAGCTCATGCTACCAGATTTCCTCTGCAAAGGCAGAGCTTGCATAAACACAAAAAGGTTTTCTGAGTATAAAACTATTTAGCTTTTCTTGATTTCCTGCTATGTCATTATTGGACATGACTACACATACTTTCATTGACAAGGGATAACACAAGTAAGCATTTTTTTTCTCATTTTAAAGGTTTGCATGAATTGTTTTATGTGATTTCAGATTTATTGTGATTTGTGTACAATATTCTCTTTATCACAAACTACTTCTTCCTTCTTGAAGAATCTGTCGTAGTATTTCCTCTCTGCATAAGCAAATGATGCAATCTGATATACACGTCCAAACCACCCTGATCTGTCAATGGCCTAACTTTATGATATGCCATCACCTTTATTAATAATAAATGTTTCTATTATTAAATAAGGCTATTTTTTCTGAAATATTGCTATAAGCTAACCCTGTTTTTGCCCGTCTTTCATTTTAATGGTTAACTCTATCCACCTCAGCAGATGCTCTCATTATACAGTAGCGTAGAGTCAGAACCAGTCTCTGGGTCATTATTCAGGTAAAACTCCCACTTTGCCAGATCCTGAATCACTGCTCTGGTTGAAGCCTCTGGGAGTTTTGCCATAGTAGGGCAATATAAACTCTGAATGAGAATTTAGTGGCTGTTCAGTGATTGCAGCAGTTTAAGCTGAATTCAGAACTAAGCTAGAGTCTATTAATTGGACCTTTTATACTGCAGGGCCTTATTTTGCAATATGAACTGACATTTATTAGTGCTCATGCTAGGTGACTGCTAGGTGCTGCTCAAAATGAATAAATCATGGAAGTAATTCACATCAAAGACAGCTTGTGTGGCTGCTAATAGAAGTCAATGGGGTTGACGAATCGAGTTCTCTAATAGCAGTGTCAGGCTGCTCAGTCTTCTTATCTCATATTTTTTTATGAAATGTTAAAAGAGATTGCTTTGGGGCACTTGTGTTCGTGAACCATTGCAATCGTCTAATGAATTTTTGATAGTCAAATTCAGAGGGTTTTGTGATCACTAACTTTCTTGATATATCAGTTGCTGTTGAAATGAATCTCTTGTGTCAGGCTTGGCTGTCCGTCTTCCTACTGTCATAAAACCCACAGATTAGCCAGGTAGAATCTGAAACATTTAATTTAAAGGAAAGGTACGGTGAAAGCTCTTGACTAAGTTTGAATAGAGTAATATTCAGCTTATAATGAAAAATCTCAATTTGTCTCACTGCATTGCACAGATAAGCAAATTGTATTTGCAGCCATAGCAACCTGTTAAGTGACAGGAGGAAAAAAAAAAGAAGAAGAAAGAAGAAAGAAAAAGTACCGCTCTGAGGAACTGTACTGCATCCAGTCAAATGGGCAACATGAATCCTGTCTTGTCAAGGTCCTTGATGACAGAAAATGCATGATATGACCTTGCAATGAACGTTTGCTCACAGCAGTGAGCTACAGAGCAAATTATTGCAAGTTCTAAGAAGACTTTTCCCAGCAGAAGTTTTAATGCCTCTACAGTACAATATGGTACAGTACAGATTTAATGTCTCTAGCTGACAGACTTTCGTGGAGAACTGACAACAGGCTGTGGATTTATGCTTGCACCAAGTGATGGAAAAATACATTCTTTTGCATCAGTGTCATACAACAGTCTGCCACTACCATTGGGTTTTCTAGACATATCTGTTGTTTGGAATGAGTATTAGAAACAGGAATATCTGACTATATGATCTCTATGTAATATTTCTATTTTCATTTTCATTATCACTGGGCATCTTGGCAGACTCCTGACTTGGCTGTTTCTAAAATATCTGCATGTCGATCTAGCCAGAATGATCCAAGAGAGTTTTGCAGTGACTGTGACTGGCTCATATCAGGAAAAGAGGAAACTTGCTAGTTGTCTAATTGCTGAGCGAAACCTGAGAACATTAATTTCCTTTTCCTTTTTTTTTAAGGAAACGGCTCAGGTGTAGGATGAGTATAGCAGAGAAAAAGCAAAAGCAAAGAAGGTTCTCAAAAGAGCAGGAAGGGGCAACTATTCAGCAGAGTTTTTCTGTTTGTCCAAAAAGTCGTCTGTCTTCCTTTGTATTTAGCAAGACTTACTGCAAAACAGAGCCCAGAATTATGGGCTGCTCCCGGAGGGTATTGAATTGTGTCTAACACTGCCTGGTTGGTCTGCCACGGTTGGTGTGGATGCAATATCAGACCTCCAGTGCAGCTGCTCTTTGGTCCTTGCGCAGAAACAGTGTCCATATGAAATCCATGAGAAAAAAGAGTCACTCTCCATGGGTCTTTGCATTTCAGATGGGATTCATACAACCCTTGAGCATACTCAGTCTGACAGGACATGGTCTGGAGGAGTTCTGGGTCCCTCTGGCCAGTTCTGAATATCTGAATTTGTCCCATATTTGGGACAACCTGCCTTTTCAAATGACATCATTGCACGTTTGCATGCATTTATTTTTTCTGTTGGTGTGTTTTTGCTGCTGTTGTTTTTTGAGTCATCAAGTATTTTTGTGTGAATGAGGGAGATTTTAAACATTCTTGATGTCTTGGGTAGCACATCTTGAGCTCTGTGTGTTGTTCTTGCAGAGACTTACCCGTGGATAGAATCATATCTCTAATCAATACCATCAGCATTTTTCAACCCCTAAGCACTCAAAAAGCAAGAAAAAAAGTCTAGCAGCTATCAATAATCATGTAAACAACACTCCAATGACCTGACTCATACAACAGCTACACAATCTCTTATTGTATGAAACACAAGAAATCAGAAGGATCAATGGATGAGGAAAAAACATTAAACCAACAATTTTGTTGTGGTCAAGATCAGCATCCAGCAAAAGTCTCTTTTGCCTGCCAGCAGCATCCTGCCCTCATGAGATAAGCCGTTGGTCTCAGTCCAGCTCCTTGGCAATAGGTGTCCTGGAATTATTCCTGGGAGAAGCCACCACAAGGATTGCTCGTAGTCTCAGGTGGCGGTTCAGGACTATGGATAAGGAGCTTGGTTTGAGTGGCCAGGACTGGAGAAGTTCGTTGGCCGCTTGAGGAGCAGAGCTGCCTGTGACATGGTCATCTTGTGGCTCTGCTGGACATTGCTGTTTATCTGCCTGTCATTTCCTCCAAGGCCTTTGCCGAGCATCAGAGCAATCTGTGATATTACCCCTTTTGCAGAGGCAAAAGGAACAGCAGCCTCCTTGCCTTTAAGTTTGGTGGGGTTTGGCTGTTTGCTGAGCTAGAGCTTTGAATCAGTAACACGGCATCTCTTCAGACCACGTAAGAGATTTGCAGTAAGACACTGGCTTGTTTGCCTTGTTGCCCAAGCCAACCTGCCTTATGGAATGCATGAAATTTCCACCGTAAATCCTGCTGCCCGCAGGGCAGCACCCCACTGCTGAAAAGAGCTTCCATCCAGCACCTCAACATCTGACCACAAAACAGCAAAGGGCAAACCCTCGCCAGCTGCAAGCAGAGATAAGCTGATCCTTCTTCCAGAGGGACTGATTACCAACCTCCTTTGACTGCCAAGACTAGAAAGGGCAACCTGAGTTGCATGCTCCAGCCCTGGCATGGTGAGAGCTTGAGACCAGGCAGCACCAACATTCATGTGCCATGTGAGCAATCAGCAACACGGTGGGCTTCTGAGGTCAGGGTAGCAAATAAAACCCTACTCTTCCAATCCCTCTTAAAATGAGATGAGCCTGGGCTGCCCATGTGAAAAATGCTGGTGTCTCATAATGCTCTGCTCCGGAACAAGGGGCTGCAAGGCTGAGTGAGCAGAAAACAATATCTGTTCCAAGTAATTAAGCTCCATGACTAAAAGGAAATTAATGACACTTGCAGCCCACGCCATCCCTGTGCTTGAGGAGATGCAAATTGCCTGGCTGTTCTCATTTCCCCGAAATGATGGGCTGCCACACGCTCAGCCCTGCTGAACATATGGGAGCACCCGCACGTGTTCGTTCGGCTCCGTCACCGTATGATGCTGCTGCCACCAGGCGGTGAGCATCTTGGAGCAAAGATTTTGTGTTTAAAACATCTCTAAGGCTAATCTCAAACATGCCATAGAAACAATATTATATCCCTCCTAAGCTATCTTTCACCAGGGAAGGAGGCTTCTTTAGAAAATCCACGTTTTGAGAAGAAATAGTCACACAGGTTTAGTTGCAGCTCAGTTTACTCAAGGAAAGATTTTTTTGGACAGTGGTACAAAAATCTTCAGAACCTTCAGGATAGTTGCAGTCTGCATATGGGATTCGTGGGATCTGTCTGACACTAGAGTGTCAGTGCTTTTGTGTCCTTGTCAAATTATTTTAATTTTTTTGCCTCCCCCTTTTTCCTGAAAGGTTGTCAAATTGTTTGGTGGCTCTGCAAAAGGACTTCTTTGGCCTGACTCAATTATAGAAATGTAAATCGTGATTAATTCCATTGAAATCAATAGTGTCGCATGGCTGTGGCTGAGATCAGCATAAAATTATGCCAATCTAGGAAAATGTAGAGTGGAAGTAGCATTAACATATAGCAGGTTATATTATTTGTATACATATAACTCCTTTTACACCTGTTTTATACCTATTGTGATTTAATCAATGATTTAATGGAAGCCCATGCAGATTTGCACTACCGTAAATGAGAGAAAAATTGTATACACATGAAAGATGACAAGGTGGTCTTCTAAAGCCATCACTGAAATGCATCATGTGTCACCGAGGGCCTATAAGAACAATGTGGTTTCCTTAACAAGGTGAAAATCCTTGCTTCCAAACTATATAATAATAATCCATTTGGACATATAGTTGGTGATTTGAGATGATCTAGTAATTGATTTTAAAACAGATGGCACCTGTCAAATAAGCATTTGTATTTATTTGATGTTTCTGTGAGAACCCCTGGGGTTTCCTATCTCAGAACTCTCTGTTTTCTCCCTTCTTAGACCCCAGCTCCTTTCTCTGATCTCTCTTCCTCTTATCTTCTTTTGAGGCTTCCTGCTGACAAATTCTTTGGAGCTTTCTTTCCTCCTGTAAGCCATGACCTTTCCTTTAGACTTCAATTTAATTTTGTTTAAAAATCCTTTTTATTAACAATGTTAATAAAACAGTGAAAGGTCTTCAGTACACCAAATGCTTAATGAGCTGAACGTTGTCGCAAATAATTGATTCCATCTCCCACAGTTGCAGTGCTTTACCACATCAGCAATCAAAGTAAGTAACATGGAAGGGAAATATCCATAAATATCGTTCTGCCAGATAATATCTTACCTCATTCCTTGTGTAAAATTAAAATATTTTGAAAATAATGGTTCTTTTGATAGTATGTATGTGTACATGTGTCCCTATACTCGGAGACAAATCAAACAATTTTCTGACTTTGTTGTCTTCTGTGGGCACAACATTAATAATATTGTTTTAATCTCCTACTGAAGAGGAAAATTTGAAGTCTGGAACAAGAAGAGAATTTTAATTGCAGAAAAGAAATCCATATGTTTAAAAAGTAAAAATCAAAGTAATCATTTTACTATTCTCGCTGGGTGCCCTCATTAGAAAACTTTAGCAGCTAAAGATTGAAAATGTTTTAGGGCTGGTCTTGTACTGACCTGCTCGCTCCTGTAGAAGGACTTTTGGTGTCATGGCCAGTGGGGCCGCACGGGTCTGCTCATCACCATGCTCATCCCTATGGAACATGGCAGGGTGGACAAGTGGGCACCAGAGTGTCCCAAGGATGGCTTACGGAGTGACTTGCTGTGGTGGGATCAGAGCAGAAGCGTGTGCATGGCCAGAGGAAAGTAGCTCTCCAGGCTGGGATCCTCAGCTGTCCTCCTTACACATTGAAATTGGGATATGGATAGTCATAATATGTAAGTCTTCTCTGGGTAAATTCAACAGTTAATATTCTCAGTATAGCTGTGACCCAGAAAAACAAATACATTTTTCACCTGAAAATATTCCTTTGTTTCTTTTCCCTATGTTTCCTCCAGCCACTGTATCTATTTGTATTTTAAAAAGTGATTGAAAGGGGTTGCTATCGTGCCTGTCTGAGCCAACCTGCCAACAGGATTGTCCAAGGCTCCTTGTCCTCTTCTGAAAGTCTCTGCATCTGTTGACTCACACTTTAAGTTGCAAGTCATTTGTCATGATTTTATAAATTGGAAGAAATCCCAATGGATTCCTCAGGCTTTATCCATCACCTAAGAGTTAAGCAGAGTTTTGCCACCTTCAGCGGAGTGGCATTATTTACAGCTATGATTCAGGATTGACAAAGGCTGCAAAACCAGTTAGATTTTTGGAAACACACCAGGAAACCTCTGTGGCCATGGTCATTATGTGCATCTTGCTAATAAAGAGGAGTTCTGTTAGCCTAGGTCTCCTTGAGCAAGCCTAGGAAGCGGATATATCGCAGCCTGCAGAAATATCACCATGGCAGATTATGTTACATAGTGTTAAAAACACCTCTGTGGATTTCCCACCATGGTTCATACAGAAATATAATCTGCATAATATAATATAACCTGCATAATCTCCAGGTTGTCACTGAGGTTGCCCTGATATTTTTCCTTGTGTTGACTCTGTAAGGGAAAGAAGAGGCCTGGATGCTCTTCCAGGAGTGCTGTTCAGTGCTCAGACAGAGATTGCAGATATAAAAACTAAAACAGTGTTTGCTGCCTCTATTCAAACTTCTATTAAAGGTGATACACAGGAATATTTAATGGCAAGCTGCAGGTGCATGAGAAAGTATGCTTGAGTAGTGTTATTTACTTTTGTCTAGCTTAGAATGAAAGAAGGAGCAGTTTATCAGTGGAGAGATTAAATCTGAAGAACTTGGAGCTTCATTTCTGTATGTAGTTGAACAAAATACATGGAAGTTTTTCAGACGATACCAGATTTCTATTGCATCTTACCTTTCCTCCTCCCACTATTCCATTTTCTCTAGCCAGTGGCCCTTCGAGCCCTATTTCCTATGATTCCTTGAGACTTTAGTTACTTACAGAGAAACACAAGTCTCCAAATTCACTGTTTCTTGCTGATATTGCTGGTGTGTTCTCAAAGCTTAAAACAAAAAGACACTTCAATTTTTGCACACACAGGGCTAGTTTGGCTTCATTCAAACTCTGATCCACTGGGCCATCAAGAACCCAGTGGTATAATTGCAAAATGCTCCATGCAAATCCAATTTCATCACATCTTGTTACTTGGCAGATGAGAACTACAGTGAAGGACGGTTCCTTTCTGCTTCCTGATACTGATCAGCAAAGAATCTACAAGAAGCACTTTCTTCTAAATAGATGGCATCCTTGATGTTGCAAACCTGATTCATTCTGGAGCCTATTCAGATCTAGATCCCAAGGACTACTGGCTACAGAATGCACTGGAGGCTGCAACCTTGAATTCAGCTAAAATGAAATTCTCTCTTCAAACTTATGCTATTGCCTCCACTTTCTTTTCTCACAGAGTGACATTAAAGTCTCTAAAGGGGGTTTACATATACCTGCTTGTCATTGCATATACTCAGGTCTAGGGCTTCAAATGATCCTCCTGAGGATCTGTTGAACTCAGAAGACTTCTTGTTCCACTCAGCTTTGAAATGGTCATTCATTTGACTGTTGCTCAGCTCTGTTATTCAGAAGAGTGATTAAAATGCATATACTGCCACACTCCATAAGCATAAGCTATTGCTGGGGTCATAGGTGATGGTAAATTCTAAAGCAGCTTTAATTTTTACCTAACTAGTCAGTCAGTGCACGCATTGCCAGAAAAAGAAAAATTCTGAACACTACGCATGGGACTTCGTTATACAAGATTAATCCATTTGGGCTGCCACTCACTTTAGCTGCAGCCAGACGTTCTTCAAGTCAAGCTGTCTCATCCTATTTCTGTATTTCAGTATGTTACCTACTGGCTGGTATGTGTCTTTCACCAAGTTTTACTCTTTGTAAGCAAAATCGCCCAGTTTTTCAGAATTGTTTGATGCTGAATGTGATAACATGGAATGAGCATTGACTTTCCTCAGATGCTGTACATTAACCTAGCCACCGTGTCTGAGCAAGCAGGATCACAGCCACTGTGCAGTTAATGCAACCGCCACGCTTCATTCTTGCCATTTGGGGAGTTTGAGCACTTGCAGGATGATGGACCAGCAAGCAAATCTCTGAAGAAGGGAAGATTACAGAGCTGTCAGTTACAGACTTGGAGAAATCTCTGCAACTCACCCAGAGCACTTCTAAATTGTACAGCACCTTCTGTGAGAAAAAGAGCAAAAGTTTTGATCACTTAACACTCTATACTCTTAACTGGGAAGTCACAAAGTGTATGTATATGGAGCCTCTGGTGTTAGAAGAGAACCTGGTTACATACAGATGTGAAGTGGGATCTTAACCTATTTCAACATCAGAAAGACCTGTGGGCATTGTTTGCAACTGTTATTTCTATGTCTGTGGTAAATAGGAGCACAAATAATAAAATGTCCCTGAGAAAAAAAAATTGTGTGTCCAAAAATTATTTTATTTTGAGCTCAAACTTTCTGAGCCTCGCGCATTTTATACTTGCTAAGTTCTCTGGTTCACTAAAACTAACTGCTCTCTTTAATAATGGCAAGATCCTGGCTTTGTTTCAAGGCAAAGGTTCATGCAATTAAATCTCATTAGCACAGCCCCGCAAAACTCTCCATAAAACCTTCTTCGCATGCAACCTTCAGCTGAACTGAAGTCATTAAATCTGAGATCCTGGAGAAAATATTTGCTGAATAGAATCATTCCTAATTAATGTTAAAATGTCAAGGATTCGGCTTCCTTTCCTTTTTATCCCCTTTTCTTTTATAATCTTAATTATGTCTTTAATGAGCTACCAGTGTAAAAGTCAAGAACAGCTTCTTTTAAATGTACAAACAACAGGTGGGACTGAGCACCAAAGCCTTTTTTTTTTTTTTGGAAATGTGCTTTCTTGCATAATAGTTTCAGCTTCTTAATTGTATTTCCCAACTCTAACTTGGAAGTTGCCACTAAGTATTGATTAACTAACCTTATAGAAAGCATAATTAATGAGAATGATTTACCTTTGCCCCTTTTCTAATGTTGTCTTGAGTGTTATCTCAAGCAATATGCAAGAGTCAGGAGTAGCAATGGTAGATATCTGATCTACAAGTTCTGCAAGGATCACTCATGCGAGATCTTTTCTAAAAAATCTTTTTCTTGAGCTACTTTACTTCAGACTAGTGACATTCTGATTGGACCACACACAGCAGTGTGCAAACATGGTAAGCTCAAACACTGCATGCTCCAAAATCCAGAAATTCACATTTGTTTTTCTAATAACTGGTGATAGCAGCCAGAGGTTGGAGCTCGTAGGACCCGTTTAGTTAGACTTCAGTGGTGAAAGCTCAAAAATAATTTGCAGCCTCTTTAATTTTTAGTCTCAAATTAAAGGAATGGAACCTGTCTTCCTGCACATCAATCTGCACACCATATGTAAGCCCTTCTGTTGGGATTTAAATAGGAATGACTCATGTGATATTAAGCCTCTTAATGAAGCTGTATTATATTATTGCCTTTTGCAAAATGGGAGGTTTAAAAAGCCAAGGTAGTGCCTTCCAAATGTCAGTAATTGGAGACACTTTGGACAAAGTATGAATTTTACAGCATTTCTGGATATCTGTAAGCTGAAGTCATCTTTGCAATGAAGCTTGTTAAATGGTTGGAGAAAGTATTAGGCAGTAGAAGCATTTTGGATTTATGTTTAAGGAGAACTGGGTTGTGCCCTTTTTCAAAGTAATTTCTAATGAGTGCGATCTTGTGTTCCCATTATGCACTTGAACTCCAAAATGTTTATATTGGTGTATTTCTGAGTACCTTGAGAGTAACAACTATGTTCTTCCAATCAACTCCAGAAGTTTGGAATCCCAAAAGTTCATGATAAAAAGGATTAATCACTTACTCTGGCTATTCATGGAATATTGCTTGGCAAAACTGATTTAAAAAATAAAATAGGGATAAAATTCAAGCGAGTAGCCAGGCCTAGTTACAAGCGCTAGTTAAAAAAACTAAAGTTTAATTTCTTCTTGAGCTTTAAGAAGTTCCAGCTTAGGGCAAATTGGTATTTTTTATTTCCATTACAGCTATGGAGATTAGGAAGACTCAAGCTGTAGCCCTGCAAGAATGTTTGAATCTAAGCAGAACCCTTTCTGAATCCATTGATATGTGTCTAGTATGACTTTGTGAAACTGTTTATGGAGGAGAATTAAATCTCAGTCGTTGTAGTACTGCAGTAGGGTTAAACAGCCCCAAAGTGGCCTCCTTTCTGTTATCATCAAGCAGATAGGAACCCAAACTCTCCCAGTACATGCATGTGGATGTGTTCATATATCTCTGTACAGGACAAATAGGAAGAAGAGCAGAGCATTTTACATTGTCATGAACGTGTGTACTAATATAAGTAATTTGCTGTTTCTTGAGCAAGGTAATTATGCTTAATAACTTACATATTCAGGGTAATTGTTATCAATTGTGTTCATTTGTGTATATGGCACACTTTAATGAGTATTCTTAATTGATATTTCTGTGGCATCCACCCTGTACTGTGATTAGACTGGGATTTTCATATCTACACCATTTCATTTATTGCTAACTAGTAATTTACATCTAATAGTCCTTTTTCTTTTTTTTTTTTCCTGGTCTCTCCTTTTTATTAATTAGAGGAGATCTTGAAGACTCACATTGCTCATTGGTGGTCTCCGGATGGCACTAGGTTAGCATATGCAACAATTAATGCCTCTAGAGTCCCTACCATGGAGATCCCAGTATATACTGGCAGCCTTTACCCTACTGTAAAAACCTATCATTATCCAAAGGTAAGAGGAAATAAAGCAGTCTATTTTCCTAATTATGATTTTATTTATTTATTTACAGTAGACTCAGTATACTGACTGTACCTAATGAAAAAATAAATAAATAAATATAAGGAAAGATCATCTGTTCCCCTATGAATGTAGTCTTCATTACTCTTCAACTGCATTTGTAAAATTACATTTTTCTCATTCTACTATTAGTAATTCTAAACATAATGAAAATAAGATTTAAATGTTCTTCCTTTGTAGTGGCATAAAAGCAATTGTGTTTTCATGCTAGAGAGGTTTTGACTGTCTGAGAATTTGCAATCGAGCATTATTATTAAATTTGTTACATTACATACCTTTTATATGAGAAGAAGGAAGAATGAAAATTTAATATTTTGGCTTTCCTAGAATAATTAGGATAGCATAATATCAGAGGATATATTCTTGTTTTGGAGGTATGTTGTGCCTGAGCTCTAAGAGGAGAAAACAGTTAAAGACAAAGGACTTAAGACACAATCTTTCCTTGATTGCAGAAAGCTGTAAGCTGTCATGCAGTAAGGACACAGCATCCAGTGCAGATCTCGACCCTGTGCTGATGTATTATTGCTGTTACTGTGACTGCTGTAATTTTCTGCTATAAGTGCAGAATTGTACTGCTCTGTAGAGCCATTTCTTCTGGATATCTCGCTCTATGCAGTGATCACTTTAGACCTCACATATTGGACCAAATTGAACCATATTTTAATAGGAGAGATATCCACGTATGTGTCAGTTTGGTGCGAAAGAGACTCAATGGGGAAAACGCTTTCCTACAACAGAAAAAGCATCAGTAATTTTACTATGCCTAGCATGATCCTGTGAGACAATCTTTTTTCAAAAGAGACAGCAAATAGAAATAATTTGTTACTTGATGTGAAAGGTAGCATCTTTTACCAAGGGCAGAGGTGTCCTAAATAACATTATGGTTTGGTTCTGCACACCAACCTCTCCATTCCTCAGTGCCACATCACTACAGTCACAGTCTCCTTGTGACCAGCTGCAGCAAGGCTGGCCCAGGAGAGGTGACATATGATGTGCTCTTCTTGTGCAATTCATACTAGCCTGGTGCAATGGCAGTGCATTTTAAAATCTATAGGGGACTTAATAAATCAAAAACATTGTATGGTGTAAGATATGGTAATTTGTCCTCGTTTTAAAATCCAGGCTGGAATGGAAAATCCAACAATCTCTTTGCATGTGATTGGTTTGAACGGACCTACACATGATCTGGAAATGACTCCCCCAGATGATCCAAGAATGAGGTATGTGCGTTCTCACGCGGTGATGCAGAACACCGATCTGCTGGGGGCTAAATCAGACCCTGGCTTTATTCTAGATCATTTACAGTCCCTTTCTGTAAAACTATTAAGTTGTTTCACTTTGTGTAAATCTGCTTAAGTACATACAAGTATTTTTTTTCTTACATGTATTTATTTAGAATATTGTTACTTTGAAATTGCTGTGACCCAGATCAACTTCAGAATGAGATTATTTTTAGAGAATTCTGTGGAATTTGCCCAAATCCATAACACATTCATTTCACATGTAATCACAGGCATTGTGAAGGGAGTATTGTCTGACTCCTGTATGAGAGACCATGAAGCAAAAATAGCTGTAATACTGCAAACATGAGCTCACTCATTTGTTGGTTGGATTTAGGACTATAACCAGACGGAAGAATCTCAATTAAGAATATAAATGGAAATCTCTTTGCTGTTTTTAGGACGGGTATCTTTTAGAAGATGGCCTTCAATTTGGTCAGCTACCTAGATGCCCATTTCTAATTAAGTGCTTAAACCGGTTTGTATTCAGCAAGAACTTAAATGTCTGCTTTGGACTCTGAAGCAGTGGTCAAACTGCACTGATTTTTTGGGTCTGTGAGCACTTGAAAGGAAGATCACGTTGTTAAGGTCTGCCTCCAGGAAAGAGACTGCTTTCCATAATGCATGATGCCCCTACCTGCAAAACTCAGCGATTAGAGTCCAGATCTGTACTTCAATCACTTGATTTAAACTTGAACTAGATTTACAGCAGGCTAAGTGGAGTTAGACTCTCTTTCCAGGTCTAACATATGGACAGAGACGTTTCTGCATGGTACTTTCTGTGCACATCAGGTGTAATGCTGCCTGGATGTCATTCCAAAGATACCATCCAAACAACGTGTACACTGACTGACCTCTTATTTTGCACTGAGTGTTAAATTAGGCTACTGGATTTGTAATTCTACGGCCAATAAAAATATATAGGCACTGCACAGTGTTAATGAAGCAGGACCATATTGAGGGCAGAGGAAGGTGCTGGGGTGATATTCATTGTGCATGATAAATATATAGGTCAATGCCTGATAGTTGTGCACAGCTTGTATAGTCATTTAATGCAAGGATGGTAAACCAAGAGGACCATTTATAGTGTGAGGTACATTTATTTGTTAAGAGCATTAATGTCAGCCTATGAACATTTTCACTGAATAACTCAGAAATGCTCCAGTTCAAATACATTTATGCATCAAAAGTCTGACCCATGAATGACCCAAGTGTGGGTATAACTTAGCTCACCTGTCAAAAAACCAACTGCATGTAGCAGGCAACAGTTCAGCATCACAGTATTCAAATCACAGCATCAGAACTGCTGTTCCTGGACAACATCAATTTTGTACTGGTGGCATACGCTGTAAACAGAAGAGACGCAGGAATGTTTTAATTATGATAATTACTTGAGACTGCAGGATCCAAGTTAATAAATTTGTGCTATGTGGTTATGGATGCCTGTAATTTATTTGGTTGCAATCAATATTTTAAAGTGATGTAAAATATATCATAATTAATTAGTCTCTGTATATTTCATCAAAAGCATGGCAAGTGCTATCCCTAGGGCACAAAAAGTCCTGCTAGAGCAGTAGGGGTGCTTTTTCATTATGCATTTATTTTCTGAAATGAGAGGATTAGTGTGATAATGTTTCATTAGAATAGACAGGAGGGATGTACTGTACAGTTAGTTACAGAAAGGAGTTTCAGAGAAGCAGGAGAAGCTTGTGATAAGATCTTCAGGCAGAGAAGTCCTGTCAGAAGCATTTCAATGTGTTCAGTCTGTCCAAGCAGATGATACAAGGAAAGAATGGCCTTGTTTCATGCTGTATTTTTAATCTGTAGTAAATAGAGTTGAGAATAGCGTAATTCCATTTATTTTTCTTTTTCTAATTAAGAAAAGTCTCAAATATCCTACCATATTGTAATATTTGTCTGTGAAGATGCAAAGATGATGATTGGAAAACATATTTGAGGGTAAAAATATGCCCCATTTTGATAATTTTTCTTTTTTCATATCTTTCATACTGACCATTTTTGCCAATTTTTTTTCCAACATCATACTTTTCACTTAAAAAAAAAAAAGGAAGTCAAGGAGGGCAAGAGAAAAACTGCAGAAAAAAAGATTGATTCTAAATTTAATATCAGAAAGCCTTTTTTTATTCTGGAGGAAAGCAATGGACCTATCACAGTTAACAAATGCTACATCAGCAGGTAGTGAGAACAGAACCACAATTCAGATTATTTGTCACATCGTATTTATGCCTTAGATAGCAAATTAAACCGAGATGTTATCTCCCTTGACTACAGAAATTGTCACTGGTCCTTGTGTAGGTCATGAATAAAAAAACGAGGAGAAACTCAGACAAATCTGAGTCTGGGATCTGCGACAGGAGCCTGCTGTGCTCTGGGGACCACAGAGTGGACGACTGCTTGTCACTTGGCCGTGCAACATGTCACTCGAGCAGCGTCTGTCTGTTCCTTGTGATCTTTATGTCTTTGTTGCTATTCTCCTACTTTAGCTATTCACATTTGAGATTCATATCTCCAAACATTGGCCAAGTTAGTGGGTAGACAAGGACGCTGCACAGTAACCAATGCTCAGATGATGGCGAACCCAACCACCAAATCCTTTACCGAGAAGTGAAGGCCATTGCAGAGCTCAGCATAGCTGCACTCTTCCTGGAGGTGTTCACAGATGTTTCTTCTGTCCTTTGCGGGTGCTCAATCTGCTCGGAAGCCGACGTCTCCAAAAGAGCCCGCTCGTTCTGAGGTGCCCAGATAACCACAAGGCCGGATTCCTTCTGCCACCACGGGGGAAATTTAGTATCTCCTTAATTCTGCTCTGTATAAAATCTGCAGTAGGTCAGATGAATTGCACTTTAGAAATGCCAGCTTCTAGCCACTGACCGCAAAGGAAGTCTGCTCCAGCAGCACGGCTGGCTGTGTTGCAGACATTCAAAATTAACTGCGATGAATCACGTCTTATCGTCTCATTTTGCCCTGCGAAATGGAAAATGTAAAACTAGGTTGTCCTGCAGAAGAGCCATAAAGAGAAATAAATTAAAGACTCCACACTACCTGAAACTAGGATAATAAGAACCACACAATTATACACACTAGTCCGATAGCTGGGATATCTACGGGCTTTATGACTGGGATATTCTTCAGAGAGAATTTGAGACTCCATGCCCATCTTCAGGGTTGTAGTAAAGATTGTATTTGACCTAAAATAATAATTTGAACTTCTTGAGCAGGAACTTTGGCTCATGTGTTCAAACAGTGAGATGGATAAAAAAATTTAATATATGTCCTTCAAACTTTAAATTGGATTTATGGAAAAAATGCTCCAAGCTACAATATGTACTAAATTCACATTCATTTTCTGAGCAGGCTGAATTTGCTTGGTTCATTTTGGAGAGAAATAAGAGACGGTTATACAGTTTAATTTTGCCTTTTTTTTTTTCCTCCTAGAGACTATGCTGTTGCTGATAAAGAGTAAAATTACAATTTTATTTCAAGCAATGAATTTTCAGGCTCCTGTTGTCTCAGCCAGGAGCATTCCTCCTTCCAGTGTGGTAGATGCAATTGCTGAGGTCTTTTGTTCCTTTTCCCCAGCCAAATTCGGGCACTAAATATTCCTGAAACTACAAAATCAATTGCCAACTTGTTATTTTGCTAGACAAACGAGTCTTTGTTGCTTTTGCCCTTTCTCTTCAGTTTATACAGGAGTCTCTGCCAGAACACAAAGTACTCTCCAGTGACACAGCACATTAATTCCAATGAGAGCAACAATTTCTTATACATATTTTATAGCAAACAAATGAACTAATAAAAAATTTATAGGCTGTGTGCTGTGAAAAATCATATTATAATTTAAGGATGTCTTTGGATCACATAGCTCACCAGTATATTATAGGATCACTATATCTGTCAGTTCAACAAGGGTTTTGCCCTACAAATGGAGTGGTGGAGCTCTGAATTGCTGAAGAGTTGGACATGTGTGAGCAACCCATGAAACTGTATTTATTCATGGTCTGGTATTTTCCAGCCCAGCTCAGGCAAATGGGTTGCATTGCTCAATATTACGCAGCACTTTCCCTAAGTTTTCTAGGGCAAAATACCATCAATTACAGGACTGTGCAGCCAAGAGCAGAGGAACACTCCCTGGTAATATACTCTGGGTATTGCCATAAACTGAATATGTTCAGCAATAAATAGAGGACAGTCCAGTCTCTGCTGACTTCCTTATGACAACCAACTGCACCTGTTTTGCAGAAACCCTCTGTCTCTGAAAACTATATCCGTCTTGCTCTTTTCCTCTCAATGCAACACTTAACAGATATTATGGATATTTTACTGCGTAGTAAGCGTATTTAGAGGCCATTAGCTCTTCATAAGCATAAAGAATATAACTATTGTCAGTGAGGGGTTTGAGTCAGCCAGCTCGTCTGCTCTGAATGGAAATTACCTGCAGTTTTTTCCCCTCCACCTATGCATAAATTTTTAGCTCTAGGCATTTCAGTCCTTGAGAGGCTGAATAACTTGAATCACTATCTCAACCTTCCACTCTTCTTTGAAAATGACTTTCAGAAGTGGCAGGTAAAATAGCTGCACAGCCCTAGATATGTCATTTTTAGGCATTGAAATCCATACATTGGGCAGTCTAGACACATCAGGATGCAGGCCTAATAATCAGAGATCTTCCCTATGCTGTTTACTCATAGCTGTCTCCAAATGCTCTCCTATATGGCAAAACCTTAGAACATCTCTTAATGAGACATTGGCCGGCAGGACTGCTGATTTAAGATATTTATGTGTTTTCAGAGATTATTACATAACCATGGTGAAGTGGGCAACAAGCACCAAAGTGGCAGTAAACTGGCTGAACAGAGCCCAGAACGTGTCCATCCTGACGCTGTGCGACGCCACCACGGGAGTCTGCACAAAGGTACAGAAGATGGTCAAAAAGCTTGTTTGGCTTCAGTGTTCATAACATACCTAATAAAATCTTTCAATTATCCTGTACAGAAACATGCCATCTGAAATGGATTTATTTAGCCAGACAGAGAATGTAAGCAATAAGTGCAACATTTTCTGTGCAAAGCTGGAGATGCCTTTTTGTCACCTTATAGAAAGTCAGGAAACGTGTGGCCCTGCATGTTCTGCTTGCGTACGAGATGGACTTCATCCTGAAATAGCTGCATGCGTGCACGAGCACACATAAATCAACACCTTGTAACCTGAAGGGCTTTGGGACGTTCTAATTTAATGGAGCCAAGCCAATGTTTGTCAACCTCCAAGTCAATTGTATTTAATTAATACCTCCTGCAGGTATAGTTGTACCAATATCAGTGCATGTGTATTGATAATTTTAAGTATTGGCATATATCAGCTTTTAAACTGATGTAGGTTGGCTCATAGTAGCAAAGTGTTCTGATATTGCTCTCCCTTGAAAAAATGTCACAACACTGGGCAGAGCAGTCCTTTATCAACTTACTGCTGTATTTCTTTGGGGAATAAAATGTATTGCTGATATTTTTATTCTGATTTTTGTTCTGATTTTGTGAATAAAATGCTTTCCTGAGTAAATACTTGTTTTTTCTTAGAGAAGGAAGACCAAGAGAGCAGTCACTTGATTATACTCTTGAATCATGTGCTTAAATGGATTTTTTTATGCTTGTTCATAACTTTTCAGATTCATTCAAACTGCTTTCTGCACTGATGAGCAAAATGTAATACATGCAAAGCATGTTATTTAATGGTCTTGCTTTATTTCAGAAACACGAAGACGAAAGCGAAGGTTGGCTGCACAGACAGGTAACGTTGATCTCTTTGCAGTGATTTTTTAAGTAGGCTCCTTGTTCGTCTGTTTTTCACTCAAGGAGAAAAAGCTAATTTCTAAACTTAGGAAGACTACTTGGAAGGCAGTGTGGTTCATACTACAGTTCCCAGTAGTTCTTTTTGTTGGAGTGTAGTGTACCTGAGATGACTTATTTTCTGCTAGGTCCCACTGGCCAAAACTAACTCTTAGTCCCAATTTTCTTGGATTTAAACAAGCTGAAACACAGGTGTGGGTTGAAATTCCCTCAGTCACAGATTATCATCACAAGACCTGTCTGACATAGAAGCAGTCCTGAAAGACTGAAGTTGATTTTGGGTGGTATATTGGTTGTCTTCTGGTCATCCAACAACATTGAACTGTTTCACATGGGTTGTGCGCATGGCATACAGGGAGTAACAGGTCAACTAAACAACTCGTACCATCCAGATTTAAAGTATTTCATATTTATATCACTGCTTGGTCTGAAGATCCAAGAACACAGAAACTACCATACATCAGTATCCAGCAGGAATAATGATCTCTTTTCCAGTGGCTGTCCTACAGCAACGGGTTATGTGTGATCCAGACAAAAAATGATTTTACAGAGGAAAGAGCTTTTTTGCTCCAAGCATTTCAAATAGGCTTTTGTTATACTCTTGTATAAAATAAAAATATTGCCAAGCTATTAGTCATGTTCATAATGCTAGTGTTGCTTTAATAAATAGCAAATGCTTCAAAAATGAGTCACGTCTACAGAAAATTAAATTCCCCATATTTTATATCTTTAAAAAGGTAGTTCACAAGGAGCGTTTATTTTGTAAGTCCAAAGCTAGGTTTAATCCTTTCTCTGCTATTTGCTAGGGCCTCCATTCTTGGGAAATTCAATGCAGTGCATTAGAAGGATGTCTGTTCGTACACAGCTGTGGTACTGCAGCCATGCACCTACTACTTGGGCGAGAATTAGAGACGGTGTCTTGTCCTGAATAACAGTAATGAATCATCTGCCTGTCTCTGATGGATCTGCTCCATAGAAATACACTTTGTTTTACTGCATCACATACTTAGTTTCAGAATAGAGAAAGCTTCTTGCTGCAGCCAAATGAATCAGACAGTACTAAGCTCAGTACATCCTATAGACCTCAGAGATATTTGATGCTACTTTTCAAGTATTTTTATTAGGATCTGAAGAATTACAGAGCTCTTTTGCCTACATATCTGGCAACAAAGTCATTTGTATTTCTAGTTTCAACTAAATACATGATTACTTGGATAATCCCCTTTTCTATATTTATCTTTTTGCTCCATTACATATGCATCTAAATAACTGGAAAATTATTTCTATGGCATGTGTATCTGAGAATGATGTGAAAATGTTAAATGCTAATGCGATTCCTCTCACCTCTTTCAGAAGGAGATGACTTGCCCTCCAGTCAGTCAACTAAGGGACCTCAGAAGTGTGACTCAGCTCAAATAAAGACTCCTAGGATTAGACATTTTTTTATAGGTGTATACATATGAGTCAGGCGCCAAATCCCCAATGCTGTCAGTCAATATAATCATCACTGTGGCCAGCAAAGTCAATGTACCAGTGCATGGTTCACTTCCCCAGTAAGAAGACACCAACTGCCCATTGGTACTATGAACTCCATCGAGCAGACCTTCTTTTCAAAAGTACCCCAATTTAAAATCAATAGGAATGAGGATTCTAGATGCTGTCCTCACTCTTTAAAACATTCCTTTGATTTCCAAGGCACATATGTAGAAAAAAAAAAACTCAAAACTTAGTTTTGCTCTTTTGAGGGAGTTTGATCTGCAATAGAGACAACCTTCACTGCAGGCTAAGAACAGGAGATGAGGAGAGAAGATATCTGTGAAATGGCAGAAGATACCCACAAAGTACATGAGGGAATCTCCAAGCATGACAGGATTAAAATATTTCAGCTGAGATACTGGGAGTTTGATAGGGCATATGACCCATGCATTTGAATTTATTTGTTATTATTGTTGAAGTTTGGTAACTCAGTGAGATTTAATAGTCTGTGTGTGGAAGGTCGTACTAAATGCTGTCATGATCCTTTCTGGGCTTAAGTTTCTAAATTAATTTTACTAAGGCCCAAAAACTTGGAGAGCCCCTTTCCAGCAAAGGCGGAAAGAGATACTGGTGTCGGTGTCTGTGTAGCTAACAGGGTAAATTACTCAAAGGGCAATGAGAAATACACATTTTTACACATCCTGCTGGAAAGTGTCTGTCACTTGTGTACTATATTTGCCATATGACATGGCCAGAATTTTCAAACCTCTTGCACAAATAAGAATGGGCACACAGTCACACAGACTGGACAAGGATTTTGAAAGTTTTCACTGCTTTTATTCACATATCTGCTTGTGCACTTCTGCACATAACTGTCAACTTTATTCTTACTTCTGTTTAGATATATAAATGCTTTGAAACATTAGTCACTATTGTAAAAAAATTTGTTTTAATTTTTCTGAAGAAGCCTTTCTCAGATAACGGCTGCAGACTGACAGGGTGTCAGCAAGAGAGATGATAGCAAACAATTGCTGAGCACCTGTTGTAGATAGATAAACTGTACTGGTGTTTTAATTGTCTTAGTTATTTAATCATGAATGTGGCCTGAGCAAAATCAATTATATTCCAAAGTGCAATTCCAAGTTCACATTGATGTCAATGAGACCAAGAGATTACCACACAATTGTTTCAAGATATGTAACCTCCAAAACTTCCTTCATGGGCTGGCTGGCCTCCTGATAACAATTTGTTTGGGCTGCATTTTTCTTTCCAGTCCTCCTATTTCCCTCATGTTGCAGGTAACCTCAGTCTACAAATACGGAGTTTTGCTCTATCAGAAAGTGGGTTGTTAAAAAACTGCACTTTTTCTATTTCATCTCCCTTCATCCTGACAGCACAATAAGCCAGTAGTGATTCCCTTATATGTAGTTAATAGGCAGTAGGAAATGAGGTTCCTTTAAATAAAAGCAGAGATCAGAGAACCTTACCAGCAAGACTGACTTTTTAACCCTTAAAGCCTTTTTGTCATGTCAAGCCTATAACTGACCAATCATTGCCTTAAAGTCAAAGAATGCAGCATAAATAGGATGTAAAGCCCCATAATTCAAATATCAAATTAATCTACCAGAGATAGCAAAATGTCATTTGGTTATGAATGAAGCACTTAAATAAATAATCCAGTTTGTGAGGATTATTCATGGATCCAATGGAGGGGAATGATATCCAGAGGTATTGGCTCATCTTTCCAACTGATGACCTTATCTTTTGGTGGCAGAGCCCTGACTTTAGAGATGGCCCTTGGTATGGTGACCTCACTCCTAAGGCCAGCACAGGGATAGGGACAAAAGAGGAAGATTTGACATAGCCGCATGGCTTGAATGTGGTGGATGATGGAGGGAGGTCACCTCCCTGTAACCAGAGGCTGAGGCAACTGTATCGTTGCAGTAAAGCCAGTGGGCATTTCTAATGGTGCTTTGGATTTGAATGAAGAGTTTACCTAAAAGCAGGGAGTCAAAAGGCTTTATATTGCATCTGTTTGTTTTTGAGGTTATTGTACTCTGATACTGTGACACTGTAGTAGGAGATTTCTCATGAAGAGTAAATGCTCCAATTCACCCCATGGAGCCAAGTCATTCATTTTGGGATGGGGGCAAAGGTGGATCAGATAGATATTGTGGAAGAGGAAAGGCGTCACAGGAGTAGTAGGAGAGGCCTGAGTTATTTATATTAATTAGTTTCCTATTGAAAACTTGAGAATGAACCAGAAAAATGTAGGTCTCACATAAGTATTGTTCACAGTCAATACTACACAGCAGGTCAAACCTAATGCTCAGCTTCAAAGAACCTGCTTTCTGACTGATTTCTGTCAGGAAATATGTAGAATCCAACCCAAAGTGCACGAAGCACTTTGGAAAGAGCAGGACACAGAGAGGGTACCACATGACAAGGGCCTAGACAGACCAGCTTGGAGCTGGATTCTGTGGAGCTAAGATATGATGATGCTGGGCCCACACTAATGTTTTCTTCTTTTTTGATGTCAGTAGTTCTCGTTGTATTTTATTTATGTATACATAGGACTCGCAGGCCCACTGACTCCCTATAAAATGGATAATTTATCTTTCTAATGTTTGTCCCAGTGGACATTCAATTGTGTGCTCTCTTCAAGTTGTTCATAGTCAGAGTCAACTGTGGACTTCGTACGCTTGCTTGTGTGCACGTGTCTTTCTGTCTTTCACCAGAAAAGTCTTCTTCCAGTGGGTGCAGATCTAGTGATGCTCAAGAATGAGATCCCTTTTTTATTTTTTTTTATTTTTCCTATCTTGCGCCCCTCTCTAAGCCCTAAAGCAGCTTAGATAGATGTGTTAAAAAAGATATGCTAAAAAGATTAGCATTATCTACTCACTCAGGCATCTTGAATTCTGCCAGGCCCAGGATGAGCATCCCAGGCACTCCTCACTTTCTTCCTCTTCTCCTGAACATTTTTACATACACTGACTTCTGTCACACAACTTCGAACCTCAGCACTGATCCCCTGCGAGTTATGGTGCCCTTCAGCAGCCTCCCACCACCTTCTCTCTTCCAACAAGGCCAACGTCTTCAGTGGCACCATTTTGATACACAATAATAAACAAGTTGCTGGAAATGGAGTTGCTGCTGCTGTCTTTTAATGATAGTGATGCAGGTTGCCCAGTCCCATCAACTCTTTCTCTAGCCACAGTATGGGTCATCTTTTCTTTAATCTCAGCGTGAACGCTCATAAATGTATTCTTGCCTAAGTATTCCTCTAACTCCAGTGATGACCAGGGTCTTGCAGACTTGCATTCAAGGAGACCTTGCATTCAAAGTACACCAAGACTCAGGCAATTTGTATGACACACAGAAGGAAAACCAAAAAGAAAAATAAAACCACCAACAACAAAAAGCAAAACAACAAGACAATAATGCTTGAACTGCTTAAGGCATGAGCATATCAGTACCAGACACTGGAGGTGTTTAGAGCAATTCCAGCATAAAGAGAACAATTTTTGTTTGTTTGTTTGTTTGTTTTTAATTTAAGTGCCACTGCTTGAAATTTTATTTGCTTATTTATCTCATAAAATGCAGTTCAAGCCAAGTTCACCTCAAGAACCCCAGTGTAGCTCCCTAGGGTATAAATACCTATTCCGAAAAGCCCTCCGGTCTGATTGCTCTGATATAGCCGTTCCAAGCCAAGTCTCTGTCTCTGTCAAGGTTTTAAGTGAAGCCCGGGCGGTGTTAACGTGTCGCCCTTCCAACACCAGGAACCTGCAAACAGACTGACTCCTAACATCAGACAGATGCAGAAGGCGTCTGTCATATCTGCCACGCACCTCCTTCCACCATAACTTTGAGGGCACAAAGACTGCTTTCCCTGGCAGAGACACAGTGCTGGGACATGTCAGGCAGTTGATGGACATAGAAATGTGAGGAGAACTCATTGCTATTTGCCTCAATAAAGTGAAGCCTGTTGAAGAGAGGGTTTGTCTGTGATATCGCAGCAGGTTTCCAATGGATTTTCTCCTGTGGATGAAAGACCTCATAAAAATATACATAGTTTCATGTTTCAAGTCCCAGAAAAATCTCAGTGAGAAAAGAAACTACTATTTCATGGAACGTCAGCAATCAATTAATGGGCATATACTGAAAACCTAAGCAGAGGAAATAAAAACAAGCAGTTTCAATTCCCTAATGTAATGTTCATAAATCTCATGAATAGTGGAAAGATCATTAATCAGTGAAGAACTGGTAGCAAATTATGGTAAGAATAATATGTTAGCTTATGAGAAAGACAAACAGTTTATTTCTTGCATTAGTCATAAGTCTCCCTACGTAATCAAGTTCTTGCTAGTTCAGAGTGGTATTTTGGAATATCCTAGCAGAAAAGCAGGGTGTTTCAAAAATATTGAACCAGAAGAGGCTGAACAAAAGTGTCCGTGATGTTGTGTGGTCAGCCCTCGAAAGAAGGAGCCCTGGAACTCACCAGCATGGAGAGCAGGCCAGGACAGGCAGGGCTTGGCCAGGGAACCTGGAAAGGTTCAGCAGATGTTCAGCTTTCCTTCACATCCCAGCTATTCAGGATTCCTGGTGTAGAACTGCTGTATCATCCCATATTTGCCATCCTGCTACTCTCAGTGTAATCTGCTGTTCAACCATCTCCTGCAACAGAAACATCCCACATGCCTCAGGGTTCCTGCAGTAATAAAAAACCAGTAAGCTTCCAGGAAATGGTTGCTTGCCATACATATTTTTTGATTTCCTTGCCTTGAATCCTTTCTACCTCTGGCTGAATGTTCCAGTAATCCAAGGGAAGTCAATCATCACATCCAACTGGGAGCTTTGTGTCAAACACAGTTTTTCAGCATAATCTCCCCCTTTGTAAATAATTTAGTGGTTTCAGCATTTGAAAGAAGGTAGGAGAAGACAGGAATTAGATACTGAAAGATGCTGTTAGTCATGTTTCCTCGAGGACAGGAACAGATCAGTTCTTCCAGCAGAGTAAACACATTTTGTCATACTTGTGCCAACGAGGTTCAAATCCTTTGCAAAAGGTTTAATGCACTGCCCTGAGCAACTGGCCGTATAGGTGCATATTTTGCTTTGCAAATGGGGATCGATTTTGTAGCCCTCCTGCAGCTGAAAGGTGGCCACTTCTTTATGAGCTTGGAGAAAAAAATGATTTCCAAAACCTCAGTATTAACTTCTCTAGTGTTTTTTTTTTCTTGGCATCAGATATTTGTCAGGAATCATTCTCTATTTCACTGTAAACTAATTTCACATTTTGATCAATCTTAAACAAATTCATGAAATAAAATCCTTATATTGGGTGTTTACAGAATGAAGAGCCAATTTTTTCCAAGGATGGTCGGAAGTTCTTCTTTGTTCGAGCCATTCCTCAGGGAGGACGTGGGAAATTCTATCACATCGCCGTGTCATCATCACAGGTGAAGCACTCACTGCTGCTGCTTTTTTATCCTACCCTGAGTTGGAAAAAATATGAAGATTTTATTTGTGTTCACTCCTGAGAGACATCTGAGAGACATAAAGTTACAATTTTAGAATATGGGTCTTGCGTGTAAGAGGATCTTGTGTGGGTAGTTTATCAGGCATAAAATAAATTTCAGGTGAGATACTTAGAAAGAAAAGGTCTGCCTGCTCTCTCTTTTCAAAGAAAATCATTACTTTGTTCCATTTTTTTAAATGTCTTCCTAGTTGTACTTAAATAAATAAATCTTTATACTACCATAAAGGATTAACTGGAAGCTTATGGGGATATTGGATTAGAAGAAGGAGTCTCAGGCTGTTCTGCACCAAACTCATCAAATTCACAGAAATATTTGAGGGGGAAATGACAAATGTCTTACTTATTTTTAACAACTAATGAAATGAAAAGAACTTCCTTTCTGAGAAGACAAACACAACAATAAGCATTGCTCAAGTATCTTCTTTTATGAATTAAAAATATCTAATTATTTCTATTTTTGACAGCCTAATAGTAGCAGTGATAACTTACAGGCTATTACATCTGGTGACTGGGATGTGACAAAGATATTGGCATATGATGAAAAGAGACATAAAATGTAAGTAAATCGATTGTCTGTTGTTTAGCATTACACTGTAGGGTTAATGAGTTTACAACAGTGTTTTGGTTATATGAACATAGAGAGATATGAATAAGATTTCACCTTAAGCAACTGCTGATGTTAAACTTTGAAGAAAAAAAGAAAAGTTTTCAAATTTTTAGATCGTTAGTTCTACAAAGAATTCTTTTGACCTCCAAAAATATCACCCCTTTAGAAGAAAGTAGTTTGTTAAAAAAAAGTAGTTACTTAGCAGCTTAAAACAAGACTTTCCACACTTGTTCTTTATGTGGTAAAATAACTTCTGTATTTTTTTTTTTAAGTAAATTTCAAGAAAACACATGAGAAAATGTTAGAAGGCTTTCCTGAATCAATTATTGTCTAAATTCCTTTTCAGGCAATCATTTGTCTAGATGTAAGATTCTGAGCTCTCATATTCTTCAATTTAGAATAATTTTCATCTCAGACACACTTGTCACTGACTTATGGAGTAAAAAGTCTCTGGATTATGATAAATTTTGAATGACCATTGAGAAAAGAACATGATACTCCATGAAAGTGTTGAATAACCTCAATTACCAGTAGCTTTGGTAAGAGCTATAGGTCTTTAATGCTTTGCAGAGCTGAGCAGCAAATAGGCATGACTGCTCTTATTCACATTTTAACTGTCCAGCCAAGCAGCAAATATCTTATGCAATTTGTCCAGTCAAAATATACATCTAGGCAAGCACAGCTGATGGGAAACAGATCTGCAGAACTAAATTCCCTGCATGATGTGCCTGCCACCCCATGAACACTACATGTTTGCTCCTGTGGTCAGTCAATATTCACATGAAATTCTTCTGGTGGGTCAGTGACCTGCACATTGAATTCAAGTTGACCACCTCCAGCAATGTCAGCTAATTCTTCAGCAAGGTCAAGAAAATCTAATTGCAGTGCAGTGTAGCACATGCTCACGTCAGCTTGTGCTGGGGAGTATCCCTTGGTACAGATTTGTAATTTGATTTAAACTTTCCCTGCTTTTATGAGCCAAATGGCTATGTGAATGAAGATGCTGCAAAAGACACTTTGTAATGAATGCCCTCCTAATGATACAATTCTCTGATTATTTTTTAGTTATTTCCACAGTACAGAAGACTTACCAAGAAGGCGACACTTATATAGGTGTGTATTTTACTATTATCACATACAGAATTTCTAACTTATTTCAGTCTTATATGAATCATTATAAAAGAGGTTGCTGCAGAAACACTCTCATGTGTTTGTCTCTAATGCAATTGTAACATCACACAGCATGTCACTTCAATAAACCAAAGTGCATAGCAATAGTGAACAAAGAAATGCCTGCCACCGAGTTGGAAATGTTTGAAATTTAACAATTTCCTCATTTTGTTTCTGATTTGAAATTGGTCTCAAGGCTGATAAACTGTCACAGAAAACACAACACTTTCCAACAAAATTGTTTAACACTTCAAAGATTTAAGAAATACATAAGCTAACTGTATAAACTGTTTCCTTTTTTCTTCTTCCAGAATGCAATTTTTATAGAAGTTTAATAGCACCTCATCTCCTCAGGCAATTGAAAAGAAATACCAATATTTTTCTGAAATTCCAGAGGATTTTAGTTTCCTCAGTAACTATGAAGAATAAAATATTAGCTTTTAGTAAGATGTTGATAGTGTAGCTGTCATGAAATATTGAGGGAACGAATTACGAAGGGGAGCAAGACCAAAATTTGAAAAAAATCATTTTGGATATTTATTACACTCATGCACTATTTATAATCATCTTGAAGTACCAGCTGATAAATCTGCACAGTTCTGTGCAAAGTAGAGTCTCTAGATAAGTTATGTTGCTCTTTCACAGATCTTGAAACACACAAAAAAAAATCCAGGCAATTCCATTTATTCTGTTTTTCCTTCTCAAACACCCAGCCTCTGTCTTCACATCTCCAGTGAGGGGCAGAGCTGGTGCAAGCACCACTGATAGGTGCCTGCCTGCATTTTTTTGTCACTAACATGATCTAATTTTGTGTGTGTGTGTGTGTGCTTTTCCCCACAATAGGGAGGTAACTTGACCAATCTGGATTCCCTGTGATTTAATCTTTTTTATTTTTCCATTCAAGACCTCTTTTCCTGTCCACAGCTTCTGAAGAGAAGTTCAGCTCAGTGTTTATTTTCTGGAAGATGAAAAGTGGAGAGAGGGGCAAAGAGTGAAGCAATCAAAGCTATTTTGACCAGTCACTTCAGTGAAATGTGGGGGGCGCAGGGAGAGAGAAGTTAATTTAAAGTGCAACCTGCACCACCCAGCCAGTTTTAAGTCAGTGATGTGATCTGAGCCTAGCCAAGTTCAGTCCTTTGGCCGTAAACAGGATGCTCAGTCTCATCTCTTTCTACCTTGAAGTGGTAACAAATACACTCATCAGCTTTACAGTAATACTGGACAGGCCTATTCATTATAGCTCAAAATATTTTAATGTTGTAAAATGCTGTAGTGGTGCAAAAGTTTATTTATTGGTATTTCCCAGTAATCTTTAATTCATTCTTCCACCTATCATAGTCTACAAATGTATGGTCAGGCCAGGTTGCCACCTTCAAGAACAGACCCTAAACATAAAATTTCCTTCTTTAATTCAGTGTCATATGAGTAACTATTTAAACCAATAGAAAGGGAGGTGGCCCTAGGGGCAGCATCTAGCAAGTCAAACAAGTAAAGCCACCAGTAAGGAAATAAAAGAGAGCAGTTCGAGCTCCTAATTTTCAACTATGAGATAAGATAGTGTGAAAATATGGCTGCTTTGCTCCATGCCTTCCTTCACTGAATTAAAACTTCCTCTTGTTTAATGTAATCATCATTCTGGGGGGGAAAAAACTATACTCTTCCTTATAACCACTTACTTACCCTTGCAAAAAAAAAGAAAAAAGACATCAGTACCCCTTTATATATTCTCCATTCAGAAAAGAAAAGAAAAAAAGCCATTACTGTTACTTAGCCTTGACTGAATGGAAATGCTTTGTCTCTCAGTAATATTGGACACATTCTATTTATGCTCTTTGTCTACAGTACAGTAAAGTTCAAATAATGTTGCTTGCAGATAACATTTGCTCAGTGACCTTCATGGACGTGTATTAACTTTTTCAGTGCAAGCACAAATGGAAACTTCAACAGGAGGTGTCTGTCTTGTGATCTGATTGAAAACTGCACTTATTTCAGTGCGTCATTCAGCCACAGTCTGGAATACTTCTTACTGACGTGTGAAGGTACGTTGAGGTTTTGCTCTTGCTGTTTTGCTTTAGGACAGGAGTTAAAGTGAACATTGATATATTTATGTATCCGGTGTATCCATGGGCAGTGAATACTCTAAATACCTAAATGGCTCTAATCGGCCATAAATACCCTGGCCACTCTATCATGAAATTTTACTCTTAACATTATTTTCTTTCGTTTGTCAGTTTACTTAAACTAGAAAGCAGAGGGATGCAACCTTTAGCTGTGCACAGCCTCTCTTGGAGAAGAAGGTCCTCCTTTGGCCACTCTGAGCCCCTTGGAATTAAAGAGCAAAATCCAGAGGTGATAAAGCATCAGACATGGTGCAATGGTTTGCATGGTGAGATGCAAACCAATAAGGAGGGGTTCCCTGGGGATGAGTTAAAAGTTCCATGTCAATTCAATGACTGAACAGCTTATCAAGAGAAAGCAGAAAGCTACTGAGTGGACCATGTGCTTGGTGCTTCTGTATACGATATCTGCAACTGCTCACCATAAATTTCCCTGAACTTGTAATAGCTTATAGTTCTGACAGGTTTCCTGTGTTTAAAATGCCTTGCAGAATCCAAAGGGCTAAGAAGAAGAGATCTGTTAGGAGAGGCCATGTTAGGAGGAGTAAAAGTGGATGGCTTTATTAATGTATGTGTTTCCTATTCTACCGGCTTTCTACATCTCTATTACGAATACATTCAGAGCTCTGTAACATTTAATCCTCTGTAATTTCATCCTGCTTAGTTATCCACAGTCACACACGCACACAGAGCTGGGTTGCAGCACCGCCTGTCCATGTCGGAAAAGTTATTCTCACCAGTCACCCACTGCTGCCATAAAAGCTGCTCAAACACGGCCTTATTTTCAAAAGATTGGGCAAAACATGAATGTGTGTATATCTAAAAGACAAGCTGCTGTTGTGTACACTGCCACGGAGCAGCTACACGTTCCCTTTGCTGAATGCCTGAGGTCTGTTCAGTGGTACACTGATGTCCTTTCTCTGCTGGGCAAGTGGTCACTGGTGCCAGCAGCAGCTTGAAACCGAGGGTAAAGAGGAAGTATTTGAGGTGGTAAAATAGGAAATAACCAGGAAAATGAAGCTAGAGGAGAGATGCCAAATGGTTAACCTGATACCAGAGAAACTTGTGTACTTAGACAGTTACCAAAATACATTCAGCTCCACAGAAGGAAAGACAGATATCATTTTGGGGAGACATTTATAGACAGATTGAAAAATAGCTGACAATATACCATACTGAAGTAGCACTGCACCAGCAGTAGAATAGACTAATTATCTTAACAGATTACCTGTAAATCTCTGAATTATGGCAGACATATGTACCAAAATATCATTACCCACTAAGCCATCAGTGCTGTAGTAAATGTTGCCATGTTTATGGGGTTTGCTGTGAGGTTTGACTCTTGACAAGAAAAACCCTGCATATTTTTCTTCTCATTTCTATTTCAAGAAAGGCTGTCAAAAGCTACCAAAGACACTGTCCATTTTCCTTTCACCATATTTACTGTAACTTGAACAGCCTGTGAATAACAAGATTAAGGATTCCAAAGATTTTTATCAGCAATTATGAATTGTTATATTGTCTTAAAGGACTTTTTGCTGTTCTGTAGATTGTGTTTAATGGCAGTGCTACCTGGCACAGAGTGAAATGTGAGCAGTATCCTACAATGAGAGGTAACCTCTCTTTTCAGAAGGACAAGGTGGTGCTTGCTGTCAGTAGGCAACATTTAGTACAGTCACACCAACCCAAAAGGCTAGTTATCCCAGAAGGCTACCTTATTTTTCATCTACTTTTATATGCTCATGATTGCATTACTGTAGCAGCATCTAAGGAAGTATGATGCTGTGCAGACTGCAGGTAGATTATCTCCTCAGGAGCCTGTGGAAAAAGTTGTATGTGCTGAAGCAAGGTTGCTCCTACTGCTGTTTTTGCCACAAAATATAGACTTACATTTTTGTGTCCTTTAATAAACCAGTACAAGCACTGCCACTGATCCCTTCTGATGTGAACACAACAAAGCTCTGGGTGAAAAGGTGTCCTTCTTTTAGTGAAATTATATGGAGGATGAGGTTTGCTCATCATCTAGATGGAATATAAAATACAATATAAAAATCAATTGCACAGAAAAAAAAATCATAAGGAATCACAGAATTTGGCTATGGAAAGAAAGTTATTCCTGTTTCCTTAGTGCAACTCAGTCATGAGACACATGCCTAATGTAAAGCACCATATAAAGCACTAACATCCATTTGCAGCTCTAAAAACAAGGCCAGTTCCTTCATTCTCCTCTGGAGAATGAAGCCCTCTCAAGGACTAGCACTGTAGTCTTCCCAGTAATATTTTAAGTTCGTATTTTAAATAGATGCTCCTCTTGCTTGATGGCTCCTTCGTTCACATCCCAGTGTAACCTGCTATTAAAACTTCTGTTTAACCTTCCATGTAAATAAGGCTGGCCATGGTGGAAGAAAGGATGTTCAACGAGTAGCAGGCCGAAATGTGCTCTGTGTGGCAGGTTTGGTTATTCTGTCGTCACTCATAGAAAACCCTTCTGAAGTGGCTGAGATTTTTGCTTGAACTATCAAAGATTTAGGGGAACCTGGAGTTCCAGCCCTGGTATTGTGGACAACCGCATCATATAATGGTTTGCATTAGGTTGTCCTTCTCTATATGTGATTCCAGCCATGTGCTGACCTTGGCCAGCACAGTGCATCTGGGAAGGCAGGATGTTCACCACAAAGAGTTAATCCCTGCTAGCAGTGAGACGGGAGGAATAGTGGGGAAGACCTCTGGCTCTTGCATACATTACTGCAATTAATGCCACTTAATACTTGATCAAAATGATAGCAGTGTGCGCTGCTCATGGAATGCCCACCAGCCCCCTAATTAAAGTTCCCCATAATCAGGCATTATCAGGAAGGGATTAATCATTTTTAGGGATGACATGAAGAAAATTGGTAGTTAGACAGAGGGGAGAGGGCAGTAATGAGGGTTAAGAGAAAACCACAGTCCCTTTCCTGGCATGGCAGCTGATGGCAGAGAAGTGCTTTTGCTACTGAACTGTGTATTATATTTTAATTTATTGAGTAATTTAGAGGAAAAAAAAAACAGCTTTTGTTTTGAAAAGAGACAACAGTGTGACTTAGAATAAGGAACCACTTTCTGTAGGTACCAAGCCTATCCTTCTTTTTCAGAAACAATAAAACTGTTTTGATTCAAAATATTTACTACGAAATCACTGTAGTTTATCCCAGCTCTTTGAAGATTATCTCTGCTGGAACTGTGTTTGTAGCTGAGCTGATAGCCTTTATGGTCAGCCTAGTACAGGCAAAATGGTTTTAAAGCTGTCTTTGTGAAAAAAAAGGAAAATAGACTATTCTAACCAAAAAACATGCTAAGATACTATCACGCGATTTGAATGTCCTCTCTAACCCTACATTTATCAGTACCTTAGCCTAGATGCTGTAGATCAGTAATCACAGGTAATAGGGTAGTCGATCCTACCTTTCTAGCAGGCAATTTTGTATCTGTGGAGAGAAATGATATGTTGCAACTTGGCTGTTCTTGCTAAAATGCCTTCAGAGGCAGGAGGAAGGGGATTTACCTGGTTTGTCCTCTAAACCAGCAGCCGTGATGCCAGTGGTGGTGTACTCAGCACCCTGCCATGCTGAGGGTTGGCTCCAGGCCTGGGACATCATGAAAAACAGGGTTTATGTCGCTCGTTCTGCTAGATAAGACCCTGGTGCAGACTCAGAGAACAAGTGGTGCAAAATCACAGAGAAACTGTCGTGGCTTAGGAGAGAGGGAATCATACTAACAAAGACGCACCACAACCAAATTAGCAGTTATCTGAGTCAAATTCCTCACTCTGCTGTACATGTAGTTCATTCTGTCTGAGTATTTATGCGTTTTAAAGACAAGAGCTGCAGGTTTATTATGCACAATGCCAGTGTGTAAACCGTTTCTTGAGAATGTAATTACCTTCTTTTCTCCTTCTTTGAGGAATACAGAAACACCATCTGGACACGATGCAAGAGCATTACTTGCCGCTTCCAGTTATAAGGTTTATTCTGACCATTAAAAAGGTCCTTTATTATTCTATACTTATTTTATTTTCCAGACTTTTGTTGGAATCAACAAAAACTTTCACTTTAAAGTTGCAGCAAGTCTGCACCAACCCAGTTTAACACAGCAGGGTCCAGATCTTGTTTAGCAACATTAGTGAGTGAACATAAAATTCAGAGCATGGTTTGTAGTAGCTTGTATATATCTAAGGGCTCCTATTGAATAAATACAAAGACATTTTCATTTTGAAGACATATCATTTGTACATCCTCCTAGTATTTTAGTCTGCTGTACGACTGCCACTTCACACCAATTTAACCAGGAATGTACCCCAAAGAAAAGCTAAATTAAAATAAAGCATTTATTGATGAAGTTCACTGTAACAAAAGTAATGGTTTGTTATGCATATTCTTACCTATTCATTACCACTTTTTTTTTGAAAGCCCCATAAAATCATGGTGATTTGATTCTTAAGGTTCAATCATACACCAAAATTTACTAGTTTTAGCATATTATTCCATAGATTAAATTTTCTTTCTGTAATACAACAATAAATCAGCTAAACTACTGCTAGGGTCTTATTTTCTGGTTAAGAGTGCCTGAATCCCATTTGCTTCAGTAACTATCATGCTTTTATCTTTTAATTATGATAAACAATGGGATGTCACAGAGAAGTTATTAGCATAAGTTTGTACATCTTTGTCACTTTGAACATGAAGATCCTACTATATACATGCACTATCTCTGGATAATTCAGTGTTGAGGTTTATCAGGATGCAGAAGAGGACAGGATGAAAATTTCATCATTGTTAAGATAAATACAGTGCTAGTATTTAATCTGAGTTATGGAAAGATACTTAAAGCCCTATGCAACCTTTCCTTAGATGATCTTTCATGCATATACTTTTACCAATGGGGTGCAGAGGTACAGTGAAAATTAGTGGCTCGCCTATGGCCATATCTTGAGTCAAGTACCATGACCCCATTTCCTTTCTCATTTTACAAGACTGCACTCTGAGGAAAAGCAGCATTGGCTGCTGGTGCAGACCAGCTCTGTAGCCTCTCTCCATCAGTGCAAGGGGCGTAATTACCCTCGCCAGAATTTTGCAATAATGTACCCATAAGGGACATGCCTGCCACGCTCGCACAATGAGAGCTTGACTCATGCCTCTAGGCAGGAGGATAATGAACCTCTTTCTACATCTTTCTCAGTTCCTTCATTTAATCAGACCTTTTAACCTGTGCTGTTGGGCCAGATCCACCATCCTTGGAAATCAGTGGAAAACATGGAGATGAGGGTTTTTCACACTTTCTGTGGGGAAGCAGGTGACAGGAATATTAAATCCATGTAGGTGTTTGCCATTCAAAAGAATTTTTTTAAAAATAGGGCATAAAGCAATATTTTGCCTACCAACTGCTGCTAATATGCTATTTCATGTATCAGACAGAAAACTAGCATGTCATAGCTTCATCCATAATATTCCAAAAATCAGATTGGTCTTAGTAATTTTTCCTTTAAGCATCCTTTTCAGGTAGAACATCACTACAAGCTATAATGAAAGTGTACATCTTAGCTCTTGCCTGCATATGTTTGGCTTTTTATAATTCACAAAGGAACATATTTTTCAAGAAAATATTTAGGCAAATTCTGAAGGAAAAAAAAAAAAAAAAAGTAGGTAGATTGCTTTCTTTATTCCCTTTCCGTAAGGAAATAGTCATTTCATTTGTAGACTATTGGCATATTCTCTAAATCCTGTGTTGAGTGTGAACATCTTAGACCAAACGTTTGACTTCTTTGTGGTATTTGTTTTTATATTTTGAACCATGTTTAGATTTGGAGAGTTCAAAAACATTTTTAGTAGCAATGATCTAAAAAGTTAAGCTGTTCTTTGAGAGTTAGGAGGCCTGGGTTTGATTTCCTTCCCTGCCAAAAGCTCCTTTAGGGAACTCAAGCAGGTCATGTAATTCCAGCTTCCTAGAAGTGCTGTGAAAATAAAATCCATTACTCAGATGCTCAGATGTGCACTATCAAAAAGAGGCAAGGGGCTCCCAGACAGATAAGTTATCAGCATGGATTTGAAAGATTCAGTGAATCTTGAATCCTTCCCTTGCAGTGGATGCTACCTAGTAGAAACTGTGCTATTAGCATAGAGCTTCCCTTAAAAAAAAAAAAAAAAAAAAAAAGTAACATGATTAAGTTGTGCAAAAGTGAAGAGTTAACAAGGCATGTGCACGCACACATGCTGTTAGTGCACAACTCTGTGCAATGTTTTGTCTCAGTATTCAGTAACTGCACTGTAATTACATTGCAGGCTCTAATAAGTATGGGCTCCAAGGTGCCAAACGCTCCCAGCAGCCACAGGGGGTCCGAGATGCTTCGTGTATCAGATGATAATCCCAGCACATTGCGAGGCTGAATCCCAGCGCGACCAGCCCCCCAAGCCGCTGGGATATCGCTCTGTGCCTTTAGAGATAGGTATTACATTCAACCGAGTCATCCAGCAAGTTGATTTTGAGTGATAGCTGCACTAAAGTTGCAATGAAAAATATAGTGAAAATATAGTACACCATTTTAGCTTAAAGCGTGTCAAATGTGTTGCATGTTTTTATGGCACTAGGAGTGTGTTAGGAATCAGAAGACCTCATGTTCTCTTCCTGGTGTGCTGACAGCCCAAGCATGGAGGATATCACACTGCTCTTCCGGTCTGCAAAATCCTCATATATATATATGTGTACACATATGTATACACATATATATACACATATATATGTATAAATGTGAGGGTAATCTCTTCTGGTGGTATGCAAGGAGAGATCTTTTACGAAGGAGTTGAGTAGAGGAAATGTAGTCATTTCACAAAAAACGTAGGGAGATTGTTCAATTAGGGATGTCATCAGTCAATAACAGGTTAAAATGGTTGAACCTCTTTTTTAAGAGACGAAGAAGACCAAGTTACTGTTTGACTTCTGCAGGTAACCACTCAACATTGCCCGGAGTGCCTCTGCCAGCTGGCATGGGAAAGCCTGCTCCCCTAAGTACCAGTCCTTCACTCAAATTCCTGAAACAAACATTACATTCCAGGGGGAATATATATTTAATCTCTTTTTAAACTTAGTTGTGTAGAACACTTGCTCCCTGGACACCTCTGTAAAGCATGTGGGTTTAGTGTCAACGAATAATATTATAAAGAAGTTACATATTGTGGTAATGACAAAACATTTTAGAGAGTTGCTGAAGCACTTCTTGATGAAAATTGAAGTAAAAGCTTTCTAAATGCATCCAGTCCTGCTAAGAGGTCCAGCACTTGACATTTCAGGTGATCTTTGGCATGGATCCTAATAAATGATGTTATAGAGATAGTCTAAAGAGACTTAATTAGAGGCTGCAAAAACTACTGGTGCTGAGGCAGGAGTTTCAACAACTAAGTCAAGAGCCTATGGATAGAGAAATACAGCAGGCCTCTCCCAGTTTAAATGGATGTAAAAGGTTCCTTCCCAGGTTTTGCTAAAGGAGCGTGCACCAGCTGCCACCGCACTGCACTAAAACCATGGGGGTGGATCTGAGCACCCCACCTAAGGCTGGGAGCCCCTTTTAGATGCTTTCTGGAAGCACAGCTGGCCAGCCTGCGGGCACACCAGGTGTGCCAGGATATGGCTGGAGCAGAAGGAGGCTCATGGACAGGGCAATTTCTGTTTTCACTTCTGGGTGACCATGTCTCTCTTGCTTCAGCTTGCCTTGCTGTGAAATGCAGCAACCCTTCATAAAGCACCTAAGACCTTCTTGGTCTTAGAAGGTTGTAGATCCACAGGGACTGGAAGCCCATGTAAGTTAGACCTGCCACTGAAAGAGTCAACCCCGTCCTCTACCTGCTTTGGGGCTCCAAACACAGCCCTGGGCTATCCTAAGCATTCAAGCAGATGCATCCCGAGCTGTGTCCAGGAACTGAAATGAATTATAATCAAATATTAATTCAAGATACTATTTTTTCCCTCTGATCACTTCCAGAAGCTGTTTTTCTGGCTGCAGAAATATTTGTGATCCCATAAGAAAGCAAGCAATGCTGGAATGGGACCAGGTAGCCAAGGATGGCTGGAAACAGAAACACTAGTTTCAATTTTTTAGGAAATAGCATAATGAAGATTTGAAATTACTTCATGGTTCATCATGTCACTGCAGCTGTACCAGAGTAGACTGGCATCTATATTCTCCCTATTCACAAATATATAATGATTTTCATCTACTGTCCTACGGTCCTTATTTTCCCACACACAAAACATTATGAAATGCTTCAACAGAATGATTTTTTATGTATTGTTTTCTGTGCAGTTAATGGAAGTTCAGATTTTCTGTACCATCTCTGAGGTCCTTGGGCTGAATCTGGCATGAACAGGAAGGGGTAAAAAGCAAGTATTGGACACTTTATATGACGGAGAACAGAACATGGTGCTGACATTTTGCTTCGAGCAGGACAAGGGATGCCTGGAGATGTGATATTCTCATGCTACACTCACTAGCCAAAATACCTGGCTGACAAAATCCAAGACACATGAGAAAAACAAGGGGGGAAAAAAACCCCAAAGAACTCTTAAGTGTGACTAAACAGTCATGCAGTGAGATAGTGGCCTGGAGGAACTGGGCATGACTAAACGGTGTGGATTTGGGTTTCCCACCCTGTCAAATACGGAATGAGCAGAGCAGCCACACTTGTGCCTGGAGGGATTCCCGGTTGTTGCAGCGTATTGGGTCACTGGGTGACTGTTATCTGTTGTGACCAGACCCGTTTCCCATACAAGGGTGATTGTGACAACGCTTCCCTTTTTGTATACCCCATCGCAGGAGGCTGTAATTAGTGCTTCAAGGCAAACTGCGACCTTTTGGAACTTTTCCTGAGGCTTATGAAGCTTAAATTAGTTTCTGCTGTTTGAAAGCATGCACAGACTTAATCTCTGGGTCCTATTTACATTATAATTACTATATAATTCGCATTTGCATTCACTTGGCTCCCTTTCTGACTTAACAGTTAAGGTTGGCTTTGGCATCTAAACCCCTTTGTGCATCGTTCAGGGGTCAGGAGTCCCATGGGTGAAGGATGGGGCGTGCCCTGTCTCACTATCTCATGTGCTTGTGCTACTTTAAAATAGCAGGCTGATATGAAAAGAGAAGAAGAAAAGAGAAAAAAAAAATGCTTTGCACAAATCGAAGCTATCACAAGAGCTTCTTCTCCAGGAAAAATATAAGATGCTATTAGTGGGTTGGGATTTAACAGAGAACTTCTTTTCTGACAGCTGTTAACCTAGCTATTAAAGTAGTATGAGACTAATTAAAATGGTAGGTTTTGTGGATGTTCCAATCACATTTTTTCTTCCTTTGAATAGACCATTCATTTATGTTCTAAAATATTTTGCTGTATTGAGATACATCCTTTATGCTGAGTAAATTACCCATAAAGACTCAGCACCATGGAATAAGGGAACAGAAATTTATACATGAATATTTAATAATAAAATGAACTGAAAACCACACTATTTCCAGTCCTTCAAGAAAAGATTATGAAATGAAAAGTGGAAATCTTATCCCTATTCTTATTTCAGGTCACATCCCCCATTCATATCCCAACTTCATGTTCCTTGTTTTTACATCAGTTGACCCTGTTTTGATTTTAACTCCTGCTTTTAAATATGACCTGTCTGGTGTTGCCCAGAAGAAGATAATTTGTCATGTGCTTATGGCCAGTATTCTTGTCATTTGGTCATTCCGTGGATTTAAAAATATATCAAAACTCCAGTCCTAGGAGATAAATGACCATGACAACAGGCTTCCTACGGTGCCTCAAATAATGAAGTTTCACAAATCAAGAAGTGTCCTCCTGCATGTTAAGACTCGGGTTCATGTGCATTATTTTCAGCTATAAGAGTGACCTTGGTTGAACTCATTATTCTGCAGTGAATACTACAGATGTTACCATCCCACAAGATTTAAAGCTTGCTCCAAGGAAAACTGCTTCATTCACCTTGTTTGCCAGCTGGATCAGCTATGTGGCTTATTACTGGCTTTTATTTTCTGATTGCATGATACACTTTTAGCATTTTATTAATACAGGAAGTACATTAAGGATATAGTAAAATCTGGGAACTAGTGAGAGGGAAATAGCTTAATAATTATACAATGAGAAGCAATGTTATTTAGCTTTTTTTAAAAAAAAAAAAAAAGTTAATATCCAACATCAATTATTACTTGTCCAGTTAAGATACCATTATGTGTTGTAAGTGAATTTTACTTTTAGAAAAGAATGAATTAAGGTTTTCTATATCAATTTATATTCATTTTTAATGGAAGAACACAAAATTAATGATCTGTAAATGGCACAGAGAAAGGAGTATCTTCTTTTATGCTGTGATTACCCTTTTCCCTTGAACATATCAACAGCAGGTTTAGCAGGGAATCTGGGATGAGAAACAGGGACTGTAGCTCTGCTTCCCTTTCTGCAGCTTCCCCAGAGATGTGACCTTTGGGTAATGTGGAGACTACACAGGCTCTCCATCAGGATGGCACTGCCATTCGTGATCCATGTGAAACATGGGACCGTAGGAACATATATCCAGTCTCCGGTCCAAGCTCCTGCTAAAGCAGGGTGAGCAAAGAGAATAGACTGGATTTCTCAGGGCTTTATCCAGTCTGGTCTTGAAAGCCTCCAGGAATGGGGGGAGCAGAGCCATCTTGAGCATAATGAAATATGCAGAGAAACTTCCAGGGAATAGAGACAATGTCTGTCTCTGACACATGTTCCTCCACATAGCAGATATCTCTTAGGATTGGACTATACTAATGCACTACAAAACTTAAGTCTATTTAAGCAACAGGAACAAATGAATGATAAACCTTTGCTCTCATCTCTTTCCCAAATTTGGAGAAAACTGAACGACAGTTAAGTTAATGAGGAACTCAATTAAAAATAGAAGGAAATAGAATAGAAATTAGAAAGAATGTTGGTTCAGGAAATTTCTCTGGTCAGATTCATTCTTCCAACTACAAACTTGAACCAGAGTACTGAGGAAAATACTTAACCCTTAGGGGAAGTCAGTGATCCATGTCTGAACTGGAATGGTTCCCTCCACTTTGGTATTCACACCCCTGAGATCCCTGAGATTCACACCCTGCAATCACGATGCACTCTCAGGTTCAGGATATTGGCAGGCAAATTCCCCCAAAGTACCTCCCTTTTATACCTGATATAATCATTCCAATGGATGAGTGTTCCACAAAGTTTCTTAAAGATCATAGTTTTCCACATTCCTCCTTGGGATCAGCCTCAGGTATGATCATATTATATCTTCAGAAAACCTTAGACAAAGTTTCATGAAAGAAAGAAAATGCTTTTACTCATCCCACTAGATGTGATGTCAAATTGGATTATATTAATTAAGAGGGAGAGGATGAAGATTAGTAAGAGAATTGTAAGGTAAGGTTAAAAACTGCCTAAATGAAAGATCACAATAGATTGTGATGAAGAGAAGTATAAGTCTTGGATAATTGGATAGCAGTAGTAGAATTTATTAGGAGTTGATCCTAGAATGACCTTACTTAAATTTTTCATTGATGGCCTGGGACCCCAAAGCTGGACTGAGTTAATGGGATTTGCTAAGAGTACAAAGCTGACAAGCACCATCAGAAGAAAAAGAAATATTAGAGAATCTGATTGACTTAGGGGCTCAGAGTGATAGAAATTAATAGTGCAAAGTAAATGTAGGAAGCATGAGTAAGAATCTGCCTTGAGACTCATCAGTTACAAGTGACTTGGAAGGAAGAACAGAGCCAGGACTTGCAAGGATGTCCATGAATCGCTTACCTACTGTGGCCCTGGAGAAGGCAAATGTACTTTTAGAATGGATCAAGCAAACAATTTTCTATAGGAGCTAAGCAAGTACCATCTGCACTATAAGAAACAGCTGAGACATCCTCTAGGGAAAGCTGTAGAGTCTTGGACATTTATGTTTAGGAAGAGTGAACTGAAACTGAACAGTCTTGCATAGAAGAATGATAAAAGAAGTAGAGAATCTGCCTTCAAAAGGTAACTGAAACAATTAATTTTTTTAACGTAGCAGATGAGAGCTTTGAGGAGATGTGACTGTCCACATTATAAAGGCAATATTTGTGATTATTTGAAAATAACTTTCTAACACAAAACCAAAAAGGTGTAATCCTCTGGAGTGTCAGCCAATATAGCTTAAAGTTAGAAGGTAGCTTCTACCCAAAGACTGAGAATACCAGTAGAAAATATAGCAAAACAACAACATAGTGATGGGTAAAGAACATTTAACAATAACTTGTTAATCACTTGATGTGATTACCTGTATAAGCAGGGGTGAGTTTTCTTGAACATAGAGGTCCTGCATACTTCAGTGACCATATGAGCAAGTGGGATGTCAGAGCAAGAGCTGCTTAGCATCAACCCAGCTTCCCATATAGCAATTTCCTGCAGCTGTGGAGGCTCCTTTCAATCCCCTAGAATGAACCCAGTTTTAAACAAGGATTTTTTTGGAATAGCCCTGATCTTGAATATGCTTATTTGAGCAACCTTTGGAAGAACTCATCAGAGCTGTTTTGTGTAGCATAATTAAGGACAAATCTCATGCTCATTTGCCCTCTAGACACTGTTAACTAAAGCCATCTCAGAACAGCAAGATTTATTTCTGCTTTAAGTAAGCATGAAATCTATTAGTAGTAGGAGATGGGGCAGAAACAAGCAGGACCATGAGCGCAGTTTGTGCGGTTCTGCACATTGCCTGAAAACAAGACAGTATTGATTATTTTACTAGACTAGTTGCATATTAGGAAATAAAGATTAGATTTTTAAAATTAAATGCCTCAGGGAGGGTGAACAGCAGCACAAATCTCTATTTGATGTTTGTGCTAACAAGGTTGCCAAAGCAAACATCGTGAACAGCTGTCTGTAGCATAGACCAGGAAATACTGTAAATGGGAAAAATATTTTAATTATAAGCAGTGATTCACGGAACTCCCCATGTCTTTATTTATTAGTATGATAATATCACCCCCAACATATGAACTTTATGCATTACGTATAAATAATTCATGGATTAGCAAATAAAGAGATCTGGAATCTGTACACAGAGATGGCTGTTGCCAATTATCTCCCTCGCGCAGAGCCAGAGCTTCTCAGTTCACATCGCTCGCAGCTGCTCTTTTAAATCATTCATCAGCGCTTAAGAGATACGCTGGTGGCACTGGCAGAGAGTATTTGAATTTTTATTGTTTACACACTGTGAATTTAGCTTCTGGTCTGAAATTATCTGCCACATTGAAGCCTTACGATTATGGATGAGAAGAATGTGACAATCTTTTTTTTTTCCCCCCCTTCTCTCTTCAAACGCTCATTACCTTTTTTGCAAATTAGGTGCTATTCTTTTGGTAATTATGACTTTCATCTTAAAATTGTAGCTGATGTGTTTCCCTGTGCTGTTTAGAGGATGAAAATGATTTGGAATATTTCGGAATACTCTCTCAAAATATCCCAGAATTTATTGACCAAATGTTTTGGTCAAGGTTGAATAAAATTTTGACCCTTTGATTTTGACCAAGATTGACCATTGATTTTCAATATTTAAACTGGAAATTTTTATCTTGTCACATAAATAGCTGCAGTTGCTGCTTTCTGCCTTTGGTTAAGCAGAAATCTCTTGAAAATAATAATGAAGGCTGCTTAAAAATCAATGGCTAGCCATGGTCTGTGCTTCTTTCTTGTCAAATCACCTAAATAGTGAGTTTCTACTCACTTTCAGATGGTGATATGACTTAATCTTATTTCCAGCATGGATAATGACAGTGAAATTTTTAAGGCTTTATGATAAAGCTAAATTTTTAGTTGTCTTTTTTTCTGCAACTTGAGATTCATGGGGCATTAGTAACCATGCATCTACCTAGGCACACACAGAGTGCATCCTTGTGCAGACAAGTCCTCCAGGCAACAGGTTGGGCCCTTCCACTTGCCCTAATGATAAAGCAGCAGCTGTAAAACTGCTGTTAAATTATGGGGTGCAAAAGCAGAGTGGAGGCACGGGAGGGTGAGGAGGCTCCTGGGGGTTGTTCAACCTCCTCACAACCAAAACACATTGTTAACTCCTCTGACATTTTTCCCCATTTGTTGTCATATAAAAGTCAAGCAAATCAAAATTCTACTTTTTTCAATGATACTGAGGTATATTTTGAAATATTTTTATTTGATATTTCCTTAAACTGAATATCTTTGTGGAGGACCTCGCTTTAAAATACTAATTTGAGAAGAGGACAGTAAGCTTAGTCAAAGAGCAGCTCAACATAACCTCTAATACAGGGCAATTTCTAAATGACATGCGAGCTTTCTCTTTTGCTTTTTTTTTCATTAGCTTCTCACCATTTTCCCAGCAGTAGCACAAAACTGAAAAGGCAAAGAAATTAGAAAATAAGAGGATTATACGCATTGTGTTTCTCTCTTTTATTCCTTTCTTTTTATAAAACATTTTTGTGTTGGTTAAAGGATTGGTCTAGCTCTGATTGAAATCATTTGGGAAGATTCCTTTTATTTCCACCAATGATTTTATCATGCCCAGGATGAATTGTGTATTAGATTTGTCATTTTTCCAGCAGACTGGTTTCTGGCACTGCAGGAAAAAAGCAGGGCAGATCCATAAATAAATATGATCAGTGTATCACATAAATTGACAGTAAAAAGGTTACTTGGACTAAATCTTGGTGAGTATAAAACCTACATTTTATACTATATATATAAAGAGAGAGTATATATTTAATATATATAATACTTTATATATAAAGCATTTTCCTCTGTGCTTTATCCTGACTCAGTGTCATTCTAAGAAAACACAGTGAAGAATTGGGTTGTTAATGATGAAAATTGTCAATTACTAGGAAATGAAAGTCAGGCCTGCCCTATCGGTCAGCTCAGTAACAAATAAACCCCGTTCTGCCCTGGTTTGTGTCAGCACTATTCCAGTGGCAAACCTGCCTGGATGGCAGGATGGTGTAAATTTGATAACAGGATGTTTTTGGTTGATAACAAAGTTAAACAGAGTAAGTCTTGGCTTATCTTTTCCCTGGAACACAGTTGTTTTAGATTTTCATGAGGGAAGCTGAGCTCAGGGCTTTCTCTGCTTGACTTGTGGCTGGTTCCTTGAGTGAAAATTGTTCATTTAATTCTTGGAGGTGGGAAATAAAAAAGCCCCTTTTCTTTACAGGTGAGGTCTGCATTAGGCATTCCTGTTTTTGTACATGGGGATGTGGTTTCTTGGCAGCACCAGCAAATTAGTAGGTGCAGTTAAACCACCCAAAAGTCTTTCTTGCTCTTGGGAGCTTATTTCACTTACCAACCCAGTACGTGTGGCTCCTATTAACTCATTTTAGTCCTTACTTACACTGTGCTGGGAGTGTGAGCATTAACAGTTGCTGCATTTCGGGGTGCTGGGGGTCATCCCTCAAAATAAAGTTTGGTGGAAGGTTTTCAGCCTGCTCTGCACAAACTCCTGGGACAAGCGACTGGTGAGGGCACATGCTTTGCTTTTAGGCTGAAGGACCCAGGATATCTCAAAGGGGGTTGGATCTGAGAGGATGAGATCTGTAGCGTGGGAATATCAGGTGTCTTAATTCTGAGGTTTAAAAACTTGATTTTTTTAATTTTTGATCTGAATCAGTACAAGTGCTGACCGACAGCGATATGGAAGGACTGACTCAGAAGCAGGTAGAGCTGTGTTGTCTCCAGTAGTCAGGGCTTTCTTCTGGGCTAGGGCTTCCGTTTCTCACCACCCTCCCTACAGGGCACTGCAGTGCAATAGAGAGTTGGCAGATGCACACTGAGAATCTGGGAAATGCAGCATCAAGCCATTTTCTATCAACCAGCTACTTGGTAACTTGTGAAACTAGAGGTTAATTCCAGACCACTCCAATGTGATCCCTCTTCTGTGAATTTGTCTGATTTCTCTGCAAATTCATCATACATTTTCCTCCTCTATAGCATTCTACAGCAAGGAGCTCTGTGGGTGACTGATCTCACTACTCAAGTGCTGTATTTTAGAACCAAACCAGTATTTATTTATTTATTTTAATGTTGTTCGCAAAGCAGCAATGGTTACCCGTGGTGTATAAAATGTAAATGCTTTGTGCTGGGATGCTTGTGTGTCATTAGAATAATTTATAAAGCAAGTGATTTAATTGTGTTTGTGCTAATTATAGTGTTTACAAATTGGGGAAAGACACTTGGTGGTCCGTTGGGAAAGAGTTTGGAAACCTCACGTGTCTCAGAGTCTACAGCACTGTCACTTATTCATAGCCTCCTTCTAATACCTAGGGGCTTTGCTTTTTAGATTACTCTTCCATGGAATGTAATTCTCAGGAGCCTTCAGCTTCGTGGAATTCAAAACCAGGTTCATGTGCATGTGTGTGCATTTAGATAAATGAGCTTGTTATTTAACTTAAGTTTTTTTCTTCTTTTCAAGGTCCGCGAGTTCCGATGGTGACTGTTCACAACACAAGTGACACACAAAGTAAGAATGCAATTCCTGTAATTCTTCAGGGAAAAGAAGCTAGACCCTATCTTGAGACAGTATTTCTAAAAGCAGTGTCCACACAGTAGCTTGCCATTGGGTGTATGCGGTCAGTGACCTGGGGAGGTCATTTCTCATTAGCTTGCTCAAAAAATGCATAGTCCAGATCTCTCTCTCTCTCTTCTTAGTCTTCCATAAAATTTTGTTTCACACCCTCCTCCAAATAAATATATGTATTTTATATATGTATTTATTTATATATAACATAATATATACGTTATATATATATAAAATATAAGATATTGTATGTGTGTGTATGTATACATTACTAAAATCCCTCTGATGACATGAACTGTCAGGCTGAGGGAGGTAATGCAAAGGTTTAGCCCCAGGAGTTGCAAGTTTTGCTCCCAGCTATTGGTGACTTGCAGCATGGTTTCCTCGTGTGTTTCTTGGTGGTTATAATACTTATTTATTTGCTAAGACTTTTGAATGCTAATGATTCTCATCTACACCAGTAGAAATCTTGGCTTGTTTCAAAAACAGATCGCAGCCCCCAAATCTTTGGTGCTGGCTATCACCACTGACAGATGGGTTAGGACCAGAGCTGAGAGAGATGCAAGTTTCCGTATTGTTTTACGCAGTTTCTATGCATGACTCTCTGCTTCCCATTCTCTAAATTCCTGTTTGTAACACGCAGTTTACTCCATTACTGCATGTAGAAAAGCTTTGTTCGTGAAGACATGAGCACAAGGAAGAGCCCAAGTTCTTCCAGAATTATTTCAAATCTCTTTCTGTGAGAATGTGGTTGATTGAGCAAACTTAGAGCTGGAGAATGCAAATGAGTTATATTTCCATGAAGGTTTGCACAGAAGGAAATAAAGGCCAGTTTGCCTGGGTTGCAAGGTGAAAAGTAAATCAGATTTGTGTCATACTGTGTTCTTTTTTGTTAAGACATAAATACTAAATAGTGTTCCATCGAGTGCCAATAGTGTCTGATACTGTCAAGGAGATGTATTACACATTCAACTCTAATTTATCCTTCCAGACTTTTCAATCAATTTGTTTGCATTGAAGTGTTCCTTTGCAGAGGGATTCTTAGAGAGACAGGCATAAAATCCAGCAGCATCTGGAATAAGTTAGATTAAAGCAACATAGTTTTGCAGGACCGCTCTGCAGGGAAGGCGGCGGGAATCGCTGCTGCCAAAGCAGGGCATCATCGCCCACCTTGGAGCACGTCCTAGACTGTCTGCCCTCGTCTTGCTTGTCAGGTGGCCATGTGATAAATACCTCACTTCCTCATGCCTCAGTTTCCCCCTTGCTCTGAGACTTGCAGAGAAAATTGCCCTGATGGAGCTGTCTAGTTTTGCTGTCACTGAAGCATTCCTGGCCCAAAATAGAGGTGTCTTTTGAGGCAGGAGGGGGAAAACACCATGAAGTTTCTATAGACTTTCATTTTATCTTCAAAGAGAGCTCATTGCACACAGAACGAGCACGAAACAGATGTCTTCTACAGACCAAGTCCAGGCTTTTATTGAGGTCTCAGCCGTCCTCTGAGCTCTGCCCAGTGTCCCTGCTCAGGGTGATTTCATTTGTGAAAGAATAAAAAGAGTGTCCCTATTGCTACCACTGTTTTCTCCTCCTCATCCATTTTTGTCTTTTTTTTTTTTTCTTAAACATGATACTTTAATTTTACAACAGATATAGATACGGCTGATTGGCTCTAATAGCATGCACAGGATAGTGTTCTTGTGAATGTGCTATAGACTGTATAGTTTTATAAATTACCTTTGGATGTATAAAATGAGAGATACTATGAAATAGAAGCACCAAATGAAAGCCTTTTTAAAATAGCGTAAAATATACTAAGATCAGTTTTATTTTGACAGTTATATATGTGCAATTTATTACATAGATAACTTGATCTAGTCATGCATAGAACACATCTACTGAAATTCATGGCTTTCTGGGTAAGATTAGCATTTCCCTTGCTTTCCCTTTTTCCCCTCATTCTATTGCTTTTGAATAAAGAACAGCTACGGCAATTGCGTGTTACCAAATTTGCATATTTAATATGAGCCCATTACTCTATAAAGGGAGTTTGCCTCTATATTCTGCAATGATCTGATAATAGTGAGTTGCACGGAATATTACAGTATGCTTACATTTAATTAAGCAGTGACCATTTGTACTCCACAGTCTTGAGCTCCCTGTGGTCCTAAAGCAGAAAAGAAAGTCCTTTAGGAGATATGCCAATCTTTTTTATTTCCTCCCCAGTCTTCCTGGCTTTCTGTGAATGCAATTATATGAACAAATAAAACTGCTTGACTAAATTCCCCTACGTGGCAGGCCCCTTTCTGCTGATAAAGCTACTTGTGTGTGCCATAATTAAATGAGAATCTTAATATTTAACTAAACGTAATAGGCTGTTGCTTTGGTGCTTTTGTGGGGGTTGTGATTTCAATAGAGATGAGTCAAGATTTTTAGAGGCAGGTTGAATAGTCATTGAACCAATATACTCCTCTGAAAGAGCTGTGAAACATATTAACTGGAAAGGGCACATTTTTGTGCTGTGCCTGCCTTTCTGTTGAGTAGACAGGGGCGTCAAGAGCCTGATAATCAAGACCCTGAGTGTTATTTGGGGAGCTGGTGTTGCATGCTTATCCACGTGTCTCTAAAGGGAAGTCATTCAATAAAACATAACTTGGTGTTGATAGGGCTATATTTTGCTGAGAATCACATATTAAATGCATTATATTTACTCTCTCCACGCTTCTACCCAGACAAAACAGTGAGGCAGAGCCTCAGATGAGAGATGTTGTCCACGAGCTGGGTTTGTATTTCATGGGTGGCACCGAGCCACGTATCTGTGGGCAGGTGAAAACCAAGAGCTCAACAAGATGCATCAATAGATGTGTGGCTGGGGCAGACTGAACCCTCTCCTGTGATAGCATCTCAGCACAGATTACATCTCCAGCTGGTATAAGTCCGCTGAACATCATTGACTTTAATGAGGGATAAAAGCTTTACACCAGCACAGAACATGCAATACACTTCAGAAACTTTACTAACATAGGCTCCTGTGAAGGATGGACAGCTAGAAGGCAAATCTTTTGCAAGGAAGCTTGTGTTAAAAAATATTAATGTGGCTGTAAAATATTAACATGCATTTTCACAAACAATGACAGAAATTTCTGCGCTCTTCTCCTTATTCTTTCAGAAATCTTCGAGCTGGAGGCAAATGAAAATGTGCAGTCAACAGTAAATGACAGACAAATGCCTAAAGTAGAATATGTGGAAATCAAGATAGATGATTACAGTAAGTAGCACGTTTCCTCCCTCTTATTTTTCTTTTTAACTGTTCCTGCTGTGAAATCATACAGTTGTCTTGGTAGAGTGACAGAAGGAAAAATGACTTTTGCTCTCAATAAACTCTCACAGTTTGCCAAGTGCTCTGTTAGGAAGTGCTGCGTATAAGGAAGTTATTGGAGAGACAGGATTTGATGAGTACAAAGCTGAAAAAAAAATGAAAAAGGATATATATATTTATTTCCCTTTTAAAATGTTCTGTGGAAAAAACAAAAGCAATCTAGGAGATGAAGCTTTTTGGTGCCCCCATTCTAGTGGCATTTGTCCTGGCTGGGCTGGACCTTCAACCGGAGTCGCTCAGAATTCTTTAAGAAAGCCATCTCATTTCTTAGGCTTGGAAAAAACAGTGCCACGACACAAGCAAAGCAAAATTTCAGCTAAAGAAGGTGGAAACCTGAGGTAGGGTAAATCAGCACCTGCTGCATTGTGCATGTATCACTTATTTACTTATTACTCCACTATCTCTATGCCAAACGGCCCAGAGAAAAGGAAGGGCAATGTAGCAACCAGGCAAGGCGTGAGCATCTTCTGCCTGTCCGTAGACCACTGTGAAAGCAGCTGCTTCTGCTATGAACAGATGTCCTACGTGTGTTGGGGAAATCCAGGCTGTGTGAGTGGTCTCAGCCCCACAGAAGCAGCTCAGGAACTGGGCTTCAAAGTATGACCCATAGTGTTTCCCAGGATGGAGAATGCAGAGCACCTTTCAGATAGGATGAAGCAAGTAAAAGCCTCTGAGGTGTGATGGATGTTAGGTTGCTAATTTGGACCATCGCCAGGTGCTATAAAATGTGAGACTGAGAGGCCGTTGGAAAAGGGTAATAAGTGCCTAAAACGCTCTGCTTGGCACCTTGGTATTAAGAACATAAACTGAATGCATGAAAACATGAGAACAGATGTGCACTTCCCAGGCCCCACAGGCAGGACATGACCATGAAAGATGGCTCGCCATAAAGACCACCGTCTGTCCACCCCCGTTCAGAGGCCTATGGGAAGAAAATAGCTTTTACTGCAAATCCAAGTTGTTGCTAAATTTCTTAACTGTAGGTATTTTTGAAACTGTCTTCTGCTCATTTAACCTAGTGTGTGTAATAACGGCAACGCACCCGCTCTTTTGCTTTCGTCCGGTGTTTCCAAGGCCTTAGGCTTAACAGCCTTGGGAACACCGCGTGCAGTGTTTATGTATATTTAAAGTCAAGTGATGGCCTTTTTGGCTGTCCCTGGGCCATTGATCCAATTTGCAGGCCATTAGCATGCAGATGGAATAACTAATTATCCTGAGCGTCACACAATGATTGCAAAATAAACCACTTAAACCTCATGGTTAATCTGTGTATTAATCTATTGAACATGCTGCTAATACCAATTTAATTGCTGCGCCTTTGGTAATCTGGACTGTAGTTAATGTTTTAAAAATAATTGTGCTGCCATTAATGCAAAAAGACATTTGTGTGGGAGCATTTTCAGATACCAGCGCAAGGCCACACTTAGATGAAGCTTCAGTGTCACTGCATGGGCTTCATTTATCTCTCTCTTAAACCGGTTCAGCAGTAGTATGACCATGCAGTCTTCAGCAAGGCTGCCTGCTGCTTTGTGGCAAAGTTGGCCTGTTCTCTATCTGTCCTCACACTACTACTACAGCAGAAAAAAAATTCCTATTCTCTCTCCCACCTACCATACCAAATTGGGTCCTAAGCTATTATCTTCTCCCCCCTCTTCTGCTATCCTGAAATACAGATTTCTGGCTGTCTCATCCACCTGCCAAAAAAGAAAATTATAGCTATTGCCAGATGTTAATTGAACATTGTAAAAGTGATGCATGACTGAACAGCTCATGCTGTACTCTAGATTTACGTTCCTTGTCAGCTTGGCTATTACAATATGGGTCTTTTCTTTGACAACATCTGTGTTCCTAAGGTGTTATTTACCAGTGCATCTTATGAAATGCCATCTTGTTCCTGCTCCTAAGTGGCTAAAACGCTATAAAAATTTATTAGAGTTATGTCAGTTTTCTTATACTAAAGACATGCTGTTATTTGTTTTTTTCTCTGTTTTCTTTTTTTTTTTGTCCAGAATTGCCAATGCAGATCTTAAAACCAGCAACCTTTTCAGACACCGCACACTATCCTTTGCTATTGGTTGTGTAAGTTTTCGTTCTTCCTTTGGTTGTGTTCACACTATGAGGGCACCGTGGAAGACTCCACCACAATCAAAGCCCTTCAAGCTGAGTTTTATTCAATGCCAGCAGGATGCCAGCCTCCTGCTTCAGTGCCTAGACCCAGTATTTGGCCTCCCTGTCCTTGCCTGCGTTCAGAGTTGCAGGGATTCCCGTTGTCTCACTTGCAGAGTTGGAGCAACGAGGTCCTGTGGGTCTGTTGGGGCATGAAAATCCCCAGCAAAAGTTACAAGAAACTGTTTTCTGTATAGGTTTGGTAAGCCTTGGTAATCATACCTAATTCCAAAATCACAAAAAGCAGCTGGGGAGGAAGGATGCTGTGATCTCTCTAAAAGCTGCAATCTAAGAGTTAGTGCCCTCCTTTGAGTGGGAAAGGTTGAAAGCAGATCCCTTCTCAGCCCAAGGTTTCAGTTCTCCAAAGTAATCCTGCAATTCACTCTGCTGTGAAATTGTTCCATGTATACCTGCAGTTCAGTTGTTTTGGGGAAAAACAGGAAGAGGAAGGGAAAAAAAAATAGATATTGACTCTAGCCCAATGTTTAGGGCACTGCATTGGTCAGAAGACGTCTAGGGTCGTATCCCTGTGCTCTTGAGCAATTAATTATTTACAGAGTGGAATAACCACTTTAGGAAAGATTTAGTACTGTTCATCTGTGAGTGAATCCAGCACCAAGGACTTACTTCTGAGGAGCTTGGCTCTGATTCCTCTTTTTCCTGATTTGCAAAAGTTTTTCAGCAATTAAGAGGGACTTAGATCCAGCTCCTCCATGCCCAAAGCAAGAGCTACATCCCTGGGGTACTGGATAAAGGGGAGCATCGCTCTTGCCTTCCTGGGACTGTAGAGCAGAACGAGTGTGATGCTGTGTCCTTGGCCAGAGATGTCCTCCAGCAGGGTCAACAGCCAAGCCAGAGTCCTTGGGCATCCTGCCTCACCAGCCTGTGAGGGGGAGCAATTTTCTCAGTGCACCGATGTTTGGGAATGCTGCTATAGGCACTTCATCAGCCCTGGGCATTCAATAGGTAGTCTGAGAGAGAAGCAGTCAGGCTTACAAAGCTGAAGTATTAGATACCCTAATGGAGCAATCCTTCCTGTGTAAGGGTCTGTGTTCCCTGAAGTACCAGTGGAGAGAGTTAGAAACCTTTGAAATTTTCCAGGATTTAAGGACCTTGATTAGGAAGGTAGAATTCTGTTTTGGCAAGTGTAACAGATAAGTATTTCTGGACGCAACATTTAGTAAAGCACATGACAAACTTTTCTGTCAACCTGAAAATAAACTGGAAGTGGAAATTCATTGACATTGGGAGATTCTTTCCTGGTCCTACTGCTGCATTGCCTGCTTCCTCGTAAGGAGCCACAGCACCACAGAGAAGCTTGAAGTAGGAACGAAAGCGGCCTATGAATACCCATACGCCATCCCGCACCTCCTTCGATGAAGGACAAAAACTCTGCAATAAGCACATCGTTACATCACAAATTACTGCAGTGAAAATGTTCTTCATTATACAAGTGCTTGAGGAAGATTGGTACTCATCAAGCTAACAACACTTGATTAGGCTGCCTCCAAAGCTAGAGGTGCCTGGGCCTCTGCTGAATAAATGCAAATGATCGAAGTCACATGCACGTAAAAAACCTGCAATGTCTCTTGTCTCTGAGAATCCCCAAGAAGGACAAGTACATGGAAGAGCCACTGACCCTAGAGCAATCCCAGTCCTAAATCCTACTTCTCTTCATCATCTCTTGACCTTTTTTTTTTTTTTTTTTTTTTTTTTTGGACTATTTGTCTGAAGGGCAGTCCCTCTGTCTCAAGACAGTTCTCTTCTGCAGAATCTATTCCTAAGCAGGAGAGTAAAGAGGAAGTCTTGACTCTTGACCACCTTATTCATCAAGTTCAGGCAAACCTGAGCATTTTTAAGCTATTTTTTTTTCTCCTTTAGAAATGTTGTTTTCCTTCGTACTTATTTCAAGCAATGGTGCCAGCAGTGCCAGATGGTTCAAGCTGCCACCACTCTTGTGAAGCCTACAGAAGGGATGTCAGGTCTGGATGAAAGGGGGCAGTGAATGAAACCCAAATGCTTGCCAATGAAGGGAAAACAGGCTCATATCTGCAGGTTCCTCCCAGAGCACTGGCAGAAAACCCAAAACAGGCTCCTTATGACAACTCCTCCACCAGGAAGATCCCATCTTTGGGGACAGCCATGACATAAATACAGACTAGAGACTATTGTGTCCCCTAACCTGGCATCACTGCCCTGAGGGACTCTCCCAAGGTGTCCTACCTGCTTAATAATGCACTTGCTAGACTTGTTTAAAGCTCTCCTGCACACAGCGATATTTGCTGTGCAGGTAGGGAGGGAGGAACCAGCCTGCAGCCACCAACCGCAGCCCCAAAGCCCATCCCACACCCCCAACCTCCCACACAACAACAAATTATTATTGTTCCAGAAATTGTTTTCCTCTGTTTTAAATGAGCATGGACTTATAATGAATGCAGGCACTTCAGCTTCCCATTGCACATGATGACTTTCCACCCGTTTCCCTTTCAGAGATGGGACGCCCGGCAGCCAGATTGTGACCGAGAGGTTTGAAGTGAACTGGGAGAGCGTCATGGTCAGCTCCCACAACGCGATCGTGATCAAGTTCGACGGCCGTGGGAGCGGGTTCCAGGGCACTAAACTGCTGCATGAGGTGAAGAGAAGACTGGGACTTCTGGAGGAGAAGGATCAGCTGGAAGCTGTCCGGTGAATGGCACCTTCCTTTAAGCAAACAGTTCATTGCTAATGATTAAACCAAGGCTGGCATTTGTCCTGCTTTCTTAACTGGGCAGCAGGGGAAAGGGAGGAAAAGACAACGTAGGCATCCAGCTGTGGCCACATCATGGCACGTGACAGAGAGCTTGTGCCAACCAATGTAGATGGGGGTAAACAAGCCTTAAATAGAGCTCAGCTGCAGCATGCTTATCTGTATTACCTGTTCAAAGCCTATTTATTTTTAGTTCTGTACAGTCATACATCTACAAGCAAGTAATCTGTAACACCGATTCCTAGATTAATTTTGTTCTGGGCTGGTAGCTGGGCAAAGTCCCTCTTTAAACCTTTACAATTAAGCCTTTTTAAAATATAAATCAATACAAACCCAAAAATGCCAAGTCCTGCAGCATCATGAGGTTTATTCTGAGTATTAACACTCTAGAAACACCATTAGCGAGTGTAATAGCAACAGTTTTACTATGGCTTGCAGGAGTAGTGCAGGGTGTTTGTCACCAGTGTTCAGTCAAACCCAATACAACAGGCCAAAAGATTAAATTGAATGAGGACTCATATGGAAGCAGTAAATACCAGCATCAACTTAGATTGTCTGCATCATTTTTCTGGGGCCACCTCAAATTTAAACTGATAAAAATCTTTAAATCACACTGTGTTTCTTGCACCTAAGGGAAAATATTTTTAACTCTTTGTTTCTCCTGTCTCATATTCCAGGACGATGCTGAAGGAGCATTACATTGATAAAATGCGAGTCGGTGTGTTTGGGAAGGTAACATTTTCCCATTATTCCTATGTACTGCTGTAGTTGGCTGAGTTAAATCCTGATTTATTACATATGCCAGTGGTGACTTCTTTATTATTATTTATTTTGGGGATAAACTGCTTTTTGCTCAGAAATGCTGAAGATGAAAGCTTTCATTTTATCAACATATTCATCAATGTTTTCTTTTAAATTGACTTCAAAGTGAAGAAAGTGACTATTTGTCATAAAATTGCTGTCAGATAATTAATTACTTTTTTCCTTGGCAAACTTTCATTTCATTTTCATTTTGTCCCTGAAGGCCTATTGGAGTGTGGGTAGCTCTAGCTTGTACGGTACAAGTGTACAACAACAATATTGATTTCTGAGGCTGATTCACACCATGGCGTGTGCCTGGCTAGGCAATAGCAATTGCAAAGTACAGATAGTTTGAAATGGGAATGGGATTGTGAGCAGAAATTGTTTATTACAGCAGATACAGGGATGAGTGGACGAAGAGTGCTGGCTTATAACAGCATCTCTCTGGAGATTTGATAATGGACTGATGGCAGAAGCTGAAAGTCTAATGTCAATTTTAAATAACAAAAGACTGAAATAATATTTTGGAGAGGTGATCTATTTGATAAGACCTACTGCCATAAACTGGGAAAAGTAGGTGAGCTCTCAGCAGGCAAACCTTTTTGCCTTCAGGAGAACACATTAAGCTCTTTTAAAAAGGTGGTTGCTGAAGCTACAGAGAAGTCCCTTGTTATGTACTTGTGCAGTCTAAGGCACAGAGAGCCTTGCAATGGCAGGCAGGTTTCTGTGAGGTCTCTGTTACCCTGTTTCTGTGCCCCAAAGTGGCACAACATCACTGCCAGACCCAGATGTTCAGCTACTGCTCTGTGCCCTAGGATTACGGCGGCTACCTGAGCACTTACATCCTTCCTGCTGGTGAAGAGAACCAGGTGTTCGCGTGTGGAGCTGCACTTTCCCCACTGACAGACTTCAAATTATATGGTAAATACCATCCTGTCCACCTGCAAATCTATTTCTCTCCTACCCTTTCTTGGTTTATCTTCTTTTCCTTTCCCAAGATCCTGCCTGGTTTATGTGGTCAGTCTTCTTACAACTAGCTGCAAACCCTTTTCTTCCAGCTGAAGACCAGCCTTGCTAAGAGTGGTGGGGCTAGCTAGGAGCATGCAGGAGGCTGCACAGTGTCACTCTCAGGAGATAGATTCTTGGTGCTGGAGGCCCCAGAGTACTCCAGGCTGTGTATCACACACACGGCTCTCACAGCCTTGAGGGGCCAACCACAAACTGGTAACTCTCTCTTAATGATGGTGCCAAATAAGTCTTTTGGCCCTCAGGTAGATTTGTGTGCTCCAAGGATCTGTGCTGGTTGCATCCGTGTGGATGCTGTGGTGATGCAACCCCAATGATGCCAGAGGACCTGGTGCTTGCTGCTCTGGGACACTCCTGCTGAAGGCAGCAGCCTCCTCCTTTTGCCATCTGGGAACTTGATATAAAAGAGGACTGAGAGCTTGGTTTCAGCTCTGCAGGTCCAGATATGTGTGGACCTGAGCACCGCTCAACCTCGTGTCCTGTACAGCATGAGGTGTGTAGAGTGAGCCCACAGCATGATCTGGTGATAGTGGACTGTTCAGAGCTTGTGTTAGCACAGGCTTCACCCAGCCTTCTCCATCTTTACTTTACCCTTTTTATGTAAAGGAGAAGCAGATCTAAAACCATTCATACTCCTTCAGATGGTAGTGTTAGCCTTAATTTGTCCCATTCTTCCCTGACTGTCAATGCAGCTAAGAGAAGGAAGAATGAACACAACAGGATACTGTTCTTCGGTTCTTATATTCCTGTTCCTTTAATACTATTTAAAAAGGCTCTTCTGGGACTAATTTAGAACCATGAGTACATGGTGATAGTGAAAGACTGTAAGATTATACATATTATTGGTGCATTTTCAAACACAGAAAATATGGCCTTCTTTTTAGCATTTGCAATATTTGACTCAGAAGTATGAATGTATTCAATTATCACTGACAAATACGTTTTCTTTCTTTCATTTCTAGCTTCAGCCTTTTCTGAAAGATATTTGGGCTTGCACGGGATTGATAACAGAGCATATGAGGTAACTCCATGGGCTTATGGCATGGTGCATTTTCATGATAAAAACAGGGTTTTAATTCTTTCTCTTTTAGAGGGGAAGCAAGGGCATGAACGATGGACTCACTAGTCAAACTGTATAAATATAAATATAATATAAATAAAAGGTAGAGAAGTGTCATTAAACCTACCTACTGCATTTGTTTTCTTAATCCAGTGGTACTGGATACATTTGCTGCTGATTAGTCTTTATGCTCCCTTTTTAAATTGGGTAAATATAGTTCTTCCAGTTTTACAGATGGAAGAACTAGGGCAAAATGTCCGAAGGACTCACATTTGGCCAAACGGCCATGAAGTCAAGACCTCTGTTAAAATTCATTTCAGAGAACTTGCTGCTTCAGTTCCCTCTGAGATATAATTTTTGATCCCAGGTCAAGTGAAGCTTTGCCTCTCATGTCTTTTTTCAAAAATAAGTGCAAATATATTTCAGACAGAAAGAGTTGAGCCAGAGTTGAGCAGGAGGCATGGAAAAGTAGGCAAGTCACTAGTGAGCAAATATATTGTTTAATGTGTGTGATGGGATCAGTTGGTTCATGTGCTTCAATTATTTGGAGGAAAAAAAATAGTAAAGAATAGTCATACAAACAAAAAGAGTTATACTGAAAACCTTGTTAACCCTGCTAAGCCATGTCTTCAGCTCAAAGACAAGAAGCAGCAAAGGTTGAAGCAGTTCCCCATGTTATTACAGAGAAGGCAGGTAGCATCTGCCTCTGCAGTGGAAGCTTTTGTCTAGCTGTCTAAGTTCGTCGCTTTTCTTAAGTTTTGCCCTTACGACCTCTAGATCATGGTAAAATCTCTTTGTCCGTTTAGAAATTTGAAGCAGGTCAGTAGAGGTGAAAGCGAGTAAAACTGTTTCAGAAATGAGAGCTTTGAATTGCCGTATGATCTCTGTGTATTGAAATAATGTTGGTCCTAGCAAATAGTGATACTTTTGACTGACTTGGCATTAGGTGCCAGAAATGGCCCCTCTGCCCTCCAGGCATGGTCCACTAAGACAGATGTGTCTCCTGCATGCATCAGCGGAACCATGTATTGCTTAGGGAGCAAGAACTGTTCCTATCCTGTGGACACAGACATGGACTTTCTGAAGATCATGTAATTCAGGACTTGATATACACTCCAGAAAACTTGTATTATCCTGAGGCAGCTTGCAACAGAGGGAGAAAAAAGCAAAGAATCACATGAGGAGAGAACAAAATACAAGAAGACACCTGCCTACACTCTTAGGCATTGTGTGCAGCAGTCAGAGGATGAGAGAACTCATTAATGACGATGGGAAGACCAGAGTCTACTTTTATAAACTTTGCAAAAAGTTGTTCCATCTGTATTGGCTGTGGAAGAGCAAGAAAGCAAAAACCTGCCTTGAATTGACCTGAACATAAGAACTTCTGTAGTAGATGGGGATAAAAAAAGATTTTCTTTGTTTTTGTCAATTAATGTCCATAGGATACACATTAACCAAATTAGAGGGGGAAAATGCCACATGCTGGATGCAGTTTCTTAAATTTCTGGTATCATTTGAAACTCATCTTGTTTTGCTCCCAGGTGCCAGTACAAAAGTAGGTCTGATATATTAGTGAAACATTTCCATCTTCCTCAGAGAAATAGTTTATCAAATAGTCATTCAGCAAAACTTCTTAAAATGTACCTCTAGCCTCAAAGAAATATACAGGGCCATTTTTAACTACTTTATATTTTCAATGAGGAGGAATAAATGTACTTTGTAATATAAAATGGCACAGGCCATATCTTAATAATACATACCCATATTTTTTACCAACTTATCCAAACTTCATCACCAGGCAAGGAAGGTATTGTTACTACTAGAAATGCACTGATCAATCTTTCTTGGAAAATATATAGTACAGGGAGAAGATGAGCACAGGTGTAAGATAAGATTGATACTAGTGTCTTATCTGAAAATAAATTGGCTCATGAACCAGAGCTAGATCATGTGCCTTAAAACAGTGAAGGAAACATTAATTTGAGATGGATATTCTTCCCCACAACCTGTACTTGTATCTATAGTTTGAGACTTACTGAATTCCTCCTGACTGAAAATTGCAGCAGCAAGTGGAGAAATCCTTTATTTCTCTTACGTGGTAAGACCTGTATTTCCCCTGAGCAGCTGGGAGATGGCTGGGGGCAAAGGCATTATCAGCAGTAGACCCTTGAGTTTAGCATCAGATCCTCTGTAGGTCTGCCAGAACTCATTCTGGTTGGTTTTCAAACCGTAAAATAGTTGCTCCAGTTCTCTAAAGCATTCTTAGACATAGTCACTGGGGCTCCCTTCTTTTGCCAGTGCTTGGTGTTCACTCTAAATTCGCTTAGACATTTTGCACATGTTCTGAGGTTCAAGCACTTGGTCAGCATTTAAGCATCTAAACAGATGAAGGGCCCTGACTTCATTCTTTTGCTGGTATTGAGGCTGGAAGAATAGGGTGGTTTATTTTAGCCCTAGGCAATTCAAGCAGTCAAGCCGTTATGCTGGTGTCTGCTCGTTATTCACGTGTTATTCAGGTGACTGAGTATCAGACGGAATTAAATGCTTCTATTCTCCTCCTAGAAAATGCTAATTTCTAGCAAGATTTTTGATCCTATTGCAACCTTTACCTTCACAGATCACCAAATTAGCACACAGAGTTTCATTACTGAAGGAACAGACATTTTTGATCATTCACGCTACTGCTGATGGTAAGTTAGACCATCACTTGAGCTCATTATATATTTGGGGTGGCTTTGATTTTTCTTAATTAAATTTTCCTCTTTGATAATTGTAATCTGTTTTTACAGAAAAAATCCATTTCCAGCACACTGCGGACCTTATCACACACCTAATTAGAGCAAAGGCTAATTACAGCTTGCAGGTACAGTATACGTATCCTTTTTTCCATACCTGAACAATTATTTCTCTTTTAGAACTACAACTGATGTTATGCAGTAAGCTCTGAAAAGCCACTTGCAAACACAGCACAGCAGTAGAAATAGCCCCAGCGAAGTCTGTATTCCCGTGTACTCATGAGCTTATTTGATATCACTTTTTAAGTTTGGACAGTTGAAGCAGTATTTAATTATAGTTAATTAGTTCTCGGGCCAAGTAGCTCTAAGGGATTGATGCCTGTGGACACTCGGAAGGTACGACTGGCTGAAGGCACGAGAGGTTGAGTGTTACAGTGGCCATATGTTGCATCCCTTGCTGCCTGAAGGCACTGATGGACTTGGTGCACCTCAAAAATTCAGCCTCTAGCTGAATGGAGGGCAAAGGAATCTACATCCTGGACTGAGGTACTTGGAGGGGCAGTGAGACACCTCAATCCCACTGTCAAGGACCAAGCCTAAGAAACTTAATCTTTCCCTTCAAGATCCCAGGCTAGACAATTCATTGCAATCCCCCTGCATTCCTTCAACATATGCAGAAGTAATTCGTTTCCTTAAATGAAAGGCTGTGTTTAAAATATTTCATTTCTACAGCAATTTTTGTACTAAATTTCTTTTTCAATAAGTTCTATTTCAAAACGCTTTTTCTCTGTAAAGCCCTAATCTCAGTTAGTAAAATGAAAAGCCTTTTCTCTGCACAGACATGCAACTTTCTTTTTTCAGTCATTGTAAGCACTGGAGTGAGCACTGATATTTTCAAGCATGGTTTGTTTCTGCTTGACTTGAATTTGTTCAGAATAGAATTAAATGGAAAACCTTCAAAAAGAAAGGGGGAAAAAAAAGAAAAAAAAATCCATTTGAACCAAGATGCAAGTATTTGCTCAGAGCACCACGCTGCCTGAATTAATCTGGGCCTCTCGTGCACCTGCGGGAAGATGCATGGTGATGAGGAGGAGCAGGCTGGGCTTGAGCTGCAGGTGTGAATCTAGGAGTGTTCAGTCCTGGGATTTTAAGCTCATAACGGTGCTATTTCCTTGTGTTTTTGCAGATCTACCCCGATGAAAGCCATTACTTTAGCAACGCAGCATTAGAGCAGCATTTGTACAACTCCATTGTCAACTTCTTTGTGTCATGTTTCCAAGTTCAGGACAAACTCCCCATAGCCCCACTGAAAGAAGAGGAGGACGATGATTAACCCTACTTGTCCGTGCTAAGCACAAGGCAGATCTCTATAACAATATGCAACTGGATCATTTTCCTGAAGAAAGAGATGTTATGTTGTTAGCATGTATTTAAAGAAAACTGAAAGCAGCTGATCTGCTTTACTTGACAGCAACTCCTTCCTAAATGGAAGAACATTAAGCATGAGGAACTCAGCAGAAACTGCTGTCTGAAGTTAATCCATCACAACCAACATCTTTTTTTTTTTTTTTCTTTTTTGTTTACCACAAAGAGACTTCTAGCATGGAAGTGTCAAGACACTGGACTTGAAGGAACACCCCAAGAAACCGCTTTGAGGACTGAAAGATTTATTGTCCCTTTGCATTCAAGCAATCAAGCAGTAGCAATGAAATCCATCCCCCATATTAAAGTTGCAATAGGTAGCATCACACTGTGTCTAATAAAATTTAATCTAATATGTGGAAAAGATTATAGCACAATTATTTTGAAGGATACTGAGTCATACATACCTACCTGCTCTTTCCCATGTTCAGAAGGTTTGTACAGGATGTATAAATTCAATCGTACAAAGTATTGCTGTAGTTACACTGATGCTTACCTTCACATAATTCCCTCTTATTTTGGTATAGCTTTTTCCTTTCACTCTGTTTTCATTTGGTCTCATGCCTACCTAGTTAGCTTCTCAGTGTCTTCTGGATGGGGAAAAAAATGTACATTAAATTAATCAGATCATAATTTATCAATTTACTGTTTGTGATCTCTTCTCTTAGGGGTCTAGAGAGGTGATGGAAGTAGGGATAACCAGCCATTAAAAACTGTATTACACTAAAGCAAAGAAAAACTCACTTTCCCTACACACCTTATACCTATAAAATCGAATATATTCTTTGCCAGACTTGAAAAACATGCACACAAGTAACCAACATCAGATTAACATTGGCACATTTTTATTGTGCTATAGAAAAACGTGGGATGGTAACAATTTCTTTTTTTTTTTTAATTTTCAAACAATTTGTTATCAAATGTTGGGAAAATGCTAGACTAGGCTATGGTAGCAGGAATTTGTTTCAGATACTTCGCAGATCATATATAGATATTTAAATAAAATCAGTGTGCATAGATTTATTGCATATGCTGTCTGAGATGATTAGTTTTATTCCAAGTCAGTGATTAGCACATTCTGAACACTTTTTTTAATCTCTTCTGCTTGCACTAGTTTTGCCAAGTATAAAAAAAAAAAAAAAAAAAAAAGGAGGCTTTTTGCTTTAAAAAGCCTGACACTGAGTATTATAGCAGTGGAAAGAGACTTTTAAAACTTATTGTGAAAACATTTTGGTTCTCAAAAAGAAACCCAACATCCATTCTCCTCCACTTGTCTCATCACAAGAATTTTGGCTAGTATTGCTCCTTGTAAAATATTCTGACCAAATGTACAGCCAGTATTAATACTGTATATTTCATTTTGTTGTATATAAAGGAATGTCAGTTATTCGTCAGGTCCCCGATCCAATATTAGTCTTGTGTTCAGCATGCATGCTATAACACTTCTTTGCTGATCAAGACTCTTTAGAAGTACTAGCTTGGAAATATAACAATTAATGTAATTTCTTTTATTGTTTTGACAGCTTGAATGTCAATGCCGGTTTCTACTTTTTACATAGTAGTGTGGGTAAACTCACATCCTGACAGCAATGATGATGTTTCCATTGTGTTCTTTAGTGTGTCTTTTTTATCATCATTATTTTAAGCTTTGAATGTTGGTTGTACTTTGACCATCATGAAAAATATACTGATAAACCACAGATATGATCTAGTTTGGTTTTGATTATCTCCTTTAATTTACAGTGCATCGACATTGTGTGAACAAGAACTACAGTATAAATCTGCTTTATCCGGCAAAATGCCAAATAGACAATAAGAGTGCTGCGTGTCCAGATTTTGCTACACTAAATGGGCTCAAAAGCCTGAAATGAACTTGATCTGAGAAATATAAAAATCTGCTCTGTCCACAATCTTTTGTAGAAAGAACTTTAGGATGTGGCATGGTAGTGTTTGTTCATTCATGGAATAAAACATTATTTTACCACCTTGGCTGCTACTTCTGTTATTTAATGTTTAGTACTTAAATAAATGTTTAGTTCCTGGAAGTGCCATTTCTGATTGAAGTGAACCCAAGCTCCAGGACGTAGCTCAGCGAGATGGAAACAATTCCATACAAATACACAATGCCATTTACTCGGCCTGTCACCGTGGTGAATGATGACTACTCTTGGGGGAAATATGAAATAGCAGAAAGTGAATTCAACCCCAAAGCAACAAGTCACATGAAGGACTCTCTTAGTCAGTGCTCTTTTGTAAAAAAGGAACCTTTCCCCCAACATGAGCATCACCACACTTTATCCCCAACCCCAGTGACTTCTATCAACAAGTACATTGACTTTTCTAAGCGGCATCAGCCAGGCATGACAACTTGATCCAAGAGCTTCTTCCCATTTTGTCCTTTCTTTTCCCAAAGGTTGTTTTGAAGATTGTTATGAAAGTGGGAACAAAACATGAGAACTTACCTAGTCTGTAATAGTGACTCGTCCCGATTAAGGCAGACAGTGGACATAAGTTAGGATCATCCCTAGCTTCCAACCTTAACAGCACTTCATGGATGGTGAGTTTGGCTGGATGTTCTGCTTTTCTTCTGTTCCTATACTTTCTTCACACCTAGAAACAAAATGCTTTCATTTAACAGATTTCCTAGGAAACTGGGGATTTTTGCTCAAGTCAGAAATCATAGTTGTGACTGTAGCCCTCAATACACACAGGGAAGATTTACATCTGCACAGACTTCTGCACCTTTAGGCATAACAGAGATACAAAAGATCTTTTAACCATGAAGGTTAAATCATGCAGGAAGACTGTGATCCTATGTAAGAGGATGCTTCCCAATGGCACTGTATTGACTTGCTACATCTATTTTCAATGCCCAGGGTGATGTCCCATTAGCTGACACCACCTTGACTGAACCAGTTTCACAGGAAGAAGGGATGCAAAATATTGCCTCAAAAGCAAGAAACTCTTGTAGATGTTGATTCTAAATTCTGCTGCCAACAAATCAGGAAAAAATAAGCTTTAGCTTTTGGTTCAGAGCAGGCAGATTGCACTGTAACAAAACAGCTTTGCTGGTATTTTGCTTAATAACCTAAATGTAACTAATATTATTTTATTGTCCAAACAAACCAAACTCATTCTCTCAACTAGCTGCTGTTTTTGGATGCAACAGTACCATCTCAAAGCATGAGAGAGCTAATAATCAGTGACCTACTAATTTAGGAGGAGACCACAGAGGGAAAAATGAGGCATTATTGGTAACTAATTAGCAAAGCCAGGCAGTCAGCCATGTTCGTAAATGTCTATGGGTGAAGGCATTGAGTGAATAAACCCATCCAAGCCCTGCCCACAGGCTCAGGCCAAATAAACGATGCTTCTCTGAATGGTAGAAAAACATAGTAATAATAATAATAAAAGAGTGAGGAAGAAAGGAAATGCCGAACACACAATACCTGTCCTGTGGGAGGAACAGTGAAGAGAGTTGTTGGGAGAGGGGAGAAATTGGCATTTATTGGGTGGACTGGATGAAGGGAAGGTAAGAGTGGTTCCCACAGGGAGCAGTGCTGGCACCAGGAGAGATGTGCTCTTACAGCTGTGATGTTCCCAGTCTGCTCTGAAGCCCACTCAGAATGGCAGTGTCCACCCCCTGTGCCTAACCATGTCCCCGAAGAAGCTCTTGCTTGACCTCAGTAAATTCCCCCTTGCCTCCGTGTTCATTTTTCCCTCGATTTCTTATTTGCTTCCCACTTGTTAATGAAGAGGGAAGGGCAGAAGCTGCAACAGAAAAAGCTCAAGACACCAATTTTTGAATCATTTCCTGCTGCTGGGCCATCTGTGAGCCTGCTTGTGCTTTGCTCTCCCTCCTCAGCAAGTGAGGAGATACAGGAAGCATAGGAGAGCATATTGTAATACCCACTTTGCAACAAAGGATAAAATGAGCATGAAGACGTCCCTATCCAAACAACTTGTCCATCAATGGTGGTTTGAGTTGTCAAGGGACCAGCATTACCTGTTTGCTGCCCATCGCAGCTGCCACAGGTGGATGGACATTATTTGCATCAGCCAAAATCCATCCATGTAGAAGATGGCTTTGGTCACTGCTCAGAGCTACCTGGGGGAGCACCTACCTAAGTGGTCTTGAAAAGAGTCACACCAGGAGTCCAAGGTGCCATGATGATGATCAGAACCATGGCAAGATGTGGGCAAAGACTTGTATTCCACCATCCTATCACAAACAGCCTCGTTTTTCATATCAGCATTCCCTATATGAGCACTGAAACCACTAACCCTTCAATTACTAGCTATAATTATAGAGATACAATTTCTAATAGTAGAAAACAGCTATTCAGCAGCCAGTACAGTCAGAGGTCCATTATTTGGCCACAATAATCAATTTTCTTTGTAACCATCAATTCCTGCAATAGCAATTCTGGCAGTGGCAAAGAGGAAGATTCAGAAATCCTTTGTAAAATTGAGCTTTTTTTTTTTTTTTTAGCTTAAAGACATTCATTAAACACTTAATAATAAATGAAGCTACATTCTGCCTCTTCTCTGGGATAACAGCTTTAATCAAAATGTCCGTTTCTGTGGCCAAGAAAGGAGAAGAGTAAAAGACAAATATAGATATAACGAAGCCCTAGCAAAGTACGAAAGTAAACCATACACAAGTACTGCTGAACAGCAAGGTCTACTACCATTAAAAACAAAACAAAACAAAATCAAATAAAAAAATACCTGTTGGTAAAGCAACAGACAACTCCCTCCACAAGCTGATGTCTATCCTCTCATGCCCTGTCAGATCTGTTTACTACTGTACAATGGGTTTTCCTTGTAAGACTGGATTTCAAGGGAATTATGTATTTAAGGCAGAGAGCCCTCGAGACTCTCTCTGGTGCTGCAGAGATGCAGGAGTATTTATCTATGAGCATCACTTATCCTAGTGCTGAGATATTGCACCACGAGAGCCACCTGCCCTGCTGTTTCTAAGTGAACATCTCCTATCAGCTATGGGACTTGCGAATATTAGTTTAGGCTAGGGCTGATATCTCTTGAGAAAGTTTCATTGCAGCTTAGCTCCATCACAGGTAAATCTCAGAAGGTGCATCGAATCAGGTCTGAAAGCCCTCTGGATGTATTGCCAACCCAAGGCATCTCAAGGCAGAAAATACAAATATGCACAAAATCAGGAACGGTGGAGGATGCTGTTCTAGCTGGGTATTGTCGGGAGCACTGCAGTCCTCACTGCACTCACATGGGCTGCGATACACCTCTCTCACAGATGTGTGCCACTTATTAAAAAGTGTGGAAGAGAAAGGAGAAAAGAAAAAGGACATCCCAGATGCGAAACAGCCCATACTGAGTTGGAGTCCCAGTTCTTAGAGACCTGCCTATGAAAATCACTAAGAGTCATTAACCAAGCAGTACCCAATCCACGCACAAGGAGAGGTTCAGGAATTACTTCTGGAGGGTCCATGAAAGAGAGATGGGAAAAACAAACCTGACAGCAGCAGGCTCATCTTTTAGTAGTCAGGCATCTGCAGTAGAAAATCTTCAACACAGCCTAGAAATCCAAACCGAGTGGAAAACCACTGCTTTGCTCTCATCTTAAGCACAACCTTTTGCTTTTCCTCTCCTCCAGCCCTAACAGCCCTGTCCAAGGCCTGATATCTGGTAGTTCCCAGGGATTGTTTTTTTGAGGAAGAATTTTGAGTAAGTGCCATTTCATGGCTGGTGCCCATGGGAGCTGCCCACGGCAGGGACAAGAGCACACACAGAGATGTCGAGCACTCCAGGAGGGGACAAAAAGGTCCCTACACCTTGACAGAAGCTGCCCGACTTGCCAGGAACTTTATCCCACACCTTCCACGCCTGAGAGCTGATGGTCACTGAGGAAATCAGCACTGACAGCGCAGGCAGTAACCACATCTCCGTGGTGCTCAGTGCTGCGTGTTTTATGTCTTGGCAAGTACAAACTGAATTTAAAGCCAGAGAGAATCTGATGCAATAACCCAGAGTGGAAATCACATCTTCGTGCTATCAGCAGTGGAAGTGACAATAAAGAATTTGTCAACTGTTGTTGGTCATAACATTGCAGTAGAAAGGAGCAAACAAAGTCTTAGCTTTGAGTGGAAATTAGAACCAGTGCTAAGTGAGCGTTTTTCATTCTTACCTGCACTTCATAGTAGGCTGCAGCTTTTCTTGAAGAGGCATTTTGAAAGTAAAAATAAATTTTGAAAAAAAAATTAAAACCTCATTAACTGCATAGGAGTATATATGATCCAGTGAACTTCTATTTTATACTGCTATGAGCCTTATAATTATAAAATTTGCCAGAAAATTGGGAGGGGAGAGACTTTTTTGTCTTGCCTCCAGTGGCAGACTGCAAACAATTTATCATGCCAGGCAAAGCAACAGCAGCCTGAAACTCAGTTCAAACTTCTCTGAAGAAAACTGCAATCTCCAGCTCAATAAATAACAGGTAGAACCAGTTTCATAGCACTACCATTTCCTAAACAACCCATCCGTATTTTTAAAACAGAATATCTTTCATTTTCTGCTCAGCACCTCCAGAGAAGAGGGAAAAGGAGAAAAATGAGAGGATGAGGAAGAGGAAGGAGAAAAGAAAGAGGGAGGAGGAGGAGGAAGAGAAGGAGGAGAAGGAAGAGGAGAAGAGAATAGAAGATGAAAGCAAAGGTGAAGGAGAAGGAAAAAGAATCCCTGTCTAAAGCAGTTTTATGTAAAACCTCGTTTTCTCTGCAAAGCTGCCGGGTTATGAGTATTCTGGTAACTCAATGTTATTTAAGATATTACAATAGTGAACATGTTTTTTTTTTTTTTTTTCTGGCCAAGTGTTAGATGGTTACGTGGAGTGAAATCCACCACCCCAAAACTTAGATGTTCGCATCGTACATCTCCAGAGCTGAAACATGCAATGCAGACTCTCTTCCCAGTCTTTTTATGGAGGAACAATAGGCATTTGAGGGCACAATTTATCCAGCCGCTTACAGATGGCCATTGCAGGATGATGCAAGTGGTACTGTCTACTTTCAGGAGGTACAAAGCAGCTTGATATTACAAATAAACAAGTCCTACATAAGAGCAAGGAAAATGAAAGAAGCAATTGTCAGGACAAATGCCAGGATAACATCACTGGTGAAAATAAACAATATTTTAGAAGTCTTTTATTGGTGCAATCAAAACAAGACAAGTCAAAGACTTGGGACATAGATTCTTTGGAATTGATCCTTGAAAAGGAAAGACAAAGAAAAATATTAGATTTATTTTAAAAAAATGTTTTGTAAGAAATGAGCAAATCCTTCAGCTTCATGCCGCTCTAAGCAGATGACAGTTGCTTTCTATTATATATTTATTTTATTTTTACACAGACAGGAGAGCTTTTGAGTGGTAGGATGCCATCTGCTGCTTCAGATGGTTATTTCCTTGCTTCCTATCCCTTTCCAGAGTTTGTGCTGATGAGGGAAAATCTGGAGTAAGTTTGGCTCATCTGCAAAGTGAAAATATTCTGTCCTTGAAACAAAATCTGCCTAGATAATAAAAAGCTAAGGAGTTTAATCTCATGAATGTTGGACCATTTTTGAAGAAAAGGTTGTATAATGAATAAGAAATCCCAAGAAAGTCTTGCAATGTTTAACCATATAACAGTTTGAAAATACTACTGGATTTTGTATAATCATTGGTTTAATGCCATGACGCTGCAGCTGATTCTACCGGTGCAGATCTCCAACATTAAAGAAACAACCTCCATGTCTGTGAGTCAGTGCGGTGCCCTGTGACCCTGAAATATAGTCAGAGTATGTCTTTTTTAAAATCTGTGAAGTGAAGAACAAATTAAAACACCCTGTCAGCTCTCAGGGACCGGAGCTTAAACCTGCAAGCAAGCTCTATTAAGTCCAATAATAGACACCAGTCCTACTCAGCGACACAATGGAAGTAAAATGGGATGAATATACACCATCGTCTCGGGCACTCCGGCAGTAATAAGCATCATGCTGGGCTCACTGCACTGACTAATCCATAATTTATTGGGCTTCATAAATATCAAAACATACCACAGCTGTTAGTACTTCAGTGCAAAACCCACAAATATTGCTTCAATTATTCAGGAGCTCATCTTGGGAACCAGTCAACTGCTTCAAAGTTGCAGTTATAGAAGGCATCAGTTACTCTGGAGTTTCAGCAGTGCAGTGCTTGCCAGGCCCCTGGGGACATCTAGGACAAGATACCCTAAGAGGACTAAAAGGAAGAGGAAAAAAGTTGCCTTTCTTTTGAATGTAGCCTAAAAACTTCAGGCCAGCATATGGAGGGGAGCAGACGGTTGCAGTGCTCACAGGAGTCATGCAGCACCCTGCACATTTTGCAGACATCTCTGCTTCAGTATCTCACCCTAAGTGAGGATATCAGTAAGCATCACTTAGGGTGAGATACTGAACCCCAGTCAACCCAGTGGTTGCCTTAGAGAGCCTTTAATCAGTGATCCCAAAGACCTGCATGTTCAGTTTGCCCCTCCATGAAGGGCACAAGCTAAACTCGTTTAAATGGTGAAGCCCAGCAATACAACTTGCCTGTCACCATGTATGGCCATCTCAGGCATTTCTTTCTAGAAATACCTGTTTCCAAGCAGTGTTGATGGCTTTGCAACCCAAGGAGTGCCAAAGATAGCACTGATGACTGAATGCATGGCAGGTGGAGCTCAGGATTCCTGGTAGCATCACACTGCATGGCGATCAGCACACATGCATCAAGTCCTGCACACACTCCCTGTCCACAGCTTCACCCCTTCGCTGGGGTTCACATATTACACTCCCACCTCATGTAACCAGGTTTCCAGGTTGGACTCATTTTTCCACTGGGGAAAAACAAAAAAAAACTTATTAACATTAGTATTAATAATCACCATAATACTAGCACCTCCTTCCTCTCCATCCTCCTGCAAAGAACCAGGAACAGGAAAAAAGGATCCTTGAAGCAGCAGATGGCATCTCACCATTGGTCCCCTCTAATAAGTTTTATACCCAGTGGTCTTTAACTAGTTCAGAGAGAAAAGGAGAATTTCAAGGATAATTAGATATTTGCAAACTTGAGGAAAACAGGCACACAGGAGGAGACAACAATTAGTTTCCTGATCAAAAGGAAAGGCTGAGCTAAACTATATGAGACAGCAAAGAAGCCACTCCAGAGCGTTAAAAGGCAAAATAAAACTTGAAAGTGAAACAGACCTCTCTTGTTCTGCTCTATGAAACACTTTTCCACTGCAAGACACCATGTCTGAACAACACGGGACAGCCAAGAAGAGGTTTGGCACAGGACACAAAAAGGTTTCAGAATAAAAAATAATTTCACCCACAGAGGAACACCAGCTGAACAATCTGTCAATTTACTAGGTCTTCTCTGCAATGGGGACATCTCCACTCTCCTTTCCTGAAGGTGGACATACCCCACGTGTTATTTTTGTCATGCTCGTGCCGTGCTCTGCTCCGGTGGCTGAGGCTGGGGGGGCCACGCAGATTTCCAGACACCAGAGACCTGCTCACCTACCTTGGCCTCATTGCTCCAGAACTAAGGATCTGTTTTCCTGCATCTCCAAAGTACCTAAGAGTTTTGTTTGATCTTTAGCAAGCCTAGGGCAGGCTTCAACATGGCCATAGCTGTCAAGTCCATGAAGTGCCACCACTCTTTATTTATTCTTTTTTTAAGATGACAGTTTCCTGGTCTCATGATTTTGGAGGGGAAAAAAAAAACACCTTTACATGCTATATTTCTATTAAAGGGTTTGCTGAAGCCTTTCCTGCAGTAACGAAAAGGGTAACTCAGCAGGAGAAGGGTCACCTGCTGCCCGGCAGAGCTCCTGCAAGAGAGCAGCATGAAATTTTCATGCTAATTTCCCACCAGGGCCTCTTGAAGAAAGCTTCAGATTTCCCTTCCCTTAATGAATAAATCACTCAGCCTCGTTAGTGGAGTCTCCAGCATGAGGGCAGCAGGCGTCACCTTTGCTTCAGAGTTTACTGAGGAATTGACATTACCAGAGATAAATGTTGTTCTTAAATTTGTGCTGAAGAAGACATAAAAAGCGGTAGCTCATAATCTCACACACAGCGACTGAACATGGGAATAATTGAGATATAAGTGCTGCTCAGACAAGAACTTCAGAAGGATTTTTTTTTCTTTAGTAGGCTAATAAACCATTTCTGAACCCGTGAAACTCTTTAATGTATCTGTGCGGCACAGGAGTTCCCCAGGGCTTGAGGGAATGGGCATTTTCTTCTCTGATCACAAGTGCTCTTGGAAGAAGCATGTTCTCTGTGGGTGTTTGCACAGCACAGAAAGCACGGGGGCTCTGGAAATGGCCTCTAAATATAACTATGAAGAAACTAATACCATGAGACTGCCTGAGCGGCCGTGTAGTGTGGACTTGTCTTCAGCTATTCATCTCCTGTGGTAAATCCACTTAGCCACAAACACTTGGACGATGGGACACTGCAACACAGGGATACAGGTGCTGGGCAGACGCGAGAGCCTTTCTGACCAGATGATGCACTTTGTAGCTTTATTTTTCCAAACAGAGGGCCTATGATGTAGAAAAAGAGAATGTTTTTTGTCAGAAGAATGATTCCCATGTCTCTAGGCACCACACAGGCATGTGTGGGACACGAGATGGTGCAGCCCATAGAAGAGGTTTGCTCTGGGGTGCTCCCCAAGAGCTAACACCACCCCTGGGTTCACCATGGCCCATTGCTAGCCACGGAGCACTGTTGGGGCTGAGCACAAGGCAGTTACCTGTTGATGATGGACTCATGAGACTGCAGAGCTCTGGTATGTATATATATTTTCAGTTCTGTTTCTAGCTATAGTATGTTTTTGGCTTTGTTATAACCTCTTGTCTCTAATAAATTCTCATACTTAACAAATGATGACTAGAGGACTGGTACATCTCCCATCTGAGGAGACATTGAGAGAGCTGGGCCTGTTTAGCCTGAAGAAGAGCAAACTGAGGGGAGATGTTATCTATGCGTATACGTATCTGAAGGAGGATGTAGGGCCAGATTCTTTTCAGTGGTGCCCAGTGATAGGGCAAGACACAACAGACACACATGGAAGTAGGGATAGAAAACTTGGCAAAGGCACCAGCACTACCTGTTGCTCTATCCTCTGGTTTCTATGAGAGAGATTGAATGAGAAGCTCATCCAGAAGCTAAAGAATATTTTACAGCTGTGAATCCTGGTTTTATGAGACAGTATGAGATAGAAAATTAGATAATTAGAGCAATTAAGCTTTAGAAAATGCCATGTCTAGAACTGAGAGCAAAGATGAAGGGAGACAGTAAAATTCTTTTTTTTTTTTTCTCTGGGATTTTTTCAGATGGTAATTATGCAGGACCAAGAAGCTGAGAGAAGGAGAGGAGGGAGGAAGGAGGCAGAAATGCTTCCGAGTTTGTGGGGAAGCTGCTGTCTTAGGCAGGGCACCCAAAACTTAATAAGCTGTTCAGTGAATTTAAGGCAGGATTTCTTAGATGGCTGACCTTGCTAACCAAAATGATTAACTGAAACCTGCAAACCAATTACACATTATTTGGGCTTTGGGGATATTAGGTGATTTTTTGCAACCTTAACATTTTGATAATATGGTAAGCTAGAACCATCACTAAAAGTGCAGACTTGCCTTTAGGCATCTCTCTGGGGAGCTACATTTCCTATCAGGCTGCAGTAGCCTGTTCTTCTTCTGGGGGATAAGATTTACTTTTTCATCTTAGGGTTTTTGAATCTCTCACATCTTGGATACGACTGATTAAAAATATGCTCTTCAGATAAAATTTTATAAAACCGATCACAGAGTCACTTGTGCTCTTTTCTTTCTACAGGATGCCAATTTGCTCACCCATGCAAGAGGTTTAAGATGAACCTTCACCTCAGTTTGTCAGATTGAGCCAGGAGTTGTCTACTGCAGCTTGGCGCTTCTCCTTGCAGGACTGCAAGCATCTAATGTTCATGTCTACATCTGCAAGGGACATGGAACGTGTGCTTCAAGCAAGTGTCCCAAGACCATTCTCCAATGAGAACTAGTAGACACAATCAGAATATTGGTTTCAAAAGCATATTCATGATTGGGACTAAAGGGTGAAAGGAGACCTTATCAGTTGTGAAAGGAGAACTTATCAGTTGTCTTCACCCTTCTGAACCATTTTCAGCTCTTCAGGACAGCCTGGCTGCCCATGCCTTGCGAGTCCTTATAGCAAGAACATGCAGTGCAATGAGTTCAGTGCTCATCCAGGTGTTGGTGCTGGGTCAGGGGGTTCAAGGCAATGGTGTCCCTGTGGCGGAGACCTGTGGTGACTGGCTCTGAGCATTAGGCATGGGTAGATGTGGATGTAGCTGGGTAAAACGGGAGCTCATAGAGGTCCTCTTGGAACCAACAAGAAGCAACAGCTCCTCCTTTTCATATGAAGGAACCTCCCAGGTGCTGAATGCATGGAAGATGGGTTTTCAGGTCTAATAACCAATGGACCTTAACAGAGCAAATAATAGAGCCAAGTCTATTATTTGCTAGACAGCAAAACAGAGCCAGGTCTTCAAGTGCCCTGTCAGTCAGCCTGGCTGATTGTGCTTCACATCACAAGGTTCAGGTCCGACACCCTACAGAGAAAGAACTGGTTGTGGCTGAGTCTTTGGGATGCTCCAGTTTGAAACCTGATTTGTTTTTGACTCTTATCTAGAAAAACACATCCAGACACCATGCAGAGCAAAAAGGCTGATTTTGTTCTCTGGGCTGGGATTTGGGTAACTGTATTCAATATCTAGCTCTGCTCCTGGCCTTCTGGGGATACTTGAAAAAGTTCTTGCTTGTCTGGGCACTGGTCCCCAGGGGTATGGAAAACAGACAGCACTTATTCTCCTTGTCAAAGTCCATCAGGAAAAATGCTGTGGCAAAGGAAGGTGCTCTTTTCTTCTTACAGCAACACTAATGGAAGGTTCAAATGCTTGAAGATATCATTAGAGGCGTTTTGTTTTTAGCATTTATCTTTGCCTCATGTATTGAGTTCTTCAATTTCCCACTACCCAGTGCAAAAGACTGGGCACCTTCCCAGGCTTTACCCCTGCACTGTGTCTCTAGTGGCCCCTGCTAACTCTGCTCCTCCCTCCTTCTGTCCTTAGCTCTGCAGCCTTTTCTCACTTCTACCTGTCTGGGCTTGCTAAAATGCTCCATCCCTGTCTCATGCCACTATCCACGGGAGGCAAACAAAGCAACTCTTCAGTGCAAAACACTTTCCTGGTTTTCAGTGAACTCTTTAGGTTTGACCCTAGGAGATTCCCCAGGATTTGGGAAGGGGCTGGACACAGCCTTTGAGAGATGCATCCCCACAGACTGCGACTGTGGTGCAGGGCACTGTGCTGCTCATCTACTCTGCTGGTACACCAGCTTATTTCCTCTGAAATAATCCCTTTTTCCTTCCAGCAGGCAGCTGGACAACCAGCATGAGAACGTGCTGCTTGCTTTCTACACTTGCCAGGCAGACTGATTTCAGCTGGGAAGCTAGTGCTGGCTGCCAGGGCCCTCTGCACAGCCATTTGCCCCCTGTTTGATACGTGCCCTTTTACTCTTAGTCCTACATGCGACTGCCAGGCATGATCAGATTTTTGGATTAAGATTATCTTTTTGCTTTAAGGGTTTTTAACTCTTTTAAGTCGCTGAGGCACTCATTCTGAAAACACTTTAAAAAGTAACCTGATCAATCCAAGATGAATATGTAATTGTATTTAAAAAGAAAACATCAGTGGATAAAACATTGACTTTATTGAAGCAAATAGGAGTTTTGTTGCTGACGTTAGCCAAGACAGGGTTTCACCCGGGGTTTGAACATGGGAGCTCGGATGAGCTGATAATAGAAACAAGCCAGCTGTGAAAGCCAAATCTGCAGTCTCAGTCTGGACTGCCCCCTCCCTGCGAAGATTACGGCATGAGTCTGTTTCTAATTGCTACCAGAATAGCTGTCTTGTCGATGCGGCTTTTCCAATTCTCTTACTGAATGAAAGACAGCTGTGATATAAGCAAAAAGAAAAAAAAAAAAGGAAAAAAAATGTATTATCCTGCCTTATGCGCTTATGAAATGAGGACATTATTAAAGCAGAGAGGAATTAAGCTACAGCACTGATACTGTGTCTCTGTAAACCCTCGGTGAGTAATTAAGAGAGGCACTTTCTGCAGAAGAGAGCTCTTCTGCTGCCGAGGAAGAAGAAACGTTTCTGCTCGTTTTAATCAGGCATTGACAGATTGTGTTAATCAGTTACAATAACATCTCAGCATCTTCTTCACGCGACGGAGCTGCAGATCTCTTTGCCTTAATTGCTGCCCGCGCTCAGCACGCCCCTTCCCGCCCCGACATCAGATGTGGCCTTTTCTGCATCCCAGCACCTCGGAAGCGCTCCCTTCCCGTTAGCTCAGGCTGCTCCTCCCAGTAAAGCAGCGGACAAAATTTCAAAGCAGGTTGCACAAGCTCGGCAGACATCTCCACATGGGGAGCTCTTTTTTTCAGGTCGTCCTTGCTGACCTCTGCAGCCCGCCTGCCTCGGGGAAGGCTGCAGACAGCACGTGCTCACGCGCAGAGTGCTGAGGTGCTTAAGAGGGCTCTGCCACCTTTGCATCCCAACATGTCACATCAGTATTTCCCTAAGCGCCACCCCATGAGCGTGGCTCTTATCTCCGGGTTGCAGGGAAGCAAAGCCGCAAGGGATTCAGCATTTTGCCTGCGAGCTTCCTAGACCTTCTGGCCTTTGGCTTCCCTGCCTCAACATCTGCAAACAAAGCCTTCCGTGTCTTCTTCCAGAAAGAAGGACCCCTATGGAAAGCATGGGGGATTTAGTCCCATACCCTTTGCGTTTCTCCTTTGCTATCCTGGCAGAGGTGGCCATGCCAGGACTCTGCAGGGTGAAGAGGTGCTCTGGAGAACGGGATGAGACAGGAGCAGAGCTCACGGCAGGAGCTTTGATCACCCAGGCCACGTGTCCTCCCTCAGTCACTGCTGTGATTGCCACACAGCAGGTCTTGGGTGATCTTCTTCCACAGGTGGGTTGGATACCCTGGAGGGTATGAGAAGTACCCAGCAAAGCCAGGTTTGGCTACAGTATTCCAGCCTCTTTGTAAGGACGCCGTTCGAGGTTTCACGCCATAAATGCAATTCCCTCAGATGATCTCACCAGGATCAGCTCTTGGCACGTTATTTTTCTGTTAAAGCAGAGGGGTGGTGCAGAGCCTGTGCAGTACGCACTGTTTCTACAGCATAACCTTGGAGACACATTCGGTTCTCCAAGCCGCCCTTTCCTCACCTTGCCAGTAAACCAGCTTCACAGAGATCCTGTGATCGCCTTTAGGGCTCAGCTCCAAAGCCGGTGGAGTCTGGTAAGTCCTTCCCAGATTCCCAACTGCTCAGATTCTTTTGAGACTGAGACAAGAAGGACAAAATCGTGACTCTGAGACATGAGCTCAGCTGTGGGCAGGTGACACTAGGTGCAGAAGAGCACGGGATCGGGCCCTAAAACCAGACACTAGAGCTTGTTCTTTGGGCTTTTCTGCACAGAATTACCTGTTGCAGTTCAGCGAGCCTGAGTCAGGGGCGGAGAGGAGGTCCGAGTGAGGGGCCTGGAGCAAGCCCAAGGGAGGGGCGGAGAGGAGGTCCAAGGGAGGGGCGGAGAACCGATCAGAGCGGACAGTTCAAAAAACGCCGAAGCCCCACGAAAAAGTACCGGAGCCCGGAAGTGACCAGTCAGTCGAGTTCCGACTCCGGGTCAGACATTAGTCAGGACGAGTGGCTCACAACCGATTCAAACTTAAGGAAGGAGAAAAAGAAGGTAAACATCCGAATTAAAGAAAAACCAGCAGGAGCATTCATGATTAAGCATGTTGCAAAGGAAGAGCATCTGACCCCAATTCAGGTGGCTGTTACCTTCAAAATAAAACTAATGAAAATTGTGAGTTTCTGTTCACAGGACCGGATCATCGGACACCGCCGTAACCCGTACACCGCAGTGACAAGCGTCCTGCTCGAGCCTGCGAGTTCCACGCTGACCAAATCCAGAAAACAACAAAACAGCCTCCGCAAGAGGGGGCCGCGATGCCTTTGCGTTATCTTAATTTTGCAGCTTGTCACTATAGGACAGGTAGAGTCACACCAGCCCTTTAAATGGGGTACTTGAACAGATCGAACAATCTCGAGCAATTAGTACAAAAATAACTACAGGGCCACCAGTTTTCAGTGCCATGCCTTGCCAACTAGCACCCATTGAACCCTGTTCCAAACGCAGCTGGTACAAAAATTTGTTCACCGGTTCGCCGTGGCTAACCACCCTGATATCCACCTTGATAGGGCCGATCACAATGATCATGATGACGCTAATCTTTGGACCCTGTATATTGAATAAGCTCATGCCGTTTGTCAAGAATCGGCTAGAGAAGGTTAACATCATGTTAGTAGAACACCAACAACTGCTTTAAGAATATATCCACTCAGTATTACCCCCAAGTTATCCCAAGGTACACCCTATTCCTACACCCCAGTATTACCTGTCATCCCCTACCTTCTACGCGCCTTCTTCTTTGTGCCTTATGTTTTATGTCAAGTTTATGATATGTAATTTTAAGATTGGTATAACTATAAGAATAGAATAAGATAGTAATAAGAATAAGATAGTTGTATTTTAGCTAGTTTTGTTATGCATAGGGAGGGGGGAAGTTGTTGCAGATAGTTAGGGAACGGCGGCCGGAAGATATCGTGCTGTACGGAAAGATAGGGCCCCTAATAGCCAATAGTGTTTAGTCTATGGTGTAAGCAGACGGATGTGACGTTGTAAGCCTAGCTATATAACACCTTGTTACCCATCAATAAAGGCCATTTGCCGTCCACCACATTGGTGTCAACTAGCTGATGGCCCGAGTGGTTTGGGGGTGGTCGCCGTGCCGTCCCTGAACCAGGTCGCTGCAGCCATTTGAACTGCAACAATTACCCTTCTGCATTCATTTTATTTTTTGAGACAAGGAAAGGTGCAATAGTGTGCAAAAAAACTGACCCTCCTTCTTTAGAAAACACAAATTTTGCAGTGTTTGTCTCTCTTCGTGCGTGAAAGAACTGATGAACCTCACTCTGGAACAAGGCAATGCAAGAGCTTAAATACTACCGTGACACGTTTGTAGCATAAATAGTTTATGGTGTACTAGATAAAGAAAGAAGTTTCATTTCTTGATTAAATAGCATGTAGCTTATCAAATAGCAAAGTTCTGTATCATGCGTGAAGGAGGAGCCTCCAAGCCTGTTCCTCCATATCCAGCTGCAGCTCAACAGCTGTCTAGGTCAATTTTAAACCCAGACTTATTGCTGAGCCCACCATGGGGCTCCTGTCCCCTTGGGCTGTGAATACCACCTAAATTTAGGTGAATACCACCTAAATGCCTGATAGCAATCAGAGACTCCAGCACTCAATGACCTCAGGAGCATGAGGACTATCCTGAGGCTGAAGAAAATATAGATGAATGGAGGGGCTGGTGTCTGGAGTAGGATAGATTTGTGCCCAAAGGGTTAATGTTTCTAAGCAAAAGAAAAGCAGAGAAACAGAAGTAAGGGCAGGAGGACAAGAAAGAACAACAACAAAAAAAGGTCAGTGTCGATTCAGACTGGTTTTCTGTTTGGTGCAGACCTTGCTTTTATGGGACCCCTTCTATTTCTCAAGAAGAAAAGAAAATGCGTTCTCCAGGGTCATTTTTGCTGTTAGCCAGAACCCCTCTTCGGGCCACCTCGTTGGTGTCTTTGCGAGCGCTGTTGGCACTGCTAGCGCTGCCTGTCCCTGCCAGCCGGGCACGGAGGATCCGCCGGCCCCGGGACAGGGTGTCCAACCCTCGCTGCACAGCGGGACTTGGCCCGGGTTGCAGAGCGCTTGAGGGTGCAGGGCAGCCCCAGCACGTGTGACCCTGCACACGAGTGTCTGCCCCAGGGGCAAACAGCGGGACAGAGGGAGTCACATTGAGACCATTAGCGAGACTTTTCCTCCCATCCTGCAAGGCAAAAGCTATGGAGAGACTCCAACCTTGAAGTATGGGAAGAGCTGAGAACAACCTTTGTTTTTATGTAAAGCACAAAATAAATAAATAACAAAAGCAGCAGCAAATGCTCCAAGGTTACTGCCAATGCCGGTGATTTTGAAGGCTCTGACTCCTTTTTTTTTTTTTTTTTTTAACCACATCTGAATCTCTTTCATAGTTACTGTTTAGATTCCAGTCTTGCTCTGAAAGCGAATATATATCCCTCCCTCCCTGCAACAGCAACGAAAAATGTTGCTATTCATGTCTCATTGGAGGTGCTAGAAGAAAGTAAGTGCAGCCTGTAAATAAGCTGCCTCGATAATTAATTGCCAGCACAGAAAACACAACAGAAAAAAAGAAAGCGGAAATAAGTTATTGTAAATACAATTTCAAACTAACAATGCATGGATAGCTTTCTCAAAAAGCCTCTGCCAAGCAGAGCATGAATTTCAGAGAGGTAAAACACCACCAATCAGCTTTTCATGGGAGGTCTCGGCCCATCAAGACACCAGATCAGGCAGCACATAGCCCAGAAATTGGTCCCTCTGGTGAGTCACCAGCTAGGAAAAAGGCCTGGAAATAAGAAAGTCAAGTTGAGAAATGCCACAGCATGGGAGCATCCACGAGCATCCTCTGCCCGGGGAACTTCACCCAGCCCTGGCAGGAGGTAGAGCAGCGAGCAAGGAGGTCCAGGCGGATATGACTGTCTCATACCAGAAGGGTAAGATTTGCTCCCAGGAACCAGGATTCTTTCCTGATTCCGAGGAGAGGAGAGGAGAGGAGAGGAGAGGAGAGGAGAGGAGAGGAGAGGAGAGGAGAGGAGAGGAGAGGAGAGGAGAGGAGAGGAGAGGAGAGGAGAGGAGAGGAGAGGAGAGGAGAGGAGAGGAGAGGAAAGGAGAGGAGAGGAGAGGAGAGGAGAGGAGAACCCAGAATTTTACCATTCATTTCTGGAATTTCACAGCTATTTCTCACTCTCACAACCCTGAGTTTTCTCAGGGCAAGCCCTTGGTGTCTTTACATACATGTCCACATATGTGTATGTGCAACAAACAGCTATTTGAAAAAGAGATGCAAAAGGGAAGGATATGATTCAGGGCAATTAAAAACACACTTGAATGTATCACTAGAAAACAGGGGAGGAAAGACAGTGAAAGGAAGCTGGGGGGAGAAATTATAAATAGAAAAGGAAGAAAAAAAATACACATCCAAGTGGAATTTGTAATTCTCATGTAAATGAAAGGAGAGGTAACGATGCACATCAAACTAATGAAATTATCCTGCAGACTGGCTACTAGCTAATGAAATTGCTATTTAGCATATATTAATGGAGCTGCGACTGGCATTTCACCACTCTTGCCTCAGCCAAAAACTTTCCATCAGCAGTGCAATAAAGGTCACAGAAATAGAGCGAGACAGACTTATTATATCCCACTATACCTACCAAAAACGACAGTCTTAATCTACAGTTAGTCACGGCTCAGATGCTGGATTATCAGTGCTCAGGATTGCAGCCCGTGCCCGCTGAAGCCCCAGGTACGAGGCAGCTCTCTGGCCTCGAAGCCAACGATCCTCTGCTGACGTGACACCTCTGGGCACCAAACCTGGAAGTCAAATCTGTTTTCTTCTGGTTTGCAGTTAACTGGCGGGAATCTCTGTTCCTTGGTGTATCCATGGGCATAACTTCCTAAGCAAAACCAGCTTGACGGTGCTCAGCTGTGCAGAAGAGCCTCCCAAAGACCTCCAGACCCTCAAATGGCAAGTCTCATTTAAAAAATAAAAAATAAATAAAGATTAATGGTTGAACAGTATCCACACAGGACCTGGTGGCTGTTGCCATGGAAAGCAACCCTTCCTGGTCACTTCACTGCATTTTTAAGGAGCTTTTGGGAGCAAGGTGCTGTCATGACCCTGCAGTCCAGCAGCAGGATGATGCTGACCCACACTGAACCTCACTCTAGACTTGAGATGGATGGGCTTAGATATTTTCTCAGTTTTAGTCAGTGCACACATTCCTTATTCTTACTGATATATGCAATTCTTACTGATATATGCAACTATAATGCCTTCATATTTATTTTGGGGCATCTTCCCATCCTCTGCAGCTAAATTTCACACAGCCAGAAAATTTCAGTGGAAAGCTCTCCGTCACAAACATGCATCCATCTACATGGATATTCAAGCTAAAAAGCTCAGCCTAGTCCAGCCTGGTCTGCAACTGGATGAAAAAATTCCAGGCAAGCGCAGGTATTCTGGAAACCCAGATCCCACCACATGCCTCCCTTTAAAAGTCCACATATCCTGAGGAAGGGCCTCATCACGTTGGGATATTCAGGGCTCCTACTTCCAAACAGGCACCATAGCAGATCCCAGCAGGAACCATACAGCCATTCATCCCAATTTCCCAGGCATGTTCCTGTGCCTCACTAGTTACACTGCCTTAAAAAAATCCCTTTCTAACCCCAAAGCGCTCGCTTCTGCGTTGCACGGTCCCTGCTGAATAACCTCCCCCAAAACTACTACCTCTTCCTGGCGAGTGAAATAATCCCCCACGCACAAAAGCTGTTAAAGGTCTTTGGGATAAGGCTGCTGTTCCTCTTTCAGCATGTGGCAGGTCAGGCCCCCCAGGGACACCTCTGTAGGGAGCACGAGTGATTATTTAGCCCAACAACTGCCAACTTCCCACGTCCAACAGCACCAAACTGGATCAAATCAGACTCTCAAGCTGCAGCTCCTTGGAAGGAGGCACCGGTGCCTTGGCTACTCTCATCCCTGTGGATGCTGCAGGGAAGTCACTTCATTCCCGGCTACCGGCTTGTTGCATTCCCAACAGCGAGCATGGAGCAATTCTTTGCATCACCCGGCTGGAAAAAGCCCCTTCATTAAAGAAGTCTGGGAGCCTGTGATGTTTGATGACTATTTGGTTGTTTCTGCAAAGTGCTCTCCTGCTCGGCGCTCGTTCTCGCTCTCCATCGCCCTCGCCGTGCTCCATCTAGTGGGAGTCTATGGCAAAGGGTTGCTCTCCAGCACCTTAAGGAATTGGGAAAACCAGACCTGAGAGTCCTAAGACTGTCCCTGTCACTGGACATATGTCAGCCCTGGCTTTGCATCTTTATTTGTGGCTAAATCCCAAACCCCTCCACGTAGCTCATCCGTGGTAGCAGCTGCTCTCCAGCGGGAACGCAGGATGTGGGTGTAAAGGAAGAGGAGGGAAGCACTTGGGAGATGCATCTTTCTGCTAAGGATAGTCCTTAACTCACAATTTCCCCTTGATTTTTTTTTTTAATACCGGGGGTGGGAGAAGACTGGATCAGAAAGAAAATCTTCAAGTTCAGCTTTTTATTATTTACAGTTTACTGCCTACCCTGCAACTTTTCCCATTGTGCCATCAACCCACTAGCCAAAAAGAAAGGAGGAAATAGGGGAAAATATCCCTTGGGAAGAGCAGCGGTGACGGTGGCGCAGCGGGCGGCAGGTGGCAGCAAAGGCCGCACTCAGAGAGCCGCATGCCACAGAGCAGAGAAGCGCGGAGATTCTTCATTAATTTAATTAAAATAGTATTAATAAAATAATGATAATTAATTAATTATTAATAATATTAATAAATAAACAGTCTCCGTAACAATGAGGTTCCCGCAAACAGGGCTGCTGGGCAGTATATACGATAGCATTTGCTATAGGTACTGAAGAGGTTATGCATCTGGATAAGAAAAAACTCTTTGCGGTGATTCTAAAAACTTCATTCAAATCCCCAAGTCCCTCTTCTCTGCAAAGAACTAAGAGACTTGGTAGACAGTATTTTTTTTTTTCAGGTTGAACTAATATGATGAGCATTTTAATTTATTTTCACAGTAAGAAGCCACATAGGCTCGATTTTAGACATCCAGAAGCTGAGAGGAACCAAGCCTGGTGCTGCAACTCGATGGTCCAAATCACAGCGAGCAACCCCGGAGCCCCAGATGTCACCAGGCCCCAGAGGTGCAGGTCTGAGAGCTCACTGAGAGACACCAGATGTGAAGCAAACACACAGACAGGAGGACACGCAAACTCCATTTCCTACTTGCATTGCTTAACTTTGGGTTACCTCCTTCAGCCAAACATGCCCGAAGCCAAATTGTGTGCTGATGCCTGGTTGCACGTTGTTAGAAAAAATGTCTTTCCTGGTGGACCTCAACTTCTTTATAGTTATAAAAACTGCTTCTTGAAGTAGAGCTGCTTAGATTTCTGTTAAAAAAATACTTCAAAAAAGCATTAATCCAACCTGCAGAATACAAGGCAACCCCTTCACAAAATCTGTGAGCGATCTATTTCGATTTGGTCAGTACTGCAGCTGTGCACTTCTAATGGCAAAATTAAATTAGAGCATATTTCTAATATTTTTATTGTAACCATATTGCACTTGTAAGTTTGAGGGTGCAAACTGTTTGACAAGACATAATTAGGAGCACTATTTATTTTAATTAAGATATATTATGAGGTATAATGCTCTAGATCTCCAGAGATGTAGCGGTAGGTCTCCAAAGGAATAAATGAATGGAAACCATCCCTTTCCATGCAGGAAATCTGCTTCCTGTGCTCCATCTCCTGCACAGAACGTGCTGCTGGTTGTGATCACACACCCTCCACAGTCACTACTGAGGCTCTGCTGAGCTCCGAGCTGCTGCCTGAAGTACAGAGAGACCAGCAGTGATTTATTCTACATTTTCTGATGTTCTCAGCCAAATAGAGAAGCAGACAATGAAAAAGCATCAATGTGGGATCTAGCCTGGTTGCTTCTACCCCGGGCTTTGCACCCCAGTTGCGTGGGGATGGAGGGTGGGCGCCGCACGGTCTACTCCTTTCTTGCAAGAGCTGCCACAGAGGTCCCTGAGTCTGGCGCAACCCTGCACACGTCCTGCTTCGAGTTGCCTCCTGCTGCCCGGGCTGTTATCTGCCCCTCTGGGGGTAAAAGCCCAAAGGAAAACACCACAGATTTGAGTCAATCGCAAGTTAATGACAAATAGCGCGGCCCAAGGCCTTTCCTCAGGTGATGCTGCTGTTGGATAGAGCGATACAACAAAAACGGCTTAGATAGATACGGTCTCTCCCTGTGAACAAAGTACTATAAATAGGGCATCAAAATCCGCTCATGAAAAATCCCTCATCCCACAGTTCACATTACTACATCCACATCTGGAGGTCCTAAACCTGCAGAAGAGAGAGCTTGGAAGCAGGGCGGAGAAGTAAGGTGGCATCCAGGCAAGCAAGGCCCAGGATGTGGCAGCCAGCACCCTCGTTCTGCCTGAGCATCAGCATCTTCTAGGGCAGAGCTGGACCTTGCCATCTCATTTTGTTTCCCCAGTCAGGACTTGGTGGTGTTTTCTTTTTTTCTTTTCTTTTTTTTTTTTTAAATAATATTTCAGAATGGGTCACCATTTCAGCCTCTTTAGGAAAGTTACAACAATTAATCACTACCAATACCATGCATGGCGGGGGGAAAAATTATCTCCAAACAAAATCTCCATTGCTGAAGGCCAGAAAAAAAAAAGATTCCTGTTTCTTTGCAGCAAGCTCAAAAGGAAGAAAATCTATACATTTGAATGCATGCTTCCACTTGCTATTAAAACCATGCAAGAAGATGGCAGTAGTGTCTATCTGGTTTCTGGAAAACCTATGTTGCATTTAGGGCATAGGGTACAAGGGAACGCTAGAATAGGCCCATTACTAATGTGGTCAGGAAAGGAGAGGAGAGACGTGGAGGAGATTATAGCAAAATCCGGGATGTCCTTTACAATTTCCCCTTTGCTGAACTGCTAATTGAACTCCACATGCCTGGATTATTTTAACGCTGTTTCAGTGCCACTTACTTAGGCCTGACCTTGCACAGGCAGTTCGATATGAGGATTTATTTCTGTGCAGGAAGGAGTGATGTCCCTTTGGTCCCCAGGACTCCAGGAGAGGGGACTGCTCCTTCGGGGCCCACCTTGCACCCAGCTGCTCCAATGGATGCAGCCTTGGGGAGATGCATCACAGCCTGCCCTCTCATCCCCTCCCTGCAATGGATGGGTTAAACGAATCTTGCTGGGAAAGGAAAGTCAAATTAATGCAGCCCATATTAAAAGGCTGCTTATTAAACAGCGAGGCAAGCCTTTTCATGGAAGCGTATGCAGACACGCACAGCTGCAATTATCTTTTTAAATTCTAAATCAAAGCAAATTAGCAGCCTAGCGCTGAGCAGTAAACATGATTTGATTAGGCATCGCATACCCAGGACACAACAGGGCCTTTTTGAAGAACTCGGTTACGACTGTGAATGAGGCTCTCGCTGGGCTAGGAAGGGCTCACCAGCCAACACCAGCTCCGTATGGAGGATCATCCCTCAGGAGCTTCCCATTCGGCTCCGCACCCTTGGCAGATGCTGAGGTTGCAAGAGCTGCCGGTTCAGCAATGAGCTGTGAGTTGGGCTCCACCTTCTCTTAAACTCCAGCTGCTGGAGTCGCGTGAATAACACGGGCTCCTAGGCTGGGCTACTCAAGCCTCGGGAGTTGGTATTCGTGTCACTCAGCAGAGTCGCGTTATTTGGGACTGTCCTTGCATAGAGAAGACCTCCTTCATGGCACCAGACGGGACACCAGGGCCCAGAGTACTTCACACTGACTTCGTTCCTTGCTAAGGCCATGGTTTAACCATATAAAGTGTTAATGACAGGTGAGCTCCAACATGAGAGAAAAGGTTGTGTCTTCTGGAGGCTCAACATCCATCTATCTCGGCAGTTCATTAGCTGTTAGATATACAGAAGTGTGTAAATATTTAATTCATTAGCATTAAATATAAATAGACATAGTCTCAGGGAAGAGATGCTTGTGTCCAGGAAACATGAGATGTCCTGCTGGACAGAGGGCTCCTTTCCTTGCCAGCGCCACACTGCTACTCCTTCTCCTGGACATCAGGATGATTCCGTCCTTTCCAAACGGCACTTGGTCTTCCCATCCCATGGATGTGCTGAGTGGCAGAGCAGCACTGAGTACATCTAGCACTCAGTTACCCCCTGCAATATCCTTAAAATCATAGAATCACTATGGCTGGAAAAGACTTTCAAGATCATCATGTCCAACCATAAACCCACCACCATCATGTCTACTAAACCTTGTCCCCAGGAGCCTCATCTACACATTTCTTGAACACTTAGGTGTAGGTTTAACCTTAAATTCGGTGATAATCCCAGTGTCAGGTCAGTCAAACTGCTTCCAGGCTTTAGGTTAAACACGTGCTTTCATACCTCGGGGACTGGCTTACTTGGACTTTCTTTGCTGGATTCAGCTGCGAAAGGGGAAATCTCAGCTTAGTATCAGAAGGCTATTCCATCTTTGCTGGTACTGATGCATTAAACACTCTTCTCATGAAGCAAAGAGTTATGTTATAATGCTAAAAACTGGAGAACTTCACTCACCATGGTCAGGCAAAGCAGCCTATCTGCAGAAAGAGATGAGGCAGAGGCACATCGTGCAACTTTGCTGTTTCTTAATTTGATAAGGAGGCAAGCCTAGGAAATGCATTTTTCCCCCTAAATATATATCAAAGTCTCACTAAACCAGCAAAGGAATTTAGTTTCTGCCATTGTTTTTCTCTCGTGATGGTTTTTAAGTTTGTAAGACGGTCTTTTCAAAGCTGCAGTTTCCCTGCCACTTTGGTGGACACTGTTTTGAAGGGTGCTGCTCCCTTGATGCTCTTTCCCCTTGTATTAGCCCACTCCTTGAGAAGTTGCTTGAGGTGGAAACGTCATCTTTGCTCCATGGAGGTTAGCAGTGGGTTGGCTTTTATACCTCATGCAGCCCTGGACAGAAAAAAATGAACTTGAAAATTTTCCTCTCTTTTCCTTTTCAGAGTCTGGATAATCTGTTTAACTTCTACAGGATTTCAGCAGCTACTCAGTGATGTTGCTGTGGAAATGAAAACTTGAATTCTCACTCCAATTCCCCCATAGTAAGTTTGATTACAGTGATATAAAATGGTTTCATTCCACTTTGCCTTTCTTTTTTTGATTCAGTTCATCCCTGCTACTTTATTTCACACATTCATAACTCTTTGTGCCTTCCTACTCAAAAAGCCCAAACCAAATTTCATCAAAATAGACATTCTTTTACAAAATGCTTCAGTATAAAGGGAATAAGGTATTCATTTCCCAGAGATTTTTAGCCTAACAAAACTTCCTCCTAGTCTTTTTTTTTTTTTTTTCTTTTTTTTTCAGGAGGGCACATTTTTCTTCATTGCTCATAAGCAATATATTAAGTTTCAAACCTTGCTCATGAATATCCTTGAATTTCTTTCAGGGCTTGCATGGAAATTAGCAGGATAGCACTGTGCTTCCAAATGAGGCTTATCTGTTCTGTCCTTAGGCTGAAGACCAATGACTTAGATCTCTGAAGCCACCCTAGAAATAACTATCAGATATTCTGCATTCAATCTTCCTTGTTGACCTATTGATCTCAGTATTTCATTTGGCCCTTAGACCTTTCTTAAACTGTGCTTCGTCTTTATCTCCATATAAAGTTAGGTTTTATGATGGCTCCATCTATCTGAAGTTTGGTGAAATAGTTCAGAATTTAAAACAAACTGAAGAGAGAAGCACCTACCCTTAGGAGCGTGGTATTCTCATGCCGTTGTACTGCTCATGAGCAGCTCCTGCTCACAGGTGCTTTAACAGCCCCCCACGTTGGTGGAGGGGAGCCAGCTTGTTGGGAAGGGTAATGCCGTTCACTGAACTGGCAGACATCACTGAATAAAACACATGAGTTCTCAATCACACAAGCTTCTCATCAGACACGCCTGTGTCGTAGAGCTCCACCATTTTGATCATCTACATCAGTTATCCTATTTGCTGTCTGTATAAATTTTTCCGGAATATCTCTGTGTTGTGTCCCTTGTAACAATAATTCCAATCAAAACTGCACTGCAAATATAAACAATTGGATATTGGAGCTTGCATTTGGTCCATTCTCTTTTCAGTTATTTTTCTACCTTACGACAAAACAAATCAGAGTGGTTTGTAAATGTTATGCAAACAGTATTTTCTCCTGCCTGACTTCTGTCTCCAAGATCTAGAGATTTCTCTTAATAACTAGACTTTATTATATTATCTGTTCAATAAAAGTACAAATGCAGGCTGCAATAAAAAATTCTTGGCATGATAGGACAGGAAATGAAATCGCATCACTCACTGCTAGCTGAGATAGGAAGGCTGGGTGACACAGACACGTTGGGACACCGGTGCCGATGTGCAGAACGACCCAGCAGGCTGCAGAGAAACTCTGGAGAAGTTGCTAGTGAACAAAAAGTCCTTTATTTCCTCTTTGGAGTCATGCTAGTGACCCCCACATTGACATGAGGACCTGACTGGGACGAGTGGAAGAGATGGCATCTGCAATAGCGAAGGTGGAAATGAGAGCTGCTCTTCCCACTGCAAACAGCACTCGGAAGGGTTCAGAGGCTGAGTGGAGGGCGCTCAAAGCTCCTTGGAAACACAAAAAAATCCGTTACTTTCAATGCCCTCACTAGCCTTGGTATTTTCAATATCCTGTCCACTTTATATGCTGCACTGTGCTCTGCCTTTCACAGGAAGAGGGTGGCATTTGGGGCTCCAGTTACAGCAGTATTCAGTAGTTCATGGCTATAGCTGGTTTGAACACTGAAGTAAGTTGCAGACAAAGGCTCAGTGCATGGACTTCACCCACAGGAGATGGCAACACTTAAACCCTCTTTGCTGAAGAGATTGTACTGCACTCAGCAGTGCTGACCTGCATGTTTGGCAGTTTGATTTCATCGGTTTGCTTCCACTGAACCAATGAGAATATGAAATTATCCGGGCAGGAACTGAGTCTACCTTCCTCAGAGAACCGGAGCCTGAATCCCTCGCTTTTCAAGCAACTGATCTGGGATTTCCAGCCCAAGGAAAGCCTCATTGCCCTGTGCTCAGTGCAACCGCTTTGGTGGGAAGATGTAAAGTACACAAGTGATGCAGGGGTGCGATGCTCAGACTGGTTAAGGTACACACGGCAGTGTGGCCACACCATCTCCCTAGGAGATATCCTAGGGAGCTCCATCCAGAGTCATCCGTAACTTGGGAAGAACAAGGTGCAGTTTGGAAGCCTTTCAGACCACTTGGATCTTTTGGAGATGAAACCACTGTTGAACCACCAGCTAAGAGCACATTGCACCCCTTCCTCTCTTCCAAAATTGATGTGATGCATCCTGACACACACCCTGACCAACCTCCCTGCACACTGCAGTTCTCTTTTCTACCCTTCATCTGTTTTTGTTCAATGAATTGCAGTTCTGTCCAAGAAGAAAACGATCATCCCTAGCCATCACATGGGAATAGAGGAAACATGGGGTTGAACCAGGTGTGAAACAGTCTTGGTAAAAAGCAAATTTAATCTCTTGCAGGCTTTTAAAGTTCTTAGTCCCATAGTTGCCTTAAAAAAAGAGTTAAGAGAAAATTGTTGCCTTTCTGACTGGCAAAACTTCTAGAAATGCACTCCACAATTTTTCTGTTGATTAGGACTCTCTTCAGCAGATAGTAAACAAATGCCTCAAATCGCATGGGCTAAAGGGGTTTAGTACTTATTACATCTTGATGTTTGTTTCTGTATTAATTTAATAGTCTTGGAAGCCAGAGTCATAAAGATAAGTGTGTTGGCTTGGCAATGTTTTTGCATTTTGGCTTTAATACTACCTAGCTTCTGAAATCATGTTTTGCTTTGAAATGTCACTTGCATTATTTTCATTTGCCAGCTTGGCTTAGCATACTTTTAAAGCAGGGTGGGTTGCAAAGTTGGAAAGACAGACAGATAGATAGATGATAAACCACCAGGCTCAGTGGGGTCCAAACACTTCATTAGATTTCCAGGGATGTTCCTTGCTTCTGGAACTGAAGATCTGATTAAATTTCCCTATTGTAGGGATCAAAGGATGTAGGAAATATAATAAGAGAAAAAAAAAAAAAAAAAAAAACATGCCAAGGTGCTCATTGCAAAGTCTGGCTGAAGTTGATTATGGGAGAAGAAATGCATTTTTTGCTGAGGCTGGCATAGTTCGGGCTACCATGATCTGGGGAGACTGCATAATTTGGTGGTGGTTGAGGTCAAAGCTAAAAAGGGGGCACAGACTCAGGGAGGGAAGGTGGAAAGAATGCAAACTTCACTAGATTCTTGAGGCACAGAAAAGGAATCAGTACCCTGAACACAAGTGCAATGTCCCCTCCTTGGGCATCAGACAAAACCCAGAGCCCAGAATGGCTGAGGTTGGAAGGCACCTCTAGGGATCATCTAGTGCAACCCCTCTACTCCAGCAGGGACACCCAGAGCACGTGGCACAGGGTGGCATCCAGGCTGTTTTGGAAGATCTCCAGAGAAGGAGACTCCATGATCTCTCTGGGCAGCCTGTTCCAGAGCTCTGTCACCCTCACAGGAAAGTTCTTCTTCTTCTTCTTCATATGGAGATGGAATTTCCTGTGTTTTAATTTATACCCATTTCCCCTTGTCCTGTCACTGGTCACCAGCAAGAAGAGTTTGGCCCCTATCAAGATGCCACAGTTGCTTGAGTAAAGTAGAGCAAAACCTTAATGAGCCAAGGCTAGATTTGAACCCTTAACTGAGTATCAGTTTGTGCACACAGTACACTAAGCAAGCCGAGCAGCATGCACACTTCCAATTCCCTCTAGAAAAGTTCATTGGTGATTCTAAGAGGTTTTGATGCCACTCAACTCACGTGTTTCCCTTCAAAGATCCTCCTGTGAGGGTTCACTGCTGAAATCCTCTTCCTTTCTCTACTCCAGAGGCCAAGGGGCTCCTCCTGGTTTGGGCCCTACATGTTAGCCCTACCTCACCACACAGGGCTTCTCTGAGCAGGCCATTTCCCCATCTCCTCCCACAGAGTCTCGTTCCACAGTAGATAAGGATTGTAGGACACAGTGCTCATAGAAGGCTGTGAGGAAATGTCCTAAATAACTAGTCAAAAAATATATCTGATCTGAGATCCTTACGCAAGGATGAGCTGAACACCATGCCATCTTTCTCCTTGGCTGGACATGTAGTGCAGTCCCTTTCTAAGAACAGCGCTTGAGGATCAAATCTACCATGTGTAAGAGAGGGAATATTTTGCCAAGCGTCACTCACATGCTCTTCAAAGTTGTCTGCAGGTTAAAATTCCCTCAGCAGAGCTCTGTGCATCTCCCATGGGCTCAAACAGGCTTTTTCGCCACTTTTCCTCTAAGGAAAGCTCAGGTATCCCACTGAGGAAACATCGTGAGCTGGTTTTTCCCTTGAGAGGCCTGTTGTAGTCTGAAGTGACTCTGGGTTTGTTCTTTTTAAAAAAAACAAACAAAAAAAAAAAAAAAAACAAGGAAATGGCACTAACTCCCTTTGTTAGTGCTAGGGAAAGTTCTTCCTTACTGAAAAATTATTACACAGTTCATACTCTGGAGGTCTTCTCTCATCCTGTGAGTTATCTATAGGCAGCGAGCTAACAACATTGACATCTGAAGCATCATCATTAGCATTGAGTGAAATGAATTGAGTAGAGAGTTCACGTCTCAGAACTACTGTTTCATGTTCTATAAATGCCAGCACTGGCCAGACTCAGAAATATTTGGAAACCATAAAATTTGAAACTATGTTGTTGGTTTTTGTTTGTTTTGAATGAAAGCACAGATTCTGAAGGCTCATCTGAAAGCAAGAACTGCCTGTACCCTACAATGCTTCATGCAGAATAAATGCAGCAATGAGATCATTTTGGAGATAGGCTTGCTCGATGTCACAGCTCTGCAGGTTAAGAAAAACACATTGAAACTTTGTTTTTGCAAGAAGGACTAAGAAGGATTCAGGGAGCTCCAAGCTGATCAGCTTCACCACAGTCCCTGGGATGGTTTAGGAGCAAATCCTCCTTGGAGATATTTGCAGCCACATGACCAGAAGATGATGGACAAGAGCTGGGATGAATTTCCCAAGGATAAATCATATTCAGTAAGTCTGATTGCTTTCTAAAATGAGACAACTGTCTCTGAAGATATATGGAAAGGGAACATCCTCACAGACAAGAAGCTGAATCCAAATAAGCCGCGTGCCTGGCCCATGTTAACAAGAACACAGCAGATCAAGGGAAACAATCTTCCCTCCATCGAGGACTTGTGAGAACACATCTGGAATACAGGTTTGTGGCTCTTCTATGGAAAAAAAACACCCAGAGAGAAGGGCGGCCAGTGCACAAGGAGAGGCTGAGAGCTGGGTTTAAGGGAAGGCTCAGCTGTAAGATGAGATGGACTTCCTGCTGCCTGCAACTACCTCATGAGAAAGCAGAAGGAAGACAGACTCTTTTTGGAGGTTCACAGGGGAAGGAGAGGCAACAGATAAGCCGGACGATGGAAAAATTAGAGGGTATTAGACGTATGGTTCATTATTATGAGGGTGGCCAAATACTGCAACAGGTTGTCTACAGATGTGGAATCTCGATCCTTCAGCATTCAGCAAACTTCCACAGAGCTCCATGGTCCCATCCAACCTCACCGTTATTCTGTTCTAAAGTTCTGCTTAACGACTAAGGGCCAGTGAAAGCTACAGGATAGGGAACACATCCGCGTAACTTTTAATGGATTCCTAATTGCTATTCCACATCTGTTGATGTTGAGAGGTTTATCTACTTGAAAGGTTTCATTATTAAAACATTTATTTTGAAGTGATGTATCAAGAGAAGTTTTCTACAAAGTACACAAGCACATGTTAAAATTTAATGTTTCTGTAACGTAACTAAGCAATGAATTAAAGTTATTTATTTTTCTGCGATTTAGAGGGGACATCAGAACCAAATAGGAGACAGTTCGGTATTTTACCCTCCCATTAAAAGGAGAGTGTGCTCATAACAGCTATCTAGTACCAGGAATACTGCACCAAATCCTTTCTTGACCACTCATCACACACACAGCAACATCTGTGCAAGCCAGTTGGCTCTAGACAGCTCCTGTGGTTCCTGAAGGACTATTTGTTGGCAGGTTCTGTTTTTTATTCTAATTGAAGGGTTAATCAAATGAATCATACGTGTATGTTGGCTAAATAACCACACTGTCTCCACTGATGATGAAACAGATGTGTTACCACTCAGGTTTCCCAGGGGGTTCATTTGTTCCATGATTGCATTTGCTTTTCTTCAAGCTTCTCCATGCAACATCTGACAGTATTTTGGATAGCTTTAAGAAAATTAAAAATTACCTTCCAGATGCTATTGCCTTCACATTGTCACTTAATTATAGTACTTTTTGGGGAAAGGTGCATGTATCCTCAGCATTGCTTGGTTGTGGAAAATGTGGAAGAAGCTGCTAATCTTAAAGAAGGCGAGAAGTGTTATTAAAAGAAAAATAAATCATGAAGTCTAGCAGTGTTTGTTGGTGAGGCAAAAATTGGTTATACATTCAACCTTGGCTTCTCTCTCCCTCTTCTTGCCCCCGTGAAGGGTTTCACTCTGCACTAAGTGACTGCAACAGGTTTTGTTGCTTTTACAAACCCAGCCTTGCAAAGGTGTAGGTCTTATTGCACAGCTGTCCTGCACAGCTAAGTATCGCCATTAACTCATTAAATGCACACATCTAGTTAATCCCTTTTGGAAATCAAGGTTTATAATATTCAACGCCATAATTTCTGCTGGGGTGTCTGTTTTACAAGGTTCTCACCCCATTCACATGAGAAGAGGCCATGTCAGCCAAGTGTACCTATGTAAATGACAGGCTATTCAGACAAGAACAATTAAGTCTCATTGCACTGCCCTCCTTCCTCTTCATTTTACTTTCAAAAATGTAAAACTAAGCTAAGCATTAAAAGCGCTGTCAACTTCCAAAGTTAAGTCTCCACATTCAATACTTCATTTTTCTTACTCTTGCAATGAAAAGGAGACTGCATTATGAAATACTGCACCTAAAAACACTTAATCCTGCTGTAACAAGTGCAATCTGGGGAAAAGTATCATTTTCCTCACTCGGTGCCACACCATTTTAACTTTCAATACATCTAAAAACATTCTAAGCCTAAGTATGAAATTCACATTTTCTACAGTTTGTTACCTTATCAAAAGCCATCCTGACAGAAACTCCATTCTTACTGCCACCATTGTGTAGCCCCTCATTACTCAAAGCAAAAAAAGGGTTTATTCCTTTGCTCAAGAATCCAGTACTTGCAATGGCAGTAAATAGGCATATTACTGACCTCAGTGCGACTTCACTCACCTTAGAATTTACTCTCACTGTGATCTTATAGCTTGAATTTGTCATTTGCTTAAGTACCTTGCTGAACTAAGGCATGAAAATAAAGGCAATAGAAAAAGCGGTCAAATACCAGGTGGATTTACATTTTAAGCCTCAACACAAAAGAGATTTGAATTTAATAACTTGTCTATAGAAGACTTTGCACAAGCACAAAACAGCAGCTTTGCTCAGTGCAATGCTTCTCTGCAAAACTCTTCTGCACAAAATTAGGAAATGCTGGAAAAGGTACGGAGAGCTTCAGTTTAGAATAGGTTTAGTCTTATATTTTTGCTTCGGACATGGTTCAGAAGGTGCTAGAACATGTTTGATGCTATAGAGACACCTGAATATCCGCAAGCCCCCTCAAGGCTTAATGCCTTTTTGATTAAACTGTAAAAGTTTTTAGGATGATTTTTCATCTGTATGAACATAAAGTGATAAATGATTAAGTTGGAATATTAGGCCTCTGTGTGTGTTGGGAAATATGAGTTGAATATAGCTTTGAGTGATTTTTTTTAATATTTATTTATTAAAACTCACTATACAAAGAAAGGTTTTCACAACAACATAGTATGTAGGGTTATAGTTGATCCTTCCTTCAAACTATTTCCTTTTCTCAGTAGAAAACATATTTATACACTTACAACAGTTTCCCTTTAAAGTACTGGGTTTTTATATATTAAAACATACCTGGTAAAATAAGCTTAAAATAATTTTACATTGCTTGGAAAACGATTAGAGTAATTTACTCTTACCAGAGTGCCATAGTCGCACGGTATTCAAAAAAATGAACAACCACTAAAATATAGAGTCAAACATTTAAAAGTACATTTATTTAAAATGTGGGCAAAATATCAATATAAAAGAAAATAGAGTATAGGAAATAAAAATAAAGTACAAAACATTTTCATCTTCAACATCCATAATTTAATAGACAGCAAGCCCTTTTATTTTTACATCCAAATTACACTTTTGGCTAAAGTACCATTGTTTATGTTAAAATGCTTAAAAACTGGCTAATCATGATACCTAAAGTGGGCTTTTTTAAAATGGTAGTATAATACAAAACATAGTAAATTATGTTTCCTCATAATAAAATTACACATCCTAAAAAAGATGCAGTTTATTTTTGCTTTCCTGCTTTAAACTGCTCATCATCCCTAGGAAAACAGCTGGAAAACAGCATCCACAGGAAGTTTTAGTCACTTTGTACAATGGCTGAGCGGTTACGGTTAATGCTCCTCGGATTCCGAAGCAGTAAGGCATTTCACTGTCCATCAAGTAAATTTATATGTATGTTTGTTAAGAGCAACAACTTTGAAAAATGCCTGCAAAATAGGACTTAGAAAACAATCAAAGGAACCTTTCCTTTTCCAGGGCTTATGTGTTCTGCAGTAAATAACTGTTCTCCAGTTCTTTTAAGACCCCAGTGACAACTATTTTTCCTGCTGCTTCATACTCTACAACTGTTACCATCTGACAACCTTGCCCCCACCACACTGAAGTATTTTCTAGTAGAAATTAATTCCACTTTGGATTCAACCTGGATATCTATGTATTAAACAACCCTCTTATCAAGTAAAAAAAAAATCATACATCCTAACAATTATGCAAGTAATTACATACTAATTAAGGAAACACCCTGCCTTACATACTTGACAGCCTTTACACAGAAAGGATATGATTCATAATCCAGTGTTTGAGTAAGTACTCCTGTCAGGACAAACTCCGCATTGTGGACATCTGGAAATGTTGAAAACATGTATAAAGTTTACATATTATAAGACAGTATTTTTTATTCTGCGTGTGTGTCAGGAGGGGCCATCCTGAACCTTTCTGCTCTTCATGCAGAAAGGGGCTTTAAGGAGCACTGCCCCAGCACTAGACATTTGCACTAGACATTTGCACTGGAAATATAAGACTTCCCCATGCAGCCCTGCTAGTAAATGTGTATGTTCTGTAATAACTTCTGCAGCCCAGAGCTCACAAACGAACAGCACGTGCTGCTGCTCACATGGTGAATAAGCATTAAGATTCGGGGTGACTTGGCTACAAAATAGCTCAGTTAGAAATATCTAGAAAGCAGTTGAGTCAGATTTCTCCAGGGCCTGCAAGATAAGACCAACTATCACTCTGTTTTTATCAGGAAGCTTCAACACCTACCTGTACTTGTAAAATAATAAATCAATACTACAGGTATGACATAGAAATTATATTGATAGGTTATACATACCTATACCTCTAGCAAAGTATTCTCGACATAAATGAAGGTCATTTTCACAGGAAATCAAGATTATCTCTGGTAAACTCTAAATGAAAGAAAATTAAACGTAAGCTCATAGTAATACAGTAAGATATTATCAGTTAATTTTAGAAAGCAACATTATACATACTTTATTCTGTTTATGCTCCATGAGTTTTCGAAAAGAAGGCTGCTTAGATAATACTTTTCCTCCTGCACACTCCACAATAGCTTTCATGGTGGAAAGACTAGGACAAATTCCAGGCGTGATGTAAAAATATTTTCCCTAGAAAAAGAAAAAAAAGTGCTATTTTGTTAGCTGATTTCTGATGTGTATCATGCCCAGTTTTATTATCATGCAACTTTCATCTTACACACTCACTGGGCAGGCTGTCAGTTGGTGTTACATCTCACAGCTTTTAGTAGCCTACTAGAACAATCAGTCAGTTGATGAGTTGCTTTTAATTACTACTGATCTATTTTTTCCTGGAGGGGCAAATCCCCGATTTTGTGAAATTGGAACAGCTTAGGTGTGCCTATTACAACACTATTAAAATAAGCAGGAAACCTTCAAATGACCAATGGCTAAAGGAAGATTAAAAAAAAGGAGGTTGGTGAGGCCTGTAAGTACAACAATCCTCCTTGCTTCAAGTGCAGGGATGACTAAAGGGTTGCAAAAGCTCCCTCCAGTTTCAGTCTTTAATTAATAGCCAATGTATTATTTTCTGACAAAAATGACCCCTACTACTTCACTGAGGCTGATACAGATGATCAGATCATAAAGTAGCTTCTCTGTTTTTGCCATCTAGGAATAAAAAAAAAAAATCTTCCTATTTAGATTGTGCGAGTGAAGAGTAATAGCTCTAATAAAAGACTTAGGTGCTGATTCACCAGTTCCTTTAAAAATCGCCTTTATGGGTGATTTGCCCCAAGAAAGAACCTCAGATGCATTTGGGCTGAGGAATCCCCTGCACCTTGGATCTTTACATACCTTTCTGCACAGCAGCACGATTCTACCTGCAGGTTATGTGACAAACTGCAGGGAGCAAGTGCAGCCTCCAGGGAGCAGCAGGGTGGAACTCCCTGGGGCTGAGGCACAAACTCAGCCTCCCATTTGCTGGGGAAGTGCTTGTGGCATCTTACAAATCAAGTGGAAATCTCCTGAATTTTGTGAGGGTCCAAAAACCATCACCACACTGAGCATGTTTTGTTCACATCTATAGGGAATGATCACTCTAGGAACTTGGATGCCATATCCATCTCTCAGCTCAGGCAGGAGACAGACAGAATGCCAAAACTAAAATTTTCTATAAATACTCTACATAGTCTTTTTTATTGTCAGGGGCTACAAAGCTGTGGTCCCAAAGCTGAAAGTTAGGTTGAAAAGCTCTAAGCCTTTAAATACCTTTTTTAAACTGCATACCTTAAAGAGTGGAGCTACTTGTGCTCTCTTCAGAGACTCCTCTAAACTAAAGCAGAAAAGAACCTCAGCTTCGGCATCTCTGAGCACAAAGTTCTGCTCATCTGAAAAAGAAAGACTGATGATGTAATACAGAAAAGAGGGGAAAAAAAGCATAATCTAGACTGTAATCAAATTAGAAAATCAGAAATTACTGGTGGTAGAGTGACACAAAATGGTTATCACTTACTAGAATCTTATTTTAACATGATTATAACATCCCCTACATATTATACTTCTTATAAAGATGACCTGCAGTTTTTCGAAGAAAAACTGAAGTGTGCAGGTATTTTACACTTGTTTAGCTGGCAACATCCTATAGTCCCCTTTCCTAAACAATTCAAGAACGTCTGAATTTTCATTTGTTGAGTCTCCACAGACAAAGGAGCAGAAAGATTAAGTTTCTGTTCCAATCACTGTGACACTCTACGCCAGAGCCCCAGAACTGGCTCCAAGTCCTTGTGCAGCCATAACCATAGAGGTGGAAACACTGCCCTTTCCCCTGAGCCTTTACTCGGATTATGTTTTTCTTGGTGAAGGATTTTCAGTTTTATTTTCACCTTTCCACAAAAGGATTTATTTAAATTTATTTCAAAATCAAGTATAGTCCAAAACATGTAAGTTTAAAGACCTTCTTTGTCTTCTGATGGACCTCAAGTGGGCTGATTTCTCAATTCACTGACACTGAGCCAATTTATCAATGCCAGTTCTCAGCATACATAAAAATATTTGTCAGTTGAGGGCTAATTAAAAATTATCCATAGATTTAAGTCTTTGTGGTGGTTAGCCAACAATGCTGCCTGTTTGTTCCTTTCAAACAAATTGCAAAGAAAGAATAAAACAATTAAAAATAATTATTCACCCTTTAACAGGATTTTGTTAGGTTTAACATCCTTGATGTCCTGAAAATATCTATTTTTGTGTTTTGTGTTTTCAGAAAATTTTAAAACAAAGTCAATATATTTTAAAGGATTTACAGTCCTAGACTAGTTCAATTTATTTAAAAACATTTTTATTCATATTTGCTTGACTTGTTTAAAAATTACAAAGAATATTGAAATTGAATTCAAAAAATATAACACTGGAGAACAAAAGGTCTAATTTTTTAAAATAAAAAAAAACTTGGAAAACAAGTTTTTACTTCAATTAAACAAATTAAAACAAATAAGAAAAAATGTATTAAAGCAAATGAAACAAATGAAACTAAATGAAAAAAGGTCCAGTTTAAAGAGAGCGTAATTATTGTTTGTGACTATTATTTAACTGTAACAACATAGCTGTTTACCTCAAGGGAAATACAAACTCTCCACTAGTAACATGGGAGCTAAAATAACCAAACCATGTATTTATAGACTTAAAATCCCCATTTTAATCCTGCACTCTTTAGAAAGCTGGCAAAAGATACTACAGTCAAAAGTCAAAAAAAGTGTTCTTAAAAATACATTCAATCTCTGCACACTTAAACCAAGAGTCCAACCAATCTTAAATTTACAAGAGAAACTGATAAAAATTTAGCTTACCAACAAACTTCTGGCATTTGAAACACTCTTCTAACCATTCTGGAGTTACTATGTGCTTGACTACGGAAATTGCCGTGAGGAACTTGACGGTCCGGGTCACTTTACTGGCAATTAGATGGGTGCATTTCTGGGCAGATTCTGCTACCTCACCCCCAAGGATATACAGTTTCTGGAAGTTGTACAACATACAAATCAGAAAGGAAGAGTCCTTTAGTAATGGGAGAAAAACGGAAAATCGTAACACCAACATCAAATAAAACTCAGGTCCTAACAGTAAAGAGTACTGTACCACAGTCCTTCCTTTGCTAAAATTGATTAAAGGACAGAATTTATAACCTATTTCCAGACATAACAACTTTTTTTTGGCAAGACTGAAAGCTTCTTTTATTTTTTATTTTAAGTGAAACAGTTTTCAAGTCAAAGTAAGCAAATGCTTTAATAATGTTGCTATTTTCCTTTATGGAAGGTATAACATATGCTCTAGTTATGCTAAACAATCTTCCTAATCATTTCATAGGAAAGAAAAACATCTCACAAGTAGTATTCTTAAAATACACATCTGGATGGCAGTGAGTGATTATTCCTTTTTCCTTCATTTAAACTACCAAATTACCTTACCACAAATGCTATTTTTTCAGCTAAAACACAAATCACTATCTGTGCAGATTAGTAATACAACTAATCCACTGGTTAAGGATACACTTTATTACACTTTTATTATCAGTCCTCAGGCATCACCAAAGCAAAAAGGTCTAATATGTGTATTAGTAGTGTGATAATAGACAGTCTCTGGCATGGCTCTGTATCCTAACAGTAATGAACAAGCAGAAAAGACAAGGAAAATCTTTCAGGCTCTTCTTTGCTGTGCTTGCTTACTTTGACTGCAAAGACACCATACAGAAATCCTATTCAATAACAGTGACTCTCTAGAACTTATTTCCTTCGGGGTACACAAATAGAACCCCTGTAAATACTACACTTGTGAAAGGCAAAGGATGTTATTTTCATAAATTAATATATGTTCACCTCAAACACTCAACACCTATGAGTGAAGATCTTGAACGATTTGCATTCTGATTTTCAAAGAGCTCTTTGGGAATAGAGGAAAAAAGACTATCCCACCCTCTCAAGAAGATGGTGGTATCCAGCCTCAGGAAGGTATCCAAACTCTGGAAGATCTTAATGGTATCATCACTGTCAAGTTTGGCTTAAACTTCACAAGTCTCGAGGCTGAAGTTCATTTTTATATTTGTGAGCCATAGCTGTTATCAAAACAGATTCTCCATACAATAAACCTGATACCAACATGACAGAAAAAGGAGGAGCTGTCACTGGCACTGTATGGGATATATCAAAAATATTTTATATCACAAAATATTAAATATGAAGTTTCAAATGCAAACATTGCAAGGAAAAAAAGAATTACAAACTCCAGCTACTTGAAAAATAAGTTTATGTATAACAAAGAAGGTATTAGATATTTTTGAGCTTGACTGAAGTGATGCATATTTCTAAGAAATGCAGCGGACTCAAAGTACTCCTTGTTTAATTTTGTTTCTCTGGAGCAGGCATCAATAGCAGGATCTCTTGTGAACTACTGAGGTCACCAAATGAAAAAAAAATACACGCCTCAGCCAACATGTGACAACATAAATGAAGGGTTCTTTTAGACCAAATATTTTGTAATTACTGAGATTCAAAAAGGGACTAGACTTTGATACGGTTAAAAGAACATTCTAAATTATTCAGAGTTATGTTCTGGGAAAGCTTAGTTAAGGAACAGAACAAAACTTCCAAGGGAGCACGCTATCTCATGCCTACCATAAGCTTTGCCATCAGCTTCCGTTGAAGCGTTTGGTATGAGACATACAAAAACTACACGAGAAGAATCTTGAATCTGATCTTGGGCATGACTACCACTCCTTCCGCACTTAATTTTGTTCATGGTTGCTGATTTAAGAACTACTGTTGAAGGGGCACCCTTGCCTTTTAAAAAAAAAGCATATGGAAAGAAAAAAATATAAGTATCCCAGAAGTATGAACTAACTAACTAAGGAAAACTTAGGAACGGATATGAAATTACACTCAGGTCACATAAATCTACACTCTAACCTCAGCCTCAACAAGTCTGGCTTTAGCTGTACATTAGATGTAAGCTAATAAAGTTTCACAAAACAGAAGTTTAATGTCAAGAAAAAAAATCTTATCAGATATTCTAACATAGATCCTAAGAGATAAGTGTGAAAGTCACCTTGATGTACTGTTGAACTTGCATAGGTTCAAATCCTGTGAAGAGCACCAGTGGTGTCAGCTCCGGGGTGAGTTTTTTAGTAGGTGGTGGTAGGTCTTCAATTCTGCAAGACACAGTATGAAAATGAAATACAGTGGAACGTGAAGGTGGGCCAAAGCCAACTTTAAAACCAGATAAGCAAACACTTGCAACCTTTACAGATGGCAAATAATCAAATGGGAATTAGGCAGGTCCATCTTCTTCTGAGGAAAAGCGTTGCTATTAAGATGCAGTATTTCTTCAAACATTCACCTGACTCTTTCACTGCTTTGCTTATTCAGAGTAGCACGTGTTACCCTTTGGTTGTTAGCTTGTTGGTGAATACCAGGTTTGTTCTCTAAATCACCCCTGCAATGTGGCATTCGCTGCAGTCCTAAGTATCTCAACACACAGACTGTTATATCGAAACTGAACGTTTAAGAGAGCACTCAATTATCTACAAAGTTTTGAAGTCATCAAAAGAGCTTCTTAACAGACAGCTTCAAGATCCATAAAAAGTTACTGAGTCAATTTTTTTAATCAAAAATGGCTCATGGCTATTAATTATGAAGCAAGTTTATTATCTGTCAATTGTTTTAGTTCATTCTCTTTCTTTCCTTATGTCTCCTTTTGCTTTTACGTACACTTTATCTTTTTCTCTTGTTTTTCTTTTCATTTCCCATTTGAAATATCACATAAAATGTATTAACCCTTTTCAAATGATTCTCTATGCAGCTACATCTACAAAAAAAAAAAGAAAAAAAAAAAGAAAAAAAAACCACACACATACAACCAAGCAAAAAACCCACCAAAAAGACAAACTAGCAATACCAGAAGGCTGACAGGACAGCAGGGAAATCCACCAGCTGTCACAGAGGCCAGTACTGCTTCACTTATTCTCCTGTTCTCTCTTGCCTGTACACTTCTTCCCACTTCTCATAACTTCCCATTTTTCTAATTGTTCTTCCTGTTTTTCCTCAGCCCCTTACTACTCCATTCTCCAGGCATACTCTGCTCCCTCAGACACCAAGCTGAGCAGTTGGCACCATACACAACACGGTGTCAGCTAGTCCAAATGGCAGGGCATGGTATGGCACCAAGCTACTGGCAATTCTGTGTCTTCCACTTTTCCACGTCCGTGGAAGAAGTAAATTAATGGCTATTGTCACTGCTAGCTTGTTAATCTTACCTTGCTCTTTTAGAAGATGGCTGAAGACTGGGCTCATTTTGCTTTGGTTTCAAAGGCAACCTCACACCCTGAAATTAGACCATTTACAGGTTTATAGTTAAACTGAGCAGGACACCTCATTCGTAATGTGAAACAGGAAAAAATGATTCTCCACTATCCTGACACTACATTTGAAATAATTAAATAATAACATCCAAAATACAAAACTTAAGCAAAAAGGGCATTGTACCAAACATATAATGGTGTACATGCAGCTCACACAGCTGACTCAGAGTAAATCTGGAAATAAATCAAAACTTCTCCAAAGTTACATAACTAAGTCAGCACCACTTAAAATATTAATTGGTTTTCCCCTTTAAATGCAGCTGATAATCGTTATAGAAAAATCCAAAGAATAAGTAAATTGAGAATGCAATGGGACTGAATAAGATTGTTTATTTAACAAATGGACAAAGACTACAATATCCTTTCAGGCGCTTAAATATCAATAAAAATTATCACTTGCACCTGCATTTTGTGTACTCAACTGCCCTAAGTACAAACACTGAGGTTCCAATTCATTAGTTCAAATTGGGTTTTACCTACATCAATAGAGACACCAAAAACAGTTATCAAGTATAAATCTGAAATGGGAAATCACCACACAAAAGCTTTCAGGATGATAAACTGAAGCAGCCTCCTCCATACTCACAACAAGGAGATGGTTCAAAAATAAGTTGCTCTTTTCACCTTAGCTCTTACAGCTGTATCTCAAGCTTACACGTCAGGTAACAACTTATCTATCTCACAGAATATTCTCCATGATGAAAAATACATTATGGACACATTATATAATGTATATATCTTGTATATCCTGTTCGTGGTGCATTCTTAGCTTTCTAACTCTTGCTTATTTGCACTACTGTTACTTTTAGGCTTATCAACTGCACTTCTTAAAGCCTGATAGGTTATGGAAGTATAAAATTTTAGTATATATGCTTTCAATTCTCAGAATAATATTCCAAGGAGATCACGCAAAGCAGCTTCACTCTTAATTTATACTATTCACCATACTCAAAAGCAAGTTGAGCATCTAACAAAATTCCTACTGGAGTGTTTTGTCTTTGAAAAAAAAAAAAAAAGAAAAAAAAGAAAAAAAAAAAACCCTAAACTAAGCAAGCAAACAAAAAACACCTTTAAAGGGCGTGGTGGCCAGAAAGTGCCAAGGTATCGACCCAAAAAGGTCCGCTGCTAAATCAAAAAGTGATGCACTAGTCTAAGATCTCTTTAAAGTAATTGCATTTTGCGCAACACTTACTTTGCAGTTTCTTAGTTCTGCAAAAGATTATTCCTATGCTCAGATTCAGATCTCAGGTTCATGGAAATAAAAAATGGAAGGAACCCTACCCAAGAGGGCACAACCAGGATGGTCCAAGTTCCTCTGGCATCTTTCTCACACCATGTGCACACAGGCAAAAACACTATGGAGTAAGAGTTGTAAGAATATCTGTATACAGAATAACTCAACATACCATTAGAAGTTCTGGTGATACCTTTAATGGCACTCTCCAAGCATCTAGAAAGTGAAAAGGAAACAGAAATGAGTTATGAGCAGCAGAAGACACACATGCTTCTGTCTTGCTACACATAAAATGTTACAGAACACAGGACTGGGGGACTGGAACTCTTACCCAGCAAGTTTAGGACTAGATGCTGACTAGGAGAAAGTGGATCCTGAAGGTTGAACACTGTGTACCGACTGTGCTGGATCTGCCGCAACGCCTCGAAGTTGCCCAGCAGGATGTCACAGAGCCACTGCGCGTTCACACACGGGATTCGCCACTCTTTGGCCTTCTCGTACTTCAGGCCACTGGGTCTTATTGTTCAAGGAAGAAAGAAGAAATAAAACTTAGGTTTTGATCAAATAGGTAAAAGTGATTTCTAATTATAAATCCTAAACTATCAGCAAACCTGTACTGTCTTGTTATTTATCCTAATTACAACAAAATACATACTCTGAAAACACATTTTTGCTGCATGTTAGAATACGTGGAGTCAATTAGGGGAGAATTTCTGCCTCAAATGGAAACAAACTAGACCTAGATTCTAACTCTCCCAATATTTTCAAATAGTTAGTCCTAAAAATGTTATTTCACTTATAGATGGCAAAACAGTCAACATCACTTAGAAATATCTTTTTCTTTTCTGGCTTGTCTTCAAGAGACTATGATTTTGAAAGAAAACAGTGCAGACTAAGTTAAGAAACAGCATCACAAAGTTTATTACTAGAAATCACAAAAATGATTAAAGCAAACACTCTTGTAATAATTAGATGTAGCTACAATAGGGAACAGAGAATGCAAATACTGTGGAGACAAAGTACTTACTCTTTACAGATGAGAACTGTATTGCTGCGACACAGATAGCCTGTGTATTTGGCACCTGCTAGGTAGGCCATTAGTTTGAGGTCATCTCTGTCACTATCAACAAATCCAGTCACGGAGATTATCTACAAATACCAGATAGTTACAAATAACCGAAAATAGAAAAATTATTATCAGAAGTGTGTCATAAATACTGTATTTCTCTAACTTTCTGTACATGATAATGGAATATACAGTGTCGTAACTGCAGCATACAGGCACTTAAAAACAAGACTTGTAAGTTAAGCAATGATTTGCTTATATACAAAATCAAGCATATTGGCACTAATTCCAACTCAGGAAGAATGATTTTCCTTCCGTTGGAGAGCTTTTTCTTACTTATAAAGGCTACAGTTTTACTATGAAAGAACTCATAGCTAGTTTTCATCTCACACAGGAGTTCAGGCCTATCACCTTCATATGGATAATTTAAATAATCTTTGCATTTTGGTTTCTCTTTATAAGAAGTGTAACTAAAATAGGGATGTTCAGCTCTGAGAACTCAGCAAGACATTCTGGATCACTTCATAGAATGTACCATATCAACACAGGACTTTAAGCAGAGAGAATCTTTTCTTTCAGTGAAAAAGAGCATATATGTCACCGAATAAACTCTTTCTGGCTCTATTTTAATTGTGCTTATGCAGTGAAACAAGCATTCTGTGGAAGTCAGATTTGTCTTCTTACATGTTGAGAGCAAGGCTTTCCTCCTGGTGGAAATGCCACTGGAAAATGAAGGGCTCGATGAGGTGGTACCATCTTCTTCTTCTTCAAGATTGAGTTCAGCCAATGTGCTGTAATGCATCTCTTCCTTTCTCGTAAAGCCTAACAATATATGCATAAACAGCTTTTAAAAATGGAAATATATCTGTATTTTAGACTTGATAAAATACAAAGATTTTCTTTTTACTCTTTTTTTTTCTGCACTTTCACAAGCCTCTTTCACACAGCACATTCCTACAGTTTCTGTGGAATAAACCTACTACATGCATTATGGATTTTTTTTATACTATAAACTGCAAATGATACCAAGAGTGTGCACCATGAAAAACTCTGATTTTATATTCTAAGATCTATATTATAATCTGTAATCTAAGCAAAAATATGTTCTGCAAACCCTTACCTTTGCAACAACAAAGTGAATGCATGCATGTGCACAAGTTACTAGTCTGCTTACCTGAGCATACATGTTACTGACTTGGCTTTCACAAAGAAGATGTGTACATCTGCTTGTAAGGGTAGGGTCCACTGTCCCACCATGTGCTTGAATGATCTGGTGAGAAAATAAAGCTAAGACTTCTAGCATTTATAACAACTTTAAATTGACCTAAGAAACAAACAATAGATTTTCATTTCAGACTGTTGAAGAGACAGCCACTGTTATCATTGCTTCATGGGAGAGAGAGCCTTGAAAAAGGTTAGATGGCTTGAAACCATTTGGGGAGGAAGAAAATAATAAGAAATCTAATATACAGATATATATTTAAACTTTTCATTATGTTAAGGAAAGTCCAACTTTTAAAGAAGTAAGAAAAAGAAATATGAATGTACAAAAACAAACCTTCTCACACTTTTTTATTTTAACATTAGCTCAGGAACGACTAAATTCCACCTCAGCAATAAACACAAACGCTTCTAGAAATGTCAGTGGCTTATTTGATTATGCAAAATTGTAGGGTAAATTCAACTACAAAATTCACGAGAAGTTTCTGAAGAACAAAGACCTCTCATTTAGGAAAGGACACAAACAGATTTTTCTGAAAAACAGAAGTTGGGAAAAGAAAAAAAGAAAAAAAGCCACTAGTCCCTCTATCTTATTCCCTTCATTCAGGTGGATACTTCACAGTCTACCTAAATGCTAACATTTATGCAAAAAGGGATCTTTTCTTATTTATCCAATGAAGTTAAACACAGTAACACTGGTTTACATTTGCTGCATTACAGCTGCATGATTAAAAGCATAAATAATTGGGAAACAGTTAAGGCTAGAAACTGTAAGCTAATGTTCTGACCACAGACTGCAACTAGACTTTATATCTGAAGAATTTTGAGTATTTTTTTTTCTGATCAACTACACTTGAATAATGTTATTGAGGCCATAATGCAAACATTACACATCTGACACAAAGAAATTTCACTCATATCGTTAAATAAATCCATTCATTTGCTTTGGAAGAACAGCAGAATCTTACCCGTTTCCAGGTCGCTAACAGCTGCTTATCAGACATCTGCTCTGGGTAATCAGCAATTGCAAACACACAGCCCAGTAGGAAATATTCTTCTGGAACTGGAATAGTTTGGCACATAAGAAAAACAGAAAATTAAATGCTTACAAATCTGAAGAAAGTATTTCCTGCTCTAATCTTTCCTATTATCAGGTTATGGACTATATTCAATTTTAAAGAACATTTTTCTTGGAGAAAAACCTCAAAAATTCCTCAAAAATTCAAAAGCTGACCCATGACACCTGAGACCCAGGGACGAGGCATTTTGCTATTCTGTTGTTGTTGGAGGGAAGGGATAAGAAGAGAGAGAACAAACAGGCAGCAGAAGAAAAACAAATGAAAATATGCTGCTCCTTAGTATATAAATCATCTGTGAACAGTACAAATTAATAACAATAATAATAACAAATCTGTTTGCCACATACGCACAGTTTGAAGCAAGGTATGACAGTGTTCCATCTGATACGGAACCCTCATTGGCTTTTTAGTATTTCTAAATTTTAGCTGTCTAAGCAGCCACTAGCCTCTATAAAGGCTTCCCCTTTCTCTTCCTTCAAAGAAAGGAAGTTACTTCTTTTCAAACTTACAGTGTGCACAGACTAACACTGTTGCCACAGCACAACGTATATGGTAGTGGCATAGTGTATAAACTGGAAACAGAAGTTCCCAGTGCTCTCTTGATCTCCAGAATTCTGGAAATTATCTGCACAATAAATTAATAAGTCATCCTTATAATAAATTAAATCTGTTTTATATAAAATTTAGTCATGACTTAAGATTCCAAGTCCTATCATCCCATAGAGTAAGCACATCATTATTTTTTGTCATTTTAACCTAAATTGTGTCATGTTATTAGCCACTTTTTTCAGCATAAGAAGGCAATAGTTACTAACTCTCTGCTGCTGGATCATGCCCAAAAAGCTGCTGCTGTTGCAACTGCGGCTGTTGCTGCTGGTGGTGTTGTGGTTGCTGAGCTGGAACTTGGTGCTGTAGTGCTTGAGATGCTTGAGTTAAGTGTTGTGCTGCCTGATTCTGCATTTGCTGTTGCTGATGCTGTTGGTGTAGCCGCTGTAAGTGCTGCTGTTGCAGTTGCTGCTGCTGCAGCTGTTGCTGCTGCAGCTGCTGCTGCTGGAGGCTCTGCTGCTGCAGCTGCTGGAGCTGCTGCTGCTGGAGCTGCTGCTGCTGCAGCTGGTGAAGCTGCTGTTGCAACGCGTGTTGCTGCTGGAACTGGAGCTGCTGCGGAGGCCGGTGCAGCTGCTGCTGCGCGTGCAGCTGCTGCTGCGGAAACTGCAGCGGCTGCTGCGGAAACTGGTGCTGCTGATGGACTTGCTGCTGCTGCTGGGCAAACTGGTGAGTCTGTTGCTGCTGGAAGGACTGCTGGGGCATCTGGGACTGCTGCTGCTGCTGCAGCTGCATCAGCTGTTGGGGTTGCAGGTGTAGAAGAGGATGGTGCTGTTGCGGCTGCGCTTGATGCGGCTGCTGCAATAAATGTGTCTCTGGTGTTAGTTTCACTTGACCAAACAGCACTGCATTTGGATGTCCCTGCTGACCGTGATTTATCTGTTGTTCTAAACTTTTTGTAGGTGCTGAAAGTGATTGTAAGATCTAGAAAACAAAGATGTGTTTTATGACTTTTTTTGCTGTCATGAAGTTTTAAAAATATTTAAAAAACTACTGGAGAAATATCACACAAATATATCACTGGGAAAATATACCACTTAAAAGGACCATGCACTTAAAAACATACTTAACTACACTGAAATCTGTAACTGTTAATCATAACTGCTTTCTTACAATGAGAGACCAGGACTTACACATGGGAAAGAATGGAGTTACTGTAACACATGGCTCTTAATTTTCAATTGTACTAAACTGTGCATTGCCATTTATTAAAACCCATCCCTGTATTCTTGGCAATATCCCCAGTAGTGCCATGACTATTAACACTGTATTGGTATTTATATCCATCAACCCAGGCAACTCTAATATCCCTTTCACAATTCCACTGACCCACTCAGTTTAAGTTTAGTTCCAAAGCTGTCTTTTTAGAAAAATAAAAAGCTTTGCTAACTAAAAGGATATTAACTAGAAAGCATTGCTAATAACACCTCCATTTTTTAGTATTTTTTGAAGCATACAAATTTAATACAATTTGTCTTTCCCTTGAATCAGTTTAGGGATGAATAGTTCTATTCTTGAAACTGCATCCCAAAACGCATTGATCCACAAAGAGAAACACTGGTCTGCTTGACTCCAATAGTGAAATAATGTGAAAAAGCCTAATAATAATAATAATTTTAAAATTATGTAGAACACTGAAATAATCTGGGGGCTCAATTCCATTTTTAAATATATGCTTCAGCTAAGGGAAAAATCATTAAGGGAAAGATTAAAAAATTAATAACACAGGTTATCAATTTTTTAAAGCATTAAAAAAGTGAACTTAGGCAAATTTTTAGTAGCAGGAGAATACGTCCTGTATGTTATTACAAGTGCTTTAATATAAACTATATATTAAAAATGTTAAGGAACAATAGGAAACCACTTTTGTGAAATTCATAGACTGGCCGTTCAAAAAGTCTTTAAAAAATAACCATTTCAGGTGAAACATGTGAAGTCTTTTGCCCTCACCCACACTACGTCATCACATATACTTTAAACTCCAGTGATGAGGATGTGGGTGGGGGTCTAGGGGAATGGAAACACCTCATGGAAACACAAAGCCCATTATCTTATCCTCTCACCATCACACATCCACCAACGCTTCATCAGAGGCGATCCAAGAGTTTCCACAATGCACTTCCAAACAGCTCCAATTCCAAGCACGTAACTTTAACAGATGCTGCTCGGAATTGCATACATTTATAACCATGATTATTCCCCATCACTAATGTCTAGACAGTCTGACACTACAAACATTAAATAACTAAAAATCACATACGCAGAAAAAAAAAGTTTCAGTGGCTCATTATAAAGAGAGATTGTGATGCTGGTCTCCACAAGAAGCCCCGGAAGTCGAGATTCCATGGACTTCAGGAGACGTATTTCAAAGCAAAAGGATAAAACTTCCAGAAGTATCCTAGGGTTATGTTCAGAAATGAGTTTTTTATCTGCAAAATTCTTAATGGATCCTGCCATGCAGGGGAATTCCCTGATTCAAACTAAGGCTGTGCCCCGAGACAACAGACTCCACTCAAGACTCGTAACCAACCTAACTTAGGCAAAGGGCAAACCTGAGCAGGAAAGGCAGAACTGGAGGCAGACCCACGAATGTAGGACATAAAACTTTTCTCCAAGTGCTGCAACAAGCACAGAACTACCCAGCAGCTGACAGACTGGGTGCTTGCAAGCAGCTTTGCACGTCATAGCCAAAAGCCCTCAATCTCACAGGTTTTTGGGGAACGCAGCCTGACTGAAGCACTGACTGCCTCTTATCTATGAATGCTGTTTAGGCAAAAATCCTTCTATAGGGAGATTGCCAAAAAGTACTTTATAGCATGATAACTGCATTGTAGACGATGTGGTGCTGAGATATGGAAGCACTGGCCAACGTAGCACAACTGGCAAACCCACCAGTTCCTTGATGATCCTGTTCATTCCTTATCCAGAAGGCTCAGTCTGTCCACAGTTCAATGTGCTAAGCAGAGGGATCTGAGACTCCCATTTGAGACTCAGCATTTCTGGCTTCCTTTTCAAAGTCATACAGACAACAAAGAACCAGCATTTCCGAGTGGCTCCACTTTTTGTGTTTCTTTGGAGCACTGGCTGTAAGTTTCTATGTTATTCAGGCACCTTTGAAAGTTTTTACCTTCAGAGGAGCATCCCAACAAATGTACCAGTCCAATTATTTAAATAAACAGATGTCTAACATTCACTAGCACCTGCTTTTCTCGCTTCCCTTCCCATAAACATGTTAAAATTCCAGTGCTGCAAGTTATTTCAGTGCATGCTCATTCGCTCTGCATTCCCTCCTAACATAAATTCAGTACAAAAGCTAGTTATTTCACTGTACACTGTACACTGTGCCACTACATGAGTGGCATAAGAGGTTGCATGTTAGGACTTCTACTTTGTAATCCTGACTGTACTATTATATAACACCTTAGTAATACCCAGCACAACAAAGCTGTAGAACTGAACCTACTGTGAACACAATCGATTTTGCAGCTTTATGTGTTTATGCTACCAATAATACCTTGTACTGAATAAAAAGCTTGAAGGGTATGAAATCTGGTTTACTGAAGTACCCAAGTAACTTCAAATTAATGAAGTTTTATCCCTCCCAAATCAGGAAATTTATATTGTAATGCTATGAAACACTCTCCAAGCTGTAAACACAGCTTTACTCATCCAAACATTTTTGCCAAACATATGCTTCTTTGGTGAAACTCCTAGTAATGAAGATACTTATTACCATGGAAGTTGCTAATCCTCTAACTCCCAATTAACATGGAGAACTTTTACTCCTCTACACGCCTTGAGAACACGAGAAGGAAACTGAAGTCCCTGCACATGCTAATTCCTCAAATAAAAGTCCAATATTTTATCAATGAAAAATCCGACACTTACATGTGCTACATTTGAAGGTCTATTAATCTGCTGAATATCAGCACTATTAGTAATATTCCTTAATGTCCGTACTGCTGGACTCCACGCAGCCATCATCTCCTGTCGATCAGAACTTTGGGCACCTTGTACTGAAGCCATTAAATTGCCTCTGATATCAGGAGGCAAAATATTGCCTGGCACCGGTGGGACATTGGCACACAAATTAATCAACCCAGAGTCTTTGCCTTGGGGCAACCTACGCTTTGCTGCAGTTGCCTGGGGGACTTCAGCTGGTGTCCAGTTCAAATTCCTTTCCTGCTTTTCAGGAGAGGAATCAGAAGAATCATCAAACATCAGTTCCCCTTTTGCCTTATCAGCAGTTGTAGATTTTGGTGAAAAAGCCTGATCACCCAACGGCGATCCTTCTCGAGAGGATGCGGGGCTTGATAATTTTTCATCTGTACTAGCTTCATTTTGAGAATATTGTTCTTCATTTTCGGGTTCTTCCTCTTCTTCCTCCTCCTCCTCTTCTTCCTCCTCGTATATAATTAAGCGAGGATGATAAGAAATCTCTTCTTTCTTAGTTTTATCAGCTACACAATCTAGTACCCAGTCTGGTGTCACAATTTTAATGCTGTCCCGTTTACAAGCGCATTCGTATTTCTCCTGTAAAGAAAACAGAAAAAAACACTATTTAAAAACCAGTATTTAAGAACCGTCAGTGACATGAAGGCATAGCACTCTAAAAGAGAGTTTCAGGCGCTGCATACACTCAGCAGCTCTCATGGCTTCTCGATGCACACAGCTATTCCTTACCAACAACTCTTTCATTATTCCTGACAAAATATTCAAACCAAAGCCTAAACACAGAAGATACCAGGTATTTGAGTCTATGTTCTATTCAACAAACAATCAGAAGTGCAACTACTAGTTTCTTTAAATAGTTGTGATGCATTTCTAGCGATTTTTATCGCTAATAGTTTTTTTCCCATCACTAATTAATTATATTGTTAGCTTAAAGGGTACCAGCAAAGATTACGGCAGTAACATTTTCAAATAAAGATTTTACTTTCTGGGAGGGGTCTTAGGAAAACTTACCTAGAGTAAAACTGTCAAACTGTTCCAGAGATACCTGTCTGCAAGATAATATCCATTGCTTCTCTTTCCACAGGCACAAGTGTCAGTCAAGAATCAGAGCTCACTAGTGCTTCAAATGCAGTGAAAGTAAAAAATGCGTTTTATCTTCTATAAATAAGGTTCATCTAATTTCAGGCCTATATCTTCAGAACGAAAGGCAATCATATTCTAAAGTGCAAGTTCCAATGTTTGTAAAAATGGGACCATTTGTTCTACTGGCACTTTATATTCGGGATGGTTGGACTAGATGATCTCCAGAGGTTCCTTTGAATCCCAACCATTCTGTGACTCAAAAAATGATCTAAACAATTTTAAGCAAATAACCTAAGCGAAATCATAGCTTGCTCTTGCTCAATCTTAAAACTGAACAAAGCACAATTTCAAGTATTTTGTATCTTGAAGCGAAAGCATAAATTATAGCTTTGTTTTTTTTCTTTTAAAACAAAGGTATTAGGATTGCAAGAGCAGAATAAGAATGCTTTTCCTAGTCAAATCAAAACACTACTTAGTAGAAACACCTCCTTGTTATTCTTCTCCAGCCCTTAGCAATTTAACATTCTTATTCTTGTAGACTTTTTTGGATTTATTTCTGGTGCCCTTACAACTAGTGAACTGAAGGGAGTCGTCAGTACACCAGCAAAGATTTGGCAAAGTAGATGAAGCAATGAAAAACCTATCAAGATTTCTAGCATATTTTATGCACCCTGGCAAAGTAATATACTTTAAAAACCTGCATGCATATATTAGAGAGAAGAATCACCATTTTAAAGGGACAACTGCGTGTTTTGAAACAGCTTGAACTGTTAAAACATGATGTCTCCATAAAATTTCTTTTGTTCAAAAAAGGACTAAGAGACCCAGTAATTAGCACTGCAGACTTTGATAGTGGAACTCTTAGATCCCTTGAAAAAAATCACCCAAACTCATGCATGTTTAAACTCCTCTAAATCTTTTTACTCTCTGAGCAGTTTATAACTCCAGAGGCAAATAAAACTGGAAAACTTTAAAAACTTTTCACAACTGAATAATTTTGAAGGTCAACGTCATAAATGCCTTGAATAACTGAGCTAATTGCATTCAAAAGCTGCATTGTATCAAAAAATCATTTACTTACAATTAAATCAGATTGCTGGCTTCCATTTCAAAGGATGCCTGTGTCACCATGCTGTTTATAGCAGGAACAATGAGACTTACTGGAGCATAAGGACAGCGTAAAAGGGTCAAAAGATCTTTTCATACAAGAAATAAAAGCTACGAATGAGGTGTCATATCTTATTAGTTCTCCAGTATTTTGATTCCCCCAAAAAAGGAAATGAGATAAACACTTAAAAATAAAGCTGTGTTGTAGAACCTGACCTTCAACAGGCTGGCTCCATGCAGAGCACTGTAGAAATCATGACCTTACCAACAGCAGGAAAGCTGGGGTGTCACTTGGAGCACAAGTCAGCATCTCTTGTTTTGGGGGACTTGAAAACAAATGCAATTTTAAAAATGAGCTACATGCTGCTGCTTGTGGAGTGAACTTTATGGGACATTGAACACACAGCCCTACTTTGCTTCGTGACTGCTTAAGCCTGCATGTAATTTTGTTGGATGAACTAAGGTGTGTTTGAGACATCTCATTAGCAAGATGTACCAGTGTTATCTTTAAAGATTGCTCCACTGCAAAAGCAGACTGGTGTTTTCAAGAATACAGCAGAGCAACAAACATGGATAAATCTCTATGTGTGATAAAGTGCTTAGACACATCCACAACAAAGCTTTAAACTGCACCACAACTTCCTACCATTGAGTTAAGACAGACATCCTATTGCTCACGGCCAATAAAACTGTTGGGATCTGCAGGACTGCTGCACTCGTAAGGAAATTGCCGTATTCAGACCTAATGCTGCTGTTAGTTGCTTCACTTCACTACCCAAGGGTTCTAAATTGATCGTAAAAACGAATACAACTGCACTTCTTAAACAACAGATGAGCCTTCCTGGGGAAGGAAGCTTCTCCTACAGAAAGTTCAAACAAGATTAGACTAAATTCAAACAAAGTAAAAAACACAGGCAGCCACTAGATGGAAGGAATCTATTTTTCCATTCAAGAGCTTTCAAAAAAAAAAAAAAAACGTCCTCAAGCTATTAGTAGCATAGTTCTGATTTTGAGTTAGCATGCAAGACACAGAGAGCTTTCTAATTAGAAGTTACTGGATGAAATTAGGGGGAAAGCTGCTAGACTGAACCACAAAAGACATTTCCTTACAATGAACTCTATTAGGCTGCGAAATAATCTCCCAGGAGAGCCACTGGCAAAGCATTTTGACTACATGGAAGAGCTAGTTGTTAGTTAGCCTTAAGTTGAGCCTTAATTCTCTTATGTTTGGGAATGGAGTGGGAATGAAGAATGTTTCACTGTTAGGAAACCAAGAGAAGTATTTACTGACTTGCAGAGCTGCCCGGCTAGAGCTGCAAAAAGGGGAGTTTTAAATCTACCCCTTGCAGAACAACTAAGCCCTCTAGTCAAGATTCTCAGGGCTCAAATTAGCAGACAGATTTGTAGGATGATACTAAATCTAAGCTGGGTACAGTTAGCTCTGGTCTCAGGCACCAAGCACTCTTATTTGCTCAGGATGCAGTTAGTGAGAATGAAGGCAAGGGCTACATGCGCAGCCCAGGTGCCTCCCAGCTCCATTTTCATACACAGTTCTGGAAATGTGCAAGTTTTAATTCAAAATCCCAATTTCTGACTTCGAGGGGAAAGAATGGGCAGCTATCCAGGATGCATCCTAATCTGACAGCAGAAATCTTAGAGTCTGCATAATACAGCCAGAATGACCCCTCTCTTCACATCCAATAATACCAGGAAAGGGACACATCCAGGTTTCTGCTGCTGCTTTCGTAGCTCCTTCCTCTTCTTCCTCCATTTTACTGCAACACTAAGTAACACTAAATCAGCATCACAGCAGGGTAGATGCTGTTGTCACCTTACTCATGTGGGACGCAGAACCCTGCACAGCACAGCCCCCTGCCACCCAAACCTACCACAAACAGAAACTACTCTGTCCACGGAATGCAGCTTTCTTGACTATCTGCAGGGCACCAAAGAGCAAATCCCATGAATGTGAAGAGCCCAAACTGTCAGAAGAGGAGGTGTGTACAAGGAGGCCAGCCGCGGCACCACAGCTTCCAGATAAATTCCACTTTCCTGGAAAGGGACAGGGAAGGAGCTCAAAGTAGAAGCAAATGTCTGCTGGCCAAAAAGATTTATCAGGTTGGAAGAGCCTTGACTTACCGAGTTTTAAGCAGTATTTCGGGAGGCCCAGATGAGAACAGCTACCTATCCTCCTCTACCAGTAAAATCAACACACTTGTATTAACCAGGCTCCAGGTAGAAACAGACTCATGGAGACAAAATAAGAGGCTGTTCTCCAAATTTTCCCAAGATAAAACAATATCAAAAATAAATAAAGAGATAAGAAAACATAGCAAAGAGATAGAAACCTGTCCTCAAATCTGCTACCAGGCTCTCCCACAACAAATGACTGTGCTTTACCACTGGCTTCGACAAATTTAAATAGCAACCTCCGCACTTACAAAATGATGGACTCAAAAGGCACAGCTCAAACATAAAATCTTTGCTTGCAAGAAAACACTGGTATCCAAATTCCTATAAAGTCCAATCATGAAAGCCTTCAAATTTATAATGATTATAAAATAATACATACTACTATTATATTATTATGTATATTTTATATATATTTATGAGGAAGTATGAATTGGAAAACGCTGTCAGAACTCCAGCAGCTAGCAAACATTAAGTCACAGTTAGTTTTACTTACACTGTGACCATTTTACACTGTCTTCAGAATATTGGGACATTAAGGTAGGCCTAAATACAGTTAAGCTTTCTTTTATTCCAATAAAAAGTAAAAAAATAAAATAAAAATAAGAGAGCAGTCAGGGTGATTCAGAATTTCATAATTCAGTTGTGACAAATACTTAAAAGCTTATCATTTGAAAGAAGGGCTTTTAGCAGGAATAGAAATCAGAAGCTGTTCAAATACTACGTGTCTCATCTACCTACTCAGAAGCTGCAAACTGTAAGACCTTCCTTAATTTGGAACAGCCACATTTCTGTCCAATCATCATACACTCACTTATCATGTTATTATTTGACAATACTTGTACAACCAGTAAAATTTTCTGTTTCCTTTTCTAACTAAATATAAGCACAGACAGGATCAGTGTTACTGTTCGGTCAAAACATTCTCTTTTATGGAAACCCCTCACAAGTATCTAAATAATGGAAAAAAAAACTTTTAATGAAAGATTTAAAACTAATTTGGGGATCTAATATTTAAAAAAAATTGAATTGGGATTTTCTTTGTATGTCAGACAATCTAAATTAACAACCAGCACATTCAGAGGAAATTAATTTCATTTAATGATTCTCCAGAATTATTTCCTACAATGAAACTGTCATTCATATACAAAAAGAAGATTGAAGATGAACAAAGTTTATTTGTAGATAGGAGTTTTCATTCTCTCTTCGCGGTGAGAACTATTAAGAATCTTGTTTTATCATCTCATGTCTAGTCAAAGCAATCATTTCAGATTTTACCAGTGTCAAAGCTGTTCTCTTTACAAATTGCTGCAGATTCCCTTGAAGTAGTATGACAGAGCAGAAGGACTAGTTAAAGTATTTGTTCTAAAAATTTCTCGTCGTTCAATAATCATGTCAATTAAGCAAGATATTTATTTAGTCCTACACATATGGTACAGAAATGCTGTGCACAATTTATCCTTCAAGAGGAAAGAGAGGAGGCAATTTTAGGCTTTTTTTTTTTTTTGGGTTGTTTGGGGAGTTAATTTTGGTTTGTTTTTTAACATATTCTTACTTCCACTCTCTTTATTCTTTTTCCCTCAAAATACCTAAGGGCATTTTGCATTATTTTTCACTTCTCCATCCATTTTCCTACGCTGATTCTATCTACATACTTACAAATCACAATCACTAATGATCACTATATATCACTAATTAGGGTAAGAAAAACAGAATAAAGAATCAAATACTTTATTCGAGCAGAGATACAAATATAGATATGAAACTGGGCACCTTTTTATTTAATCAGGCTCAAAACCATGCAGAAAATAAATATGATATGATTAACCGCAATGCATAATTCTGTTGATTCTGACTGTTAAGACCAACAAACAATTTAGAGAATCTTTATTTCAGGGAGGCGGAAAATTTTTGATTATTCAAAAGCAAATGAGAGCTACACAGAATTGTACATGTAATAAACTCTTACCCCCTTTGGCTCAGGCACAATCAAATGAGTACACTTATTATTGAGGCTCAGCTGGCAATTCCCTCCATAAAAAGTAATCAAAGCCCACAGCGTATTTCGGTCTTCAGATGAAACCTAAGGGGAAGTTAAATAAGCCTTTTAGTTCCATGCAACCAGCTGCCTTTTGCTCAAAGATTTCTAGTATGATTCATAATGGATCATTTACAAGTCTGGCTAATGTACTGCCTTTCACTTTTAAATGCCAAATTAGCAAGAAAGTTAAGGAGAAAAAGGGTGAAAAAAAAGAAGTGTAGCAGGAAATTACATTAAAGGAGCGTTTTCAGCCTACACAGAGAGAAGGAAAACACTCTTCCCTTCTGTAACACAGATATACCTGAACACTAATATATCACCTTCCCCAAGAGAAGTTAGCGATCAAGCAAATACGGCAAATGAGTTATTGATCTTAGGCAAGTAGTTTAAATTCATTAAGCACCAATTTAATGTGTAGAACCCATTAATAGCCTAAGTAAACACAAGAAACGTTCATTTCCAACAATTTACATTGCTCCTCGGCCAAGAATGCCAGGCTTACCTAAGTCATTAATATTTAGATTTATTAAAGCAAAAGAAAACGGAAAAAAGAAATTAAGGCACATATATCCCATTAGCTCTTAGACCATGATCCTGGTTGCACACACAAAGTGCAATTAAATCTCAACAAGCTGCTGCTCACAGATCTAGAGAGCTGGGTATAAATATACAGCACTGAGACACTACAATTACCCCCATTTCATTCAGTGGCACCCTGGTTGGGATTTCGGTTCTTATTTAGGAATAAACTGTTTAGCAAATATTGTGGTAATGAATAGAAAAAAGAATAGCAATAGAGATTTCCTACAGCAGTGCGCTTTTCATTTTAGAATCAGCATACTACTGAATACAAGATAAATTACTGATTTATCAAATTCTCATAGTATGAAATGCTGAGTTATATGAAATGCATAGTATGAAATGCTCAGTTATAATCTAACACTACTGAGAGGATAATCCTATCATACACCAAAAAAGCACTTCTTTGCTTTCTCTAAGGATCACACACATTTGATACTGGAGTAAAATGAAATATGGTAAACTTCTTACCTGAGAGAGACAAGCTGTGACTCCAAAAAAGATCTGACAAGATTCTGGAGAAAAGCCGTCTACCCTGGAAAAACCAGGTGTCAAGGATACAAAATATTTTAAATAGAAGTTTCCTTAGGGAGAATAGAAAGAAATTCAACAGTACGCATAGTATATCTTAGATATCAAGTATTCAAGCATTTAAAAACTTTAAAAGCATTGCTGTGTTTCTAGCTCATGCTGTATGCAGCCTGGATCAGGATACCCCTGAACACAGGAAATTAAGCTCACAGGAAGTCAGATCACTACTTAGAGCTCTTCTTCCAGGGAATCAAGAGTTCTTCTGCTATAGTCAGCAGCACACAAGAGAGGAAGAATACGGGGCAAAAGAAATTCAATAAAACAAAAAAGACTGAAAGATTTCTTTTGTAAAAGAAAAGCTAGTAACAGCTGACTGTGAGAAAGAGTGCCTTCCTTACAGGATCAGCAGGGAAAGGCTGCAATCTGAGGGATGATTTCATTTAAAATCAACATGGAATTAAAAAAAAAGGCTAAAAACAAGAAAACTAGTTAGAGTTGCAAGTGGCTTCCAAAATAACTACGTTTGGCTAAATGGTAACATTTCTGGTTGAAACCATCTTCTAGATCATCAACTGCTCTTTACAATTTCTAAAAGACTGCCAGAACAGAAAAATATTTCCCTAGTATGCAAAAGAGTAAAACAGGAAATTTCAATCACTTGGCTTAATTTCTGGAAAAATAAGCAGAGATACATTCTAGTTAAACCAGTCAGAATAACCAGAATAATCAGCAGGTAAGTAAAGTACGTATGAATTTGTGCAGAATAACTGCATCAAATAAATCTTTTTGTCCTCTCCCAGATAGTATATATTGTAGGTGGAAATAGTGAAGTTCTTATGTTTCCTTTGGATTAAGCCTTTATTTCTTCATCACATTAAAGCAAAACATGTTATAAATGAAAGAATAATATAAAGCTTGCGAAAAAGTTGCACAAAAAGGCAAATAGAACACATCATCAATAGCATGTCAAAAAAGCATGATTTAAACGGAATTCAACAGTTTTCTGTATTTAAAATAAAAAAAAAAATTATTTTTGTTAGCGAGTCAAACAAAGACGCAGGATGCTTCCCAAGTCAATAAAAGACACCAAATCAGCTAAACCTGAAATATTAGCAAGGTTATCTGAAAACAGTAGTAGACAAGTCAGTATAAGCATCAAATCTTCTGCAGTTAATTTATTCCTATCATGGTATAAGACAGGTCAGGAAACTGGGTAGCCAAGAGATATGGAGCGAAATAAAAGCTAGAAGCTACTATGAATCAGAGGCTGAGAAAACATCACACTAGGATGTAGAAACAGAAACATAACCTGAAGCTCTCATGCAGTTTTCCATCATACTTTCAATACTTGACAATATCTCTGAAAATAAAGTGTATTTGTTTTCATATGAAAAAAAGACTTGGATAAACTAAAGAGTAACTGCAAAGAGTAAGGAGAATTTTTATGGACCTAGTAAATATGACTTATGAGATGAAACTGAAAGACCCAGAATTGTTGGGTTTAAGAAGTTGAGAAGAAACAATCTTCAAATCCACAAGGACCATTCCGAACGAAAAGATAAGTAATTTGTTCTTCCTCTTTGGAGTAGCTAAGATGAATCTAAACAAGGTTAAACTACCATATGGAAATGATGTTAAACTCTACCCAGACAATAACAAAACACTGTAAGAAGGTGCCTGGAGAGACTATGAAATCTCCAGCAATCCCTGATCTTCTGTCATATGATTTTGTGTGTAAGAAAAATCTCCCCTGTGCCATTATGAAGTTGACAGTTGCACCAGCAATGCTGTAATTTTGAGACTTGGAAGATAACACACAGGAAGCAGCAAGTTGACAACAAAATCCAGAGCAAAGCAAACCACAGGAATAGATTCCTGCCACTATCCATAACACTCCGAGCAGCCCAAGTCCAAAGAACATCCTAAAATTCATTATGTTGCTCAGTATCACATCAAAGACTGAGGTTCAGTACTGGATTATTTAGAAGTGTCTCGTAATCTGCTTCTGCCTTAGCATCTGTTCCTAGCCCATAAAGTAGCAAGAGCCCAGTATGTCACTTTTAAGAGGTTCTTCAGTTTCATTGCAGCTTGCACTCTCTAAACAACAGGAGAGAAATTGTTGTGCTTTAAAAGTGTGTCTGTGAGGTTTCAAAGGGGTCTGGAAAACAAAAAGCAAGGAATGCAATGGAATTATTTTTTTTTTTTTGCTTTCCCCAGCTACAAAAATGCAAAAGTGCTTTGACTTTTCATCCACACAAGAGCAGCAAAAGATAAACCTTCCTCCTTCTTGTTTTTTTCAATTTAAGAAAAATAAAATTACTATGAAGTCCTCTTCACAGTACTATTTTAATCCGAGTTTTAAAACAGGTAACTTTATTTCCTTTTCCATCAGCAAGGATGTTCTCAGACTCAATTTCGGTTACTTGCCCTTCACTCTAAGTTATTGAGGTTTTGTCTAGTACCAGCTACTGGAAAAAAAGGGAGAATGTTCTGCCTTCTGGAGCTCCAACTCATGAAAAAAACTTTCAGAATGGAATGTTAAAATGTATTTGTAAGGAGCAGGCAAAATTATTATGCTTTTATTATGTATTAAACCTTTCTGTACCAAATTTCACCTTTTCACTGATAGCCAAATGCTCATCAAATATGTCTTGGAACTGGTGCTTGACCATAAAATTCTTAAGGCTCTTTGGGATGGATTTGTGTATTTAACTGAAAAAGAACATTCCTAGGACTTGTTTCCTCAGTAAATTCAAAGTCAATTTTGAATACTAAATCTCCAAATTAAAAGCAAACACCAGACTACAATATGATATATCAAACCTCTGCCTGAAAAGGACAGACCACAAAACCCAAACTCTAGAGTTTTCATTATGGCAGCAAATAAAATTCTAATGAAGACAAGATGCTGCTGCATTAGAAGCCACAGAAAGGCTGAAAAAAAAAAAAAACAAAGCTAAGACTTAACAACACATTTTAGTGACCACTGTAAGGCTCAGAATTAAATTAAAAAAAAAAAAAAAAAAAAACACTAGGTTTTCTGAACACAAATAGCTAGGAAAAAAGAGTCTAGAGTCCAAGGAGGCATTTACTGCTGATGCGTGCAGACACTGTCTTCTTCCACACAACCCAAGAATATTGTACTAGTGAGACGTGGTCTTTGCATTTGGACATTCGTATATACTCACAATAAAGTCTTCCTGAGCAACAGTTATTCAGGCCTGCATTCATGCATTTACTGTGACAAAGTATGGACTGCATTACTCAGAAGTTTTATCTGTTGATTTCTCTTGTGGTGAAGTAACATCAGCACTAAAGCACCCTTTTAATATCACCTGGTGTCAGATGGAAAACCAGTTTTCTAATAGCATAACTTCTCTATGGGAAAAGTGAAACACTAAAGTGTTCTATTACCTAAGCTTGAAACTGTAGCCTCTTCCAGAAATGTTTCTATTCTGTTCCTGTTCAAATCAGTCCTAAGGAACAGCATGGACTCCCGTTCTCATGCTGAAAGGCTGACAGATGCCAAACACAGAAGACACCAGCCCAGATCACTTCCCAATAATTATTTTGAATGTGGGAGTAGTTTTCTTAACTTGCTTTTTACCATGTAATGTTCAATGCTTCTTTCCCATTTAGAAGCCAATTCATTTGTGGAAAACTTTCTTCTACCTATGTCAGAAGAACACCCTTGATAGTTTTTCATACTAACTGCTAAAATCTGATCTGTTATGTTAACTGTCATGATCAGAACAACTACTGAGGCTAAACGTGCAATATTCTCTTAGCTGATGGATTCTACGCTTTCAGTTCACTCCTCAAGTTCTCTCGGGGAAGCAGAGAACATATAATATATTTGCAAAACAGCACACAAGATGCAAAAGCACATACCTTGAAACACTAGATATATAATACAGGAATTTTGAATGGCTGAAGCTCATTAAAACCTACATTTTTGCTTCCACTACCTCTTGTATCCCAGCACTGGCTCCTTCTTCTGCTAACCTTCTCAAATGAGATTCTGTCCTGAAATGTATTGCTCTGCTCCACCTTTTCTGTATAGAGAATCTTTATCAGAAGAGTGGTGAGAAAAAGACACATGAATTTCTTTCTGTAACAGCAGCCATTACTATCACTCTTATGATCCAAATAAAAATTGTTGGGAACCTACATCAGTATGAAGCAGTAATAACTGATCAGAAGAGAAAGGAACACACCATGTATATGCAAGAACTTTCTCCAAACAAATTAAAAAAAAGATAAATCTATCCAAGTGAAAATAACAAGGTTCAACAAGGGCAAGGACAGACTATTCCAACAACTTTAATACTACCGTTATCTATTAATAAAGCGTTATTTATAATTACAATGTGTGTATGTACGTGTGTGTTTATCATGGTTTAATTCTGCTTCTAGCAAAGGCAGTCAAATAGGGCCTTCTCCTCCAAACCGCCACACTTGCCCCTCTTCTGCATGGTAGCAGTTTTCCTGGATCTTCACAGCTTGTAGCAATTTCCAGCTAAATATTCCAACAATCCACCTAGTAACACTTTTCTGGCAAGCGTCTAGTGCACACCTGAAACATCCAGAAGGAGCATAAAGACAAAGAGGCTCCAGGCCCACTACAACCAAGGCAGGGAAAACACATCCTGTCATTTTAAACATTGGAGCTATGTATGCAGTGCACTCAATATTATATATTTTAACATGTTTTCAATAAAATACATTTGAATGTAAACAACTTAAAAGGATACGGCAGAAGAGCTCCACAGCGAACAGACAAGATCACCCAGGAAGGCTGAAAAATAAAAAGCCCAAGAAGTTAAAAAATATGGTCTGCATGAGTGAAATGCAAATTACCTTCCACGTTTATATCAAAGCTAGTAGTAATATACATCTTCCAGACTAGAAATTCAAAATGTTGTACTGATAACATATTTTGACATTTGTAAAAACTGTTCTAATTTATTTTCAAGAGTTCTCTTAAGACTTCTCAAAGGTCACAGAGCAATATGGGAACAAAATCCTTCCTTGTCCTGCCGTTGTGCCCAGAACATCATGTATAGTATTTATTCATTCTTTCCCCCTGATTCAATCCTCCTTGTTCTTTAAAAAAAAAAAAAAATCCCCTATCTTACATTCATCTCTAAGGAGCCATGAAAAGTTAATTCTACACAGAGGCATCAAAATCAGTTCCTCAGCACCCAGTGAAGAGGCTGCCGAGCACTGTGGTGGTGACCCCAACCCAAATTCTGGGGCAGAACAAACCAAAGAGAGGGAGGGGGGTAGAACAGAATGGAAGAGTTGTAGGCTCCAGTTTTGAGATAGCAAGAATTAGGAAAAAAGTGGCATCACATTTAGTATGAAGAGATTTTTCCTCTAAAAACACACAAACAACAAAAAAAAGGTAACTACGTTTATGCAATACCAGTTCTTGCTATTCTCTCTTAGAAAAAAAGATGTACAAAAACCAAAGATGTACATTTGATAACATCTCATTCCCTACAATAAATCAGGAAAGATTTCCTCCCTGAAGTTTTTCTCCTCTTTACTTCTATTTCTTTTCTCTGTTTATTAACCTATGTTTGCCTCTGATTTCAGTTCCTTTAATACTTAGCCTAATCTTCTTGATTCAAGACCATGTTGTAATGTTTTCTGGTTGAACTAAGTGACATTAATGAAACTCTTGCTCTTTTGTTTGAGAAATGGACGAAGGTTTAATTAGCAGTACTTAGAAAGAAAATTAAATCTTTTAAGTAAATCTCATTAGAAAGAAAAAACAGTTAGGACATTGATGTCTTTCCTTCATAAGAGAATGGCAGTGATACTCTTTTCAAGATTAAAATTATACCAGAAAGCACTTCAGAACAAGGTAAATATCAAAAAGAAACTAAACTTTTAATTAAGCAGTGCATTCACATAATTCTACTTATTTATTGGTACTTTTTTATTTACACATATTATTACACTCTCAGGTAAATTCCTGTGATATAGGCAACTAAAATTCATTAAGGTCACCTGCACCCATATGGATAAAAATGTCCAAAACCATGAGCTCCAAAGTACTGGCAGTGAAATAATAAAGTTTTTTTTTTTTAATTGCTCTCATGTCTTGCATACCTGACAAAGTCACATTTCCAAGCCTAGAGCCTGAAAGCTTTCAGAGGAAAGCTGAGCTAATAGTCTTAAGACAGTAACAAAGCGTAATAATTTAGCGTGGATAAACCCCAAAAATAAAGATAAAAATCACAAGACTAAAAAAAAAAAGATTAAAAGAGATTAAAAGTCCACTAACTTTTACTTACTATTAATTACTATTACTAACATAGTACACACATGCAGAATCACCTTGCTAGGCACATGTGTTTAAAAAAAAAAAAAAGCGTAGGAGAAATAAAAGAACATGATTGTGATAAAAGTCTATCACTCAGGAAAAAAAAAATCTGTGAAGCCAACATATAAGATTTCCAAAAATAAATTTCAGTTGGCCATTAACAAAACATGAACATCTTCTGGTATAACCTATGAGAGATGAAATTATCAGAGAGGAGTCATTCACCTTTACCACAGGGAGATCAAAGACTTCTCGAGATTCTCCGACCTCTGGATTGTCCCCATCTTCTGAAATGATATGTGAAGCCAGTGCATTGTAAGAAACTTCCTTTGCTTTCCCAGCTTTCAGAAGCTGAATTACCTAAAACCAAGAAAACAGTGGGGAAAGTCAATATTTTTTTAATTACGTTTGATAAAAGCACCAGTGCAAGAATATACTAATACACTACACAACGCTCAGGGGCTGACAATAATAAACATTACTGAAGTTGTCAAATGCATACCATTTCAAAGCTTATTTTTAACATTTACATCTCTGCCATATTTTAATCACTCAAGATGAAGTTTTAATTTCAAAACAACTCAGACTGGGGCATAAGTCTGGAAAGACTCAAAAATTTTCAAAAGCAAGTTATCTTCAATTTTTCCCCTCCCCAAAAGACAAAGAAACCCTTCTTCTTCTTCTCCTTTGCATTTATTTTTGCAGATGTTAGCTTCTGAGGCCTTTGAATATTGTTCAAAAAAAAAGTTTGAAGTTCAAAAAAATCTAGTCAGGACTAGTACAGTGCAGCCTTCACGGAAGCACTTCCCAATCAGGCTAGTTCTTCACTTTGACACAGGAAAAAAAATTACTCATGTCTCCTTGGTATTTGTTCACTTTTAAGAAGTAAGGATTTCCATACCACAAACGACATTTGGTTCCAATATTTCTAGATCCAATCAGTACATATCAACCCACAGAACATATGAATGAGTTTGGAGAGGCCCAACTACTTCAAAACAGTTAGATGGGCAAAAGAATTGAGCAGAGCATTTCTCTCTCTCTCTCTCTCCTGTGACTCCAAATGCAACACACTGGCAAAATATATAAATAAATAAAAACACAGTGATGTGAATCTTGAAAGGCCTAAATGAATAAGTCAATAAACAGCAAATGAAGAAGTACACTTAAGCATGGAACTTATTAAGACCAAGAGTGGAGAAAAAGAAAGGTAAAGAAACTGAACCTGTAGCTAAGGAAGCCATGGTAGTGTAGTAGTGAACTGGTAACCAGCAAGCGCAAAAGAAAGACTGATAGTAAAAGATTTTGCAAGAAAAAAAAAAAGTAACCATTGTTACAAGAGAGAAGAGGAGTTTTCTAACAAAGAGATGATGTATAAGGAAATAAAATGAGGGAGAATTAAGTCCATTTCAGAGAAAGTAGAAAGAAAAACGGGTAGAAGGACATGTACTCTCAAGTACTACTTTAAAGAGCTAAAGTAGAAACTTCTCACTGCATTGCCCAGAAAATGTTAAACCCAGCACTAACTGCAAGCACTTTATACTACTATTTGTGCAAGGCCAATACAGAAGATTCTGATTTAAATCTTCAGTGTTCACGTAGCTCACTACTTAGCTCCAAGTGAACAGAAGTAACCAGAAACAGAAAAGATAAGAGTTCAAATGCTGAAAATGCTAGTTAAGATTACTCTCTTCTTTTATAGACAGTGGAATGATCAGAGTTTAACTTCCTAATGATTTTACAAATCCAAACTGGTATGATGTTCCTTCTCCAAAAGCCTGCTAGGGATGGGTGTCCATCCTTCACAACCCATTAGGAACATTCCCTTCAGAACAGGACACTCTCCCTACAAATACAAACAGTGGAGAGCAACATTAGATCAAGGAAAACATTAAATAAGTAGTTATCAAGCAATTATCAATTACACTGTACACTCAGGACTCAGAAGGCCCTGCAAAAAGGGCAGTCTTTCAAAATGGAGTGCCAGACTACTGTGAAGCACCCACACTGATCACAAAAAAGGAAGAAAATTCCCATTCTCCCATTCTGTGAAGAGACAGCCTGGGCATTTCCTGACTTAAGTTCCTGAACATGCTAAAAAGTACCTATTTCACTGAGTAGTGAAAAAATACGTGCTACTAAAAAATTAGAAAAGAACCACTCCAAAATAACCAAGTAAGTTCATCACAAGTTTCTTGTCCACCTGGCCACAGAGTAAGGAACAGAAGAGATTTTTTGCATTTCACACACCAGCCTCCTATGTCGCAGGATACCTTTCTCCATGAAATCCAGTTAACTGCAAGGTAACACAGCTGGTGTAATTTCAGTGAGAAAACTCAAATTAAAACACAGCACTTCTGAAAATTGTAGGTATTTTAAAACAGCTCCTGGCCCACTGAGTTAAGAGCCCTACCTAATTGTGTATTCATTGGAAGACTAAAAAGAGAGAGTTTAATGAAAATTGTGCATTTAAATCAGAAAGCATGAGGAGAAAGTTACACCTAATAAACAACGAATATGAGATTTCTGTGTTATATCAGCACTGTGTTAAAGAGATTACTTATGCAAATACCTACATTAGCATCAACAGGGTGCTTAAATACAATAGGTAGTGATTTCATATGGTTACTTGGAACAGCATGAAAAAGTTATTTTCCTGGTATAGTTTATGTCAGTGTCAAAACTCCTCTTAGAACATGAAATGGCTTTGAGTCGCTACACTGAAAAGTTATAGGGACACAACTGACTTCACCTTGTAACTTGGGAAAAAAAAATGCTGGCAAGCCCTAATATGGTCATTGTAGAAATCCTGCACTTCAGATGCTGGCTTAAATCCACGGGAACTTCAATGCCATTTCATCTGCATGGCACCTAAATTTCATCTTTGTTCTTTCCTGCTAAAATCTGCAGCAGAAGAAATAACAGGATTTCAAAACTAAAAAGTGAAATAGGAGAATAGGCACCAAAACTTATAATAAAGCAAGAAGATATCCAGAAACCAAGTGTTCTGCTCAAGTTCCTTCTTGCACAATATTATTTTACTTTGCTGATTTTACTCTGTCTATATTCAGTAGCGTTATCTGTGCACGATGATTGGAGTTTACATCTGCCAGGAAAGCATGGAAGGCATTTATTAAAAAGGAGGGGAAAGAAAAAAAAAAAGGGAAAAATAATGACATGTAGCCCCCCACCTCCAGAGATGTGTGCACAGCCCAGGGTACATCCCAGTGGAACGGATTCAAATCTGAGAGCCAGAAACCTAATTCTCCATCATTTGCCAAAGAACATCTAGGCACAAATCCAAACTTTTGTTTCCCCTCTAGCTTATGCTGCAAGTATTTCAATAGGTAGTATGCAGCTAGTCACCTGAATAATTATATTTTGTTCTGATTATTGGATGGATTTCATTAGAATTCTCATTTGTGCTAGGTCTGTTTTAATATTTATTAGGATATCCAGTCTTCACTGAAAACATTTGGGAATTGAAGCTGATCGGGATATGCTCATCCCCAAAAGATGAATTAGGAACTTTCTTGTTAAAAGTAAGAAAGTAAGCTAGCATTAATTTGTAAACTAAAAAACCTGTTTTGCTAATATGTCTATTTTTTTTATAATACTCGTGGATAAATACTTTAATACAGAAACTAGTTTTTAAATCTATTTGCAGAGTTTAGTTTGGATTTTCTCTTCTCTAACCTGGCTAAGAACACAACAGGTAAACGGCCTTTTAACTCATTTTATTTTCCCAGTGTACCACAAAGGGCACTTGTGAAAAGTGGGACAAAGTTCTCACACAGAGCTTGCCCAAGTTTAGTAAAATCCACTTCTTACTAGCTTTGAGCTCAGGCAGCAGCGCTGAGGACATCCGTACACCCTGCATCTAAGCAACAAGCAACTTCGGTACCAGCACAGGAGAGAAGAGGGGTTTAACCGACCGGCAGGCTCTTCACAGAACAACGCAATTCCAGGAGCTTTTCAATTTGGGCACCACACACACGCAAAAAAGAGGCTAAACGGCTTCATACGTGACCTGAAGCAGCAGTAGCAGCTTTTGCAAAGTGCTGCGCCCAAGTTTATGAACCCTGCCAGGGCCATCCCACCTGTATGTCTATCTACAACACAGCAAAGCCATCCACAAATACATGAGAATTGAGGGTCTCTAACTTGGAGCACATCAAAGCTTGACAACAATCAAGTTAGCTGCTAAGCAAGATAAAATTTATCATAAGAAGTTAAAAAAAAAAAAGACACTAGCAAAAGCAAATGACTGTTTACTAACTCTGGGGGAATACTGCTGACTGTCTTGTTATGTCAACACAGAACTAACTGTGTGCCTTTCGGGACACTATTCATGTGATAAGTGATATAGAAGAGAGTCCTGTTGTTTTGTGCACTCCTCTCCATACAAATAATAATACTGATGCTATAGATTCTTAAAAATACAAAGTATTATTCAAGCTTTAAATGTTCTATTCAAGCATTTCCAAATAGTTCACAGCTGAAGACTTTTCCTTCTGCTCCTCAACTACATCACAAGTTCATATTTCCATTAAAACATAATCCGATTTGTGTAAACATACAAAAATTATCTAAATGGGCTAATGTCTATGTCTTGTGTTCTCTTTAAGGCCCCTAAGTGAAAATGAAGCCATGAGACTATAGGAACCTGACACCGGACAAAGGGCTGGACTACAGCAGCTAGCAAAGAAGCCAAGACTTCAATTTCAGCATCAAACACATTCGCCATCTGCGGGCACGAAGTTGCCGCCCTAACGCTAGACACGGGGCACGTCAAACGCCCGCCCGCTCGGACAGCGGGAAAACTTTGCCGGCGCCCCGGGCGCTGGGGCAGGCCGGCCCTGGCACCCAGGCCACGGGCCCGGAGGTCGCCCGAGAGCAGCGGGGGGCCCGAGGCGGGCAGGACGCGGAGCCCCCGGCTCGAGCAGGGCAGCACCGCGGCGGGGAGCCCCGGGGGGCGCCCGGGGCAGCGGAGCGGCCCGGCGGGAGCGCCCCGCGGGCCGCGCCTGGGCGGCAGCGGCGCCCGCTCCGCTCCCACAGGAAGTCCCCGCGCCCGCCCCGCCTCCGCGCAGGCTGATACGGGGCCTGCGCGCCGCGGCCGCTCGCTCCCATGGCGGGTGGCGGCCGCGGGCAGCGCCGTTAGTGACCGTTAGTGGCTGTTACCGCTCGCCCTGCCCCCAGCCCCTCCGGAGCGGCGGGCGGGAGCGCGCGCCCAACCCCCCACCCCGCGCGCGAGCCTCGAGCCCGCGCGGGGAAGTGCAGGGGGACCGGGGAGGGGGAAGGGCGGGAAGAGCCCCCGGTGCCACCGAGGTGGGGGGTGGGGGCCCAGGGCACGAAGCGGGGCGCGGGTGCCCCGGTACCTTGGGGTCGATGTCTCCCACGGTGAAGAACTTGACGTCTTTGAACATGTCCTCGGGCACTTTCAGCTCCTCCTCGTCCGCCGACATGGTGGCGGCCGAGGGCGCCGCCGCCGCGCGCGAGGCCCCCCGGCCGCGGTGCCCCCCGCGCTCACGCTGCGGAGCCGCCGCGGCCCGGGTCTCCCGCCCCCTCCCCCCGCGGAGCCGCCGAACCGCGCGAGCAAGGCGCGCGCTGCGGGACGCACCATGCCCCGCCGGGGCGCGGGGGGGAGCGCCGGGGGGAGGGGAGAGCCGCCCGCACGCAGCGGCTCCCCCCGCCCGAGCGGCCTCCCCGGCTGCGGCAGCGCTCCCGGGGAGCGACTCCCGCGGACGCTACCCCCCCTCCTCCGCCGCTGCCCGAACCGGACTGGGAACCGGCATCCGGGTCCTGAGCTCCCCCCCGGCACGGGACGCAATGGACTCGCCCCGCACGACGGCGGCGGGCGGCGGGGATCCCCGGCCCCGCCCATGAGGGCGCGGGAGGCGGCAGCGCGCCGCCCGTAGGCCCCGCCCCCGCGCCGGCCCCGCCCCCGGCCCCTTCCCTGCGCCCGGCGGGCGGGAAGGCGGCGGCGGCCGCGGCCGTTAAACGGTCGCTCCGCGCTAGGCCCCGCGCCGCGCTGCGGGCCGCGTCGCTCTGCCCGCCTGCAAAACCCGCGGGGGTGCTGCCAGAATGAGACATGTTACCTTCTACAATGATACAGTGAACCACCGAAACCTGGAGAGGGGGTTTCATCTAACCTAACGCTGGAAATCTGCTCAGAAAATAGCAATAATTGCCTTAAATCACCTTACAGTCAAGACGAGAAAAAAATAAGCACTTTTAGACATGGATTCTCTATACTTTAAACATCTGTGTATCACCAGGTGACTCTGCCGTGCTCTTGCTCTTCTGCAGAGCAGTGTTATAAGGATGGCATCAAAAGGTTGAAATAAAAATACAGGGTGTTTTACACAGCCCGTTACACCTCCCCGGGAGAAAGTGAGATTTATTGAGCCTGCCTTCCTAAAAAAATATGTGGCGGAAGCCCATCTTCTTGTAAGTTGTTTATTTTATGCAATGTTTTTCTTGGGAAGACCTTGACTACCAATAGCCATTCTAACCTGTTCCAGAAAGAGACCTTCTCTCTTGGTTGTAGATTTTGTTGTATTAGCCTCTTGATGACATTTTACTTTTTTAGCAAAAAAACAGGTGTGAAGCCATGAAACTCTTATATATAACTCTTCTTCATAGTCAGTACAGAATAAAAAAATACCCATCTGTTTTTGAAGCTGAATTTATCATTCATGTGGAACTACTTGGACTTAAAAGCTTCCTGCACCAAATGTAAAATATTTTCCTTATTCTTGTGGAACTATCTGGATGTCATTAACACTACTGCTTACTGAGGCTCCTACGCTTTTGTATTCCAGTGTCTTTGTAAAATCACTTGTATTTTCCAGCAGTACTTGTTCTCATTTCTTTCATAAATATCAGTGTCTCTTGGGTTCCTGTTCTCTGTTCCGATTTTTCAAACTCCATGCGTTATCTTTTCTTCATGGTGTTGGTCATTACTTGTCTTTATCTTCTTCCTAAAATATAATGGCTAAATTGTCCCTCCTCCCATGAGTACTTTCCTTAAACCTAATGTCTTGTCATTGTATATTCCCACTCCACACTAAAATATATACATATATATATGTCCTCTTGTTCCTCTCTTCGGTCTTTATTTTCTTTGGTACTTCAAACATTTCCCCTAGCCTTCCTACCCCTTGGACTTCCATATGCACTTTATCATTGAAGTCCATTGCAAAAGCCGTTTTTGGCAAAAGGGTGCTGGTTAATTAGATGCCAATCTCAGCCAGGATTGCACTTTTTGTCCAATTATGATACTAATCAAAGAACAAGGTTTAGTTCCATCTACACTATGGAAGTATAATGCAATGTAAATAGAGAATTTAAGAATCCACTAAAAGAGCTTCACAAAAATCTGTTTTATAATTGCAATCTCAAAAGAAAACAAGTTTTAAAGCAGAATGCTGTCAGGCGATAAAAGAATGTCTCCCAAAATTTAATATATATTTTTCCTACTTCTGGCTTTTTCTGAGTAACAACTGATACATTTGAAAATTACCCAGCAAATTCAAAATGAGGAAAAAAAATCTCATCAAATTAGAAAAAATAGGAATAAAACAATTCCATCCCAAAATGATAGAGAATGACATATCTGCCCACTGCTTCCACCGACGTTCATTACAAAGCAATACTCGGCGCTAATCACTGGAATGGGACTCGCGGCTTTTGAGCAGTGCAGCAGCATGCATCTTGGCATGGCATTTTGCAGTGTCAGTTGACTTTTATGCTAATAATAAATCTTCGAATACCATCAAACTTTAAGCATAAGAGAGTACAGATTCTACTATATTTTTTGGCTAAAGAATCAGCTTTCTAATCTTCCATATCACTGATTTGAATTTCTCTTTGTAAACTAGCAAAGTAAGTTTTCCCCATAAAACTCAAGAACTGTGGTTTCTCTGAGGTGCAAAATCATGTTACTAGTTTCAAAATATTTGTGCCAGTGTAATGTAGGAAACAGCACATTTTTTGCTTAATGGTTATATATGAGTATATATCATATGCCTTTTTTTAAAAAAAAAAACCTTTACAACTCTAAAACCCTGTCTTTATTTATTTAATTAATTAATTTTACACATTAGCTACTCTGTTTTAACAGACTTCTGGAGAGCTAATTTAAATTTACCGCATTGTGTGGATCCATTTCTCAGATAATAGTCATAGTAGATTCTGTCCTAAAAATGGAACATATATATACGTATATATATATATATAATGCATATACAGATACATACTTACAGATATGTAGAATGTTCTAGAAGTTATTTATAATGAATTCACTAAAATTACTTATAATGATTTCAAAATGTTTTAAATAGTCTGAAATTTCCATGAGATCTTTTACATTTTTAATCTCATTTTTATGTAGAGTATTTCAAATGAAGAGGAAAGCAGCAGGAGCTAATGAACTCTAAGCAGATTGCACTTTTGAAAATATACTTCCTAAGAAAGGAAAACTAAGAATCCTTTTTTCACTAAATGAACTTTACACATTCCTCCTCCTTCCCTCAAAATCACTTTAATAACAAATAATTATTTCTGCCTATCTCTACTCAGCCACCTATTTTGTTTTAATGTAGTTTTATTTGGTATCAATATTTCTGCCAAAGCAGCTAAGGACTTGAAAGTTATTTAAAAAATCTAAATTCATGTTTCATTTTGATAGTTAACAGACATAGAAATTTTGCCTGGTGGACATTTAGACACCTAAAAGGTCTAGTGGCCCTTGAGAAGTAGACTTGTATATCTGAATTTTGGACTTTCCATCACTTTGAGTGGCTGTAGGGTATCAACAGTGACGCTAGTCTTCTTATATTAAAAAGTATCTTTTTTCCCCATCTTTTTTGGCTGCAAGATGACGGCTCAATGTGGCTCACAGGAGTAAAAATGGATATTCCTCCCTGAAAAAAGCCTTTGCAGGTTTCCCTGTCGCAGCCCTGGACTTGGGCCCATCGCATAGGACGGCGGCGCGGCCGTGGGCTGCTGCGCTGCTCTCAGGCTGCGCCCGGGGCTGAGCCCCACACACGAGGATGAGCCTAGGTCGGAGCGACTTAGCTCGACAGGAGCTGCCACACGTGGCAGAACCATCATCTACACACACAGAAACGAAAACACCCCGGCTTGGATCCTCTCTTTCCGTAGAGACTGTGCTCGGAACCAGCCCCGAGGATGGGTGCAACCATTCACAGGCATCAGCTATGCCGAAAAACGAGCTCACTCCTGGGCTTCACGCCACGGTGAACAGACCCTACAGAAACTGTGCACATCTCCATAGCCCACGCTGATCCGAGCAGCACGTTGTCCGTGCAGAACCGCACCAGACGCAGTATGTATCTGAACCACAACAAGTCCCTACACTGAAGTTTATGATAGTGCTTGTAGAAAAACTGCAAACCAATGTTTACTTTGCAACTGCGCATTATGGAAGTGCACCGAGCGGACAGAATTTGTGCAGACAATTAGTCTTTGCTTACATAAATGCCTTATTTGTGTGCCCAAATGATTATATGAAAAATTCATGTGCATCTACAGTATCCTATTTAGGCATAATTGGTTGTAAGAAAACAACAGTTTGTTTTTTTTTCTTTTCTTGAAATTAATTAAATTCAGAGCTTAAATTAAAGTGTATATTTGTTTTACTCCAGTGAACAGAAGTCTTTTTTTTTTCCAGCCCTCTGTTAATAATACAGACTCATATGGTAGCAGCTGGCTCTCTTGTTATTTTTCCAGTAAAATATATCTTCCAAACATGCCCACTTTTCTTTCCTTTGTTTTTTTGGGTTTTTTTTTGTTTTTTTTTGTTTGTTTTTTCCAGAAAGCTGAAGTTTGTTTCGACATGTCTGGCAAGTGCTTGAGAATCACAGAGGGCTTCCTGCATTACCGCTGTACCAGTTTCTTAATAAGAACCTGATTTTGTAATCTGAACCAAAATATGCCTATGTACATAGTGAGATACACTCCAGCTTGACACACATCAATGTATATTTTTCCGCCTTCCTTCAGTGGGACTCCTTACAAAGGCAAACGGGATCTATTATTAAAAACGTACTTTCTATCTGTACTGCAACACTGAATCCTAAAAGGCTCATTTGGCGCTGATGTTTTCATTTGCAATTCTCTCCCAGTTCTAGAGCTGTTCTGAGAAAGCCTTGTCATTGGTTTGACAGTTTTCTTTTTGAATATAATAGCTACCAAATGATTTGTAAATGACAACCAACAACGTATACTTTTACTGTAACAGTGCATAAGTAGGTGGAGGTGAGAATGCTTTCATTAACGTGTCTAATAAGAGAGCATTTTTCTTACAGAAGTGAGATTTAGCATTAAAGGAGGCGACTTGCTTCTTTCTATTACCCAGTAAGGAGTGTGTCTGACATGTCAGTCCACAGAGGAAGGTGAGTGAGATGTTTTTTGTCACATTGCAAGGATAAAAAACAGCCCTAAGCTGCAGCTGGGTATGTCTTTAACAAAATACAGCAACGCTGGAGGGAGGGTACGCGGTCTAATTGCACCAGCTACACTTGTCTCAAGCCACTCCGGCTCCGAGATCAAAAACTACCTGTGGGATTTGCTTTTGTCTCTCCTCCAGCAAGTGTAACACAGTGTCACACTGTTGCAGGGAGGGCTGCACAGTAGTTTTTGGTGTCACTCCAGCGTAGAGCGACAAAGATGATTAAGGGACTGGAGCATCTATCATATGGGGAAAGACTAAGCGAGCGGGGCCTGTTTAGCTCAGAGAAGACTGAGGAGATCTGATCAACATGTATAAGTACCTGAGGGGAGAACGTAGGGAGGATGGGGCCAAACTCTTGTCTATGGTGGCCCGTGACAGGACAAGCGGTAACAGGTGTAAGTTGAAACACAGGAAGTCCCATCTCCATGTGAGGAAGAGCTTCTTTCCTGTGAGGGTACCAGAGCCCTGGCACAGGCTGTCTGGAGAGGCTGTGGAGTCTCCTTCTCTGGAGACCTTCCAGACCTGCCTGGATGCCACTCTGTGCCACATGCTCTGGGTGTCCCTGCTGGAGCAGGGGGGTTGGACTAGGTGGTCTCTAGAGGTCCCTTCCAACCTCAACCATTCTGTGGTTCTGTAATAAGAGATTTGAGTACGCAGAATGATGCAGGGCTCTTCAAAGCTGCAGTCTTCAAACAGGGTTGATACAGCAACCTGAATGGATGGGGAGAGGGGATGATGAGCCCCTAGTTAATCCCTTTGCTTTAAAACACCTAGTTATAAGGGGTACCCAACCTCCCCAACACCTTGCTCTAAGGTGTGAAACCTCCCTATAGTTGGGAAGTCTTCCCTAGTACCTAAATATCTAAAATATCTAATGTGCTGCAAGTGAGGCTGATTCTTTCTGTCTTTCCCTCAAATTAACAAAAATCCTATCTCAATGTGTGTCTGTGTGTACGAAAACTATGTCATATTATTTTCCTAATGAGTTCTGCACCTAATCACAGTGTACCAGAAAGAAGACTGCAAGTCCTCGCAATGAGTAAGAACAGATAATCTGCTACAAATACAATGTCATGATATAAGTTATAGGCTCCATCCTTCTCATTTCAGGAGAAATCTTTGCTTCCACTCCCGTTAAAGAACTTGGGGATTTCTGTATATTATGTAAGGTTTGAATGTTGGTAAAAAGTAGCAGGTAATTCTCACTCTAACCCTTCTTTGTGGTTGTGTCAAAATCTCTATCATTTACAGCCTTTGCATCGGGGTAAATTAGTATCAGCCAGGCAATGAAAAGGTAATTTTTCCTTTAAGCTTGAGCTTTCATTCATGCAGACTTGAAAGAGTTAATGAAACCTGGAATCACTGAAATGAGTTTCTCCAGGAAAAAAAAAAAAAAAAACACACACTTGGCATTGTTAGTGCCAAGACTTTATTATGTGATTCACATAACACTAGCACTCGTGCTTATTTTGCTTATTTTTACATTCTTCATACATAAATACAGCAAAAGGCAATTGAAGTTGGTGGAATGATGGAGCATGGGACAGACTCAGAACATGCGTATTCCTCTGTGTCGTTGCAGGACAATATGGAAAGTGAATCTGATGGCCAACAGTCATCAGGTTGGTCTTCAGACCAACAGTCTTGAAAAGGATATGTTCTCTCGGTAACATTTATGGTTAGAACCAAATTACACATTCACATGGTTTGCAGGCCTGAAAAGACCAGGAGATCTTTTTGTCAGCCTTCCTTAAAATATGCCTTTAATTTTCATCCAAAATATTCTTGCTCAGAGCTGAATCTTTTAAGACGCTGTTAAAGTGGAAGATCCTGAAAGATACTGAATCTGGAGCTGAAGACATCAGGGGATGAAGAATGCAGTGCTGCCCTCAGTTGATCAATATTTTTAACATGACCTTGGAGGTCGCTTAATTAATTAGAGATTGATATCTAGAGCTCTCTGCCTTTTTACTATGCCAAGCAGAAGACGTGAAGTAACTAATTTGTTACTTAAGTCCTTAATTATCTGCCACTCCTCAATTCAGAGAATTAGAATTATTGATTAGGTATCTAGACAAAGTCTGTTTTAACGATCCAACTACTTAGTGCTAACCAGGAGCTGAGGTCCAAGGACGCAGGTCTCACTGTTGAGATTTCCCACAGCAGATCTATGCATTGCCTTGTGCTGCCATCCTCTCAGGATACTGTTTAACCTCTCAGGCTAGTCCTGCCTCTAACTTTATTTTTTTTCCCCAGAAGCCTTCCAAGAAATAAAGATTCTATAAATCCCTAAATGTTCTGGCTACTTGAAAGATGGCTCTGAGTTATCCTCAATATGGAACAAACAGTTCTCTGAACCAAGAAAGTTCAATGGGTTTTTATCTCAAGGTCCAGTTCCTCCGTGAACTGCCTAAGGGCAGTGAAGAATTAAATTCACAGTCTGGCTCTACCGCAGTGCCAAATAAGCTCCTTCACCTCTGCAATATTCCTGATGCCTCTGCAGCACAGTCAGACATGGTTGAAACTGTCCCAAAAATGGGGAATAGGAACAACTTGTCATATTATGCACAAGAAAATGCAACCATGTTGAACCTCCCCAGGAAATCAGGGATGAGGATTTTGACATGCTACAGTCTGAATTTTAGTCCTCAAATGTGCTTCAAGGACTAGCTTCCTCCTTCCTCACTAAAGCTTTTGAAGGAGGTATGAACTAAAATGGATTTGTTTATAACAATGACGGTCATTTTTAATCCATGATGGTGGCTTTTCTGAAGGAGACCTGTAAAGAAGCCACTGGATAAAAACTCCGGGTTTATTTAGAGTTTCCCAAGTTCCCTAGATAGACCAGAGCAGCCTTGGGGTCCCAGAACTTGCCAAGTCTGAATTTTCTGTGTTGCAAATGGAAGAAATTGTGGCATGAGGCAGAAAGCAGCACAGCTGTAATGATGTTTTCTTCGGAGTGCCAATTACATTTGCGGTTTGCCTTATGGCACACCTAGACAGGCAATTACAGTGTGAAGGCCACGATACGTTCATTTAATGTGTCCTTGAACTCTATTACATCTTCCACTCGTGTTGCTAAAGCCTTATCTTCAATTACACTGCTTTCCATTTGCCCCGAGCTGTTACTTGTTAGAAGGCTGGCCTGACCCTGTTGTATCCAAAATGTCAGTGGATTAAATCAAATTTTTATACTTTTCAACTTGAACAGTTATCTCCTGATGCATATAACAAACAGATAATGAGATCTGCATTTTATTAGACACACTGGCGCTTACCAGTGTTTAACTCTTAGGCAGAGCAATTTTGCTGCTCACAGGCAAAATTACATTTTTTCTCTGTGGCTGGATAGCTGTCGATTGAGTTAACTCATTCAAAATGTGTAGTATACTGCTTTCCTTCGTGTTACTGACACTCATCCTCAGCAATTTGCATACATTTCTACTCTTCTTTTCCTAATAGGGGAGATATCCACCATTTCTCTACGCTGTAAAATACTTGCCTCCTATATTCTGTGATAATTTTCCCAAGCTTTCTCCCTGATGCAAGGATGTGCCTAAATCACATTCCCAGCTTTAAGCATACAGTTAAACCCTGCCTCTTTTGCTATTCAAAGTTAAACATGCTGTCCTGAAATAAGTACATACATAAGTACATAAACATACGTTCCTGAAATAAGTACATATAAAGAGGGATCTATTGAGCATGTTCCAACATATATATGATTTAGAGCTAGCACTCTACATATACTTTATACAAGTGCCCTTATAATTTATGATTTTTGCAATGTGTATAACAATTAAATTACAAAAATCTCCAAACCAGAATCCAATCTATGCAAATATTTAGATATATCACAGGATACACAATGATCCGTTCTTTCCAAAAAGAGCCCAGCTACCACGTGGCTCTTCTACACTCTGCGAATGGTCAGTTAATCATAGAAAATCTATTTGCTGCATATCAAAGGGTTATCATGCTCTCCCTGGTTTTGTGTGCTTATTCCTATTCTAGTTCTTGCTTTTGTACAGCAAAAAATCTGTTTTTCTCTCTTGACTCCAAAAGGAAAAAGGATATAAAAGCCACTATAAGACTATAATTACTCAGATAAAGAAAAGAAAGCTTGATTCACATAGGGATGACTCTCTGAGATATCCTAAGCCATCCAGACATTTTAGATACCTGTGTTTTAAATATTTTAGTTATATAAAAACATCTTACTACGTTAAAAAGAATGGGAGAGATGCATCCAGATCCAGAGATTGCTTAAGGAAATCTGTTTCCTTATGTACTTTACTGCTCACAGAAAACAGTTACTGGATTTTTTTAAAATAAAGCTAGACATATCGATGGTTGATAGGCACAGCACAGGCAAGCAGGGGACCGAGCCCATCAAAGAGGGGTTGCTCTGGGGCGCTCCCCACGAGTGTAGGATCCCCAGGGCACCACGGCGGAGTCGCCACCCTGTGGGGTTGCCCAGGCCCTCGGGTGACCCCCACGAGCGCGGAGTAGACTCAGCCAAGGAGAGGTGACACCGCACAGCAGCTAGAACTTTGCACTGGATGATTTGTTGAACATCCCTAGAGATGGGCAAACACTCTGTTATCTGTTGACCACATGTTGACCATCATGTTGACCATATTGTTATCGGCAAAGGGCACTGCTGAGTTGTGCTCCCATGGTCTGGCACTGTTTGACTGGATAAGGAACCAAGCCTGGGAAAGATAACTCCCATACTTCTGGTGTGGACTCAGACTGACCATCAGCTGGCCTGAGGACCTGACAACCCACCCATCAGCGGGAACGCTCCTAATGCCAACTGCCTGCAAGAAGCTGAGTTGTGTCGGTGCTGCTCGAGTGCGGTGACAACAATCCAGGGAAAACCACTGGAGGGGAAAACTAAGCCATAAAGGCTGCAAGAAAATTTCCAAAAAGGAGGCAAACAGGCACTATGACAAGGACCACGTGTCTCTGTGCCATGTCAAGCCCTGGACCCCTTATAGGCACTGTGAAGTTGTGATCATGCCACAGAGAGGACAACGGCAGAAGGACGACCTGCAGCCCCACTCTGAGCAGCACGGCTGAAACATGAGGGTTGGGGAGCACGTGGAGTAGTAGTTCTGCAGGACTAAACATAGTGCTAGGAGTCAAAGCTGGAGGATAAGAAATATAGTATGGGTGCATGCTGCATGAAGGGCTTTAAAGTGTTTTCTTGTTTTGTTTTGGTTTTATTTTTGACTTTTCTCTAATTAGTGATTGTCTGTGATTACAAAATGACTTTCATAACCCTACCGCCAACTCAGCTGTTAGTGGTGATGTTCCAAAAGACCATGCTAACCATTTTGGTGTCCTATAAAGCCTAGAAGAAAAGAGAGGCATTAGCATATATTGAAATGTGTGAAGGAGGAGAGTCCCTGGCAGTCTCTCCAGGAAGCTCTGAAGATGCATCAGTTCAGATGAGGAGGCCTTTCAAAAAACAGGCAGATTTCTTTTGTTTCCATGAGGTCCAGCTTTTAAAGCGCAGATGAATAATATCTTCTTTGAATGGAAGACGCCCCATGAAGTATCCTCAGAAGAGATCCTGAAAGAATTCAGTGGCACAGAAGTGGATGATTTAGGCTAATTTTACTTGTGAAATTCTGATCGGGCTGTCACTTTTTTGGCGCAACTGAGCCTGGACCCACTGTGCTGCAGCCTAAACCTCAAAGTAAAGGTAACCACAGAAGAGGCACCTGGGGCCTGTGATGTATAAAGGCAGGGAAAGGCAGCCTTAGGAAGGCATCAGTTTTAACAAACCAAATCCCTTGAATTTCAAATCACATACTGAAAACTCCATAGGGAGGCACTGGAAGAAACATGGAGTGGGAAGCTCCATGAAAGCTCCCTCGGAGCCTGGTGGCTGTGTCCAAGGGTAGCTCAGAGACAGTGGCCACGGCCACCACGGCTGCTTTTGCTCCAGCAGCTCCTGCACGTGCCCGTTGCTGCTGTCACACGCCGTGTCCCCACGCTGGAGCTGAACAGGAGCCGCTCGTGAACTGCTGCTGCTCGCGGGGCTGCAGCACCAACCCTCAGTAGCAGACACGAAAAAAAAGGCTATTCTAGAAAAAAATGCATTGCTAGAAAATTAAAATGTCTGTCGACATTTTGCTGTCGAAATAGTGAATACTGGTTGTCAAAAATAATGATACTACTGATAAAAATGCTTGCGAGAGACACACACATTTATACAACTGTTTTCATCCCATGGGTTCAGAGAATTTTATAGATGTAATGAGAAGACGTTGCTTGATCGGTTGCCTGCTGTAGGAGAAGGAATCAAAATAAAATCTTTTTAACAGAATCCTGTCAAATTCTATGACAGAGAGGATGTTTTGGGTCCTTTAAAAACTACGGTCTCTATTCAAATAGCTGGGAGTAAGTTTGCTGCCTTTTGCCTGTGTTCAGGAGGGAAGCTTTTTGTCAGCCTGCAGGAGATTTTGCAAATCCTTTTCTTGCAAAGGTATGTGAGCGAGCCCATTTTTGTTGAAGGAAAAAAAAATGTGGTCATATCCTACCATTTGTGGGTTTTTTTCTATCTTTCAAATAATACAATATATTCTGTGTGAGGCGCTCTGTTGCTTAAATAACAACGAGGAAAAATAAATAAGTAAAAGCCCACAGCTTTCACGTATTCTCTAATGAGATTTATGCGGGTGGAAGGCCTGCCATGTTGCATGGCTGGAAAATACTGAGCACATCCCCTTGCTTAGATTAACGGTGGTTTTGCTGATCTGCAGAGCCTGGGCAAGCAGGGCCAAGGACACAGCCAGGCCTGCCTAAAACACAGGGAGGGAAGAAAACATTCCACATCTGGGAGGAAACAGTGTGTGGATACGGATGTGCTGCACTCCCTCATCAGCAAAACCCAAGCTGAGAAGTTGTGCCACCGCCTATGCCAATCTTCCATTGGCAGGTCCGGTGTAGAGATGTCTCTGTAGCTGTTCCTGAAACCTCCAGGGAAGGAGACAGCCCATAAAGAAATCAGATTATTGGCCTGGAAGAAGAGAAAAGAATCTGCCACTGAGGAGATTATCTCTATGGGGGCTGGCATGGGTGGGTTCATTTCTGCTCCCATTGGCACCTCGTTGCAATACCAAAACCAACCGTGAACCCTAACCATGGTTCCATGATAAGTCATTCACATGGAGGAAGGGAGCCCCATTAGTCTGGACACGGTGACCCTCCTGCTGCGGAGCCGAAGGGAGCAGGACTGGGACAGCCCCGGGCACCAGCAGGGCACAGAGCGCCCTGATGCCACAAGACACTTTGTACCAAGCTGCTCCCTCGCAGCACTGCGATTTTCTACCCACACTCCAGAAGTATAAAGACAGTGGCTCAGGTCTATGGTTCTTGGAGATGCTGGGCTCCTTCGGCTCCTGCTCCCCTCTTCTGACAGAGCTTTCCCACTTCTACCCCATCCCTTGACCCTGGCTGTGTCCCAGCCATCTCCTAAATATATCCCCCATCCCACTCTTGCCAGTCGCTCTTCCCAGGAAACATTTCTGCCTGTTACCCTGCGAAGTTCCTCCCTAGCCTTGGAGATCCACGGATCATATTTGGAGTGGCAGGGGGATGGAGAAAGAGAGAAAAGGAGGCATAGGAAAAAAAAGTTGAAGAATTGCAGGATGAGAAACTATTTAGAATGATTTCTGTCCTTATTAGGGTAAACAGATCTTAAAGCATTTTTTCGCCTGAATTCTGAAAACACATACCCAGACTATGAAAGGTTTTAGGTAAATAAAGGTTCGGAATCACCTGCAGAAGCAGAATGGTACCAGGAACACAACACACAGCAAAAAAGCCCATGCTCAGCCTCACACTATGACAAGCTTTCCCACAGCTTTGCACCTATGCAAAGTGTCTGCCAAAATGCGAAAAGCTCAAGATAAACAAATCTCTTCCACAACCTGGCATCAGGAACAAGGGGCTGAACTGAAATGATAATTGAGTTTTAGGGATCCATCCATTTTCTGTCATCATGCCATCTGTCTCCCTGGCAGATTCCTGATAGTTTGCATTGGCAACTTTGATTGCCAAAGTTCGTGTATTAAGTTGGAGTTACCTACTCTTCCACACACGATTTGTGTGTGGAACAACACACAAACTGTTCTAGAAGACCGCTGTTCTGGAAGACTGACAGAACTGCAGGGTCTAAGGTATTCCTAAAAGCACAATCTTCTGATTTTTTTTTTAGGTAGAAGAAGAAGGTAGAAAGCTTCTGTGGAAGAGACCTGAGCGACAGCTACTCAGACTTGCCAGCCACTTGGGAATTAAGACACTCATATAGGACATGGGACATCATGATTTTCTAGGACCAGCAATATGGATGCTTGGCCTTGTGACCTGCAACAGCTTGTGGAGACTAAGTCCGTCACAGACATGGCAGGCATCTTTTTCAGGGGCTGACCAGAGATAAAGACCATTACACCTGCAGTGGATATATGTGTTAAGTATTTGCTACCACCAGAATAATAAATTAAAATCTGTGGCAGCCTTATGGGGGCAGTACCCCCGAGGCAGGTTCCAAGTTATTGCATTACTGTCATAGCTACTCACTGCAAAGCATCTTTGACTAAAAGCTAATATGATGCCTAGTGTAACTCTGCTGACTCTCCTGGAATTACACCGGTGATTAATGTTGTCCCGTAAGGTATGAAAGAGGTTATAAAATTATTTATATTTCATTTATTTACTCAGAGTGCAACTTTAACTGCGGCAGTGAATGATGAGGGTGTTGCCTTTAATACTTTATGAAGTTATGTTCCCATCTGCTCCTTTGATCGGGAACATGTTTTGTGATACGCAAAAATGACGGGTTAATTCCAGCAGGAGTTAATTCACATTGGGCAGGAAGATAGAAACACTCCTGGCAGTCTATTTACTGAGACATGCACAATAATGCGAGGTGCCGTTTGGCCGCCCATCGTCCCTTTGGATTGGCTGTGCAGTAAATTGTGGCCAAATAAGAAACACGGGATTTCAGGATTTTGTTTCCATTTCTGCTTCAGAGAAAACGGACATTTCGAAGTTCCTCATAAGAGCCCACTTTGGCTAATGGGTCAGCTGTGAGGGCACTTGCTGGGGGTGTCGAGCACCCGGTCTGGGGTACTGCCGCCGTCCTGCTGTGTGACAGTCCTGCCACCTAAGTGCAGGACCCCTCTCTGCTTCTCAGACAGGATGAATTGCTCCATTTTGCAATTAGCAATTACAAGTTGTTGGGAGAGAAAGGCTGATTGCCTCCTTCCACTGCTGTGGCACTTGCTTGGGATGGTAGAGGGCAAGTCCACACTCCAGTAAACACGCGTTTATTAAACAGCTTCAGGAGAAAAGACCTGAGAGCAAGTTGCTCCAAATAGCCAGCCATGGGCAATTAAGACCCTCCTATGGGACACCACGATTCAAGCAGATAGAGAGCCTAAACTGGGATGCTTTGAATTTTGATTTCCTATAAAATATATAAATCCTCTAATTCATGGACTATTCCACTGAGGAAGGCGATTGCTAGTAAGGGATGTCTTGAACAGGAAGGTACCTCCAGTAAATGGTACTCAGTAAGGAGCAGCATTTAGTGGTCTCTGTGGGAAGGAACCCTGTTAAGTCTAAGGTGGTGGTGTCACTTTTAATGCCTCTGGCACCATCAGTGAGGATATGGGATAATCCTGATTATTTTCGCCAGAGAGTTTCATAGATGTGATCATTCCAGAAACACAACCAAACCGCTACAGATGCCAACATTTCCCTCACTCTGTGAATATCAAGAGTCCCGATGAAATTAATGGGCTTACAGATGTGTAGAGCATAAACACGATTTTGTCCTTCACAATAACACTTGTCCACCTCCAAAACACGGTGCATTCAAAGCACTTACTTAAAGATTACAGAAACACAAAACCACAGAAAGTTTTAGATTGGAGGCCTGAAGACTATCTAGTCCCACCCCCACCTTAAAGAGGGGCCAACTTCAGGTTGAGCCCAGCCTTGGCCAGCTGACTTTGGAGTATCTCCAAGGATGGAGATGTCACCACTTCTCTGGGCCCATTTCAGTATTTGACTCTTGCTGTGTCCATTGCAGCTCGTCCTGTGCTTGCCTCCACCTTCTCTATGTTTTCCCACCAGGGAGCTGAAGGCAGCACTGAGATTTGCCCCTTAGCTTTTGTCTTGTTTGAGATAGAAAAGGCCAGTTCTCTCAGCTCCTTTTACACATCCATTTTTCTTTTAAGAGTTCATCGGTGTGCTTCTTCCTAAAGCAAAGGAACCAACCTGAAGCAGCTACTCCTCCCTCTGTAGCTAATTCTGGGCTCCATACGACTCCCCAGGAAGGGTCCACGCAACAAAACCCCCTACGCCCTAGGAACTGCTGACTGCAACGATCAATTGAATGATAATCAAGGATGTCTGGGACCACACAGACCAGGAATTTTAAATCAGGCATTTTGATGAGAGCATGCAGAGCCCGTTTGTCCTTTGAGTCGCAAGTGAAAAGATACCCATGCAAACCTTGCCTAAGGACTGCCGAGGAGGCAAGGGCCAGAGAGGGCCAAGGAAGGGGTCAAACAGGGGAGATGCACAACAGAGCCTGTGGCCTTGCTCTGCTCTAGTTTATAACAAAAGACATGGCCCAAAAGTGACAATATGAGGCCAACACCTCCAAAAAATGACAAAAAATCCCCAACCATTTTCTTATGCACCTGCTGCCTTGCGTTTCACTCAGTAGCAACATCCCCTTTAATTAGCTCCCTGCACCGCGCCAGCGCGCAGCCCCATCGCCCTCGCGTGCTCGCTCCGGGTGGCAGCCAAAGGCTCCTCGGAAACGTTATAGCCCCTGGACCACCCACAGGAGCCGGTGCCGGGCAGGGAGAGCCGGCGGGGGCTGCTGCAAGGAGCACGGGAGCAGCCTTGCAGGGAGCCAGTGCACGGAAAGCTGCTGCGAGGCCCAGGATGCCACTTGGGACCGCAGGCAGCGCGATAAAAGCAGCACGGGAGATGCTCATGCAGGAGTTACCAGCCGACAGGCAGATTATTTTGAATAAAAACCCAGCTCGCAAGTTGGGGAATAAGGAAGCGCAAGTTCTCGGGGAAACACCCCCCGCCGCATGGCACCCAGCGCGGCCGCCGCTGCCGCTGGCCAGGTGGCTCTTCCAGGGGGCCCAGGGCACCTTTGCAGCGGGAGCCGCCGCGGTACTTTGGTTGCCCGCGGTAACTTTCCGGCCCTGCGCGGAGAAGCCTCCGCAGCCGAAGCAGCCGAGCCCCGCGCCGCCCCGCGCGACATGACTAAGCAGAGCCCCGGTCCCCGCCGCCGCCGCCGCCGCCTCCGCCTCACCTGCCGGCCCCGGCGCCGCCGCGGCTGCTGCGAAGGGGCGCCCGCTCCGCCGGCGCGGCCAGCGCCGCCCCGCGCTCCGCCCCGCGCCCGCGGAGCCGCCGCCGGCAGCCGGGCGGGGCGGCGGGGCCGGGCCCGGGCCGGGGGCTCCGCCGGTGCCGCCGCTCGGCGCTCGCCGGGCGCCATGGAGAGCCCCGCGGCGCGGAGCGGCGCGCGGGGGCCGCGGCGCTAGCGCGTCCCGCGGCCCGGGCATGGAGCGGCCGCTCAACCTGAGCTGCCTCGGCGCCCCGACGGCGCCGCTCGCCGGCAACCGCAGCGCGGCCGCCGCGGGCCTGGCCGGCGGCCGCGCGCAGCTCTCCGTGTTCGGCGTGCTCGTCCTCACGCTCCTGGCCATGCTGGTGGTGGCCACGTTCCTCTGGAACGGGCTGGTGCTGGCCACCATCCTGCGCGTGCGCGCCTTCCACCGCGTGCCCCACAACCTGGTGGCCTCCATGGCCGTGTCGGACGTGATGGTGGCGGCGCTCGTCATGCCGCTGAGCTTGGTGCATGAGCTGTCGGGGCGGCGGTGGCGGCTCGGCCGCTTGCTGTGCCACGTGTGGATCTCCTTCGACGTGCTGTGCTGCACCGCCAGCATCTGGAACGTCACGGCCATCGCCCTGGACCGCTACTGGTCCATCACACGGCACCTGGAGTACACGCTCCGCACCCGGCGCCGCATCTCCAACATCATGATCGCGCTCACCTGGGCGCTCTCGGCCTTCATCTCCTTGGCCCCACTGCTATTTGGCTGGGGAGAGACCTACTCGGAGGACAGTGAGGAGTGCCAGGTCAGCCAGGAGCCCTCCTACACCATCTTCTCCACCTGTGGCGCCTTCTACCTGCCGCTCTGCGTGGTGCTGTTTGTGTACTGGAAGATCTACAAGGCAGCCAAGTTTCGCGTTGGGTCTCGGAAGAGCAACTCCATCACCCCCATCACCCCAGAAGCCCTGGAGGTAGGTTGTTGTGGTTGGGTTGTGCTCCAGAGAATGCTGGTAGCAAATGAGCTCTTGCCACGGCAAAGTGGGGATGCATAGGGAGGCATGGGATCCCACCTAAACTATGGGAGATAACCTAGAAAGCAACAGTGTTTTGGAGGAGGTTGTGTTTGCCCACACAAAAGACACAAATGTCCTTGTAAATCTATCTGAAATCATGGCTAGATGAGGTCAACTTATCACCAAGTTGGGTGTTTGTGCACTGCGAGGACTTCTTGAGGCTATTGCATGTTTAGTGCTCTTTTTCTCCTCATCATACTAAGGACTTTATGTTCAGAGAAAGCAAGGAGACTTTTGCATGTGGATGTGTGCCTGTTCTACTGACCCGGCTGTAAATCATCAGTGTGCTTAGTGTGACGCCCGTTACCAGCTCCATGTGACCAGGTTTCACTACTGTCCTAAGGTTGTAGCCTCACTTCAAAGTAATCCTGCTGCTGAGAGTTAGGGCGTGCAACCAATCACCCTTCCATTACAGTGTCATGTAGATGGAGACCATTTCCATGCAAACTCCCGCTATCCCGTGCATGATCCGGTTGTGGTCATGCTCTGTGGGATCCGATGGCCAAGACTCATATGCTACAACTTGTCCTTGTGTTTGGCAGGTAAGGGAAGCTGCCCAGCAGCCGCAGATAGTCTTCAATGTCCGTCATGCCACCGTTACCTTCCAGACGGATGGAGACACGTGGAGAGAGCAGAAGGAAAAGAAAGCTGCCCTCATGGTGGGCATCCTCATTGGCGTCTTCGTGCTCTGCTGGATCCCTTTCTTCATCACGGAGCTCATCAACCCCCTCTGCTCGTGTGACATTCCCCCCATTTGGAAGAGTATTTTTCTATGGCTAGGCTATTCAAATTCCTTTTTTAATCCACTGATCTACACGGCTTTCAACAAAAACTACAACAATGCCTTCAGGAACCTGTTATTCAGGCAGCACTGAGCAGGAAAAGGGAAACTTTCCCGCTTCCTCAGGAACCTGATTTCAAAGATCAATGAATCCTATCAAACTCTTAAGGAAGTTCAAAGCCACAGATGATGCTAAAGCTTTATACCTATGGGTCCTATCTAAGACCTAGCAGCAGTCCCAGTTCCTACACAGACTCTCTGTCCCAGCTTCCAGGTTGGTTGCTATTTTTTCTGCAAACAGCATGCAAGGGCTTCTCTGGCCAGCAACAAAACCTTCTTCTCCCAGACCCTGACTGTGTCCCTCGCACCCTCATCGTGACGCTCTTGGGACATTGGGTGGCAGTAATGCTGCAGAGGAGTCTTGTGGAAAAGAGTCATGCTTGGAACTCTGCTTTGGCCCATTGCTGCCTTCTGTCTCAGAGCATTAACCAACTTTGTCCCACATGCAGAGCTGTGATGCTTTAGTGTCAGAGGGTTCTGTGACTGTATACGCAAGTAGGTATTTTATGATTTGGTTGAAAAGACCAAAGTTATCGTGTCTTTCACAGGTAGAGACTGTCAAGTGTTTGTATTTGGGGCATGAACTTCTCAGTAAGGGTGAAAAGCAGACTCCAGATGCCTTTTCTCATGTCCTTTATCAAGGATTGTGCTGTTTGCTATTGGATTCCATGTAGCAATGTTTTTGTTGTTGTATTTTGTTTGTTTTTTAATCATTTATTGTGGAAGCTGGTGCATGGTTCACACCAGAAGGCGCAGGAATACCCGGGAAATGCAGTGCTCATTCCCTGCCCGCTCCCAGCCCCAGACAGCCTCTGCCTCGGACCTTTCCTTCCTGAGGTCAGAAATACTCAGATGCTCCTTGGTTGTGAAGGTTAAACCATGTTTACACAGGAGAAATAATTCAAAATCTTGGACGTGTTCTGAGCAGTTGTGGGGCTGATTTCCTGTAGTTGTAGGGAGATGCAAAGGATGTATTCAGATTATCAACAAGGAACTGCTTTTGACTATTTATAATTATGATTCAGATCTTAATAAATTCAAAAGAGAGGTCCTATTTAGTCCCAGGGAGCACTGGTTTGCAGGCAAAATGCAGTTAGTACAGTTAATTTTGATACTGGAAGTCTAAGAAATCCATAGAAATAATTTGCCGCAAAGACCAGACTGAATTCTTCCTCTCTCCCTCTCCCTCTCTTCTCCCTCCCATAAGCTCCAGTCCTCCTGGCTGGTTATTGCTAGTTGCCTCCCCATCTTTCCACCTTGCCAATGTAATTATAGCAGTTAACATTTCACTGCTAGAATTAGAATTGTGCACCTTATACTGCGTCACTGCAAGAGTGACAGGCCTTCGGAAAAGGAAAAGCACTCGTTTTAACCATCAGTTTTTAAGGGGCAGCCCTGAAATCAGGCTGGGACTGAAATGTGGAGAAAAAAGACGGAATTGGAATGACATAATTTCATGTCATATATCTCAAGAAGCAGAGATAAAAGGGGGAAAAAAAAAAACTAGAAATCAGTAGAAAGCTCCCTGATGGTGGAGAGGATTAGTTCTTAGTGGATCATGAGACATCAAATGTTAAGGTTGTCACAGGTCCTTTAAACCAGTCAAAAATCCTGGTATTGTCCATAAAAAAGAACTTCTCATCTCTTGGGACAGTGGAAATGCTTGTATCTTAATGTGCTGTGAAGCATTGCAGCTCTTTCAGGATAAGTTGGACAGAAATCCACCATGAGCGATATAGATGTCACTGATCCACCTCAAAGCAAGAGGAAGGATAAGATGGCCCTTTTTTCAACTCTATTTTACAGAAGTCTACTAGAAATTGTAGGTGAAGCCCTGCCCTTACTGAAGGCAATGGACAAAGTGACTTCAGGAAAATTGGAATTTTATCCAGCATATGTTGCCTGGTGAAAGGATTGTTTTAACGATAATTAATTCAAGGAGAAGATGGGTGGGATGGGAACAGTCTGCACATTCTGCTCAACTGGAGCTGTCCAGCCCAGCTCTTATGCTAACCATGGGCAATCTCTCTACAGCTAGTAAGAAGCTTTTTCTTTTCTTTTTTTTTTTCTTTTTTTTTCTTTTTTTTTTTTTTTGGTTCCTTAAACTGCTATCAGTGACATCTCTGACATACCAGAAATTTTAATAAACTCCCGAGCCATTTTTACCTAGCTAATAAGGTTGCATTGCTTCCCCTGGACAGCCCATCACCGCCGCGAGGTTGTTCTTTCTGACAGCTCGCTACTTCTGTCGTGTGAAGGGCTGTTCAGCCCAAAATGAGTTGGAGAAAACGCTTCCTTGTCCTGCCAGCCCTTCAGTTCAGCTTGCCAGGGCCTCGAAGCAGATGGGCTGCTTGATTCATCTGAGCAACGCTGCTCTGAAATACAACTGATGGCACTTTTGAAAACTGTTATGCTTTTAGGCACAGAAAAACTTATTTAGTTCTGAATCGGAACAAATAGCTTTAAAGCTAAAAATGGTTGTGGAAAAAAAAATTGTCCCAAATGCATTATGTTAAATGATTAGACAACTCTTCATATATATCATTAGTATCTCATTGCTATCTTTATTTTTTAAATTATTAAACCATTTCAATAACTCTAATGCTGCCTATTTAAAAACACAAGTAATAGTTAACCAGGAAGCTGGAGGGGTTGGGGACTTCAGTCCATCCTTTTAACACATGATGTCACATCTATGCAAGCCCTGGTGGCAGATAGGGTCATTGTGTCTGTCCCCGTTTTTCCTGGCCCTTTGACAAATATCGGAGATTCTTGGTCATTTATTCTCTTTTGTTTGATGGGGGATCTTTGTGCTGGCCATGGAATAAACTGCAAAATCAAATGTATGTGCTGTATAAGTAGACACAAATTAAACTCAAATCAATGGGAAAAGTTTCTACCTTTGCTGCAGTTCGGTGTCTGGGATGCAGGTTTCCTTTATTATATTCTAGATTTGTTCATGATATGCCTTAAAAAGAGACATAAGGGGATTATATCATGCCACCAGAGAGTTGTGATTTGTCTATAGCTGTGGATGGCCCTCACTGTCCTGGCATACGTCACGTCCACATTTGTTTGACAACCCACATCTGGCACAATCCATCCTCATCTCCTGCAACTAATAGCTCCCAGCTGAACACAGGTTTTGTTCCTTGGAATCTCAATGTAATTAGCAACTATGTTATAGGCCAGTCCCTACAGCTCTCGCTTGAGACTTAAGATCAGAGGCTTTGCTTTTAAATATCATTCTAGCAACACAATGTGAGCACACAGGAAAAATCTTGGTATTGTGGCGGTTGTGCTGAATTTGCACCTCGAACCATGCAGCTCTTATCAGAACACAGAGAAGGGGCCTGAGGAAATTCTGATGCTGGCTCAGATGCCTTTTGCAAATCTCCCAGTATTCAGATGCATATTCTGAGTTGGTTCCCAGAGATCCAAACCATGTTTGAGGAGAACCTGAGCTTCAAAGACCCGATCTTTTATCTTCATGTTCCCAGTTATAAAACAGAGTAAGTGGTGTGAAGAGATCTACCTCGCTGAGGCCGTGTGAGGATTAATTAGTCAATGTTTATCAAGTAGCACAAGGTGGAACACTCTGCTATAAACGCTGAGTAGCATTATAAATTTGCCTTCTATTTAATTTCTCAGAAGAACATTAGTGCCCATTATTATTGAGTTTCTATGCCATTCAATGGCAATATAATAATTCCAGAAAAGATTTAACTAACCTTCTTCCACTTACAATGAATTTATTTTCCCCTCAACGCTCTCACAGTTCAATGAACTGCGTAGAACATCTGTGTGTAGACTTGATAACCAGAGCAAATAAGGGCTGTGCTGAATGCTGCCTATTGAAAGTCTCCTTGCGACGCTGAATACATATTGTCAAGGTCCAAGGAGCAGCAACTCTCAAGGCAATCGGCTAGTGCATTTCCTTTATTTTTAGAGAGAAAGAAAGGTCACAAAAGGGTGCCCACGGATTAAGTGGCAAATTCACTTAACACCTTCCTCCTCCACCCCACACTGCTGACATTTGTTTTCAGCGTAGCCACATCAAGCAGGTGAATCCAGGGTATGTGCCGATGCTGTGCAGCCAGAGATGGGCTATGAATGCTTCATGATCCATTAATTTCCCTGCACTTTTCCTGAAAGTCTTGGCTTGAGCTGCTTCATTTAAGAGAGAGATGTCGCTGCTTTGGACTTGGATCCATTCTTGTGCCTGCACTGATGCAGGAGCAATCCAGAACAGCATCCCAGGGGTGGTATCACATTCCCCATGAGGACAGTGAGGTAAGTCACCTGTTGCAAAATCCACATTCCCACTGAGATACACAGCACAACTGCCAGTGTATTCACTGATTTATTTAAAAGACATGGCCAAAAAGCTCTTGAAACAGTTCTAATTTTCGGTAACACTAGGAACGCTGAGGAAGTTGCAAAAGACTGCAAGACAGCTGAAGTTGTGCCAGGATTTCAAAAGGGCAAATTGAGTGAGCCAGGTATTTATAAAGCTAATACTGTTACTGATTTGCAGCTTGAAATCGATCCCTGGCAAAAGCATGGAACAGCTGATAAAGGACTCAATGAATAAAAAATTACAGGAAATAAATATAATTAAAATAAATCAGCTGGATGTCTTGCTCTGATTTCAGCGCATGGCTCATTGCTAATGGTGATATAGTGTACTCGTTCTTCAGTAATGAATCGGACTTGACAACCCTCTCTCAACGCTTTCATGAAGAAGTGAATAAAATAAGAAATCAGTATGGGGTTCAAACTGCAATATTTGCAAATGACTCGTGGAGTGGAAAAGGAGTAAATAAAGAAAATGAAGTCAGTTTTGCAAAGAAATCGGGATGCAAGTCCACCAGGGACATGCTAATTTGGTGCATGTAGAGGCATCCATGCAGGAGCAGGGAGAGGGGGGCCTGTCCTTTCAGCCTGGGGACAGGGATTGCATCGGGGATGGAGGCTGTGTGGCACCTAAGGAGCTCAAGAGTGCAGAACTTCACTGTGATGGGGAAAAACTAACATTTCACCTGTGTGTATACTGTGTGTAGATATGGATTTGAAGCCTGGTTGCCGAAGGGGAGAATACCATTTGACTGCGTTCTTCACCTTTTAGCTATTGCCATACACACTGCCAGGCTGCCCAGCCTGAGACCTTCAAACCACTGTTCAATATTCTTATCCATGCTGGGCTAGTCAAGTACTTTCCCTAACCAACATAAAAAGCAAGAGAGATGGACCCTTTCCCTGCATCCCCCCGGGCATCGCTGCTTCTTCTCAGCCTGGCTGCTGATTCTGGTGGTGGGAACAGCCTCAGCTGCTTGTCCCAGGTGACATGGGAGCACCCAGGGCTCCAGCGCCAGCAGGTCTGCTGGAGGAGACATGGAACCTTTGGAGGACCTTGAGGGCAACTCATGAGAGACGGGAGAAAATAGGTCATTCTCAACAAATAAATCCAACATTTTTCTTCTTGCAGTGCTCTGTGCTTCTGGTTAAAGTAAAACTGGCCGGGCTACCTCATCGGGTGCCTGGGCATCTGCATAGGAACAGAGAGATGTGAAAAACATCTCATCCCACTGCACGCTGCCCTGGAGAAGGAACATTTGCTGCATTATTTAGGTCTTTTTTTTTTTTTTTTTCAGTTCAATCCCCTTCCCACGCTGCTAGGTGCAAAAGGTGAAATCTCTGCATCTTTCCAAATTAGCTGCTCTTGGCCAGATCCTTTGATTTGTTGAAATATCTGCCTGCAAGTTTGCACTTTTCATCATTTCCATGAGGCAATCCAAGGTCTGCACGCAGTCACCTCCTGCTGCCGCACACCCGCAGCAGAGGCGGGAGGAGTGGGAGAAGGTGCTTGTTGGGAAGCTGCTCCTCCTGTTTCACTCTGGACTCTGCTCCCTCGTGCTATCCCCAGACTGTTGCTAGACTAATTCACCATTTCTTTCCCTGAAGAAATTTGGAAATTCTCACATATAAGCCCCAGATTGCCTGCTTATGGTAAGGAAGGCAGGCAAGGGCTTTGGTAGGGAACAGGGCAGCTTGGCTGCATATTTTCAAGGGTGGCTTCTCCAACCACGGCTGGTCTGGCATGTGAAGGAGTTTTGCTCAGAGCTCTCGCAGGTGCTGAGTCCATCACAGCTTCCCAACCGTGCAGGCAGGGCCTGTATCTCCTGCCACCTCCCACCATGGTGTGTGGAGCCGTGGGATGTCGGGAACTGCTCATCTGTGGGGCTGGGTGCTGCTCCGCAACATCTGGCACAACTGGACCAAGCAGGGCTGGTGCCAACCGCAGAGAGCTTGGGCTGGATTTGGGGAAAACGAAAGCAGTCGCTTTGCAATTCACTTCTAGAGCCGAGAGCATCTTCGTGCCCAGCCCCACAGATTACGTAGAGGGTGATCTCAAGGTTGGGAAGGATAAATTTGTGCCAACCCCTGAATTTTTGGTGAGCAGCAGAGCATACGGAGCCTCTCCCGGCATCATCTGTGTCTTGCAGGTCTGTGATGCTTTTCTCTCCTCAGCTGCTTGCTGATGCCAAGGTTTCCAGGTGCACGAAGGCACGATGGCCCTGCCATGCCTCTTGGTGCTGCACACGCACATCACGGCGACGTGGAGAATGTTAAACACACAGGGAGGACGCAGCACAGGCAAGGTGTAAGGCAGCGCTGGCACCAGGGGCTGCTCAGAATGGGGAATCTGAGCAGAAAAATAAACTGCAAGCCTATGGGATGCTGTAATTAAGCTTTTCTGAGGCTTTTTAAGAGACTGCAGGTAAAAGTTGAGGCAATGTTATGCAGCACGCAGCCCCACTGCCCTGCTTCCCGCAGTTTGGCTCTCTGCCGATGCCTGGACATGTCTTACCAGCGATTTCAAAGCACATTATCCTGGCTAAAGCCTCAGGGCCACTTTATAAGCAGGTGTTAATAGCTGCCAACCAAAATGAAGATCAATGCTGCTTCTTATTAAAATGAGTACTTACTGCATCCAGAAGAGTTGATAAGTAGCATAAAGTCTTTAAATTCCTCCCCAAACCCTACCAGTAGTCAATATTAGTATTCAGAACAGCACAAAACTTTTGAACAAAACTTATTTCACAGCAAATCTACTGCTGCTTCTGAGCACAGACTTCTCCATTTCACCTCAGTCACTTATTGAAACACATTTTCAAGCTCGCAGATATCCACTTGTAGCATGCGTGCAAACGTGTTCTGCAGTTGTCTTTCACAGGTGATTTCTTGATCATTGGCTTGAAAGTCTCATAGGTTGGGTTGTGCACTGGTTTCCCCAGTCTGAGCTGAAAGGCCGCAGCTCCCGCCACATAGAGCCCTGCCACTAAGCAGGCGATCCCTTAGGATGGATAAATTCAATGATCCGTTTGGATGCAGAGCTTCCAGGCTGGTTTTCATGCCGTGCCTGTGTACCACAACCTGTCTGAACAGCGCTCCAGGCCAGCAGAGGAAGAGCAAGGGAATCACCAGTGGGCATCTACCCCTCACCGCTCCTCACAGGTCTTTTCTTTTTCTTTGAGCTCCCAAAGGGAATAATCACATCCTTGTTGCAGCCTAGATTCATGGGTGCTGCTGCCGCCAGTGCACTCAGAATCACAGCTGTTCCTCTGCTCCAGGGTTCCTAATGAAGGTGATACCTTCATAAACTAAATGAACCCCGTCACAAATCACATGCTACAAGAAAAAGCTGGTGGGTTATATCTGCACCCCTCTGAATGGTGGTCTGAAGGGTCTCGAGATACTTAGGACATCTCAAGTAGGCGTAATCAGAGGACATGGAGAGATACTTGATCAGTGAAAGAGTGAGTTCTTTTGGTCCCAATCTATTCAGCACTCTTAGTGGGCAGCTATGCCTTTCTTTCAGAGGAACTTCTCCTCAAGAGGAGCATTCGTTCATCCTGTGCAATACCTGGGATATGAGTGTTCAGGACACTGGGCATCAGTGCCATGGAGAAGATGTGGAGCGTTGGGCTTCTGTCCCAGCTGGTGCTGGGAACCTGCACGCAGCCTGGGTCTGCTGGGAAGAAAAGAGACGACTTTGCTCCCTGATGTGGTCCAAAGAATCTGCAAGCTGCTCAGGCTTCAGTTCATTTGAATGGCAACAAAGCACCTATCTAACCTTTTTAATCCCAACCTGAGTAGGCAAACATGCTCTCTGGAGCTCAGGAAGGCTCCTCTGTGTGAGGTCTGAATCTCTGCAAAACAAGCCATGGTGCAAGCTCCACAGCACCGAGATGCTCACCTTTGCAGACCGCACGTACCCATCCGCCTTGCACTCCACGACGCTCATAGCAGCTTCTTGAGCAAAACATGCCAGTTAAATCCACTGCCCTCCTTCACCTTCCCCTCCGAGTGCTCTGAATTCTGAGAGGCTTCACTGGAAGATTAGCACTGCGAGTGCTAATTTTCTGACTCTTTTATCCAGCTTTGCACCCGCTACCGTTTCTACTCCAAGTGAAGGTGAAGCCACTTGGGGCAGCTCTTCCCTGCTGGAGTCCCACATAACACATGCTATTCTGTGCCACGAGTGGCTCAGGCCTCTGCACCACATCAGGAAAGAGGCAGCTCCACAGTAATTCAAGACTTGCTACCCCGGAATCATTTCCAGCTAGAAGACATGATGCAAATCTTATGTACCGAGAAGTTAAGAAATCCAGAATCACTCAGAGCACAAATTGTTTCTAACGGATAGCTGACCTCTTTTATGGAGCCAGGGTATCATTTTGTATGCCATTTCTCAAGGATGCATTCAGAGGAATTGCCCTCTTACAAGACAGGTGAGCACAAGAGCCTCCTTTGCCCTTTGCCATTTAGGTACAGTAGAAAAGAGAATTGTGTGAATGCAAAACAAGCCAACTTCGAAGATTCATTGCTTAAGTGCTACCAGCATGAACTGCATACATAAATACAACACACATTTTTTTTTTTTTTTTTTTGCTCTAAACTGGAGAAGCTCCTTGTGCAAATCTACAAAGTGCAAAATCTACCTCAGCAAAAACTGAATTGCCAAAACCTTTCGCTGGTCAGAGAGGGGAAAATGGAGGGGAAATTAGCAGACCCTTGTCCAGGAAAAATGTCAGCTCGTTGAATTCTTCTGTTGTATATATCAGGTTTGTCTCCTATAGACAAATTTAAGATGCAGGACCAGGGATCAGCAGCTAGTGGCATTTTCTGCAGCATCTAGCTGCCTCACTTCCCATTCAGAAGGAGAAAAGTATGTAGAAAACGTTAAAATCAGACATCTCCCCACTGAGTATGAGAGGAGCCTATAGAGACTAGCTCAGACTTAAACATTAAACTTGATGTCTTTTTTGGTTAGGTGAGATGAATCCCACCTGGAGTGCAAATTAATTTAAAACCTGAAGAAAGATGTAAATTTAGTTTACATTTATTTTCAATCCTTCAGATATCTGATCGTTCATTCCGCCTTAGCATAGTAATCACAATTAAAGAATAACCTTGTCCTAGAGACACCATTACCGAGCAGGGAGGGAGAGCAGGAAGGGGCTGCGGTTTGAGCATCCTGTGGGATAGGCACTTATTTTTTTCCCTAGTTCCAGACTATAATTTATCACATAGCAAATACAGCAGACAGAAAATAAGTATTCCTTTCTGGAAGCTACTCTAACTTATCATCTACAGTAGAGCCTCAGAGCACCGGTCACAGCCTGCTCCCAAAACAGAAGAGGCTCAAAGAGGGCCAAAAGTAAAAGCCACGTGGCAACCCATCGCCTCTTCCAAAGTGGATGAGCTTGCCGTGATGACAGAGCTTCTTGCCATCCCTCAGTGAGGAATACTGATGCTTAAAGTGGCCAAGGGCACAACTAAGAAAAGCAGGATTTTCCCTCCCTTGCCAAGAAGTCACAATTATCCCATTTGAATAACTGGTCAAAAAAAAAATCTTGCATGTTTTAAGTGTGTTTGAGCTTAAGAAATAGAATTATCAAAAACTGTGCATTTTCAAAACTGAATTCTCCCTTACCCATTCTATAGCTCTTGGCATTCACTCTTATTTTCAGTGACTCATCACTTTAGAGAGAGAATTGGCTTTTGTTTTAATGTAATCCTATTGAAATTACCTGAATAAGAGAGGGTTTTTTTGTTTGTTTGTTTGTTTGTTTTTCTAATATCTTCAATACTGGACTAGCAGGACAGAAAAAGCTTGCAAGGGTTAACATGTCGTTTTGACTGTGATAATGATAGCTCACTTTATCCCTTCACATTCCTATCCTCTATTGCAGGGTAGCTCTAGTCTATCATTCCAGTGTCTGATTGCATGTGGGAACCAGGGATATCTCCTGTAATCTGACTTGTAGTATTCTGGGAATTAATGAAAACTGCCTTTTTAATAGGAGAAAAAAAAATTGTCACCCTTTTGTTACTGTCTTCTGGGATCATCTAGACAGTACTAGATCTCAAGGACTTATCTGGTCCCTTATCATTCTTATTACCACCTGCCTCTCAAATATTTCAATTAGAAAGCATACAATAACTTTTTTTTTCCTTTTCTCCATCTATAAGAAAAAGAAAAAACATTAACTCTGTTTTTTGTTTGCTTTTTTGTTTGTTTGCTTTTTTTCAAATTTGTCTGGGTGAGAGGAAGCACAATAGTCTCTCCTTTAGCCCCAGATCCTGTTAGCCAAATCTCTTTTTGGAGCAAATTTACAAAATCTCTGTAGAATGGGAGATTTAATATAACTACGTGTGCAGATCAGTGGGAAAATAAATGGATTTTAGCAGGTTACACTCTGCCTCCTTTGCTATTGACCATTCTTTGTCATTGAGAACATAGATGTCCAAAGGCAAAAATATTTCTGTCTTTTCAAGCTCTTGTGGTCCTGACAGAAAATCAGTCTTCTGCAGCTGGGTATCAGAGTAAGACAAGAAACTTTACCACTGGCAACTGAAAGTGTTGCGAATATTTTTGAGCCTGGAGACAGAATAGTAGGTTCAACCTTTGACAAGACCCTGCAGTTTCCTGCCAAAATTCCACGTTCTAAGGAGACGGGGGGCTTGCTCCTGTCTGCCCTTACGCAGGCAGTGGAAATGGAAGTGGATTTACCAGTTGAATTTCTGGTATCTGCTCAAGGAGGGAGCCCTCTGCTCATGGGGGACAAGAGCAAAACAGCATGTGTTTGGTGTTGACTGACAGAAAACAGATCTTTTGTGGCTTAATCGCTCTTACTACATGTGTAAGGCAACTAGGAGTGTCATCTATTAGTAACATTTTGCATTTCATAATTATTGTCATTTCAATGCAATTCTGCACTATGCAGCTGTAGTTTTTTTCCAGAGCATGTTAAGGGATTAACAGGAGTTTAGAGCCATTGAAGAATAGGATCTGACTTCAGAGTGTTTAGTGTTGAGTTTTATCAGTTCCCCTGCCCTGGGAGGACACCGGGGCTTCCACAGGAAAACACATGATTTCATAGTACCGAGATGTATTGCAGTGCATGCTCCTGTGCACGTGCATTGAACATTTATATCTCTTTGAATTGTACAAAATAGAATCACTTAACTCATAAATCTATCCCAGCAAGTACCTGTGAAGAGTAGTGCAATAGAGCAAGATGTTCTGTGCCTCTTTGTGTGCCCATTTCGCGCTTCCTTGTTTATCACATGAGATCATTTACAAGCAGAAAGATCTTGTTCTGAACAGCCAAATCACTGCTTTCCTGGAAACCAGAAGTGCTGCTTATGTATCGAGATATGAAGTTAATACAAAAAAAAAAAAAAAAAAAGAAAACTCTCTGCATGAAGATCCTAAGGAATAATGTGAAGCTTCCTGATGCTCTTACAGTCCCTTTTCTGCAGCAAAGCATGTGTCAAAGCTCCTTCCGTAGCCTGATTTTTATCCTTCTGTATTATCTTTCACACTGGGAGATTCTGACATTAGGGGGCCCTTTTCCCAGCTGAAAACTGAAGAGAAGTAGAATCACCTAAGAGAAAGCAGAATCTTTCCAGGGCAGTTAAGTGTGAAAGCAGCTCACTCTTAATGGAAAGAAAATATCTGTGTTGTTGTTGTTGTTTGTTTTGTTTTCTGAAGAGATTCAGATCAGGACAAGAGAAGTCTGAGGTTGGTGATTGAAGTAGAAGGTGGGAATCTATAGAAATTATAGTAACAGGAGATTCAGGAGATTATCCCAATGGATCCTCTGGCCTTAGAGATCTGAGTAATTATTTCTCCCGCTTCAGCCTTAGTTCTGACTCCATGCAGGATTACTCAAATACCACTAGCTTGTATACTTTTTTTTTTCTTTTTTTTTTTTAATGTTTAAAAACACTCCTGAGTACCAATTTAGAGCAATGTTCACATTAACATTAATGCAGTCTTGCAACCATAGCCTGCTAATCCAAATAGTCCAGCAATAAACCAGCCCCATTTCATGCAAGCCGTTGATGATGTGCTGATATCTAGAGATCACAGAATGAGCAAACGACCATGGGCCTCCAGAGAGGGGCTGGAAGAGGCAACTCCTCCCTTTCCAGAGGGATGTGGTGAGGTAGGGGGTGACTTGTCCTCTGGAGGTGCCCTTCTCCCAGTTCCATCTGCCGGGAGAGACTGGACAACTCGTTGAGACTATCATCACAAGTGATTAGTGGCTATTTAGTAGTTAGAAGAGAGATTAAAAAAAGATAAATATGGCTTGTTCATATTGGATAAGTTAAGAGTATTCTAAAAGGTAGCCGAATTCAGTGAAATAATTAGGTTTGTTTAAATAAGAAATAGAATCAAGACGAATGTGTGCTGTCTTTCCAAACCTTCTCCTCAGAAGCGTGAACTCTATAGATTTATAGGCCCATCTGGAAACATTCAACAACATTCACTTAGGTCATTATCACACATAAGTGGTGCAGGTACAAACTTCCAATTATCTTAAAAAATCATAAAGTATCTAGAAGATAATTTCTTAGCATTTTAATTACATTTTTCCCTATAACTGCAGACATAAAAGGTTCACTGTGTCTTTCCACTTCTGCTTAAGAAATATCAATGAAAATTGAGTCATCAAGTACTAAAAAGCTTCATATTTTTACATTATCTCCACAAAAGAATCACTTCAGTTAAATAACGTGTTCTATTTTAATTTTCTAAACTGTGTTTTCATGTCTCCTTTCCTGTTCTAGTGTAAATTCTTCACCAAGAAGATAATTTCCAAATTAGGAATTCATCACCTGAAGAATCCTATGTAAATTATCCATTTCCATGCAGTTACAATTCAAGGCTATGCTTTTGCCTCCAAATGAATGAGACTGCCTTTGGAAGACATTTTGGTTTGGAAATGTATTTCAGAAATATTATGTACTAAATATATATTACAGATTACATTTTAGTTGACTTTTCCTTAAAGTAAAAATTATTGGCCATAAAGTTTCTTCTTCCTTGAATAGCACTGCCTAAAATTAGCAGCAATAAGAAACAATTTAAGACATGGGACATTGCTAATTAGACTGAAATTAAAAGAGCAGATCATTTAATTAAATACTGAAGCAAGTCACCCTAGATAAAAAGTCAGTGGGGAACACGCAAAGAGGTCAGTCACATAACGCTACCTAAAGATCTTCTCCTTGGTTCTCTGAATGATGCTTGGCAGCATCTGGCAACAATCCTGGAGTTAAGGAACATATCAAAAACTCACTTTAAAAAAATAATGTGACCTTTCTGACTGCTGCTGAAATGCTTAAGGTAAATGGCAAGACTATTTGTAGTTCCCTGTACAGATATCGGCATCCCTGTGGGAATGTGCAAATACATTAATTAGGGCTTGCTATCTATGGCTAAAAAAAGGCCTACAGGGGAAAAGGGCTCTCTGCAGAGCAGTAAGAGGAATGAAGAGCAGAGCACACATGCATGAGAGATGTTGGTGTATAACTTAAACTCCTCTGATATATCTGGCTGCTTGCTGTGGGTACTGAGAAGCACAATGTCCAAGGAATTTCTGCAGTAAAATTTTATTGCCGGGCCTTGTCTAGGTGTTGCTAGGGCAGGTCAGGTGCCTTCTCTTTCCTGTCTTGGTACTGAACTGTGTGATTCAGTGTCCTCCCTACCCAGAGGTGCCTCGGCTTCCAGCTGCTGCCCCAGACGTGACACGGAGGGCTTGTCTCCCTCTGAGCCCTCGCAGGGTTTGTCCGCAGAGCATCTAAGTCTTTGCACAGTCCTGGCACAGTCTTTTTGAAAGATACGTGATGCATCTCTTAATGTTCACACACTCATGCTTTGGAGGTGGCCTCTGCAAGGGAAATAAGGAATTAAATAGCTTTAGCACTGCTGGAGAACTGCTGATCTTGCCTCTTACTGCACTGCAGGAGTAAAGCATCGCCCCTTCTGGAGCATGTTCTGGTGTGTCCTCTCAGATCTGCTGCCACACAAACAGATCTAGCAAAATTCCCCTCTTTGGGCTGCCTTGGTGGGTGATGGAGAGCTGGCAAATCATGCCCATGAGCCCCTGTCAACTGCAAATACCATTTCACTTTGCAGCCCTACAGGACTTTGCTTCTTGGCCTTGGATCATTCTTGGACTGAGACCAAGGGACCCAAAGTTGCATATTGGACTTCTCCTTTTGTCAAAGCATGCTGAGATCCTCATGGCACATCTTCTATCCCACAGCTTTCCCTTCTCAAACCAGTGACAGGCAGCATTGCATTGCAGCAGGTCTAAGGCCATCACATCAACCACGAGGTTATCAAACTTATGCAAAAGCAAACAGCAGAAAGGGAAAAAGAGCTAAGCAAGCCAGTGGGAACACAACATGCCCCGGAGCGAGGAGAAGAGCAGAGTGTTTTCCCATGCTGGGTCTTCAGTCCAGTCCCAAAGATGGTAGAGGTAGGAAAGACCCTTCGGAGATATCTGCTACGTCTCTAGTTTCTGCTTTACAAACCAGACTTTTCCAACAGTCATCAAATTTATCTGCTGAGGAGTGGGAGAAGCAATTTCTGCTTCCCATTCTCCTAAAGACTCATCTGTTTTAGGCAGGTTTACAATGTCTCCTCCCGAGAAGAGACACGTGCAGAGTTCGAACAGCTCACAGCTGTTTGCAGTGCGTGGGATGAGCCCCTTCCTCAGATGCAGGCAATGGGATTTTCCTCCTGCCTCTGCTCCAGAGTGGAAATCGGCTGCTGCTCACGGCAAGACAGGGCTGATTTCACACACAGTCCACACTCATGTGTTAACAACAAGCCCGAGAGCAGTGGGGTTCAGTTCTCAAGTGCAGGGAAGATGCGCATGTCCTCATAAAAGGTTTTGGAGAAGTCAGATAAATATCACAACGTGAAATTGTTCTCCTCATACCCTCCTGCCTGCCCAAGGGCTGTAATTCCTTGTCCAGCCCCACTCATGGTAGCAGCTGTGTTTTGACAGAAAAGGGTTGAAAACTTCTGTAGTAAGGAGTGTGGAGGGGTTCACATGATCCACTTTGTTCACAGTCGGCAGGTGATTGAAAATAAGCCATGGAAGACACTGAGGCAGGTTCTGCTTGTTGTGTAAAAAGCTTTGATGAAAAAAGCACCTTTTGTATTGAAATTGCTGGAGGGTGTTTTATGGTACTGAACAATCATAATTTTAACTAAGTACTTTTTAAATAATACTTTTTAAATCTATCGTACGAAATATTGCCTTAGAATAATCCAGCCAGAAAACCTAGGGCGATGTTTAACTCGTCTCTTTTAAATTGCGGTTAGAATATATTTATTCCCAAATTCCTTTCTCAATAGGAAGTCTGCCTTGATAGCTCTGGAGAGTACACAACCTTAGAGCAAGATATGTAGTAAGGGCTATTAGTGCTTTTATATAGTTGCCTGACTGAAGAATGAGCTCTTCATGGAGAGAATACTATGTTGTTCAGTGAGTGTTCTTATGTTGCTAATGTATATAAATAATGAAAAGCAACCACATGTATGGTTGCCTGGATCTTGGGACTCCAAATTCAAGTGTTCCCAAAAAATGTGCAAGTGAAAGATTTGTTAAAATGGAGCAAATTTAATTTTGGAAAGCAAGCTGAATTTCAAGTTTATGGCCAATGAAGAGATGTAGGATGCTCTTAATGATCAATGCTCACAAACGTCCAGCCACAAGGAACTAGTGCACAGGAGGAGAGCAGGGATGTCTGGAATTTCAAGAGTTTGGGACAGAATATATGAATTGAAAATGGTGAAAAATGCTCATAACAGCTGAAATCAATCAGGTGAATAACAGTCTCATTTGTTAAAGCAAGCACACAGAGTCCCTTTAAAAACAGCCACCTTTTAGTCTCAAATCTTCCCTGTCGGAAACGATTTTGGTCTTTTACCTACTGCATCTGCAACTCTCTTGGTGTCACTGTTATCTCTCTATTAGGATTTCTCTTTTCATTGCCTCTCAATTTATTCTATCAAATATATCTGTGCCGCTCTTGCGTGTTGAGACACTTATTCAAAGTGCTCACATCCTACACATCAAAGCACCCGACAGGCAAATCCAGTTACTTCCAACTAGCATTTATATAACTTGATTCTGTAGTGGGTTCAGTATGCAGAAAAGGTAGAAGATATTTTCAATGAATAAATTGAGAGGGATCTAGGTGCTTTATACATCTTTGAAATTCAATAAGCTCGCCGTGTACTGCTTTCTCCATAAGCCTCCCCAATGTGCTAGGAACAATGCACAAACTGAAAACCCTCATTTTGAGCCGCCGCAGGCTTTGTTCTGCTCTCAGAGCAGATTTTCCCCCATCCTCTGGATTCACTTCTATTTGGAGTGTTTAAGACCTAATACAGAAAACCAAAATGAACCTGCTACAGTCTCTGGGGAGCCATATGTCTGTGCTAATGGATAAGAATCTTAAAAGTGACTTAATTTTGTTTGCTGTCAGCTGCTTCTCCTCAGTAACATTTTTTTCTTGGCAGAACCAGTGTAGTACAACTTGTATCAAAGTTGTGTCTCTTCTGGAGCAGGAAAACAGCTCTTGGTTCCTAATTAAAATGTCTCTTAGACCATTTACTGAGTTTCCTCAAAATGTGGCCAGCTGGCACTTTAAGGAAAGTTAATTAACCTCCAGTTCAGCTTCATCAGCCTTAAGCTCCTTTACCATCACCCAGGTTCTTCTTCCACCAGCATTATTTGGCCTGTTGGACCATATTTTGGTCTCCTTCCCAACACCACCACCCAGCCCATGAAGAAGCCCCTGTTCTAGCTCATGCACAGGCACAGCCAAGAATTCCTGTCCCCAGAGAGTGGCTCCTGCCCCATGTTATACAGCTGCTTCGGCATCCCTGCAAGCCAGTCAGGCCATCCCATGAAACAGGAATGCTACAAAACAACCTATGACCCCACAAATCCACCTGGATAAAATCCAACCCCATGACTTGTTCAGGAGAACAGGACTCTTGGCTTCAGTTCCCAGAGTCCAGTGTCTGCTTCTACTTTGGGTGGCTCTCCAGTGGAGACCAAGGAGGTGGCTGCACATAGGATCCATTCTTTTCAGCACGTCCAGTTCTATAAATGTTGCATTTGAGTCAGACACACCATTAATTCCACGCATCCTATTACAAAAGGAGGCAAAGTCCTGTTATTGTTGTTAAGTTGCCAACATGGAAACCAAATGTGTAGAGGTGACACATTTTATACCTCCAACATTATCATCTTCACTTTAGTGTCCCTGCCTCCCAGAATGAAAGAGGCATTTTTATTTTGAAATAATTTATCCTGGGTAGTCTTTTAGTTATGATATAAACCCTTTTCCCCGTAGTACCTGCAGTTGCCAATTTCCCTGTAGTACCTGCAGTTATTTGAACATTTTCCCTTGCTTCTTGCATAATCTCTAGTTTCCTCATTTTTGCAGACTGCGTTTATGACCCTTGCTAAGCCTTCAGGAAAGTCCCTAGCCAGCTGAAAATCACTTTTTGTCTTCATGCATGTGACACCCAGGTGTACAGGGAGCTCATGCTCTTCTCCTTTCACCTGCCGCTATTTCCTTATCCAGGACCCTGCTTCAAGGAACAATTCCAGTCTTACAGCAAATTGCGTGGCCCTCAGAGTGCTTTTAGCCTCTTTTCAATGATGTCTAGCTCCAAACACAAGTCTGCTGCACATTTATAGCTAGTCCATTAGAGTTAGGAGGATTCACTGGTGCATGGGGATGACAAGAAAACAAATCTCTGCACGTGGAGACGGGTGTCCCTTCTTTGCCAAGGTTTGGGCACTACCCAGCAGGGAAACACCTGAATCTGCACTTCAAGAGGTGAATTGTACCAGCAAGTCTGGATCATGCAAGCTAGCAGCTAGAAATCCTATATGGTGTTTGCCTTACCGACCACTTAAAACAATACTTAGAGTGAGAAAATAGAAATAAGCTTCTGTTGCCATGTTTCCCTCAAATCTTGTGAGATCCTCCAGTGTCTGAATAGGAATAGGGAGAGGTGACAGGAATCTCTGTCTAATTTCTGATTGCCAGATGTTCCTTCCAACATAAATTATTCACTGATTCAATGAAACTTCTGTAAATGCCATGTCTTTACACGTACACCAGCTGGCCCAATTGCATTTCCTAGTGTCCTGCTCACACCACCTTTTCTGGTGATGAATTTTCACCTTCTGTGCTGCCTTTCACATCTGTCAGCAAATTTCTGGACAGTCAATATTTCTCTGCTTTCCTATGTTTCAAGGGAAAATGTCTATAGCAGGTTCTGGATCATTTTTTTCTGATATGTCTTACTATTCCAAGGTTTGCAGATGGGCTTCCAACACACGCAGATGGTCAGTAGTTTCTGTTCATATCAAGATGATGTCTGATTGTTTTTTTTTTTTTTTCCAGGAAAAGTGAAACCTGTTGATGGAGATCTGGCTTGGCAAAGGGTCTAAGCTTTAAAGTCTTTTGTCATGCATACGGTTCTGCAGCCCCTTCCATTAGGTGTTCAGTCTGGACTAGCTCACAGATCTCCTTAGCAAAGTGGACTGCCTCTACTGTCTTACCCATCATCTCACCATCAAAGTTTCATATTGGCTTTCCTGAGTTCAAGCTGCTGCTTAACTGTCTGCAACACTGCCTCACATTAAGGTGCTGATTAAACTAGCAATGAAGCTTATTCCATCCTAGAAAACGTGCTCTCTGTCCCCTCATCCTGAGCAGGGCCTGTAGCACTCCCTCAGTCAAAGCAGGGCAAGAGGAAGCAACCTTGGCTTTTCTCCTTGGAGAAGACAATCTTAGTCATCCCAGCAGCCTTCCTGGATTTACTCCTTTATTCAGTAGCCTTCTTCCACCTGGCCCCTAGAGCATCTATCATCAAGGGAAAAATAGTGACTGCATGAACATGAATGGCAAAGTTGCATTATTTTGTGATGCTCTATTGAGTTTATTTCCACCCATCCCCACAGTATACGAAGCGTGGGTCATTTGCGCACTGAGTTTTCTTCTCTATAGTCCACCTACCTTGGTCTGCACTGAAAGCACTATTTCAATACAAAAGAGTTTGGAGTCTGTGAGCCTTAGGCACATCACACCATGTTGACTTTCTGCCGTGTACTCACCTGAATCTAACTTTTCTGGCAGAAAACCCGCCAAATTTACAGTCAATGGATAAAAAGCTTAATTCCTTGCCCTCCAAAAAAAAAATTCTTTCTACTTACAACTTTTTTATCAGCTGGAACTGGTCTGTTTTCTCTTCCCCCGTGAGTGATTGATTTAATGGTAGCACCAACCCTGCCTGCAGCCGGTGACGGCCTTCCCGCACGGCTCTGATGGAGAGCGGCACTTTCCCTCCCGGCAGCACCAAGACGGGTGCTGGGAAGTCACTGCTCACGCTGGCTCTGCCCAAGATTCGTTTTGTAGGAAAGGGCTGTTTGAACATTTTTTTTTCTCTCTGCTTTAGTTTGTAAAAGCACCTCCACCCACACAGGCAGCATCAAAAAGAGAAGCAGGATCTGGGCAGTCAACAGGGGAAAGAATGTTTTTAGAGGAAAGAGGTGGAGATTTGACTGGAATTCTTACACTGGGCTACCCCAAATATGCCTGGACTGTTTTTAACTCATATTTTACTTTTTGTGAAGGTCTCCTCTGTGTGGGAGAGTGGGATGGCTGCAGGTTGTTCACCAAAACAGCTATTCCCACTGCACCTGGATGAGTCCCCTTCTGCTCCATCACATACGTAGTGGATTGATTTTCAGTCTTTTTGTTACACTTTAAATGATTTTCTCTTCAAGTTCTTGGAGTATCTAATGAACTAGCCTATCAAATATGTGTATAAAGCGGTTCACCGCCTGGTACCTGGACTTTCATCATCCCAGACCTCACATTTGAGCACAGTCATCAGTTCTGGGGCTTCCCGTTGGCAGGTCCTGTGTGGTGTCAGGGTCCCTCTGGCAGCGAAGGGGGACAAAGTCATCCCACGGGAGGCACCATGGAAGATCCTTGTTGGCACCGCTACGCTGCAGAGCTGATGAAAGTCTCAGCATTTCTACAAGCCTCAAGTGTTCAAAGATCATAGCTTTGACTTTAAAATATTGACATTTAAAATAAAAAGAAGCACATAAACTTTTTGAACCAAGGATCATCTTTTTATTCTATTTGTAGGTCATGCTGCGTCACTTGGCCTAATATAGAGGTATACAATGTACTACTGTTTACAAAGTGATTTACATTGATTTTATTATAGTCATTTTTATTAATTTTATTTTATATTAAGACCTGGGGAGCTTTGCTTTGCATCTATTAAAAACAGACTTTTTCCAGGGAGGAGTGAAGTTATTCTCAAACTGCCACTATTTCAAGATATGGGTCTTTAGAAATGGGCTGAGTGTTATGGAACTTGCAGAAAAAAAAGAGAAATCTGGACAATTTATCCTTATAACTAAAGCAGCATCTTTTTTAAAGATGAATTGACAGAGTGCCAAACATTTTTGTAGTTCTGTCAGAAAGTACACAGTGTGTTTGGCTGTGCAGGAAAAGCATTCAGCTGAAATATATGTGTTTATCAATACAAATCTCATCAAGATGGATTTTTTTAACAACCAAAATCCCTTCTAATACTTTTTATTAAACTGAAAAGCATATTGCAATAATGATCTACCTATGGAGATAATGCCTTGCAGAAAGCAGTCTACGAAGCATCACTAACACTAATTCCTCAAATATCTAAAGCTCATTGCAAAATATTGTCATAACTGCTGAGCATATGAAGAAGGGGCACGTATAGAATTTCAAATCAAAAAAATGCCCTAGAGAAAAACTCCGCTCTGCAGGGTAGGACACCTGTCACCTCTGCCTGGAACAGGAAGTTATGACCTTCCAAAAGAAGATCCCATCTAACAGAACACATTGCAATGCGATGTGCAACCATTTCCACCACTTTCACAGATGGGTATTGCCTTTGCTTTTGCACCGTGTAAAGGAAGGAAACACTCTCCAGCATTAACTTGGAGGAAAGGAAACACAAAAACTCACTGGACTTCACCAGGAAGTGTGGTTTTGGGAGTCAGGAGTAGAGATCCAAATCTGGACAACATTGAGAAGTGGGAAATTCGGAAGGACGATGAAGGTTGGCTTCCACCCCATAGGCTGTGGGAGGCAAGTTGTGTTTATACCAGAGTGTCCTGGGGATGCTGCTGATCAGAACCGTGATGATGGGCACTGCAGAGACTTGGGGACACAAAACACAGCCCTGTGCTGTCGTCGTGCAGCATGGCCAGGGCTGTGGGCACTCAGACCCCAGCACAGCTCCCTTCCATTAACACTGCTCTCTGACCTGGAGAAGTTTCCTGTGATACAGCTCCAAAGCATCCAAGAGGGAATAAATAAATAATAAATAAATAAATAAAAATAATAATAAAGGGCAGAAAATGACTCCCCAGTTTGAAAAGCTCTCAGGATCGGGAAGAAGTGGAAAGGAAACACCAACACTATGCAGTTAAAAAATACTATTTCTGCTTCCTACTGTAGAAATGAGCAGTGCCTATTCTGCCATAGAAACTGAAGTTTCACTCTGCTAGGACGTCGATACTGGCTGCTGTTCACCCTAAGCTAAAGAATAAAAGGGTAGGCGGGAGGGAGGGAAGATACTCGGTGGTTTGATGGAAGTCTCAAAGTGAGGAAGATGCCTCTGGGATGGGAATTCCCTGGGAGGAGCCACCTTGCAGCTAGCGGAAGAAGTTGCTGGCTGAAGGCAGGCTGTTGTAGATGATCATTTGGACTGAGTAGATGATCATTATGGCTGGGAAATGCATAGGTGCCTGGTGGAGTTCACAAATGGACTCGTGTTATTGCTGGAGAGGGTGGTCCCTCAAAACGATAGCCCATTTCCTCCTCCTCCTGCTCCCCTTCGGCCAGCAGCTGCGTGGACAGTAGGTGCTGGAACAGATTATGCCTCTTTCACGAAGCGCCTTGCAGAATTAAGAGTCCCACTGTGGATCTGAGTTTTCAGATGGTGGGAACACACCAGCACTGAACACGTTAGAAATTTTCTTCTGGAGCTGGCAGCCTCCTCAATGCCAGGGTCAGCTTGGCACAGCTCTTCATGCAAAAGCTCTTTATTTTTCTGCAATTCCACACACTGCCCCAAGTAACTCTTTCCTGCTCCCATCAGCAGCTTGTGTTCAGAATAGAGCTCTATGAAACCGTTTTGAAAAGAGCTCTTCTTCTGAGAGCTGCTTCTCAGTCTTGCATCCTTTTCCTTGTTTCTAACACAACCAACTTTTATATGGAGCTGCTCATCTAGAGGGTAAAGTTAGAGCTGCTACTTCTAAAATCACAAAGAAACTTGCATGTTGTCTGGCAGGAGGTAGGTCTGAGTATGTCGTTATGTGTATCCACCTACCTGCTGTGCACGTGCAAAGGGGCTGTGCAAAATGTAAAGAGCTCTAACCTGGAGGCAAGGAGGAATCTACATTATTCTACATTCTGCATTCAGCTCCTCAGTGACGCAGACGATACTAGACTTTTTCCCGTGACAGAGGTCCTGCTTGTTCCTTCCTTTCCTTTATTCCTCTGCTTACAGTGGCATAGAGAAAAAAGTCCCGATCATCCACACATCATTCTGGTAACTGCAGCCCACTTGTTGCTCCGAGAGAAGGGGAGCACAAGGTGTTTGCTCGGAAATGCAGCTCCTGTTGCTAAACGGCATCCAAAGAGCACTGAGAACAAATATTCCTAAGAGCCCCCACCTAATTTTGGGTGCAGGGTTGGGGTTTGCATTACATTTTTTATCAGGTGCTCCAAAGACTGGTTCTTTCATTAAATGATGCTTTTGCCCAATAATTACTGTCTAGCTGCTACCTGTGAAACAGCGATTCTATTTAGTGGATAACCTGATGCAAAAACCTCAGTGCAAAAAGAAAACAGCAGAGGTGTCATGTTTATTAATGTTCAGTGGCTGCTACAGTAAATGCTTCTGCAGACAATCCCCAGCCTTGCTCGGCAAGAATGTATAACTAATGCACTTCTGGAAACGACCTCGGGAAGCAGAAACCGTGAAGCTGGGAACAGATGGAAGGCAATCTCCCACTCGCTGCTGCATTTTGAAATTAGAAATAATTTCTAAGCAAGAACTCCGATTAACAAAGAAATTGCAGAAGCAGAAATACAGCAGATGATACGGTGCTTCCACCTTTTGCTTGGAAACGCTCAAGTCTTCCCAGAAATGCTTTTGCTTTCAGTGATTATCTGGTTTTTCTTTTTTTTTTCTTAAGTGTTTAATTGTGAGAATATAATTGGCGAGGAGTTAATGTGGTGGGCTCCCCAAATGCTTCTTCTGTGTATCCTAAATGTCCTGAAGGAAATCCTGCATGTAAAGAATAAATTGCAAGCAGGATTTTTTATAGCTACAGCACCCCACTATGAACAAATGGAGGAGTAAGAGGCAAAAGGGTGGGAAATAATCTCTTCTCCATCCCGTGTCCTGTCAGGCTCAAATGAAAAAAATATCATCGTGGTTTAGGGGTGGGAGAAAAGGTTGACAAGAAAGAAGGGAGGTGATCCTGGAGAAATAAGGAGTGAGAAATGGGCATGGCTGGAGCCTCTGAGGGACAGTTGTGTTTTGATGCAATTGCAGGAAGCGGCCAGGCTTATTTTGCCGTGGGTTTTTGCTGCAGGGGAAGACACTTCTGAGGTCAGATTAGTTCACCTCCCTGCTGTGACTTTCTGTTTGTTTGCAGAACAAGAAGCATAGTAAGAAATATAACATTTGTATGGCTTTGAGCCCAAGTACCATAGTGGGTGATACCTGACCACTGATTTGGGGGCTTTTGCACCATTTACATCAAATCGTCCCTCGGGTACCTCTCGAGAGGCATGAAAACATTCTGAGAGATACCTAAGGCACCTTGACCTGCCTAGCGCTGCATGCGGTGGAGGGATCTTCCTCCTGAGGAGACTGAGACCTAGACTTGTCACAAAATGATTTGTAGATTGATATGGAGAAAGTAAAAAGAATAAAAGAGAAGAGGGGTTCATGTGTAATGGGGTAATGCACATCTAATGGAGATAAAATGACAGAGAAGATTTTTTTTCTTTTTTTTTTCCATTTGTTCTTCATTTTAAATACAAAGATGAAAGACATGGGATATGCCCGAAAAATAAGTATTGCCAAAGAGCAGGAGCCACATGAAATTAGCTATCATCTGCTCTCCAAAGAAAAGAAGCTTCTGTGCAGAGCAAGATCCATACCTCATTTTCTCGAGGTCTCTGACCACTTGTCCACATCTTGCAAACCTCCCTGCCAGGGGCCCAGAGACCAAACCATCCCTGCCCTGCTCTTAACCCCTTTTAAATAGAATTAGAAAGAGAAAGGGTTCTGGACCTTAGGTCTGGCAGCTGCCAATATCTCTTCAGAAAGGCTAGGCAGAGAGCCAGAATTACTCCTTTTTATATTTTTGCAATTCTTCTTTTCACTTGATTTACGGGAACTTTTGTAGTCTCTGCAGCAGCTCCCTGGAGTAACTCAGTTCTGCTATATGGGAAGATTTTGATCTTTCACAGACTGTGACCAAAACAGCACTTTATTTAGAAAGGTGCTTCCCTCAGCACCTGAATCTTTCAGGCTACAACATCGAATACATGTTAAGGAGAGCACAGGATTACACACCTTCTCTTTCTATTCAGAAGTAGAAATTGCAAAGACACTTCTGATTAAAAGGATTCAATGAGTAGGAGGTGTGCGCTGGGGAAGCTGCTACCACTAACAAGAGGCTCAGGATGGATCGGGACGTAAATCCCCATGGAGATCTATTTTATCTGGTTCAAAGTTTACATCCCTTAATACAACTCATAGAAAGAAGGTCCTGATCAGCTCACAGTATGTTACAAGCCCTTTCCTTAAATGCCCCCTCCGAGATGTTGAGCCTGGAGCTTTTCTTTCCATACATGCAGGTTCCTGGGCTGCATGGCCATGGAAGTCCTGTACTGGTTTGTGAAAGTCTGTCACAGAAAGCCTGTGAACAGCACAGAAAGTGTCCTTTGATCACCAGCACACCAGGATATGTTCCAAAGCCAAACTAGTTTTGATGCTACTGTAGCTCATGCTCTGCAGCAACTTATAGGCTTGAATGACCTAATAACTCAAATCTGCAAATCTCCTTGGAGTGATAGCAGCTTTTGCAACACTTAGTTCTATTATCCAGCCCATAATTCAACATGCAAATTGGAAAAGTGGTAACTGAGTCTTTGGATATGTACATGCAGTGCATCTTCATGAAATGGTATCAGTTTTGCTACCAGGCACACACGCTGGGAGCTGCCTTTAAGTTTCATCTTGCTGAGCTGGGCTAGCTAGGGCAAGTAAAGTGAAATTCAGCAGGAGGAAACGAACAACCTTCATTTCCTGTTCTCTGCATCCGTACTCAGCTCTTCCTCCTTCCCTTATCCCTCCTCATCCCTTCTATCTTCCCAAAACAACATTACACTATCTTCCATGTTACCCTGTGTGTGGAGCAGCTTCCTAACTCAATGCTCAACATCCTGACCAAAACAACTTCTTCCCAGTGCATCGCTTTACCAAATCAACCTTGTACTGGAAATACCATCTCCATTTCTCATCATTCCCAGAAGGATCTTCCTTTACATGTCAGGACCATGTACTGTCAAAATAGTTTTGTAGTCTTCTTCATAAGTCATCTAACTTCCATCTTAAAAATTGCAGTGGGGCTTTCACTCCTGGATCTCATTACTTGCTGCATGGTTTTGGCTCATTTCTCATAGCCTGGTTTATTATTTTGCTTTGGTGATTGCCCTGCAGGACATTTACTTTGGAGACATTCTGACAGTGCCCGATACAAGGGCTATACAGACACCGGGGAAGCAGCCAGAATTGGGACCTGGGAACAGGGAGGACAGCAGGATGGTGCAACAGCTGGTGGGATCTCACCAGCTCCCTGTGAGCATCACAGACAAGTCACAGGGTCAGCAAGGTGGCAGCGGGAGGATGCTCTGAGCCAGTGCAGAGCTGCTGAAACCGAGAGCTGGAGGAGCCTTTTTGAGGCCGTGGGGAAACCCCAACGAACGTTGAGTGAAGGAGAGTCCGGTCCCAAGCTGTAGGTCGTTTATGCATGACTCTTAACAAAACATGCCCCATATGTAATAAATATTTTCACCATTGTCTTCACTGCTGCACTTTACATGTTCTCTTTGTTTTCTTCAATATCCCCATATCCCAACAGGGGAAAACTGTTCACATAAAAGTAAAATAAAACATTTTAGGCTGTGAGAAGGAAATATTGAATACCCAACTGTGCTTAGCAGTAAAAAGAAGAAATCCCTTCAATAGGGGATCATATCCACAGTATGAGGAGAGGTAAATACTACCTCTTACTTTAACACATAGATGTGATTGGTTTCTGCTTTACATTGATTTTGTGCTGTGTGAATTCACTGAATTCTATACAGTAACTATTGATTTGTATTGATGAAAGAAAATGGAGAATCTAGTCCCCCCAAAAAACAAGGCTCTTCTTTGTGGTTTTACTACAAAATTTTTGCTTCAGTGCAACTATAAGGGAAACAACTAGTTTAAACCGAAACACCATTTTTTCCCCCCAGGTTAAGACTGTAGAATTTCTGGGGAAGGAGCTGGCAGAACTTGTTTTACCACCTGACAGCAGTGATTTTAGTATCAAGGGAACTGAAAACCTCTTCAAATGTGCAGCTGCAAGGAGCCATTTGTGGAATGGCTGCCTCTTATATTCCTCACATTTTTCACAGTAGTCACAAGATGCACTCTAAACAAGGCTCCTGAGAGTTGGGTTTTCCCTCTAGCCAGAGAAACAAGTCGGAAAGTTTCCCTTAGAAAAATGATAGAATAGAAAAACAGAAAAGAAGGAAAAATAGAAAAGAGAGAGAAAAGAAAAACAGAAAAAATAAAATAGACAGTAAAAACAGCATTCTTTGCTCAACTTGTTTTACCTGTCAACTCCTTGAGTTGGCAATCTCCTTGTCTCATTAACCTTTCCCTTCTACCTTCCCATCCCCTCAGACTCAAAGGTAAATATTTCCTTTTCCACCAGGATCTCCCCAAATCCCTCCACTAGACCCTGGTGGGACCTAGCCCTGGCTCCCAGGGAGATGAGATCTCATGGGCTTTGCTTGCCCAGCAGCAAAGGAAGCATGGCTTGCTCTGTGGTAGCCTGGGATGGTGTTGAAGGGAGCTCAGAGTAACCACGCTGCCCTGATGTGGTAAGTCACCGCAAACCCTCTTCCCCACCAGCACTTCCTCTGCAGCTGTGCAACCACCCACAAACTCAGCTTGCAGCATTCAGGCACTTGTTGCTGCCGTAGCCCTGTCTTTGCACCCGCTATAGGTCTTGCTGGCCCAGTTTCTCCCGCTGTGGTGTCCTCCATAGGAGCCATACCCCTAAAGCTCAATCGAGGAAGCACCACACTTGCTTCTGCAGATGAAGCAAGGAACTCTTGCACTCTTCTGCACTCCTTGCAAGGAACCAACTGTTTCTCACTTTGTCGAATCAAAACCATCAACTACGGTCTAATTGCAGACACTTTATTCGCCATCTAATTCCAATCCCAGGTAAACTGCATTCTCTGCTAATCAGGTGTTAATGATTAATTGAATTCTTTGATGTCATAAAGACCAGAACACAGGTCTGCACGCTTTGGTCTTTGTGTTTGATCATCCCTTCCCCTGGCCACTTGAATTTTTGTTTTAACCCTGTAATCTGGAGCTGGTAAAATATTTCTCAGATGGTAAGTACTGCTACCATTAAAAATCAGTAATCCCCCTCACTGTCAGGGAAGAGCAGAGAGCTCAGGGACGTGTGAGTCATCGGAAGGCTTGAGGGCATGAGCAACCCAGTCAGTCCCTCCTCTGTTGACAGCACATCATGAGGTTCTCAAGTTCTCAATGAACAGGAAAACCACAGCAGCACTCAGGAGAGTTGATTATGTGTCAGGGATTCTTGATTCACTCAAAAAAAAAAAAAAAAGACTCAGGCTTGTGGAATTTGAGCTGATTTGGGGATCCATGCAGATCTACAACTGGTGCTGCATTTGTTCAAGTAGCTGTAGTACCCAAAGTAATCCTCAGTTGTAATCCTGGATACTGACCATTTTAAGGATTGCGTTTGTGTTAAAAAAGTAATTGCTCTCCTATAACAATACAGGGCATGCAAATAAACCCAAACTACTGGAATAGCCCTGAAGTTGCTAGGCGTAGCATCAAAAATAAGACTTGGCTATGTTTTCAATCAGTTCCCTGCCGTGACCACTGCGTCAGCCCTTGACTGCACCTCTCTACCCTCCCAATATCACAGTTCTGCCAGGGAAACGAGGTAGTGAACTGGTTGTACAGGTAAGACCATGGTCCTAGCGATGCATCTTCTTTCTCCAGTGAATGCAGGTTCTTCTGTGCTTGTTTAAATACACAGCACACTTGAATTTTTATGTCCAGAGTAGATCCACTTTGCAGGTCCAACGCTCCACATCCTAAGGATGGTGTCTGGGGCAGGCACAGCCTGAGAGCTGAGCAGCAGGAGGGAGAGTTTTCTAAGTCAGGCACGGTCAAAGTAATATGTCACATTAAATGTGCCACATGGATCAAAGCAAATTAGATGGTTTGTTCAGCCTAATGAAAAGGAGAAATAATTGGCAAACAGAGCAGCTGTGAACTGCTCTGACCTCCAGCCAGCTCCAGAAATTTCACTGAGGGATGTGGATAGCACGCTAGAAATTACGAGATGGTGCAGTTACTGCTGCCAGGAAGAAAACAAGGTCCTTGCAAAACAAGATCTCACACTATTCCTGAATGCAATGGCTAAGCAGAGGAATGATTTAGAACCCTGCACCAAGGCGGGAATCATGGATGCTGTCTCTCACCTACGTTCTCAGCTGGATGGTGCAAAGCAACTGTAACGTTGCATAGTTAAACCTATACCGAAAACTCCAGCTAATTTTACAGAGTGGGCCCCTGCATGGCTCCAAACATGTGCTGAGATGTTACAGGGATATAACAGGACAGATGACTAAAAATGGAAGGAGAAGGTGAGCTTATTCTTAAGGTAGGATGGCTCTGCTGGAATATAGTTCAACTACAGCCAGGAGCGCATCTCAAAACCAAAAGCCCAAAGAATCAGACACTTCTGTCAGCTGTTGACCAGATTTTGCCTTCTGTGAAGATATCTGAAAAAAAGACTAGCACATGTACGTCCCGGAGTGCTGGTGGATTTCTGATTGATTGGAAAGATTAAAGCTGGGTGAATAATTCATTAAAGAAATCATTTATATGAAAATTTCCTCTCCTGTTTTGTTTGGAGGTTGGAACATGGTCCAAACAGGTGCCACTGATTGGACATTATTTCTCGGCAAATTTCTACTCATAATTGTATCTCAGTCATCTATGCCAGGTTCTCTCATTACCTGGAAGGAGAAGAAACCACGTGGCAGATCCGTCCTTTGAAGTATTTCATCCATGTGCCGGTTAGACCAGGGAAGGCCACTGTCAGGCATTGCTCACCTCAAGGACCTCCTGCAACGCATTGATCCAGCCACCTTCCCGTGTCCCTGAATCACAAGCACTGCCCAAAGAATCCAACCTGGAGCCAGAACGGAGCCACTTTCCACCCACTGCCCATCTGGTCCCACATCATTCACAGGCAGGAGACTGTCCTCCTCATCACAGTGAAGCCACCACAGCCATGACCAAGAAGAACCTGTGTTTCCCAAAGATACTGCAGCATTTATTCGTCTAAGCTAATGCTTTCAAAATATTTTACTGTTTATGCTGAAGCGTGTGGAGCCTCCGAGCATTCCTGTGATTCAAGTCACTGACCTGAATATACGTGAAAGCCTGGTACCAAAAAAGCAACCAAGCACATATGTTCATTTAATTGCCTCTGCAGCGTTTTTCTAGCTTTGGAATGAACATGGGAAGGGAACCAGCCAGATGGAAATGGGAAAAGATAACCCTTCCCAAAATTCAGAATGTCTCCTGGTTTCTGGTTCCTCAGAAGAAAAAGCAGTTCTCTTGTTCTTTGTAGAAAGAATAAAAAGCAAAATAAATATGTGCATATTAAACATTTCTTCTGTCTTTCTACCCAGACAGAACCATACTTTAAAAAAATCAAGCATTTATTCAAGTTTAACATTGTTAGATATTACACTTATAAGTTATACCTTAAAGGTTACACAGATTTGGAACATCTAAGTTGCAGTAAAATAAAGGTCAGGGTCCTGTCAGTGCCTCATTCCCAAAGGGACAAGCAAAACCTTTAGCTCATCAGTGTTTTTACTTCATCAGTGAATATAATGTTATGTCTTGCTGCTTTCACAAAAAACAAAATCCATGTTTTGAAGGTGCTTAAGGGCCATACCACTGCCCAAGGATGTACTTAGCCAGGGGATTTTTTCAGCAATGATTTTTCAGAGTTTTTTCCTCCCTTGCCTTAGCAGTCTTTTGAAATCAGTGGAATCACACAAGTGGAAAGCAAAATTTCAAGGTAATACAGATTTTTTTTCCAGGACCTTTATTGTGAACAAAGACTTGTCAGCCATGGGAGACTCGTTCTGAAATTCAGAGAGTTTGAGTTTGCTAAGCAGCAGTAGGAATATCAGATATATTCACTTACGAAGATCATCCGCACTTGATGTTGTATGGAAAAAAATGCAGGGTGTAGGGAGGGAATTATTCTCCAAAATTACCTGGTTTCTTGTGAAAATCATAGCTACACTCTGACTATCATTCTTGTAGCCTTACTTAGGGTTCAACCGAATTTTGTCTGGTAAGAGTACATGGCAGCTAAAATATAATCCTGTGCTTTGGGGCAAACAAGAAAAAAGAGAAGTTTAATTTTCTTGGGATGTGGGAAATTACCTCTAAGCCAAAAAGTCATAGTCTAAGAGAAGATCAATAACTTTTAAGTCTCAAAGCTGAACTTAGAGTATAAGACTGAAGACAACTACAGATGTCTTATGATCATTCCTGTAAATATGACAGAGGTACCATAATTGTGATTTCAACTGTGGTAAAATAAATGAAATTATGCCCTGCTTTGCAATTGCATCTCACGTTCAGCATTGATACCAAAGAGGTGGAAGCACAACAAAACCAGGCTCAATGCTAGCAAATAAACCAGGGCCTTGCTGCAGTCTGCGGAACCAGGTCCACAAGATTGTTGCTTGCCAGGAGGAAACAGAAATAGAAGAGGAGCTATTTCGATTTATAAAGTGAGGCTGCTGCTGCTGTTGTGCTTGTAGATCCAGTTTTCTTCCACAAAGGTCTCTTAATGAGTAAAGCTCTCAGCAAGCATCACTTTATTAAGGATATTTCAACCAGATACCAGAAAGAAAAAGCCTGAAGATGCAGAAGTATAAATCAGATTTACAAAAATAGAGAAAGAGGTGATGAATCAAACTATTTATATTTTATTACTTGGATGAAGAAGTGACTATTGAACACTCTGAGATTCCTGACAGTCTCAGGAAACATATTTCCAGGATACCCATAAACTAGTCCCAGATCAGATTACTCAGCAACAACATAAATTGTATGTCCTGCCCTTTCGCATGGGTGCCTACGTGCACAAGGGCACTCTGTACCTCTTCTCTCTCACCAACCTCACATTTCCAGACCTAATCTCCATTTAAAAAAAACACCCAAAGCCTAATAGCCATAAAAAATGCACAAATCTTCCATGATTTCAAATAAAGTAAAAGCATCTTCTTTCAAGCAACTCTAGATATAACTGCACGAATCTTTCCATACAGGTTTGGAAATCTCCAAGTAGGCCAGAATTTATTTCCAAAAACATTAGGAACACTCCATATTCACAAAAATGTATGTGTTAAAGAAATATAACTTTTTTCTTTTTTTCTGATTTCGCCCCATTACCACGGTTGCCAGGATTTCTGAAGGCAAAACAAGATAAAAATTATAGCTCCATGACCACACTGTGCCCATCAGACATCCAGTTCAGAGAGTCCTCCTCAGTACACAGGTGTGAGGAACATCCTCAAATCTTAAATCCAGAACCTGTTTTTGGTAAGAAATAGAATTCTTATTTCTTAGACATCTATTTATTACAGTCTTTGTTTTCCAGTCACTAGAGTCCCTCCAAACTTTCCCCTTCCCCAGGAAGGATTAAATTAGGTGCTTTGTGCACATAAGAAGGAAGGGGGGAAAGAAATGTAATCTTAGATTAAAAAGAAAATAATCAAACCATTTAGCAAGAACAATAAAAAGAAATTATCATGCAAGCAGACACAGTACAAAATGAAAACCTACAGCATGCTCGGGTCCCCTTAAAGTCAGTGCAGCTTTGTTCATTAATATGTTTGACCCCCAAACACTCCTGCTGGCTTGGTGCTTCCCTGAAGCCAATAGTAAAATTTTCATTAAAATTAGGTGAGAGCTGAGTGAGGCCTGTAGTGGCTGCTATAAATAATTTCTCTCTCCTAAGCTCAAAAATAGTGTTAAAGCTGAGCTGTGTATGCCTTATGGATGTCTGAAAAATGTAATCATTGTTTGCAATTTCCTGTAATTGGCAGTAGAATGAAAATAAATGCAAGTCTGAAGAAAAATGTCCCCTTTTACTACTCTGCCATTTGGACTAATTCCGTTTCCAAAAAGTGGTCGAGAGAAGAGAAAATCAGGGCTCCAGACTAGAGCTCTGCAGAGAAAATAGTTCAGCTCCACTTAAAAATATGTCTCCGTTTTTTTGGTGAAATTCCTGCCTACTCCCAAATTGTTTTTTATTTTATTCACAGCTGCATGCAATTTCGATAATTCCTTGTGAGAGGGGGAAAAAATGAAAGACGTAGAAACACAGCCACTACATCAAGATTTTACTTTCAAAACGTTCCCAAATTGGTGGTTCTTTTGCAAGCTCTCCGAGCAGTTTTGCTCGGAAATGTCGCAGAGACTATTGCTTCTGCTGCTAAAATGGATATCGCTTAGAAAACTCCGTGATGTCAAATTGAGGGACACGAAGGGTAGAGCTGCGCTTTATTATCAGTTTGCACATTTCTCAGCTTATGGACACCGTTCAGACACATTCGAATGATGTCGGGGAGGAATTTTCCCAGTCAAGAGGAGAAGTGAAGGTGTTGGCCTCTCTGGGAGGCAGAAAGCAGTTAACTCTGCAGCTAATTACAGCGGGGCTGACAGCGCTTGACAGATCTATTGTTCTAACAAATTGCTTGCCTGGATTCCTGCCCAAAGAGCAAAGCCTCGCTCTTCCTCTCAGAAGGCTCTTGGCACCAGGGAACAAGAAGACAAGGATGTCAGAACTTCTAATTAGACACCAGGAACCTGAAAAATAAGAGCGTTAAAAGTGTTAGTTAAAAATAATGCCCTAAGGTTATGGAGTTGTGCAGTGTAATAGGTAAAACGGAGGGAGGGAATAGGTAGGATAGGGGACCGAGGGCTGCTCCTGCTGCTGCTGCGGCCGAGCAGAGTTTCTCGCGAGGGATTCGTGAAGCTCCCACTCTGTTTCATATGTGCCAGCCCTTCTAAAGTTCTGCCTGCATTTTCATTTGACGAGTGTGTCCTGAAGCGGTTTTAATCTCATTTTAAAGCCACTTTCATTTCAAATAGCCTCTGTGTGGGTTAGCCAGCCAGTTGTCCTCCAGGCCTTTGGAAAACTGCTTTCCTATTGCATATTCCTACTGCATTTTCCATTAGCTTACACACGTAATGAGGAGAAGAGAGATTCACTGGCTCTGATTTTGAAGATCTGTGCTGGGTTCCTAGCTCCACTGCAAGTTTATCAAGGTAGGACATGCAGGGTTTCTTAGCTGCAGATAAGTCTGAATTCTTCTGCACAAAAAGTAACTTTTTCACACTGAGTTTTTGGCTTAAAATCATCTGTTATATTAATAAAGGTCACTAATATCAGTTTAAAAGAGTGTCTACTGGAAGCCTATCTGCAAACCCCACCAAGAATGGCTTGTTGTATATTGAGCAAATCTCATCCTGTCCTACAGTACTTTGCCAGTTACTGATCTGCATGAACTGCTGTGGCCTATTTTGTATTTTGGGGGGTAATTCTGACCAGATGACCTTTTCCACCTCAGATAGAGGCCATGTACCTATGGTATCCTTCCGCCTCTTCACTAGTAGTGACAGTTGCCATGCTGAAATACTCCATGTTGCTGGAGCAATACTGGTGGGTAGCACAGTACAGGGGCAGATGTTCAGGGGCAAATACTGGGACCTTCCCATTGCTGCAGTACTGCAAGGCTGTCCTGGTGCTGTGGACAGAAAGGAGAATTTGCTGAGGTGCTTTGGGCTATAGCACACAGAGTTGTATATAATGACTCCCTCGTTCATCCTCAGATCCAAGTTTTTATTGACGCAGTGGCCTCGCGGCACACACTGAATAAATTATTGGCTGTTAGTTGGACAGCAGACTCATACTCAAGAGGGATGGCCTAGCTGGTAGACAACAGACTCATTCTCAGTCATGTCTGGCTCAATACATAAAATACTCTGAAATTCAAAGTAAAGAGCAGCGATAGAAAGGACAGAGAAACTCCTTTTACCCGAATACTCAGCTGGTGGCCCAGCTACCTTGCCTCATGATCACCCCTGCAACTCTAAGAGACTGGTCCCGTAAAAGCGTATTAAATTGTCCATGAATTACAAAATTGGTTGAGACTGGTCTAGAGTGGGTTTTAATCCTTCAGGCAAAGGAGATGACTAAGTCCAAGCTTCCTGTGCTCTATATTACCTCCATAAGCTCTTGGGTCTTGGGTGAAAAGGTCCATCTTTCCCTCTCTGGTTTTGTCAATTGAGCTCTCCGAGTACCAGCAGTGTAAATTTGGCCCAAACATTAACTAATTTGGCACTAACTGAAATCAGTTTTCTGGAGAATGAATTATTATCCATCTGGCATTTTTCATCAACCCATCTGGCTGCAAGTGCAACAAGGAATAAACCAAATGAGTGTGTATACTTTTACGATCACCTAGTTAGTGTGACTGCTCGTGCCTTTCAGTTGGAAAAAAAAGGGGCAAAAGCACCATAGTTACAGCTGGTAGAGTTCAGCTTTCATCTCCATTGCTTTCAATATGGTACAACTAACCCTCTTGTTGATGGTGGCATCACAACATTTGCACTTTAGTAGAACAGCACATACTGAAATGAAGAAGCATTGCCATCATATAGCTGGCTCCGGGTTCATCAGTGCCCACAGCTCAAAGCCAAAATGAAGTATTAGAAGGGAAATCACCTCTGTATATTCCTCACAGGCACTTATGAAGAGAAACCAATCTTAGGGAGGACCACAAGGAATTCCTCTTTCTCCGTGGTGGAATTCTATTACCTTGTGTTGTGCTCTACTGTTGCCGGTCAATGTTGACTTAGATAAATGAGACACGGAGAGAAAACTAGGCAGAAATAGTGCTTTGTCACTGCCCTCAAATGGCACAGGCACATGTGCCTTGTCACTGTAGCATCTGACAGCCTTTTATCTCTGTACCAGTGTGTGTGATGTCTTCCTTGGGACAACAGCACAAAACTTCTCTGCTAGGTGTGGAACTATCTAAGAACAATTTTCTTTTCCTTTTTTTTTTTTTTTTTTTTAAGGATTTGTCAGCATCTCCCAAGGATATATACGAAGCCTGAAATGCACAGACATCCCAACCTGCCACCCTCTGAGGAAATGCATAAGTAACTGCTGATATTCTCCTTGTGTTTGGTTTGGGGGTTATTAAACACCATCTAAGCCCCTTTTATGGCTTATGCATAGCCATCATTTGATGTCATCACCGAATTTTCACCTTTTTTTCCTCTAAGCTTCCAGAGAACTCTTTGAAAGGTCACAAGAGTCCAGAACCACGTTTTTGGAAATGTTTTTACTTATGATAGGGGATAACACATTTGTTGCCTGGTTCTGTAGCGATCCTACATCCATACACAGAGTAATCACTAGGACATGCCAGGCTTCAGGCAAACGAAATAGAGCAATGCTGACCATGCGCTGATGATGCAGAAGATGTGAGGTTCTCCAGTGACCTCAGAGCTATGAAATGAGTCACTAGAGCAACTAGGGTGAAATGTGGCCTTGTCATAAAATTATGATTCTATATGGAAGGATAGTGGATGAGAAATTATAATAGAAATGGTCTACTCTAATAAGAAAGGGGATGAAGGAGGTACATGCATTTCAAAAAAAGGAAAATAATACTTTGTGGAAATTGCATGAGCCTGATACTTGCTTAGAGGTAGCAGAGGCCAAGACCTGACAGCTTCATCAAAGAAATTGTTTAGGAATTGACCAAGGGAATACACTTCATCATTCAAATGTCAAACTGCTCGTATTTAGAGAACCGTGTGTGGAGTTAGCAGCAGCAGCTATTCACACTCCACAAAGAAGAACAGCAGAGAAAACTGAAAATTTTATCATAGACCTGCTGTGACTCAGATATCCCCAGTGCTAGGTCTGAAGACACTACACAGGAGAGGAAGATTATTGCATTTCCTAGAATAGAAAAGTTATGGGTAAATACTGAAGATGATGTAAATCCCTGACAGAAGGAAAATAGTGCTTTTCCCAACAATGAAAATGAAGAAAACAGCTGTGAGGTTAGGAAAATGGCTATGCACGATCTCAGTGCGACAATAATCAAGAGAGTCACGTGTGGAATAACTGATGGCAATTGAATTAGGACAGTCATGATTAGACTGGGGGATTTAATCAGAGAGGCCAGGGAGGTAGCATGAGAAGAGTTTATTCCACAAACAACGGTAGATTAAAACAGATTGCAAGAAAATGTTCTACAGAGAGTAATTTTTCTTTAAAAGAAAAACTTTTTTTTTTTAAAAAAAAATGAACACATCTAAGGCAGTAGCAGGAGGAGAAATGTTATGCCAAGAATATACATGTTTGTTGCAATACATTTAGCCAAAACAGGGAGAAGTACAGCTTTATTCGAAGCATATCTTCAAACACACTTATTTGATCAGAAATGGATCCACTTCTGGTGAGTAACACCAGGGACAAACCCATCCAAACTCAGCAACCTGGTTACTTCATTTATATATGCATACATAGACCAAAAAAAAAAAAAAAAAAAAAAAAAAGAAGTGTGCGTTGGATTTGGCCTATTTCTATCAAAAGATCCCCACTACAGGTTCACTCTCCTGAGAAGCAAGGCGAACAGAAAGCGGGTGCCATTTCTCACTGTGCATCCTTGCAGATCCAGAAAGTGATGCTGACCTACCATCAAGGTAATCCCCACTTTACAAGTATGGAAAGGAGACCCAAAGTTTTGTTCTTTAATATTTTTCTCTAAGGGCTACCTGCTGTTCAGCCTATAACAGCATATTATCATGAGACACTGAAGCTGAAACACTGTATGGGACTGACAGCAACAGGTCTTAGAGGTTTTCCATTTTGTTTTTAGGTCAGTATAAGTAATGAACTGACCCATCTATGTTCCATTCATAATCTGCTCATATCCAGATCAAACTACTTTGGATATTTCTTAATCAAATCTCAGAAAGGCAATCAGGGTGCACAGTTCAGACAATTCAGAGTAGTAAATATAAGACTTAACTGTGAAGTATTGCAAAAAGATTACATGCCATTAGGTGTCCAAAAGATAAAATGACATGTGAAAATCTGTGTAGGTAAATGTAAGAGGATGTGAATGGAAACATAACTATAATTTTACTTGTATAACGATGGACTGTAAGCTACCAGCACTCAGGAACAAAATCTCAGATTTTAATAGATGGTTGTGTGAAAACATCGGTTTGGTGTAAACGGAACATTGGGAAAGGTTACAAAAGGAATAAGAAAACAAAGAAAATAGCATTATACTATGCAAGCAACTTGAACCTAGTTCTAATCCACTGGCTGAAAATTAGTATTATAGAAACAGGGAAGGGTGATGACCAAAGAACGGTTTCTGCAAAAAGAACAGATGAACATTTTTTTCTTAACTTTGTTAGATGCTTAGACCACACAACATAACACAGTATTAATGCTTTCTATCATCCCTAACAGCTCCCACAAAACCCACACATGCTTGAATCCCTCCTAACTACCTGTTAGAAACAACAGCCTGGTAGGGCTCCTGAATGTGCTCCTTTTTATACTGCTTTCATTTAAAAGCTATTGCCCTGGATGTTATTATGTGAACCAACTCCAGCAAATGCATTCGTCACAGCACATTGCAAGCCACCTGTCTCCCTTGTCTTTCTCAAATGCTCAATTTTCAACTCAAGTTTCTTAAGAAAGTCCCTCCACAGTGGGAAACTTTGACATAGCTCTGTAATATATGTATACCATGGCAAAGAATGACTAGCTAGAACATTCAGTACTGTGGGTTTTTTGACTCAGACACTATAATACTGAGTTGTTCTTACAGATGGCAATTATGTTGGCCTCCTGAAGGCCAAGTCAAACGAAGAACTGGCGTTCACAATTCATTGTACAGGGAAAAGTCAGAGAGACTCCTGTTTATTTTCAGAAGTTACTTGCATACTTTGCACATTGCTCTGGTTACCAAACAGACTTTTTGCATGGATTCAGATATTCGGTTATCTCTTTGCTCTTAAAACTTTCAGGTTAATGGGGAAAAAGTCAATGAAGCAACAAATGAGTTAAAATTATGCACCCCACAGAGAAAGAATAGAGGAACACAACAGGTTCTGAATATGAAAGAAGATTCAGAGGGACAGCAGACAGTCAAGCACTTGAGATGTATAAAACTTCATAGTTATGGTCATTTGAGATGCAGTTGATTTCTAGGCAATTTCTGCACAGGATTGTGGTAGACGGTGAGAGCTGGTGGGTTGCTGGTAGGTTGATAATTTAGTAACATGATTCACACTTGGAAAATCTCCTATGCATAAATCCTTGTGTTTTATACACAAGTAACAAGTAACCAAAGGCTGAATCAGTTGCTTCAACATAGGTGCCATCTGACAGGCCCTTAGTGTCCTACCTGACCTTGCCTCCAGAAAGGCACAGGGCTCCCATAGGCCCTGTGCTATATCTGCCATGTCATGAAGCCATCGGCCCTCATGGGGAAGCTTTGGATGACTGAGACATTTCAGCTTGAGTAGGTTTAGGCTGCTGCCATTGGCTTCATGCTTCCATATAAACTAGGCAACCACTGTCAATGGTGATTTCCAAAGAAACTAGAGCCAGAATGGGTGGGTAAGACAGTCAAAGCTTGCAAGGCAAATAAAGCTAGTGAAGCTAGAAAGGATTCTCAGCCTTCCCATCAGTGTCTTCCCTTCCTCATGCAGTTCATGATTCTGTGCAACGCGCACTGAAATGGTGTGCTTTTCCTCTCAATATGTAGCAGTTTGGGCAAGGACACACACAAGGAACTGTGAGGAGCATTTAGGTATACACAGTTCCTCGAAATCATACTTTGGCGATGTCCAAATAACAAGATAGCACATTTTCAAGACATGGAGAAACTCCTCTGCTTTTTCTTGAAGAAATTTGATGTCCCTTTAGCTCGTCATGCAAGCTAATCCTTCGGCTCATTTGTCAAGAAAATAGTGATATAAATGTATATAACTCTCCAGATAGCTACTAACAGTCATGTTCCAAGCCAATTTTCTGCTTCACTAATACTCTGACTCTAATGACCATTTTTCTAAATGATCTCTATATAATACTTCATTTCTCCCTCCTCCCTGAAACATTTTCTTGGAAACTCTCATGCATGGTCACACACCCTAGCACTTATTTATACTCACCAATAAAAACACATTTCCCAAAGATATTGCTGCTAGCGGGTGGATTCCGAAGCTGAGGGACCTTCGACCTTCTCCCAGGCTTGTTTTCTCTAGCACCCAAAGCTGAAAGTGTCTACAGGTGCTACGTCTACAGAGCCAAGGAACAGCAGGAAAAAGCCAGGGTGCCAGGGCTCATAACCTAGGAAAATGAACTCAAGGACATTAGGAGGTCCTACCTGGTCCTTTACTTCTAAAAGGGGAACTCGACAACACCACTGGGAGCGGTCTAGTCCCATAACAGGAGGCTTGTAATCCTATTTTCTCTATTGTAGTCACTTATAAAACCAGAGTGCCCAAACCAGCTCAAATTAAGGGATGTTCCCCAGCAGATCAGCACTGTGTAGCACAGGGAGGTTTTCCGTACAACTTCATGAAGAGCGAAGGGCTTTTTTTTTTTTTTTTTCCTATTGCTGTGGACATTCAGGACTCTGCAAAGAAAATCTCCTGCCAGACAATTCAGCACTGGGAAAGGAGCTGTAGAGTACAGAGAGCCTGGGTGCAACATAACCACAAGGGCAAGAACTGGGTGAACAGCCAAGCTGTATCCTCTTGAAAGCCAAGGACAGGCAGGAAGGTCATGAAGTATAAGCTAAAATGGCAACTTACTTACTTAATAATTCTCACTTGAAATCTCTGTCTAGGTGGGTGTAGCCTTCATAGAGTTTCCTGATATTATCAACTGATCAAGGGACTAAAGCTGTTTTTGCCTAGAACTGAGACCAAAACCTGTAGGAGATGCTGAAGGAGACACTTGGGTGAAGTACCTGTCTTTCAGGGTAGGCCTGGGGCTAAAAGAGCCTGAGTTTCTATGAAGTTTTGCCATACAGCTTTCCCTGTACTATTCTATGGCCCTTCCTCGCAACCGGTGTTAAATTAACCAATTTTCAGTTTTCTGATATCAAAGCAATTTTAAGCAAGAGACTGTACACCACCAAGAGACTAGCTCTTCAGCTATTTCATTCTTGAGTTTCCATAAAGCTCCCAGTTAAACATCATCTGCTTCTGGCTGTTACTGTTCATTTTGTGGATTTGTTGTATAAACTATCTACCAACACCTCAGCTTGAGATGAAGCCTCTGAGTGCATCCCCTGTAAATACAGAGCTCCCCAAGATACTTTTAAGATGAACATAAATGAAAAAATATTTCAGTTTTTTTGCAATGGCCTTATCTTACCTGAGTGCTCCTTCTATACCTCAGCCATCTATGGGCTTTACAACTCTTTGACAGGCCTCCAGTCCCTGAAGTGTTTGAAAAAGGATTTTGTGTTAGTTTTGATGTCTTTTGCAAGCTGTTCCTCAAACACTTTTTAGCCTGTCTTATTTCGTTTTTAAAACTTCCAGAGTTTAGGGTCCTCTTTAATCTTTTCCATTCCAATATGACTTTAGCTCTTTGAAAGATGTCTTCTTGCTTCTAATAGCTTAAACCATGGCATTTACAATGATGTCTCACAAATAAGTCATGTTAAGGGTTTTTCTTAAAAGCCTCTGCAGTCACAGGCAGCTGCCTTGCCTGGTTCCCAGTGGCCCCAGGAAGGGTGCAAGGTGGCACTGGCTGCCGTATCTGATTTCTTACAACTGAACTTAAAACTACCATAGTAAAAAGAAATTACCAGAAAGGGCCTCATGTCTCAAGGAGAGGAAGACTAAGCTGTGAAATTTATAGAAATAAGAGATGTTTTCTGGAAAAACAAAACAGAACAAAAATCAGACATGGAACCACTGCTTTTCCTGAGAGGCTGATACTTTTTAATTAAATTTGTAGGCTTCCTCACAAACACAGATGCTGAATACTTTCATTTTTTGTTTAACTAACTCTATTAAAAAAAAAAAAGTCCATTTATCCATGGCTGTAAGATCATGTGTATCTGGAAACTTCTGGAAGGCAATGACTTCATTAAACAGCACTGTTTACTACTGAATTTGAATCCAATGCTGTGTGCAGGGCAAATGAACCAGGGTCTAGTTGAGGCACCAAATACAAGGAAAACATTCCAAGCTCTCTCTTAAAAAATTGTAAGGAGAAAAAGCTCCTAAGAGTTTATTAACTGTGAGTGTCTCTGATATTGTGATTACATGGATTGTGATAAATACCACAGGTACCGGACAAGAATTGGTTTGCAAGGTTCTATAATAGAAAAGATGTAGAAAGAATATTAAACATTCTCAGTCAAATCCATTTAAGAAAAATATTGGTTGACTGAAGCTTTTTCTATTTTACATACAGTAAAAGAAGAATTAGTATTTTTCCTAGTAGTTCTGCTAAACTATGTAATTTCATTTTTCATATTTAATTCTGCTCTTATCTGAGTGAGATGAAGTCTCAGAGAGTGAAATCAAAGAAAGCCTGTATAATCCCTTGCAAATGGCATCCTTCAAAAGAGTCTTTCCATTACATGTACTTCAGGCAAATCCTTCTCAAGGATTGCTGTAATACCATGAAAGATTCAGAGATTCTGTAAGGAGTAAAAACAACAGATTCCAATTTATGCATTTCTAATATATAGTAGCATGTTTCACTCCTGAAGCAGAGAGGTATCGGGTACATACATAAAAACAAGTCAAAAAATTGCTTTGCCATTAAGTTCCACTGAATGCAGAGAAAGCACTGAAATACCACAGCCTTTCTCAATTTGGGGTTACAGCTAGAGCTAGTTAAATATTGGAATTTCTGTTACATACAATTATTTTCATTTCTGAGAAGTTTTTGTCTCAATTAATAAAGAAGATAATTTTCAAAATTTCTGTCTAAGGAGAAAATACAAAGATAAATTAATTTCATCCCCCAAAAATCTCTTTTAGGCATTCTGAGCTGACAACGCTTACCCCAGGAACACACCAAACTGACTTATGAAACACAAAGCCTACAAGCCCTGTGTATCCCACTGCACTGAGACACCAAAGAGGCTTTCTAGATCATCAGACTCCTTCCCCCAGTATCATAGCAACCTTATCTTCAGATCATTTTAATAAACTAATCTATCTCAAAAGTATTCAGCAGTAGTCCTGTGGGAATGTTGTGGGAACATTACAGTTCTGATAATTAGAAACTTCCTATTAATTTCCAGGTTAAATGTATTTGTGGTCATTTTGTATCCATTTGTTCTCCTGCCAATATAAAATCCTGCAGCAGAGAGTCTGGAAGTGTTGAAAGCTCCAGGATGCCTGGGGTAGCACTGCTGCTGACCTGCTATTTACATGCATTTCAGGCAAAGTGTATCAAAATCTATATCTGCCACCAAAAGCTTTCCCATTTGTTGTGCACTATGGCTTATCCATTGATAATTTAAACAGAAAATCTTAATTTTGAGAGATTTTCAGGGATACTCAGCTGAACGAATGTATAGAAGGGATTCAGTTGTCTAAATGTAGGTATCTAGTGTTCTTCCAGATTTTCGTGAGCTCTGAATGATGTGGACAGATGCCATCCAAGACCTGAAAGGGACTCACCACTCTGGAGGTCAAACAAGATATGTGAGGGGATCCCCAAAAGCTCTGGACATCTATGTTGAGGCACTGCATCCCATCCTAGATGCCTACCAGAGCATGAGCTGGATATCTCTGTTAGTTCGATCTGCCTTGGCAATAATGACCTCCTAACCATGTTGCTTGCTAGCACCTATGTGTAGACATGGGAACAGAGGTGCTTAACTTGTGAGCTAAATCCGACCCTGATCTTCCAACATAAATCGGAGAACCACGATTTTTCTCAGCAAAGAAATGATGAGATGAATTGATGTGTGACACACTACATTCTCCCTGCCCATTCAAAGAAGGACACATAGGCTTAGATACACATAAAGAGGCACTGAAAGACATAACACCAAGATACATGTCTGTCTGCAGCCCAATATTTAGTACTGGGGATAGCAATTATGCTAGAGAGAAGGATGAGCACTGGGGCAAGAGTAGGAGAATGGCTGAGTCCACGTGGCACCAAACTCAATGATTCTCACATCCAGAAGTCAGAGGGACAAGATCACTTCCCTGCCTGAGGTCCCCAGGGCATCACTGGTTCAGTAACAAGCATTTTAAGCTAATTTATCCAGCCAGGAATGGCATTATGTGACTGAAGAATAGCATATTTTAGAAAGACAGAAGGAAAGGAAGGAGAAAAGTGACTGGCTTTTATGTCTGACCTCAAAAAACATGTAAGATTTCAAATCAGACTTTGAAAAAAAGCATAATGAAGATAAATGGTGTAACAAGCAGCATGGACTTACCAAAGTTGTATGATGAATATAATTGGCTTTATAGACAAAGAGAATGCAGTAGAGCTCATCCATGCTGTCTTCCAGAAAACATTTGATGGAGATAATCTCCGATGGGGAGGATGGAGGCTAGATGAACTGTATATTGGGTATGTTCCTAGCTAAAGTGGAGATGGAAACGTACTGCTGCAAAGTAGGAATCAGGCTGGAGGGAAATTACTAATAGAGTTCCTCAAGAATCAGTCTTGATTCCAATTCTATTTAATATTTTCATTAATTACTTTGGCACAGAAATTGCCTGATAAAATCTATTAATGACAAAATTTAGAGGCAGTGTCAGTATGAAGGCGGACAGAGATAATAGGAGAAAAGTTACATGATCCTGTTGATACAAATGTGGAATTCATCACCTGCAGGTGACAGAGGATTATGGCTGAGGACTAGCAGCTACTTGCAGAATGACCAGCATAATGCAGCTGGGAGTGAGTCTTAGTCCCAGGATGAAGTAGATCTTAAATCCCTCGGATGGACAAGGAAAGATGCCGGCAATCAGGATAGGAAACACGATTGGCCATGTGCTGAGCAACCTTGTCCCAGCACTGTTCACAACTGTAATAACTTGTGCTCAATGGGAAGGTGAATCCAGTCAAGAAGGAAGGAAGAGAGGGATTACGAGGACAAGTAGAGTGGCTGGGAGACTTTCATACAACAAGAGATTAAAAAAAACTTGACTCGATCAGCCTAGAAATACAGAGGCTACTGGGGAAGCTGTCTATAAACGCACAAGCGGTAAATACACAGAAAGGAGAAAAGGGGTTTAACTGATAACTGATAACACTGGCAGAAGAATGAACTGGTGCAGTTTGTTGGCTTGAAGAATAAATTTTCTAACTGCTTTTTAAGAGGAGTGGTGGCGAGAAACCTGCTTTCTTGTAAGAGAGATCTTGACCAATCTATGGAAAACATAAAATATCTTTGCTCATAACCAACACAAATGAGCTCAAAGACATTAGCAGGTCCTTCCTGGTCCCTTACTTCTAAAAAGGGACCTCAACAACACCACTGGGAGGGGTCTAGTCCCATAACAGGAGGCTTGTAATCCTACCTTCTCTATTGTAGCCACTTATAAAACCAGAGTCCCCAGACCAGCTCAAACCAAGGGATGTTCCCCAGCAGATCAGCTCTGGGCAGACCAGTGCAGAATGACTTTCAGCTGCAATCAGGCTTCTGACATGGATAATTCAGCGCTTCATGTGCCCTGTCGTGACCTACACCAGCCTCCCTTCTAGCACTCCGCTACCTGCAACCACCGTCAGCAGCCATGGGGGATGCATGGACAGTCTCTAGTGAAGATGAGAGCCTCCTGGGGTGCATTAAGAAGAGCGTCTCCAGCAGGTCGAGGGAGGTGATCCTGCCCCTCTACTCAGCCCTGGTGAGGCCACATCTGGAGTATTGTGTCCAGTTCTGGGCTCCACAGTACAAGAGGGATGTGGAGCTGCTGGAGAGAGTCCAGCACAGGGCTACAAGGATGATCAGGGGCCTGGAACATCTGCCCTATGAGGAGAGGCTGAGGGAGCTGGGCCTGTTCAGCCTGGAGAAGAGAAGGCTGAGAGGGGATCTAATTAGTGTATATAAATACCTCAAGGGAGGGTCTGAGGAGGATGGTGCTGGCCTCTTTTCACTGGTGGCCACTGACAGAACTAGAGGTAATGGCCACAAACTGAAACACCAAAAGTTCCACAGGAACTTAAGGAAAAAATTCTTAACAGTGAGGGTGACAGAGCACTGGAACAGGCTGCCCAGAGAGGTTGTGGAATCTCCTTCTCTGGAGATCTTCAAAACCCGCTTGGATGCAGTCCTGTGCCACGTGCTCTAGGTGACCCTGCGTGTGCAGGGGGGTTGGACTAGATGACATCTAGAGGTCCCTTCCAACTTTAAGCATTCTATGATTCTATGATTCTAAGATGGGCAACGGCATAAAGTGTCAATGGGCTGCAGAGCTGCGGGGAGAGGGGAAGAGGGTAAGTGAGGGAGGAGCAACTAAGCCAAGAACAGGGCAGAGCACAGGTAGGAAAGGCAATAAGAGCCCCAAATTGCCCAGGAGACTTCAGAGCATGTCTCCTGCCAAGGGGCCTCTGATCTTATTTATCAAGCCATGCTGTCTCATGAGGGAACACGGAGGCTCCCTTGGGGTTTGGTACCCAGCATGCCAAGATGAGCAGCTGTTGCCACCTTCCCAGAGGGAAAATTGAAGTAACAGGGAGTTCACAGAGAGCTGCTGCTGTGCCAGAAGGAAGCAGAGGGAACTGTGTCATTATAGTGCTTACCGAGGCCAGTTGGACCCCAAGAGACGGTGGCAGTAATGGTGTTTTATAGTAATTCAATAACTATTTATGCCGGGAGGATGAGTTACACTGACTGCCCTTATTTGCTAAGTTAATAGACAGCAAAATTAAGGGAATTTTCATTGCTGGTGTAGAGAGGCTACTTCCACTGTCTTTCTTTTAATATGGGGAAAATTAGAAGTTAATGTCAGTGGACAATTAACGGAATCCTTTAATGACATTAACATTCCCCAGCCTTGGACGGGGGCCAGGTGCTCTGCAGGGTTAACAGGGCCAGCAGGTCCCTGTGCACCAGGATGGGAGGAAGGGACAGGCGGGGACTCAAGACCAGAACCGAAACAAGGGACACGGGCATCTGCTCCTGTCTCTGGAACCTCTAGGGTGAGAATTTTTTAACCCAAAATATCTCACAGTTTGTGAGTAGCAGGAGGTGACACAAATATTCAGGAAAGTCACAGGTCACGTCCTGGCAGGACGTTGCAGCAAGGCACACATTGTACCTTCGTCCCAGTCAGGGCATCCTCTTGAAACCCCTTTAGAGGAGATCTACATTGCGCAGAGCAGAAATCAAATCAGATTTAGTGTCCATGGTCCCAGGGCTCCATCAACAGCACCAGCTGATCTAGGGGTCCATATGACCAAGGCTCATGGCCTCAGCCCCTCCACCAGCTCCTCCAAGGTAGATGTATAGAAATCTCAACCAACTTCCCAAGCCTCTGTCCTGTTTGAGCCCCCTCCATCCTGCTCTTGGTGAGCATTTAGGTCTGTAATCAGATGAGCCAAGACGTGCTCAAAAGTTCAATTCTGCACACGGCATCTCCACATTTCCTTCTGATAGGAGGTAGAAGAGCTCCTCCTTTGGAAAATGAGGCTCTGTAGAGGGAAGCTCCCTCCAGGCACTGTTATTTTAAGGGAATGCAGCTGTCAGGATCAGTCAATAGTCCCTTCCTCACTTCACCAAGAAGAAGGGAGCGACTAGCTCTCAAGAGAAGTACACAAATGTTTTATCTGCAATATTGTCTTTCCTTCCTAGAAGAAAAAGAGTGAGAGAGAAAATCACCCTTGTAAACATCAGTAACAATCATTATCCAAACTTTCCAAAAACCACTGAAACTAATCAAAATTTGCTTCTCATGCCAGGTACTATGCAGGGATGTATTAAGCAAGTGAACAATATACATACTCCATTTAGATGTGCTGACATACCCCTGTCAGATATAATTAAGGCTCCCATTCTTTGTCTTTCCTACCAGTAGTTCTATATATTAAGTTCCATTCTAATTTAATTACCCTTATTGCAGCATTCTTTCACTCAAAATGAATAGCTCCTAGGAATGGTGTTTTCGGGGGAACACAGTGGGTTTGGGTTTTTTTTCTTTTTTTTTTGGCAGTGGTAATTGGCATTTGCAGTAAGCATAGGGAAATCCCAATTCCCATTGCCAGGAGGAAGATAATGAAATTTGAACAGCTCTGAGAAATTAGGAGGGATTTGGAGGTTTAAAACAACTTTTATAAAGTAAAACAAGAAACTTAAGTTAATTTTTGTTCCAGGCAGTAAATGGGAAGCTCTCAGAATAGCTAAAGCTTTGTAAAGTAATGCATCTCCTATATGAATATTATTCATGTGCAACACAGTAGCACCTGAAGGCCCCATCTAAGCCTGGGACCTCATCCTTCCAGTGCATTCAAATAGGTTACCATAAATGATCTGGGCCACCTAGAGTTCACAAGAGCTAGCTGTAAAATTCCCCCAGGATCAATATTTCTGATACAAATTGAAATGCCTTCAAAATTACCTGTTTTAACCCAACCACGAGTATTTTGGGTCAGCGGAATGAGTTTAGAAACTTCTCTTCTGTTTTGGCAGAACATGTACTGCTCAAGGGCTTCTCTGCACCGGGGTTTCTGCAGATGCGTGCCCTTCTGCTCCTGGGAATGCTGTCTGCTTTGGATATCAAGGCTTCTGCCTTTCCTCGGAAATCCTGAACAAGTTGCCTATGCAAGGACACAAGCAATGAGTGTGATGCCTCCAGGACACCTCAGACCTCTCTCCAGGACACCTCAGACCTCTCACACACGCATGAGCTGCTGCTCACCAGACAAACCCCCAAGTCTAGATTGCTTCAGTAGCAATGAAAAAAAGACATTAATTTCTGCCAGGGGAACCCTTTTTCTTAGCAAACAGCGCAGTGTTTCATGAGGCACTTTTTGCCCCATTTCAGGCATATCACTGAAGGAGGCTAGAGCACAGAGCAGTGGAGTTTCCAGAAGGGCACAACAAGAAATCTGTTCCTGAAACACACCAGAAGCAACTAGGTCATGACTAAAAAGACTTAAAAAATGAATTGTTAAAATCTGTGTGCAGCTGAAAGGTCAGCCTTGCTTTCTTATATAAGAATAAAAATTGCTGCATTTTCTATACAAACCATTAAATTTTGAACTGAAAAGCTACATAAATAAGATGAGCAAATTGGGAAGAAATGGCTCAAGGACAGTATTCTCAGGCAGATCAAGCCCCATCACTTTGTTCTTTCAGCTCTGAAAATTAAAGCCACCAACTATCTGGAGTGTTTTATTTTCTGGACAGCCACATAGGCTTGTGTTTTGCAAAATTGATTTTTGACACTTCCCATCCAACAACTTCTTTTGCGAGCTTCTATTTCAGCAGCCAAATTTTCAGCTATGTATTTAAGAAGAATAGTCACTATTGTATTTAAGAAGAAAAGAGTTCTGTGAGTTCGACATTCTCCTCTTCTTGTGTCTTTTCCAAAAGGCACATGCAACAAACTCCCTCTTGGCACAACGTTTTCGGTAACTTTTTTTCACTTCAGCTGCACCAGGCCTTTGCCTATTGAATTCATTGCAGAGCGCACCAATGCGTGCATGGAGCAGCAAAACGTCAGCCCTCAAGATCTGTCCCTGAGTGTTGCACAAATGTCCCAGTTTAGCATCATCCAACTGTGCATTTCCCTGGTGTGCTGTGAAGCCGTATTGATGGCATTTGGAGTACACAACCAGTTATTGGTATTTCCTTGAAATATTGTACAACTTAGGGATGATGTAATCCATCCTGAGAGTGAAAGCAGATAATTTCTTGGGAACACTTTGAATTCCTGTACTCAGTTTTCTTGCTGGTTAAGCCCACCCGCTGCTCCCATTGTTTTGCTGCCTGTTTGAATTGCCACTTATAAATTGCTCTGTGTACAACTAACTCTTGCGTAAAAGGCTTCAGCAATAGCAGACAGCCAAATGCACATAATTGCTTTTGCAAAAGGAAAAGAAATCACATCAAGGAGCACAAACTTCAGTCTCCGTGCTGCAGTTTAAAATAGATTATGCCCTATGGCTGATAACGTATTCCAGTTATAATCACTGTGGGTCTACTAACTAAGAAGCCAATTATTGTTCTAACAAGGCATTCATTAGTAACCTGGACAGAGAGTGTATAGATGGTATATAACAGCTGGAAGTGACAAGGAAAAGCAGAGAAGGGATGGGATGAAGGCATAGGCGTAGTAAGTGGAAGTGCAGTAGTTTCAAAGAACTGGCATTAATTAGGAAGAGCAGCAACCAGCCACCAGCGACGCGAGCTCCATCTTGCTCGATTTCTGATGGGCACCAGGCTTTCCTAAGGCTTCATCACGGGAGGAAACCAAGCAGCAGACCCCTAAAATAGACACCGCTGCAGCAAGCACGACCCAGCACCTGCCTGCTGGCCTAGGCACCCTCCGGTTAATGGCAGTGGTGCCAGGGCAGCTCCAGGGCACCAGCCACACTAGGAAAATAGCAGTGTGCTCATATGGAACAGGCCATCTGAGGATCATTCCAACTTCGTTTTGCCATTCGTTTGTGCACCATACGGCTGATCTATCAACTTCACCAGGTTCAAGTGGTGCTTGAATGACAGATGAGTCACAGTCCCATGGAGTTGTGCGATGGTCGCCACACGGTTCAGCTGATAAAATGATTGATTCCCATTGCTAAAAGATGTCCAGTTGATCCTGAAAACACCAAGTCTATAAGGCAATTTGGCCTGCAAACCAGCAGCAAACTCCTTCCTGGCTGCTGTCATTTACTGTGCAGGGCCACAAGCCCAGACAAGGAACAGCAGTGATTTTGGTGGGGTATTTCCCTTGCAGCACTGACACATCCACAGAGCCTGACAGGATAAATCCTCTAATTAAGGTTTAGGGTCTTTTTTTTTTTTTCCTGTTGCTCCTATCCAGGCAAGAAGCACAAACTTTTGTCAGTGAAGCTCAATGGGAGAAAAATCCTCTCCCTGAAGACAGCTATGTCAACATCTTAGATCAGAACAAGGATGCTCTTGTGGAGATGATGGTGCAGTAGGCAAGAGGCTGTAGCTCTGCCCTGCAGCCGGGAGGAAGGTTTCTCCTAGTCTTTCTCATGTTGGAGAGAAAGATACCCAAGGGTCTCTCACGCACTTAAACACTGACAACCTCAAGAGAACATTCTAGCAAGCAGATGTTGCTTTCAGATTATCTTCAAGCGCACAGGAAAAAATCCCCTTCCACATGGTCATGGTGAGCATGGAAATGATGCCCTGAGATTGCATGCAAAGAGTTGTCAACCACACAGGGAAGGCTGAAACCACACAGAAAATATCTCTAGGAGGGTGATTTTTCCACTACGGTTTAACACATTACCCATCCCAGAGAATGAAGAAGAGAAAATGGAGCAGCATCATCTCAGCTGGTCTTTACCATGGTTACATGTGACCCTTGGCAAACTGCTGAGTGCTTACGAGGCCTATACCCAAACTGAGAGTAGATGTTCATCTCCCCAGACTGGCTGTGGGAGCAGTGAGGGACTGAGATCTCGAGTGATACAGAGGCCATCACGGTATATCCACTGAGCATGAGGTGCATGGTGCTCCTGGGGTCGCAGCAGCAGCACTAACACACAGAACACAGGGTCTGCTTGCTTCTGCTTGTGCTGTGTCCTCCCTGCAAAGGTTTTCTTTTAACTCTTTGGGAAGCTAGGGAATTGTTTATTTATATGTGCAAAATAAAAAGTATGCAAATGCTGAATTTGTAAGGAGTATCTTAAAAAACCTTTCATTGAAGGCCACAGTCATATTGTCTTGTTAAAACACTGTCATGTAGACCTTAACAGCAAGTGTTGATGCACAGACAGCACATCCTCTCCATTGCCAAATTACATGTATTTTCAGGTTTATGACAATAAGTTAAGAATTCAGTTGTATTTATTGTCTCTCTGCTTTTCGCATTTTTATGGCAGGACAGCTAAGGGAGTCTCCTGCATTTTATGTCCTCCTTTGGGAGGGACACACCTGGCCCTATTGTAGGGGACTGGTTCAGTTTCCAGCACACAGACATTGTACCTGAGATGCCCAAACAGGACATACAGACTCACACCTCTCATCTCTACTCTTCCTTGCACAGACCCCCGGATATGAGTCATCTCCAGGCTCCTTTCCCCACTCTTCAGATGCAGTGGAGAGCTAGGCATCAGCAATGCCAACTGTATATGTTGGAGCACCACCATCCAGTTTTTCCACATCTGAATCCCACATTCACTCTATGGAGTCGAGTCCTGATCCATTTTGGAGATCCTCTTCAGCATCCCATGTGAGTTGTATCCATTTCCCTCTGCCTTGATCCCTGGGGATGGTTTGAAGAGGTGGCTACCTCAGATATAGATGCCCCACACAGCCCCCAGAAACACAGGAACACAGTGGAGAGAAAGGGAGCTCCATGGAGGCCATGTCTCATGTCACGGCAGCACCACTCGGGGCTGAAAAGGGGAAATTCTAGGAAGAAATTGAGAGGCAACCCTGTGCCACGTGATCTAGGTGTCCCTGCCTGAGTAGGAACCCAGGACTAGATGATCTCCAGAGGTCCCTTCCAACCTCAACCATTCTGTGCTTCTGCATGTAATTTTTTTTTTAGAAAAAATGTTCAGTTCTTCAATGGCACAGGCAGAAAAGCTTCCCATGCCTGGCAAGTCAGGATCCACCCCACAAAACCTCTCTCCTCCTCTGGCTCTCTCATTTAGCTTAATGCAGCAGTCAGACAGTGCATCGTCAACTGTATTTGCAACACATCAGTGTCCAGAGAGCAGTGGAGTAGCAGATAGAGGCATACGAGGATCTCCAAGCAGCCTGTACTTAAAAATGTGTGTGTTGAACTCATTCTCCCAGTCTGTTTGTTACAGTCTTTATAAAGTTAATCCTGCTCTATTTTCTGCTGGAAACTGTAGGGATTTCCAGGAGCTTCTACAGTTGGGAATGACTGTGATTAGCAGCACTGTTGCATATAACTACTACTTCTTTCTCCTGGTTTCTTCAGAAAAAGCTGTGTAGGGTGTGAGAAAGTGAAGTCAATGGCCAGGAGTGCAGAGAGATGCACTGCAGCGACTCCAGACCCGTCTCGTGCCTCAGTTTCCCCACAGATGTGACCCAGAACTCCCTACCCACCTTGTTGATACTCTCAGGCCCGGCTGGTTATTTGTGGAGTCGTTGGAGAGATGAGATGAAAGGTTCCACATCAGTGCAGAGTAAATTATTATTAAATGAGAGCTAATGAATGATCACAGGAATCCCAAACTGGAGCAATTAGGCGTCCTGCAGCTGCTGGAGGGTGTTTTCCCTGCTGCTACTGTTGCCTCTAGGTGGCTGTTTTTTAAATTACTCTTTCCTCTCCGCTTCACAACATTGCCTTGGGAGCCAATCAAGCCTTTTTTCCTAAGTATGCCTGAGTGCTCATTCACATCCACGAGCGGTGCTCCAGGTCCTGTTCAGGTGCGGCAGGCCCCACAGTCTGCATGATGTTTATTCCTGTTGAAAAAGCTGATTTCCTGAAGAGGGGATGAATGCAGGGTGGTTAGAAGGCACCACTACACAGATACACTTGCAAGAGAAGCTGTGTCCAGGATCTTCGTCGGCAGGACATGGCGTCTTGGACAGGTTTGTGGTCTGGGGCAGCCCCAACGCTGCCCTTCATGATGTTGTTGTTCTCTCCATAAGGCCCCTCTGTGCAGGAAAAGTGTCTGCTCATGAAATGGAGAGTCAGGGAAAGAAGAGCAGTTGCTCTTCTTGAGACAAAGCCTATGATCAGTCCCTGTTTCCTATATATTTTTATTTCCGTACAAACAGGCATCTTTCAGACTAATAGAGGAGGGTCATTGGGACAACAGCGTGGTCTTTTTATCCGCCATGGGTCCTCTTCAGTAAGAGAAATTTTCTTAATGCAGTTTTCTTTATTTGTTACAGGACTTCACAGTTTGATGCAGGACTGCCGCCTTGCTCCTCAAGATGTGCTTAAATAGGTACTGCTAGTTTTATGTCAGCGAGTAGGGAAAGTGAGGCAGGGCAGCTAAGGGAGTCTCCAACATCCTCCTTTAGGCTGGAACAAGGACTCTGGAGTCCTGCTGGAACCTTGAGCTCATGTGTTCACCACTGTTAATTGCTTTAAATGTTAATGGGAGACAGAAACAAGCCCAGCTTTTTCATCTAGGAACAGAAAAAGTCCAAGCGAGGCTTTTTTGTCCTAAAAAGTCATAGTCATAGAAAAAAAATCCTCACTTGTTATTTGTGATTGCTTTAAAAATCATCATTTCAGCATGTTTTCAGCATGTGTACTGCCACATCAGCCAGTGGCCATAAATGCTGAGTTTTCTATAGCCAGAAAATCCTGAGCCAAAGGGACCGAAGTGGCATCTAACATCAAGAGACATCAGATGCAATCACAAGTGCTGGCAGTTCTGGGCCTCTTCCCTGAATTTTCATATTTCATTTGCATATTTCCTTTTCATATTTCATGCACATTGGGTCCATTTTGTGTGTAAGGGGACTCTGCATGTGTCCCATGCGAGGGTGGCAGAAATGATTTAGGCAACTGGTTTGCCAGGGCCTTTCCTTTTTTTTTTTTTTTTTTTTTTTTTTTTTTTTTTTTTTCCCATCACAGACCTGGGAAATAACTGTTGGAGGACAAAAAATATTGTATGCTGCAGCATTTGGTCCCCTCCTGCAAGCAGTTGTCTCTTTTATGGCTCATGTAACAACTTTTCTCTCCCATAAATAAGGCCCCTTGCTGCCTGCAAGCTGTGCAGCCACTGCCTGGCACTGCACGTGGTGCACGGGGAGCCTCATCCCATCAGTCACTTCCATGGCTCCAGACGGGAACATGGGCCAACACTTCCTCCCAGTGCACCGAGCACAGCTGGAGGGCACCTCAGCTGCAAGCCAGCAGGAGCCAACTCCTTTAAGGCCATTTTTCCTGATTAACGGCACCTTTCCAGTGCTTACCTCGCTCTCTCGTTGCGGATGCAATTGCTCATTTTCGCCTTGCTCGGAGCACTGCTGGCTAAGGAGGATTTGCTCCAAGCAGAGGGAAGGGCAGGATTGAGCCTAGCGCTGCTGGAGCTCTGGCTTGTGGTTGTGGCCAGCCCTCCCGTTCTCTCCTGGGGTCACAGCTAGTTCATCGATACAAAAATAAATGACTCCATCGCCATGGAGACAGCTATGATTTGCATCTTAATTAAGCAATGACAGATACGCTACTGATAAAGACACTCTGTGGCTATGGATCCCCATTGAGTTAGTCACTACTTTCATGTTTATTAGTAGGCGCTTCCAAAGTTGGAATTATGGTCAGGCAATAAGCAGAGAGCAGCACATTACTGTGCTTGTTGTGCAGATGTTCTGCTGTGCATAAATATGTCTCGTGGGTGAGATAGTCAGATACTCTGGGCTTAAGTTGCACCTGAACCTCTTCTCACTCTGGGGCAGCACATTGGCCTCAGAGGGTTCAGGGACTGAACCAAACAGGTCAGATCTTTAGAAATGGGGCTTATAACTCATGTTTGATGAAGTTTATGGGCAGCATGGAGCTTTGGGGTCTTCTTTTTTGGCAGCCTAATTGCTTCTTTGTATCAACAACGTTGCTTCGTAGATGTCTAGATGGTTTTGTGGGCTGAGTCACCAGTTGTGTACAGAGAACAGCGCAAGCACATTCTTGATTGAAGCTGCTAGGGCAGTTTAGGAAAAACAGTAATACTTTTAAAAAGAAATATCCAACAGCAACACTCAGCTCCCTGTCCATCCTGACTGATTAGGTGGAGGATGCTGTAGAAATAGAGAAATCTCTCCTCTAGTCTCCTCCTTTTGCTGAGGATCTACAAAACATGCCAAAACCATTATATCTGCTCTTTGTGTGCGTCTTTACATGTTTTGTGAATGCTATGTGAATTTGCTGGTGCTCGATATGGTCTGCACACACATTGCTTGACTAAGGTCCACAATGCAACTTTGTCTTCTATCTGACCACTTTTTCTCCCCTAGATGCAGAAGAACTTAGTTATCTCTGCAGCCTTTTCTCACATAACAGAATTTGCTGAACTTGGCCATAGGCTCAGAAGATGAACACAGAGGGGCAGCAGATTGATACGTTGACACCTACACGCATTACTAGAAACCAACACAGAGCAGTTGTAACAAATTCTGGCTGTGCTCTGCAAAACCCAGTAACTCCTTCATCAGAGATATGGATTAGGTCAAGCTCATAATGGCCCTGAGAAGAGATGTAGCTGCGGCTGATAACAGAAAACGTCCTTAACCTGCACATTTGTGCTGTGGAGCTGTGCTTCACTGCAGTACTTTTTCTGTCTTTATGGCAAAAAGTAGAGAGGATGTTTCTCATTCAGCCAAGTGAAATCGGAGTTAGCAGTCAGGTCAGGCACCTCCCAGGAGGATCATTTAGCCCTCATGCTCCTTTGAGCTTTATGGCGTGCTGAGCAACTCCTGAACTTGAAGGGCAGTACGCCCATGCCAGAGTAGACCAAAAAGTTAATTGGAGAGAACAGCAGTGAAAAAAGCTTGACCTTTTCCTGAATTTCAGCCCAATGCTGAGTAGCAGAGGTCATCCAATTAACAGAGAAACTGATGCCGGAAGAGAACTTTCTATCTTTGAGCAGTGATTTTGAGGATTGTTAGTGGGACCCTATTGCAGCATGCTGCGTTTCAAGGCAAGATGTTCCTCACAGCGAGGAAACAGACACTTCTGCCCTCTGACAGGGATGATCATCTCCAGTACTGAAATGCAGTGGCTCCTTAAGCTCCAGCAGTGTTGCTTGTCTTTGTCTTCCCTGTCTTTAAATGTCAGCAATTGGGCACAGTCCCCGAAGCCTTTTAAAATGATGGCCTCAATCCTCTGATGCTGTAGTTGTCAGTAAAATAGAACATTATTCCAAGTGAAACAGCCAGATAGGATGAAGATTTTTGGACCCACCATTGCCCACATAACAGCTCAGAGAGAAGAGCTTTTCTGTATCTCAAACTCTTATCATATTCAAGGACTAACAGGCTTCTTGGGGTCTATCAGCATTCATATTATAAAAAGAAGCTTCTCTATCAACACTTCTGGAAATATTCCCAAAGTTATTCTCCAGGCTCTATCAGGCTTGAATCCACAAAATTCTTTCGGATTGGATCAAGGGGTTTAGAGCGAGGTCCAAGGCACATACTATCCAGGTAGGACTGCTGCTCCGTACAGGAGACAGACCAGCTCCCTTGTCCTCAGAAGTGGTGTAGTATCATCAGTGACATGAGCAAACCAGCTGGCCTCTCTGGGACACAGCAATGTCACCAAAGCACATCCATTGGGACGTTTCTTTTGTTTTGCTGTTTGGAAAAGATTGTCCTCATCTAGGTCCTGATGAAGTAAAGCAAGCAATTACTGCATGGTGTTGCAGGATATCAGGTAACAGGGTGTCTAACTTGTGTAGATAAACTCAGCTCCTTTGTACTTTAAACCATTAGGAATTCAAGTTAATCTTGAACAAGGTATTGTGAGTATTTTTACAAGGTACATATTAAACACAGTTGAATCAGGCACTGATCTTTCCTCCGTGTTGATTTTCTGTATATAGTATAAACATTTATAACCAATTATCCTCAGAACTGAGAAATTTGGGTGTGATGAGATATCCTACATTCAAGCTGTACTCACCAGAGAGTCTTAAAAAGCCGTGAGAAGTACAGGGAAGGAGCATGAGTCACCTACTTTATCTTCCCTGATCCTTTAGAGGTGGAAAGGCAATACTGATGCAGGTAAATCAGCCAGGATGGACCTAATTATATATTCTCTGAATCAAAGCAGCCTTTTTCTTGGTGAGAGGTTCACAGGAAAGCAGGCAAACAATGCATGGAGTCGAAGGGAGAGGAGCTTGTCACAGCTTGTCCGTGATTTCCTTATCAGCCATTAGCAGCAGCTGAAGCCCAGCTGGCAACGTAGCCAGCCAGCAGTGTGACTGTGAGCAACAAGCAGCAGCGAACTGACAAAGTGCTTCTCTTCACTGCTGGAGGAGCACCCGGTGCATCACACCCTACCCCAACCAGCAGCATACCCGAGACAGGACAAGGGCAAGGCAGTGTCCAGCAGGATTAGCCCACGCCGAAGGAGCTCCAAGGAGGTGCCGTGGTCCAAAGAGCAGGAGGAGCCGCTCTCACTGTGTGGGCACCTCTGCACAGGGCGCCAGCAGCCGTGTCACCCCTTGCTTCACTTGCTGTAGACATTACCTTAAATGATTTCGCTTTGGTCCAGAAGGATCTTTCAATGCATTTCTGGACTTTTATTCCGAACTCTTCTGAGTCCTTAGACTTTTCCTTTTAGTCTAGGAGATAACACACCCCTACTACAGCTAGGTAGAGAGGAGCATTCCGTTGCCCAGAGAGGCCCATGACTTTATTAGCTTTAGATGTCACTGTATTCAGAGGAATTGCTCAGTAAAGGAAGTCCATGGGGGCATGGGCTTTGCAAACAGCTCTTACAGAAAAGCTGGGGAATCAGATAAGACCTTTTTCTCTCATTCCTGATAACCCCATGCAATCCATGGCCTGAGGCAGAGGTGAGACAGTCCTGCAGTCCATGGCAGGCTAACACCAGTCCAAGTGGAGGCGAAGGAGCTAATAAAGAGTAAGAAAGAAGACTGCTCCTGTGATTTAAAAAAAAAAAAAAAAAAAGTATGGTATGAGATCCTTAACTGGCACAATTAATTCATGATGATTGATGGCATTAAAAGAACTACGAAAAGTGGATAGGAGAAAAAAAAGAGAAATACTAGATGGCCTATGAGATGGGAACAAATGAGGACAAGTAAATGGATGACTGCTCAAAATAAAGAGAAACACCGTGGAAAAATCAAGAAGTTGAAATCTGGGAACACAGCTGGCTTTTAAAGAGAAGAAATACAATTCAGATAATGTTTTTTAGAGTGCTTAGTCCGGAGAGGTCATCTGTTATTCTCTTACTAGTATTGTTTATTGTAGTCATAAAGAGATCTATCAAAACGTGGAAATAAAATGCAAACAGAGATTACTAAAGCAATATATTACAGAAATGCCGGGTTTAATGGAACAGCCATGTAGTAAGCCTGAAATTGGTATATAAAAAAAAAGAACTAATTTTCTAAATAGGCCATTGGTTAAGGCTATTTACTTGGAGAAGAAATGTAAGCAGGCATTACTAAGAGATTTACTCCACTTGGCAAGAATTATACCTATTTCTCTTTAAATAGAAATGAAAGAACTGTGATGAGGGAGTCCGTCTCCCAGTTTCAAGCAGGAGAGATATGTGTAAATAAATGCTGTAATTAGAATTGACATTTCTTGCTCTGCTGCTAACAGTGACCACAAGGATGAAAAATGATATTAGTTCCATCACGGGCAGGGATGCTGCTTACTGTAGGAGATTAGAAAGCAGCATTAAGGCTGTAATGAACTGACTTACAGTGTCTCGCACAGGGATTCTGGGCTGCTTGTATAATAAATGGTGCCATTTCCAGCAGGATGACTGGCACCAGCACTGACTGAGAAATGCCAGCTGTAATTAGAGTTGTTATCTGCAAATATATTTCACGGCTGAGACATAGTGAGCAAAAGCTCTGTGTTTGGCGACTGCACAGAACGAACAGCTCCAAGACTGAGCAAGTGTTTTTGTGACAATTAGAGAGTTACAGGTGGAGCAGGTTGCTTTAAAAACAGGAAACAGATCAGTGATTCAAGTACTCATGAGCTCAGATGGAAAATCCACTGCCAAATATTACTGAGTCTGCAACCTCAGGAGGTTTATGATCTTGTCCCACGTCTTGCATGTTTATCTTGCACCTAGTGACAGGCAAGCTGCAAAAACTTGGAGATCACGGTTCGCTGGCTACACTACTCGCAGACGTTTTAGGAACATTTTTTGGTACTTACTTGGCATCATAAGTTTCCAAGGGCTATAGAAACTTTACCCAGCTATTCTGTTCAACTCCCCAGTGCCACGGTGGGTAACGAGGTATTGGAGAACAGCATGACAGATGGGAAGCTCGGGAAGCTTCAAAGACCATGATGTAGACAAGTGATGGCTGTTTAGGATGCATGGGATATTCAAAAAGAATTTTTTATCAGTCAGTCTATACTCCTTATTGGGTGATAATTAATGCAACTTGTTAGGTTTCTAAAAGTCAAGTCTGGAGTTACAGTTCTCTCCAGTGAAGATTTCATTGACGGGGTTGTTTTCATTCAGGTGGCTGGACAGAGGCTAAATGGTCTCCTAGGGGTGCTTTGGCCCCCATAGATACCACAGGGCTCTCGGAAAGCCTGTGACAAGGAGATCGTGCTGCCACTTGGGCATCAGCAAGCTGGAAGGACAGAGCCAAGGTCCAGTCCTGCTCAGGAGAACCTGTTCATGACTTGGCTGCCCAACAAGGGCTTTTCACTGTGCTCAGCAGCTTTCTGCCCTCTGCACACTCTTCGTGGGTGCAATGGGAAGAGACCTCATGACCTGGCTAGCCTAAATTGTCAAAGCATCCCTGCAGTCGTGCAGCTCAATAACTCCTCTCCCGATCTAAACAGGGAGCCTGAGAATTGGTCCTTGGAGCCATGTTGGATGCTCATTCACAGAGAAATTAGAAAATGATGTGGCAATTTCACAACTCCATGACATCCATCAGAATACATAAGTAGCTTTCCTAAATTATCCCGTGTGGTAACTACCCTGCATCTTGCTAGTAATTAGAAGTCAAAGTTTAAGACAGTGTGGCTGATTCGGCATCTTTGACTTGGTGCTTTTTTTTTTACACTGTGGGCCACAGCAGGAGGAAAACAGCACAAACACAGCCAGCATCAGGCCATTGCGTGTAAAGCTTGTGAAAATCATATGGTTATGATTTTTATGTAATTTTATGTTAGTGTTATCAATAACACAAACCATCTCTAAGCCAAGCAACTCTGCCTGCATTAGTAGGTTCCTTTCTCATTTGAAAAAGGATAACACAGTTATATGGTGCAGAAACATATATAGGAATATACCCTTTGGAAGAAGGGCAATGACTTTCTACAAAAGATGTAAAAGATGCAAAATTTCCCAAAAGAGGTAAATTTTCCCAAGAAGGTTGAAACTTCCATCAAGATTTTAAAATGTTTCAAGTCAATTTTAATACTCTCAGAATCAATGGAAGGTCTAGTCACCACTACTGCTGTGCATTGGGATCATTCATATTGCCTGTAGAGCAGCACATTGAGATCTTCGTTGGCCACAGCCTCAGAGAGATTTTTTATCAGAAACTCTTCTGTGAAATGGCCTTTCCTGCAGCAGCAATTTTCTGGCTGAGGTAGCACACCTTCCAGCACGTTGATGGAAGCATGTAGATCTACTCGTGTGACCCTACGAATATCAGACTCTGGCCTGAGACAATAAATGGGAATACAGCAGGTTCATCCAACTGTCTAGTCAAAGAAGTGTGCTACCTACCGCAAGTCCTTGCCTTACAACTCTGAAACAATTCTGGATGCAATCTAAAAAAGAACTTTCCCCTTGCTAGCAAAAAAGCAGAAGAAAAAAAAATGGGTAAGGGACCATTCCCCTAGGCGACCAGATCTTTCAAGATAAATTCAGTAAAATTGCATTGTCTGTTTGCGAAGAAGATAGGGAAGAAAAGTCAAAGGACCAAAACTGGTGAGCTACTTGGGACTGAGTTAGCAGAAAGTAGATGGAAGGTGTTCAAAAATCCTAGGCATATCAAAAAGATGGATAATCTTGTCCAGTTGGCTCAACTTTTATTATTATGAGAACTAAACAATCTGTGCTTTTTTTGAAGAATGACCAAAATGCTAAAGCTTGTAACTAAGGGTCGATCTCTCCTATTTCCCTGGGGAAAATTTTACCTGGGAGGACCAGTAGCTTGGGTCATTTGTTTTACCCATGAGGATAAAAGATTAATCCTTTTAGACATTTCATACCTTTTTTTACCTCTCTTTAACTGCCAGGTGATCACGCTAAATCTTCAGATTAAGCCATATATAAAGAATCTGCTCTCCCTGCCTGACTGCTGTCCAGAACAGCCAAACCTATTCAGCCAATGGAGAAAAGCAAGCAATAGCCAACACAGCCCCTAATTCAGAGACCAGTGGTCATATGATGTGACCACTTTTCCTTGATTCATGCCAAAAGAGCAGAAGCTGGAGCCTGGGGGATAGGAGAAAGGTGAAGCCCACCTTTGATTGTGCTGTGCTTCTGCATTTCACCATCACCTACCACCGTGAGAGAGACTGGTCTGTTTGGGTTTAGCCAGTAACAGTTGAAGCACCCTCAGCTCCCAGGAAACGCAGAGGGTGCTGAAGACACCGAGTCCTGGGTAGGTTCAAGATGGGCATGATTAGCGTGAGGCAACTAATGCACTGCAGCAGATTTAAAACATGCCAAATCCCAAAGGTGAGGGGTTCCTCAGGTTCTCATATCTGGCTTTGGCCACTGGGTCCTTCCTGTCCTTCCTTCCATGGGGGGGAGAGGAGAGGTGAAGCCCTCCTTTGCTGGGCTACCGTGGCCATAACCCCAGTTCTGCTACTGAATGCTTACAGCTAATGGCTTTTGTGATTGATTATACTCTTGTGATGCTATTTAATCAAGTCCGGCAGCTGTTTATTGCTATGCATCCTGCACAGTAATCCAGCTTGGTGAATTGATGCTTCAATTCGTGTCGTGCTCCTCGGAGTTGCTCTCAGCTGCCTGGATCATTAGCAGCACGTTGCTCTGCTTCATCTCCCAGGTCAGCAGGATGGGGCTGTGAAAGGGCGATGGTAACTAGGAAAGCAGTTGTCTTAAAGGTCAAACAACAAAGCTACATTTATTGACTTGGGAGGAATAGCAATGCAGCTGGTTCCCTGAACTGTGTCTGTGTTCTCATGAGGTGATAGGAAAGGAGGGGAAATTCTAATGAATGAAACGTGAACGATGGTCTGAAAAAAAATTCACAGAAGAAAAGGAGCTTAACCATGTAGAAATGACAGACATGACAGAGCTGCAGTAGAGTGACAAAGGCCATTGATTTCAGTGGCATCTCCCACTTCACAGCTGCCAAAGAGCGAGCCCTTCCGCTGGACACCTGAGCCAACTCTAAGCACCTTCCTGGGAATACAATCACTTAGGTTTGGAAATCAGATCACTGACTTCAGAAAAGAAATCTACCTCTAACAAGTCCTGCACCCCCAATGCCCCTACAGTGCTTCTCCAACCTGAACCATCACTGATGAATGGGGTTTTAGGTGCCTCCTGGAAACATCTAAAGCCAAGATATCTCTGCCACTCACCCTTATCTGCCTTATGATCTGTGGAAAGAATTTAGCATCCCCAGGAGCGACCCATCTGAGCCTCAGACAGGTGTCAGTGCAGCCACACAAGTATCTCTAGTGGCATCTCTTGCTTTCTTCTAAGTGTACAAGGAAGGAGTGACTAGAGTGGCCAGACTGGGGTGTCTAACTCTTCAGAGAGCCTCCTCCTACATGTCACACGAGCAATTTCTGCTCCCTCACTTGGAACCTGAGCAGAGAAGAGTCAACGGCTTGTCAAGCAGGAGACAGGAATCCAACTGCGCAGCTGAAGGAATAGGGAGGAACCGCATAAAACCATTCACTCATGGATGCAGAGGGAATGCAGCATGGGAAGGCACAGCAACCTGCCTCTTTTCCCTTTTCTTCTTCAGCTATTTCTTATTCTTATCACCCCTCAAATGCTTCTAAATTTTATTCTAGCCATAATTTAAGTAGGGAGTGAAAAACCCCAGCAGACAAGCAAGTTTTTTAATCTTTTTTTGTATTTTTTCCCCAAACCAGGTATTAATGACACTTACAAGGCAAAATTAACAGCATGACTGATACTAGTTGTGATTTCAGCCTAAAGCGGAAGCAGTGGGAAAAACCTGACAGGAATAAGAAAATAAAACTTGATTTGAAGTGATCAAATCCCTGCTGCACGTCACAGCCCATGCGTACACAAACTAAGCCTCTTACTTCAAGTGATAAAGCTTGATTAATAAATCACCTCAGTTCAAATGACAGGTAAGCACTTAAACATTACAGTATTTAGCAACAGGGCTGCAAAAATGGAATTATAAATGAGCTTATATGATCAGATTAGTGCAAATGACTCTCTGTCCTCAACTTAGTCCCTATCTGCAGCAAGAAGGAGGAGAATGTATCTGCTGCAATAGGCTACTCTAATAAGAGAAGAGGTGAAATGTGACCTATAGGAAAGGCCCATAAAGCTTGAAATGACATCAAAAACATGCCATGCTCTCCTTAACCTAGAACAGACATAAACACCATTCTTGAGTGGTGTTTGAAATTTTTTGCTTCGATCTGCTTGAGGGATGTGAAACAGGAGGTAGGCTAAGGCAGAAAGACAGAAAAAAACCCAGAAAACAACAAACTTATCATTTCAAAGGAGCTGCTCCTGTCTGAGCAACTGCAGCTCTCTTTTACCTGGGGATGAAAGTAGAGGAGTCAAGCTGGGGAAACAAAGGTTCATGGCCATGATATACACCTGTGTACTGCCTGCTCTACCAACAGCTAAAGTGACTGACCATTTTCTGGGAATTGGTGGCAGGGAGGTGACTGCAAAACTAGCTCAGACTGGGGCAAAGGCAGGTAAGGTGGGAAAGATGCTCAGTAATTTCCTAATATACCAGGATCAGAAATCACCTCTGGAGCATATTTACCACATTGATATCCACTCTAGAGAGGAAGTTGTAACACGGTTATTGTTTTCATGTTTAGTAAGACTTTCTTCCTGTATGTATTTTGGTGAAGAAATGACAGATGTTATGATTTAGAATCATAGAATCACAGAATCATAGAATGCTTAAGGTTGGAAGGGACCTCTAGAGATCATCTAGTCCAACCCACTGCACACGCAGGGTCACCTAGAGCACGTGGCACAGGACTGCATCCAAGCGGGTTTGGAAGATCTCCAGAGAAGGAGACTCCTCAACCTCTCTGGGCAGCATTTGATGCTTTGGACACTGCTAACACAAAGAGGAGATTCTGAATTTAAAGAGTGAGCCAGTAAGAGCAAGGAAATGGTCCAATGGTCTTCCATCCTTTATCATGCAGCAGAACTGCCTCCATAAATATTTCCTCAGCCATCTGTGGCCGTGGTTTGTTCAAAAGAGTGCGGATGGAGAGGGCAGACTGTAGTCTGAGGAAGAACTGAGAGGACTTTAGCAAGGCCTAAACCAAAGTACTGTGACTAACTTGCCTGTTGTAGGAAAGTACAGAATAAAGGCAAGAGGAGGTTTATTGCTTTGATCTCACTAAACGGTATTAGCCTGGAGGGCAAGCTGGAAAACCTATGTCTATACTGTATGTGTAATAAAGATGATTGAAAGAATCTCAGGCTGATAGAAAGTAGGAAAGGAAGACAGAAATGCAATGCTGCATCAGCATGAGCATGGTGAAAGTGAGCAGAGAGGGACTAATAAAGCAGAGACTGGAAAGCAAAACCTTATTAGATACATAACTTGAAGCCAGAAAAATTCTCTCTCAATGAAATAAAGAGGACTTACTTTTCCTTGCTTCAAGCCTTATGTATTAAAGGCTGAGATTATATTGCCTTCAGATCTTCTGGGTTATCAAGTCTATCTGCTTCATTTCTCTTTAAGCTTTTTTATTTTCCCTTATTTCTTAAGCTTCTTGTTTCTAAGGAAGAAATATGTATCTGATCAACTTTTGAATTTCATTTGCCTTTTGCTAAAGATGGACTACCTCACAAATATCAAATAAAGTAGAAAAAAAAATGCTTTCAAACCAATTTTTAAAACATCTTTCCGTAGAGGAAGTGATAAATTCTTAGATGTGTTGGGATCACACCACTGAGATATCAAGAGTGTTTGCAAAGACATTACTCATAAGATTGAGATTAAAAGGACAATCCAAAAATGATAGCTTTTCTGCAGACACTTGTAGCTTTCTCATTCCAGCAGAGTGAGACTGACCCAGAAATCCTCAACCTCTGCTCACTAGAAAGTAGATTTTTTTGGTCAGAGCCCAACAGTCTCTTTGGTTCCTCTCCTGAAGACTGGACACTACTCCCAGCAGTGTGTGAACACTGCTGTCAAACACCTAGCCCTAGCTGCCAGGGATGAGAGACGTAGGGCCAGCCCATGGATCCATAGTCACAGGAGCAGATGATGCAGGGCCAGAGAGTCCCAGTCACAGCATTGTGCCAGCTCCTCATTCAGCAAGAAAACCAAGTTCTTGGTCACCGCTAAATCCTGGTGCATACGAGACAGTCTCCATACAGCTGGTGCAGGCACAAGAAACACTGCAGGGGGGAAATGTTCTCCTTTAGACAACATTTCACTATGATGTGTGGCGCAGGACACCTCACTCTCTGACCATCAGTGGTGCGTCCTCTTCCCAGCAGGCCTGGATGCAGAGGAGCTTAGAGACAGCACTCTGTGGGGCTGTCTGAAGCTACCTCAGGTGGTCCTTGCTGGGACATCTCCCAGGGGACTTCTGTCTCACTGAGACACCTTTCACTGCTGTGTTTTGCTCCTCTGGGCAACTTGGCAGCAACCAGTTATGCTCAAATACTCTTTCCAGACCATGTTTCTTCAGTAGTTCCATCATTTCTTATGGGACTTTCCCCCTGTGAAACCACTCTTATTATTCATATTATGTATACCTGGAGGACCTGACCCCATAGGCAAGGAGAGGGAAGGGAGGGGGCCATAACATGTTGTGTACATTTACAGACCACCCCCTTGAGACCATTCCTGCTCTGAAAAGAATGCTGAGCTGACCCCCTGATGGTCAAGGAAAAAGATCTGGAAGGACTTCCCTGAGCTTTGCTGCAGGCAAGAGGCAGGGCTAGCTCTGGAAGCAGGAACAGAGCCTGAAGTCACTGCAGGAACCACTGGATAAAGCTGCATACCTTGAGGCACAGACGAGGGCAGACTGGATGGTTGCAATGGTCCTTTACGAGAGGAACATTCAAGAAACGTGTTTAAGAAACATGTTCTACAGCTACACATTCAAGAAACGTGTATACGAGGCACTTAGGGACATGATTTAGCAGGCATGGTGGGGATGGGTTTATGTTTGGACTTGATGATCTTGCAGGTCTTTTCCAACCATAATGATTCTATGATTTATTGCCTTCAGGTTGGTGCAGTTACAAGCCAAGAGCTCACATGTGCCATATAGCTCCCACCAAACCCCACAGGACAGCCAGCTGCAAGGGCAGAAGCAGAGCAGGGTCGTGGAGATCTGCATCACCAGCACAAGCAAGCTCAGGTGCTTTCTACTTGTGTTTTTAGAAACCTACCTGTTTATGGTCCTTCAGCTCAAAAGGCCTGCGGGTTTATACAGTATTCAGTGATGGTTACAACACAGCCCTCGTCCTTGTCGAGCACCCCATCAAATGTCAGGTGAAATAATCCCCCGAAATGCTTTGCAAATGCCTCCTTACCTCTTTAACAGTCTCATAGTTATTTAATGTAGCTCTTTGGAGCTTCATTTTCATTTTAATTTCCCCAAGGTTCTCAATTACTTTTTTTTTTTTTTTTTTTTGCCTCTGCCTCAACATCCGCAATCTGCCCTAATTGATGTTCTTTCTGGGCCAAGCTGAGAGATGTGTAGCTGGTGAACATTGGTCTAAACTGTCCCTCTGCTTCGTTTAATTCCACATTTAATTAGATTATATTATTTGTAGAGATTATTTAAAGCTAGAACTTCCTCTTACTTGAGTTCTCTGCTTGGTCAGAGAGACATATGAATTTTGGTGGTTAAGGCAAGAAAGCAAAGATGCACATGTTCTGTAGTCAATGACTGCAAGTTCAGGAGCAGCCATAAGCACATCTATGTTCCCATGTGTGTTAAAGGTTACAACATCAGAGCTGCCCATCCATGGTTGATTTTGATGTGACTGAGTCAGAAAGAAAAAGACCAAAGGGTTATGATCCAAAATGTCAGCAGTGACTCAGTCTAGAGGTTTTTCGTGGGTCCCAGAGGACAAACTTTAGAAAGGAGAGACAAATTTCTCTAGCTTGCTGGATCTGAGATACTTTCTCTCAGGGGATGGTTAAATCCTAGGGAATGAAGATGATTCTAAAGCAAAATATGATCCATTGCCTTTGAAGTGTTGTTTCTAATTTAGTTTTAATGATGCTTGTGAGAAATGAGAAGCCTGTGTGTCTGCTTTACAATTGCAGAATATTCTCTCTGTGAGGCTCTGATGTCATTTTATGGAGGTTTTGTTGATTTCCTGCTGTATCTATTGTTACTGCAGTTTTTGGCTTGTTAGTAACTGGAAATTATGCAAAGACCCCTCTCTTCAGACTTGGATTGCATAGTAAAGCGTAGCTCCATTACAACTCTGTTGTAAAAAGCAGCCGCTTTCTCTATTGCAGCTGAGACTGAATTATGGATCTAAAAGTATTATATTCTCTTAGTGAAGAGTATAAGAAAGTATTAAAACAAGGAGATATCCAGCTTACTGGAACACACAGAGCTCTTGACATTTTCTAACTTCGTCACATTCACTGTTCCAGCAATCATATTATCTGTATTTAATTTGAGATTGCTGAATTAATTCACTTTTTTTTTTCTTTTTCTGTGGCTTGCCAGAGTATTTAGGATCTCTTCACTACTCCCTATTTTATTCTGTCTCACTCTATGAAGGAAAACCCTTTATAATATAGCACCATATTTCCTGAGATTATGTATTCTTCTTTGCTCTTCTACTGCATTTTTTCTTTGGAGATAGAACACATCGATTTTAGTTCTCATGTCTCCATCTCCTAGGGACATACCAAGAAGCATAAATTTTATTACAACAAATTTTTCAAGCATCAGCAATGATCATTAAAGGGCTTTCTGAATGTTTCTGAAGGTTCCTTCACCAACTATTGTGTCTCCTAATTTCAAGCATTCTCCTTGTTTCTAACTGCTTGTGAGACTGCATTTTGAGTCCTGTGCCCAATTTGGAGCTTTCCAGTATAACAAAGATAACAAGAGACTGGAGTCCAGCAGAGGCCCACCAAGATGCCTGAAGGGATGGAGCACGTAATGGGCACAGAGGCTGAGAGTGTTGCTCACTTGTTGAGTGAGCTTGTTCGGCCTCAAGAAAAGAAGGCACAGTGGAGATTTTGTTGCTGCCTACAACCATCTGCTAGGAGGGTGTAGATGTCAGAAGCAGCACAAGTGGGTGCAGGGTCCAGTGCCCCAGCTCATGAGTAGAGCAGGCTCGGTGACTGTGACAGGTGTAGTCACCTCCCTGCGGATCCTCACCAAAAGGAGGTGGCAAGACCAGTCCAAGGCCAACCCAAGAAATCTGGCCACCAAGTTGGTATCTGCAGGGGAGAAAGCTGGGCGCAGTGTGGCTTGGTCCAGGCTGGGGGCCAGGTCAGAGCTTCCTCCTAGGCCACAGGCAGGGATTGCCTAGCTGGAGACCAAGCAGTTACGGCTCTTGTTGTGCTCAGAACCTCAGCAGTAGAAGATGGATCTAGACTCTTCTCAGAGGTGCACAGTGGTAGGACAAGATGCAGCTGATGCAAGCTGGAATGTGGGAAATTATAGTTAGATGTTAGAGGAAAAAAAATTGCAATGAAGGATGCAGGGCGCCAGAGAGTCCAGGGAAAGTCCAGCCTTGGAGATATGCAAGACTTGACTGCACAAGGCAAGCAACCTGATCTAAGTGTGTCCTGCTTTGCACGGGAGTTGGGACTGGATTACCTCCAGAGGTCCCCTCTCCATGAGCCTTCAATTCCTTCTTCCCCAGCCAAACAAACCAGAAGAACAGATGTGAGTCTAACATGTGACAAATCAAAAGTAACTGAAGTCAGTAGAGTTACTTTAGCATAAAAGAAGTCCAGTGTCTGTACATTGGTAACAAATTTACAAGCACTTGTATGCCTACCAAACGTTAGAAAAACCTTCACCGAATTCATTTTTTACTGTTCTGCTCACACCAACATACTTGGCTATTAGCACTCTAATACATAAATAATGTTTTCTTATTTAGCAGCCTTATTAAACCCCAGAGACTGACTTAAGCTCCTACTTTATTACGTTATTAAACATGCCATTTGTTATTAGATCAAACTGAGTTTATTGTAACTCTGAACTACAGGCTATTAAATACCAAAATCCGCATTTACATAGCATTAAGGCAGCACAAGCTAGCTTGTGCTAGCTGTTGGGGGAGTCAAAGTTTAAGGTGACACTTCATCATTAACTTTTATTAATATGGAAGAAGCCCACTAGCAATAACTGAAGTCACCAGGTCTGATTTCTCTTGGTCTTCTACAAACAAGAAAAGATCCAACTGCAGCATCTACTGTTATCACTCATCTGTGATGAGTGAGGTTGTGTGTGATGGCTGGGGTGATTTCAGGTCTTGAGGGAGATGGTAGCCAAGAAACATCTGTTGCTATCTGAGCAGAAGTTTCAGTCAGCAGCTTCAGCTCATTTTTCTCCTGGAGTTTCCTGCCTGGCTCTAGTTTAATGCTGTATTAAATCTCTGCTTCACAGTAAGAAGCGAATTATGATTAATAAAAGCAAATTACACATTACACTTTTAAGGTGAAGTTTAACCAGATCGCATCAGGGTGGCATCCTCCTCCAAAGAACTCACTATAGCAACAGCCAATCTTTTTTTTTTTTTTTTTTTTTCTTTTTAATAGCTTTTGCTGGCACACAAATGCTGTTTGCACAGAACTGGTATTTCCCAGACCCACCATTCAGCTCCAAATGGGGCCATAGGGCTGCAAGTCCCCAGTGCTTTAGTATCGGTGAATCAGTTCCAGACTGAAAATGAGAAGGGCTTTAATTCTTCTCTTTGCATGAATATAGCATGTTGGCTGTGACTGCTCAGATGTACAAAGTCTGTGCATCTTTTTTGTTCTATAGAAGCAAAGAAATGGTCTCTTGGAATGAATTCAGTTCACCCACAGGAGCCCAGTATCACAGCTCCTTTATACGATCCTGTGCCTGTTTCTGTGGAAAGTGTCAGAGTTGATATTTGGAGCGGGCTGAGCTGGCGGCAGTGCTTTGTGGGAGCTGTAGCTCAGGTCACTGAAATCCCCTTTCCTTCCTGTGGATTGCGTTCTCCAATGGCCACCTCATCCACAGTGCTCAACTGCTATGGATGCTGCCTACACCTTTCCCCAGCTTTAAGAGGAAATCGTTGGTGTATCCTGAGAAGGAGATTTAAACGGAACAGCTGTTGTAGGAGACATTTAGAACAAGAAGTCTTGTACTGTCTCTTTGGCAATACACTTTATCTCATTTTTAACTGGTCTGAGCTTCCAAGTAAATAATCTTTCAGTATTTGAATTTTCATTACATAAATTCATTTCATTTCTGTAAGAAGAAAAAAATCAATCTCCTGAACATTTCTTCAAAGATTACCTTTCCATAATGCACATTTGTTTATTGCTGTTTTCAGATCTTCCTAGTTTCCTCTGCAAGACTCTACATTCTGACATGTTCTTCAAAAGGACCCTGCAAAAGCTGAAATCCCCCCTTCTTTTAAAAGAGTAAAGGTTTATTTAACTCTACAATTATTTTCTAGAGAATACACCTGTGATCTTTGTCATCCATATTTCATTTCTTTGCCATGAGAAAGGTCTCATATTTAGCACTTGATATTAACAAGAGATATTCTTCTTTTCTCTTCCTAATCTGTTTTATCTTAACAATTTATCAGGATCAAAGAGCAAACATCATAGCTTTTGATCAAACATGTACTGATTTCATGTCTCTCATCTTCTTTAATTATCTGGCTGTTTTATGGTACACATCTACTACCCTCTGACTGAGTTGTTAGCTGTTTCATCCTCCTGTTCAGTCCTTCTAGTCATGCTAATCGTCTTTCTCTTAATTCTTCTAATGAAATGAGAAAGACAAAATGTATGTGAATAAGTTACTGTGTGAGAGAAGGTTTCAAATATGATTTGGGAAGTCAAAGAAGGCCAAAAATCTAGTAAGTCAACAGCAGAGAATTTGTATCTGAGTGAGCAGGTGAGTCCACTTCCATTTCCACAGGGCATCAAAACCACCCTTCACGTAGTGGTCCATCCACAGTCACTACCAGCTTTTCCAGACAGAAGATCCCAGACAGCCTCAATGCAGGTGCTGCCATTTACTAACACCGCTTTGTTGGTAGCTCAGGGATGTGATCTGGGACTTTCTTCAGGCAGAGCAGCATCTTACCCCTCCATACTGTTCTTGAGATGAGGTATTGAGTGGCCATAGGTTTGTTATGGCATTTTGTGAATAAGTTGCGTTGTTTAACAAATGCACTTAGGAGTATTGAAGCCTACAGCATTCATATAATCAGCAGAATTGCTGATTGCTGCATGGTCAGCAGAAACTTGCTCACCAACACTCGTACAAGTTCACCCTGAATCAAACCTCAAAGCTCTTACTCTGCATCTTCTCAATATTTATTCCCAGGGACATTAGAAGATCGATGAGGACTGTACTAGAAGAGAGAATGAGCACCCCTCACTCCTTTGCTAAGCACTGGGAGATGTTGTCAGAGAACAAACCAGTGGTGTAAAGCTGAGATCTTTTCTAGGACAATGACTTTAATTACAAAACCTAGGCCAGCCCAGAGCTTCTCAAAACCAAAAATGCCTGTGGAAAGATACTGTGTTTTGACAAAACAATCATTAAGGGGGTTTCTTGGGTCTGGGATGGTATTTAAAATCTAAACTCAAGGACACTGAGTATTTCGTGAACACACGAAGGACCTATGCTCAGCACCCTTGTTGGTCTCAAAATATCCTACAGCAGTATTGCTGTAGTTGTGCTCTTTTAGGTTGCTCCTTTATCTCAGAGTTGAGGAGGAGTCTGTACCCGAAAGCGTTTCTGCTCCCACGATCTTTTGCCTTGGTCTAACCTTACTCCATCTCTTCGTGAAATGTTTTGAAAGGCTTTGATTTCATTCAGACATGGAACAGCTTGACCTCATGGTAAAATGTAACACTTCTACAACTTCTTTTCCAGCTTCATCTATCAAAACCAGGAGTGAAAACACCCACAAGCTATTTATTGGAGTAACTGCATCTACAGTAGCTCGCTTGGTAGTGAAGATGATGTTCTGTGTTCAGCTCTCTGACATGCTACACTTTCCTCTTTTAAAATTTCAGCCCACTGGATTTTAAACACAGGACACAACCTGAACAAGTTATTTTGGGTATTCAGCACCACTTTGTGCAGCTTCTCTCAGCAGAAAGAAACCACAGAAAAATGTTGATAGACTGTCAGACAAAGATGCATGTTCAACAAATATATGCCCCTTAGATGTTCTGAGTACTGTCCTTGTTTGCAGTACCTTGGAGTCCTTATTTGAAGCAAGAAAAATTAGTCTTATTGCCATGGTAAATCAGTTGCAAGGCAGGGGAACAGCAGGACTTGTCCTCAAAAATATCCTGATTTATTTTATGAATTTTCCAAATGGTAAAATGCCTATTAATTTTCCAGTATTACTTCTTGTATTCTTGGCTTAAAATTGTTCTGGTGCAAGGTCAAACCCACTTCAGCCTTCAATTCAAGGAGCATGTCCAATTATTTTTTGCTAATTTTACAGACACTTTTCTACTAGGAAGCTCTTCAGATAAAAGCAATAAAAATGGATATATATGTATACATATGCATACACACACAGAAGAAATAAGGCTGAAAAATAAGTCTCAGATAATTAAACAAAATTATTTATTCATTTTCCCAATGGTTTCTCCAAGCATCTCCGAAGTATGGCTTAGGTCATCGCCTCCTTGCCTGTTCCTCTCAAGAATGTGACTTTCAGAAACTTCCTAATTTTAATCACACCCTGTGATGAAGCTCAGAATAGAAAATTAGAAGCACTGCAGGAGACAAAGTCATTGGAAAATAACAAGCTTCAAAGATCTTACTTTAAAATTCAGGACATGTTAGGGCTGATATCGCCAACACCATGGGGTCCTTGAATGTACAACCCAATTACCAGAAAAACATACCCATCCACCACATGTGATATAGTAGGTTCAAGTATCATTATGGACTTCACGAAAGGAAATACGAACTGAGTAATATCATTTCGAAAGCACTTCAGACCCCTTCTTCTGATGCCCACAAAGATGCACCGTGCACCATCATCTGTGGACATACTGAGCTGTCCCCCTTCTGGGCTTTCTGGTGGTGGCTCCTCAGGGTATAGTGCCACCTCCTCGTGCTCCTGTCTCAACCAAACACCAGATCAGCTGAGGTTAGACCCAGAAAAGCACTGAGAGACATCTCCATGTTAAGGAGCACCCCACAGGCCAAGCACTGTTGTGGGCAATAGAAACAAAGATAATTTTGTGAGCAAACCGTGGTGGGGTTTTATGAAGGACTTCAGCCCTGTAAGGCTTGGGGAGAGCAGTGGAGGTGAAGAAGGAGGTGTGAAACTGGAGGTGTGCTGTTGGTCGCTGTTGGTAGGTCCATCACTAGAGGGAGACAGAGATCTACCCTGTTATTGGCATTCCTCTCTCCTCTAGTTGGAATATAAGAAGTACAAGCTTTGAATTTGTATTTTCTTGCGTATTTGCGCTGAATAGTTTGCGATCCAACCTGGGAGATGCAGTGTGACATGATGACACAGCATTACCACCACCAGGCTGAAGAGTTCATGCAGGTAGTGCATCCTGCTGTCAAGATTTCCTCCCAGTTTAATGAGACAGATCTAGTTCTAACTTTTGCCAAGCAGTGCCATTAGCCTTCTCCTGTTAGATGTCTGGAGGAGGAGGACTTGCTCTGCACTTGGAGAGCAACATCTAAACATCTAGAGTATATCCATTATGTTTCAGATACCGGCTGCGGCTTTGCCACTGGGAAAACAGGGTTGTTTCTATTCTCTTAATCTCTCACTTAATAGAAGGACCCTGGGCCTGGGTCATGAGAGCACACACTTTGCACTACACCTTCCAAGGGGGTCCTGGAGCTGCTCTGAAAAGACATGGGAGAGAGGTTGTCTGAGGGTCTGCCCTCCCATCATAAACCTGATTTTCACATTTAACAAAGAGGTGTTCATGCAAAGACTAGTTCCAGTGTGAGTCCAGTGCATTATTTTAACCACAGCAGGATAGTCATGCCTGCATAACAGGTAAAGCAAGCCCTTCATTTCAAAAGCAACAAATAAGAGAGAAAAGATTTCAGAGCAAAAATCAAGCCAGATAGTTGGCTTCCTCTGCTAAGTGAGGTTGCATTTCTTTGAGAGGATGGGTTGCTACGTTGGCTAGTTTGAAATCTAATTTCCCAATTTAAAGTTACAAGATATTCCAGTGCTTGGACTTTCTCATCAACATCTTCAAACTTCTTTGTGTTGTTTCTGGAGCACTTCTATTTTGTGTCTTCTTCCTGGGCCATGTGTATGAGCTGAAGATTTGGTGAAGCTTGTATGTTCTGAGGACTCATGGGCTCTCTACCAGGTCAGTCCTCAGTGACAGCTGCAGCTTCAGCAATATTTGCACTGTAACCTGATGAGGTTCATAACATGCTATTAATGCAAACACTATGTATGATCTACAAAATGGCACTTGTCCAACAGATACTGGGTGCTGTTATCAATGCAAACAGTGACAGCTGCCATTTGTCATTTGGTAGAACGGCATCACTCCCTCCTGACTCCCGGTGTTTCAGTCTTTGGCCCACAGGACCTCAGTCCTGCTGTGACATGTCCCAGGGCCACGGGGGAGACAGGAGGGCTGAGTCTGCCAAAGAAAGGCCAACGAGGGCCGTGCTTTGCTGCTCTTGTGAGCATGTGAAGTAGCAGAGCTGGTGCTGGTCTAGAGGCATAAAAAGCACACTCGGGGTCCTCTTTCCACTTCAGTGTCCTGGTTGGTACTGGGGAACAGTACCACTTCATTAGCTTTTACATCAGACGAGCAGAAGTTTATCTTTAGAGAGAGGCTTCGTGCTTGCAGGCAGCCTGACTTTGTTTTGTGCAAGTGCAGTCCGAGAGCTGCTCAATATTTGTGCCCATCACTTTTTGCACTGTTTTGTCACCCTGCACACCCAAATGCAATTGCTGCATACAGTAATTGGGAAACCAACCAGTGCTACTCCTCTTTATGATCACTGCATAAAAATAAAGCGGTAGCCTGTCAATCAGTTCATTGTGGAGAGTCCTTATTGTTCTTCCAGGCAAGTTTGCAAAGTAATGAATAGATAATTAAGGGTTTACAACAGTATCAGGACTTCTGCATATAATTCCCTACACAGTACTTTTAAAATGCACCTTACAGATCACACTCCTTCTGGGTGCTAAGCCCACAAAAATTAATCACTAGCTAATCTTGTCACTCAATCACGTCATCAGCAGAATCAACTTGCTATGGATTCATTTAGCCATCGTATTCATTCATCAAAACAGAGTTTTATTACAGACTAATTCCCTCCATAGACCCAAAGGGAGTAATGCAGACAATGACCCATCTCCTTCCAGATCTAGCAACGTTATGATCAGTCTATCCATGAAAGTTTCCAGCTGCCACCACAACCCATCTAGACCAGCCATCCACCTAACTCATGGTGCTGAGCAGCCCCAATGGGAGAAGGGCAAATAACACTTAGAAGGTTTATTAAAAACATCTGCTGGTTTCTTCTGCTCCATTTAAGGCACCTGAGAATGTCCGAAAGTCTTATAAGGTGCTGATGAACATGTATTAGTCATCACTGCAGACCCAGACTTTACAAGTTAGGAGTTTTCCTGAGGTGCCTCTTAGTTCACCCAGGCCACTGGCCACTTCTCGCCCAACTCCTTCACCTTCCTGGACTGTTAACTCGTCCCTGTGGGCTGGGATCTCCACAAGCTCCTCAAAAGCAATGCGGTCCCAAGAACCCATGCACATATGTCCAGCAGTTACAGAGCATACTATAAACGACTGGCTGTTCTTAAAATTGTGAATATCTTTTCAGTCCTTCACTTCAGGATCAATAACCTGAAGCCCTCTCTGCAGATCTGGAGGAAGCTTCTGATATTTCTTGAACTCATCCTGAGTCTCATCTACTGAATCATGAACCTGAAAAGCTCCTAAACCAAAGCAGTGAATCAGGGAGATATGAAAGAGTAGACCTGAAAGCTAGAGATAATTTTTCATAAATGTGAAAGTCTTATGAAAGACCTTAGCCGAGAAAAAAACACTATGAGAAACCAGTTGTGGTGAGACAGTTCCCTGGCCAGTGCAGCTGCTGTGGCTTGTTCTGAGGCAGCTATCCCAAAGTCTGTTTCTTGTCTCCATCTGCTGTCAGGTCAAGTAACTCGCATTATGGCCTAACATGGTTAAAGATGTCCAAGAACTGTCATGTACTTTTATCAGAGGTGCAATTGCTAGCTCAGCATCAATCTAGATCCAAACTACTAGCATGTACAGACAAATCTTTGCCTTGGAAGGATAACATATTGCTTAAAATAAATTGCTACAGGCTGAAAGATGCAAGGTCCCTCACAGATTTTACTATCAAGAATTCCAAGAGGTCCAACTCTGTGAGGCTTCAGCTGGGAATATTCCTTTTGATTGAAGCTGGCACATAATTACCAGATTTTGCAGGAATAGCTGACGGAGCAGTTCTATACTGCTGCCAAGCCAAATGAGAGCTCTGAATGTGCCACTCACTGACTAATCTGTAAAAATATTTTTTTTAAATAAAGCAAAGCTATCCAAATACTGCAGTGGCATGCCAGGAGAAAGATTCTTGCCTGGCTACAGATTCATATGTCTACTGTCAAGTTATAACCTTCATCAAGAGGGACATCTGAGGTGGCAGGTTGGAAAAGACAAAGTCTAAGGAACAGACACCTTGTTGAAGGGGAAGGTTGACCCATCAGGGCACTGTGTGGAAGTCAGCAGCTTGTAATCATACGATCCCATGACCACATGGTAAACAGGCTATGAAGGAGTCTGGGTGGAGCAGCTAGGTGATGTCCATAGGAAGGAATGTGAAGAGTTGCAGTTTCACTTGGAAGGAGCTGAAGAGTGGAAAGGTAAAGGTGAAAGGAGTTGAACCTGATGATTTGCCCTTCTGGGAAGGTCCTAGTGTGGCAAGTGGGAAGAGATGCAGCTACTGTAGCAGCATGAAGGCAGTATTAAATGGTGAGATCTAACCTTCAGCAAGAGCTCGCAGAGTTGGCATGCACAACTGGAGACAGGGACATGGTGGCTTAGTCTCCTAGTCAAATTGCAGCTAGAGACTGTTCTGAAATTGTCACACCACTGGGAGCAGGTCCTAGTGTGGCCTGGCATGGAGAAGTGACAGTGGTATTGGATGTTCCCAGGTGCTGGATTTAAATTTAAATCTTGTTGTTAAGACCTAACTGATGCCAGAACATCAGGAATGATCCCCTCTTTTTTTTATATACTTATGTCTTGACTTTATCTCAACCAATGCTTGTGTGTGAGAATTTAGAATTGAAAAAAAAATAACCTTTGATATACAAAAGTTGCTCATATGAAGACCCTACTGCTGCTCTACCACTGGAGCAAGAAGAGCTTTGAAGGTAGCGCTATGGGAGGTAAGGCCACTGTCTTGCAGCCTTGAGTCTTAAGGTGAGAAGCATCAGTTCTGAACAAGGCAATGCTTGTAGGTGAGCAGAGTGATGGCATGTTTTCATTATTTCATCAACTGAAAGATCATCAAGAGCAGTACATCATCCACCTACATCACCTACATTACCCAGAAGTGCCTTCATGGAAGTCCCCGATCCCTAGTTCATGGCAACTGAGGCAAGGCACACAGGACTCAACTCAAGGTCAACAGCCCTGAGCGTCACGTGGACAGGAAGAATGTTCTATCTCCAAAGAACCCAGGAGGTTCTCCCGTGTTATACAATGCCTAATATGCAATAGAATAAAATGAGGCAACCTCATATTAAATAAACATTTTAAGCACTTTGTCAAAGGGCTAGAGTACAAACTAAACTAGGCTGCTCTGCATTCTGCTCCGCTCACCAAGCAGTTGTATGACTGCTGCATCCATTTCCAACTGGATTTCAAAAGAAACTCTTTGTTGCTGATTTTGTAGAGCCCCATTCTGCGAATGTGAAGTGTTCTCAGAGCATTTGGTGTGCTCAGGGAATACAGGTGAAGAGAGCTCTTTGTGCAGCTGGGCAAGGAAAATTGTAATCTGAGTTCCAACATTAGGCTTGCAGATACTCCGAAGAAAGTGAAGGCAGAGGTCTGTATGAGCACCATGTGGAGCAGGAACAACTTTTGCAACACAAGAAGAGTGACCTGCTAAATGAGACAAGCAGATGGCAGATTCCTAGGAGGTGGCTCTTCAAGCAATACGTTGTTGAGCTATGGCTTTCCTAGGGTACAGCAGACACTAAAATTTCCAAGGGCAGTCAGACATACACACATCAAAAGAATCTTGTATAGATTATTCTAAGTAAGGATACTTTCTCTGGCTTAGGAAAAAACAAAGATCACTGGAAAATGAGGTGGATTTGGGTAAGGTATTATTACTTACTTGTCCTGCTCTCCCTTAGGGGTTTTGCTATTGGCTTCTGTCAGAGGTGATACGTGGGCCTAGACACTTCAGTCTGACTCTGATTGAGTCATTCTTCTGTACTCGCCTTAGGATAGTCGTCCTTTACTTAAGAAGGTAAAGAACTTCAGAAATTTCTAAAATGTTGTTTATCTAAATGCTGAGCGGGATAGTCAGAATGGCAATTTTGCATTAGGGCACCTCATCTGAAACACCTGAATTCCCTAATGATTCACTGATGACTTTATCAAGTCTCTTAAGCCATTAGGAATCCATCTCCTTCATGATCCAATCCCTTGTTTTGTGGCCATGGCAGACACTCTTTAACCTTAATATTATTATTTTACTTCTGCTGCCTTAAAATATCTTTTTAATAATGTGCAGACTATTGAGTGAATGAGGTCACACTGTCTAAATGATTTGTTGGGCTATTACCATGCCAACAATTGCTCTCTCTCTGGATAATTCTTGCCAATCTCTTACATTTTCTACTCAATTTATGAAAGCTCTATTAGTCTATGATACATCTATAAATAAGTTTTGTGACAAGCCATAATACCTGAAGGAGTAGTCAGATGATAATCCTTATTGTAAAAAAATAATACTTTTCGAGATTAGACATTTCTTAATCCCTTTAATGATGTGTACCAATTTTAGTTAATGCAAAGTTTTAATAAAATTAAAACACACCAAGTGATAAATTAAAGACTAAAAAAAACAACTATAGTGCATTCAACTGACCTCTATTAGTTAAACGTTTTAGCTCACCAAAAGAACTCTATCAAACTAATTTGAAATTAACTATTTGTGATGAAACCATCTTGATTGTTGCCAGCTATTTTCAGCTCCTAAATTCAAATGTTTATCTCATGTTCAAGAGGGATGTGAAGATGGAAGAAAAATCAGGGAGGAAGGAGACAGTAGCAGTACTCACACAGCATACGGACATCTCAGGGTTTCTTGGCAAGCTGACACTATTGATATAACATCTGTACTAATAAAAAATTGCATAAGTGTTGGAACAGAGTTAGCAAGGGAAACCTCAAGAATGGATGATTGTACCCTGCAAAACTGTAACTTTGAAAAGAACTTTTAGGTTATAATAATTATTATCTTTCAATGTTATCTTTCCTTATAGAATGTGGGGGAAAAAAGGACTCACAAAAGGACAGAAAATATAGGAGGAAAGAGATAATTTTTATCTGTACGTGTATATCATTGGTGAGCCTAGTCAGGGAAACTAAAATACTGAGTGCAGCTCTGTCCACATTTTGAAAGGATGTGTAGCAATGGGAGAGGATTTAGTAACAAGCCACCAAAAGATCTGACAAGTTAAAAAGATGCTTAAATAGTGAGAAAACTGAGAAGCTCTGATTGATTTTATCAGAAAGAAGATCAAAATTGGGTTTGATCGCAGAGCGTAAATGCCTTTAAAGGAAGAAAACCCTGAGAAAAAAGGGGACCTGAAACAAGAACCTAGGGCTGGAAGTTAAAGCCAGACAATTATCAATAAATTACAGATCACACTTTTTCCATGGTGAAGTGGAAAACTATTGGAAACCAATGGAAACCAATGCAAACTAATTAAGAAAGGGTTCACATCTTAGTGGTCTTCTAAGACGATGAAGGAATGACACCCTGACTTTCTAAGCACAGTTGACCCTGCTGTTGGAAACCAGGCTCTTCTGGTGCCCTCTTATAAAGGCTGAGGAGACTCTAGTTCTGCTGGGTTGTCATGGGCAATGCTGCAGAAGCAGCTCCAAGGATCCAGGAGATGCTTAGCAGGAAGCCAGGCAGGATCCTGTCTGCAGCCTGCATAAGATTCAGCAACAATATTTCCATAAAGAAAAAGAAAACACTTCAGACTCTCCCCCCACAAAAAAGGCACTGCTTTTTGCCACATTCCTTTGGAATTTACCAAGCAACTGTATCAGCACTAGAGTGACAGGACACCAGCTCCATGCACAGCATAGGTAAGCAAGAAGTGACTGATGTACCTTGAAGTGAGGGGTGTTTGAGAGGCATGGCTGATGGTTTCCATTAGTTCCACTGAGCTCTAATCCCCCACTACACTCTTCCCCTTGTACCTAGGAATTCACGTCTCATCCTGCATTTTTTCCATAACAAATCCTATTATTATGTGTTGTATAAAGCAAAGATGTATAATGCTTTTGAAGATGCCTGTACTGTATCTTTGCAGCTGTCAAATCCACTATCTACAAAGCAGGTGTTATTTTTTACCACATGTATCAAGAAAACAGCTTACCTTAGCTGTGGTTTTCAAGAGTGCAGCCATAATATTTCAAATATGTGTGGTGTCATCATGACAAGTCTGTCAGCCAGTCTGTCTCAGGAGCAGCTTTATGTTTCCTGCATGGGTTGTGCTGTGATCAGACTTAAGAGTCTGGACATAGCCAACCCTGGGGAAAAGTCCTAAAATAATAAGTTAGGGTTTGTTTCAAATGCTGAGGATTCATATCTGCAAACTATGCAGCTTCCAAACGGGACCGGGATGGTGTTTGAAGCGCTGTGAGCTCCAGCTCTATGGAGAAGGATGGTATTCGTGAGCGACCTCCCTCCTCTGGCAATGCACAGATCACTGCCAAACCAAACTCCATTGCAGACAGTTTTTATCACATTAAACTCTCCTTCAGAGCCACTGGCATAGCAAAGGCAGCGGTTGTACCGAGGAGCTGTCACAAGTAACACTGGGACATAGGAGCTATCTCAAAGGTTTTGTACAGGGAGGTGCTACTTGTGGACATATGGGTATATGGCTACTCATAAAACCCCTCTCTCAAATCAGTCAAATTCTCACTTCAAACCAGGTGTCAGCCTCTGGTGATCCCCTTTGCATTACTGTGTAGGTCTTCACACCAGCTAACATGACCACTAGTGACCCACCTGCCTACAGACTGTGTTTCTGTGTGAGACATGCAAAAGGAAAGGCTTGTGTTACCTGTCTGCATGAAGAGGGCTGCGCAACCCGCAGGGACAGTAATATTCCTGTTTGCTTTCCAGAGGCTTCACTACTAACATCTTCAGTTAACCTCCTCCCTTCTTTTTAATGCTGCTGCCTGGCACCTCCTTCCAGAGGAAAAACATCGGTGCAATGGGTGGCTGATACCTTCTCATTAGACCACTGAAATCACAGCACACCTTTTCCCTCGTCCTGCCCTGTTTTTTTCTGCATTGTGGCTACTCCCCTGGGTATTTTGACGCTAACCAGTGCTGGTTATACGGAGTAAACAGAGCCAAAACATAACGTTTCCCCCTAGCCTGTAAAAACACACAAATCCAGCAAAAAGACTGGGGCAGAACAGAACGATGCAATATCTGAGCGGCTCAAGTGCCCTTGCCAGTGAGTGACAGTGGGGATGGAAGGAGGAGGTTTCTCAGAGTAATAGCATGCTTTGATTCCTTCCACAGAGATGCAGTTTGTCAAGCAATAACACACACAGTCGATAGCTTTATCTACCTTTTGCAGCTGGCAGTAAGAGTATGTGTAGCAACATTACCCCCTACAGTTCAACTGTATGTTCCCACTTTCTTTCCACTTTTGGCACAGCTTTTAAGGTTTTGCTTACCTTAAGCTACTGAGCAAACGTCTTATTTTGAATCTATCAAACCTGTGCATGCGTAGAAATGCACCTCAGTGAGGCAAAAGCAACAGGCAAGTGACCAGCCTGCAAAGGCTAATCGCTGTAAACAAAATCTCGAAAAAATGCTATATGTTCAATTAGCCTCAGAAACTTTCCATTTGCCCGTTCTCCTTCTTTATGGCTTTTTGTTCATAAGTTTCCATTTGGCCAAAAAAATAGGGAAATTGTCTGAAAGTCATTGGGTTTTTCACACCTGTGGCTCTTGCCTGGGTGAAGGTTTTTGGATGTAACCTTAGGGTCTGTTTCCTTGTTGTACAACACATTTTCTTAGACATGAAACAAGGAAGAGGAAACCCAATAAAGCATTAGTTAAAATACCATGAGCCTCATGAAAACCAAAGCATCTTCCAGTTGGGTAACAAATATCCTTACGGGTTAAACACCAGTGAATATTAATTTTAACGCAGAGCTTCAGGGAAGCAATGCCTGGCGCAGCACCGCCGTGGGGCACTGCAGAAGCTCAAGGCGGCTTCTCCAAGGCCACTTGGGCTTCTGCAAGCAGAGCGACCATAGCAAGTCCCCATGCAGCTTCCTTTGCATCTCTCACACTTTGGCACTTATTGCTGCAAAGCACCTGGGCTTATTTGCTCTCTGTGAGAGGTTGCAGAGCAGCAGCTCAGGCTGTGCTGCTGTCACACCTGGTGGAGCTCGCTCCGCACAGTGCGGCCGCTAAGGAGACTTCACAAGGAAGCAGAACGTGCCCATCCCATGGCATGGTGACACGATGGGGTCGACATCAAACACCAAACACAGACGCTGCAGGTCCACCCGAGCTGGGCTCTCATTCAGTGACTGCCGCTCTGTTCCACGAGCAGTCTGGGAGATGCTAGTCCAGGTACCTCCTGGGTATGCATGGACCAGAGGCACCAGTAAGAGCAGTTTCACTCCCTTAATTTTTAATGGAGGCCACTAAACCGCTCACCCTGGGCGTCCTTAAAGAAAAGAGGCACTGCTGTGGTGGATTCGCCTGTCTGCTTTAGGTTTCTTGACTGAGCTGTCTCCATCTGCTTTGATTAGAGGGCCACCAGCTCAGCTGTCAGCGTCCACAGTCAAGGACATTTGTAGCACCCAATGGTGGTGTCTGCCGCTCAAATACATGTGGCTTAATAAGGGTGAATGAACATTATCCCGAAGAGAAATTTTTGTTTCATGGCATCACATGCTCTGGAAAATGAGGCCAGAAAAAGTGGTTGCCTCCAAAGACACGTTATAACACTGAAAGCAGAACCAAGTGGTGAATCAGATCTGTGAGTCACGCACACGCGGCAGACACGAGCCGAGTTCATCCACGGCTCTGCTCAAGGCCAGATGAGAATGATAGATTTTCTAACTTAATTAAAGATGGGAAGCCACCTCTTTCTGAATTCACTTGGAAGCAGATGGACCAATTTGCAGACGTAGCTTTAAATGGGTCTTGTTAGATCACTGCAATCTTCTCTGCTCTGGACTATTCAATTTGGGGGTTAAACATACCTTGTCTTGACTCATTAGTGAGGAATCACCTTTGATTACAGTTTGTCATCAGTCATGGCGTCAAGCTCTGTATTATTCATATACATAGTAAATATACATATAATGATATAATACAAAATTGGTATATTATGTTGTTTTATGTGCTCTTCCTTTAGAGAATTTATGCTACTAATGCACAATTAAAATCAAGTAATACAATAGAAAACCACAGGGTTGCAAGCAGCCTCTCTGTTCCTTACCATGCTTTTATTAACCTCCTTGGAAAGCAGCACTTGAAGGAGAAGTGCAGAATTTGGACCTCTTCAGGCACATCTGGCTGCTCATGGGCTGCTCCTTTAAGAAAAGCACTGGGACAAGGGAGCCAAACAGAGTATTGGAAACTAGGATTTCCAGTCCTGGCACAGGAATAATAAAAAAAAAAAAAAAAAGGGAATGCTTACAGATTTTACAGATTTGGTTTAGCTTTTCCTGAGTTTGCTGTTGTTCTTTACATTTCTTTTCCTATATGGAAGACCATTATTCTGATTTTGATTTTTGCCATGACAAAATGACTGCTGAAATCCCGGAATCCCACAGCACAGATGCTCCATTTTCGTGCTTGCAAGGCTGGATTCCCACAGTGGGCACCAAATAGCCCTGCACTGAGGATCATCACTCAGAGACATTTAGATTTAACTCCTCTTAGGTTCATATGCTGCAAGCAGAGCAGTGGGGAACAAACTATTCCCAGTATTCAGCAGATCCTCAAGTTACTCTTGTTCCCAATCCAGTTATTTTCATGTGTGGAGGGTAAAGGCACTAGTTATAGCAATGGTTTCTTACTATCTTTATAGCACCCTCAGTGCTTGAACATACATTCATGCTATGTATCAACATTCATGCTAAAAAAATGAGTTCTAGGGCCAGAATGGCTGTGAGAATTTTGTTTCATCACAAACCTTCACCAAAGGAATGTGAAAATCTTCTGTGTTTTTAAGAAAATGAGACCTCAAAGCACTCAAATCCTTCCCAAGAAGACCTATAAAAAGAGCAACCCAAGCTCTCAGCAAAGCCGATTCCATATGCTAAAGGGATGCCAAGTAATTACTGCACGGCGCTGCGGTGCGGCTGTCTGGAGCTCCTGTGTGATCAGCATATTTTAAGAGCAGTTTGGCACTGCTGCTGCTGGGTTTTGCAAAAGCGCAGGAGGGCTGCCGACCCGGGCACCGGCACCTTGGGTTTGAGCTAGGATTACCCGCAGCCTCCAGGAAGATGCCAGGGGGATTTGCGCGGGTATCTGTCTCCACTGCAGCTCCGGGAGCTGAGAGGTGCCAGCGCTGCTAGTGGCTTGAGCTGCACTAGCCCAGTGGCCTCCCTGCTCCTGGCAAAGGGCTGCTTGCCCTGCAGTGGAGATCCCAGGAATCGGCTGGAGATGGCTCAGAAACCTCCATGGACATTGCACTTCCCAGGAGAAATGCTCCTTGAAGGAGCAGGACTTACGGCTCAGCGGGCTGAGCAATGCCCTGTCTTTGATCTGCCTGTAGGAGTTTGCACAGATGCCGCTTGGATCACGACCTGGACACCACATGGATGGAAGAAACCAGCCTGTCCCTGGCTTTCTCCACTCTGCCTTGCACAACAGCCCTCTCAGTCGGAGAGCTTCTGTGGGGTACGAGCGAGTGGGGTTAAATCCTGGTTGCAGTGCTGCAACCAGGCAGAGAGCCCTTGGCCTTACCCGATTTCCATGGAGCCTGAGGGCAGCTGCTCAGATGTGCAGAGCAGAGGTCAAGTGCCACAGTACAGACATACAGACCCCTTGGAGGGGTCCAGGGCCTCCAAGACATATTCACAGAGCTGACAGGTATAACCCTTTTAGGAGACCCAAGACTTTCTGTATCAGCATCTGGAAGCCAGGCAAGATACTCTAGCACCTCTCAAATGGCACTGAATGTTAATGCTTTTATGCTACAGAGTCTGTCTAAAAGACAGGATTCAACTTGAAGATTAAGACACCTAAGACCAGGAGTCTTCATGTAGGTGTCTATAGGTGAGCAAGGTGTCTGAGTTCTCACTATAGTCAGCGCAGAAGAGCTTAGACAGTGATTCAGCTGACCAAATGTAGATGTCTGCTTTGGGCTGAGCCTATTAGTCCTGTACTACACTGACTGTATTGACCAGAGGCTTGATTCAGTTGCTCCCACGCAGGATACTCGTGTGATCTAGAAGCAGAGTATCCACCTGGGCTTCAGCTGCAACTCCACAAGATCACACTCTCACATAGGTTGTGGTGTCCCACACATCCCAGGCCATATCAGATGGCAAGCATGTCTGCATGTGGACCACGGGGTCCCCATCATTTGTAATGGCAAAGAGCCATCTCATTCTCAGGCAGATAACTACACGTGGACACCAAAGCTGTGGTGGCTTAGTCAAAAGCTATCCATAGCTTTTGAATTGCTCTGAAGATCTCAAGAAATGCACTTTCAAGCTCATCTGTTGCTGCTTGTGATATTATTTCCCTATGTACAACTTACCAGCAAACAACAGGCTGGATCCCAGGTGTGGCAAAGATTTCACATGGATGTTAATCGGATCAGGAGCATGGCCCATGCAGGGATCAAACATAAGCCTCTTCCATTAACACACAGAGGCAAAATAGCATGAGGTCCTTCAGAAATGCTGATACAGTCTATACTGATGCAAGGACGTGTCTGCCAGAAAACAACAGAAAAAGAGAGCGTTTTCTTACCCATTGTTTTGAATTTACAGGAAACACATTGCACTGATCATCTGAAAAATTTAACAATTAAGACGATCTAAAATACAGTGCTTTGAGGGTTCTTTTTTTTTTTCAAAATCTACCTAAACACAAGAACAAAAGGCCTTTTTTCTCAAAACAAACATAAAATGCTATCTAGTGTTGGCTCTTTGCTACTGCAGTCCTGCATAACTATCTCTGAATCAAACGAAGAGAGCTGCAAAACGTTGACATCCACTGGACAGTTTGTCCTCAGAATATGGGCACTGTGTCCAGTTTTAAAGTATGTTCTGAATTTCCAAGCTCATATTCCCAAGCCTTGCACTGACTGGATTCACATCCTGCAGAGGAGAAAGAAAGAATAAATTAGAAAATCTGGTAAAAAAAGTTCTAATCAACCACTAAATCTCATATCGGTACTAGGTTGTCTCTTTTTTGTTTTCTAGCTTATCGCAGGATTCCCTCTACCTACAAAACATATATTATTTTTAATGTAACATTTGAATAATGCACATTATAATATTAAATTATACAAAATGTTAATATGACAAATATTTAAAATATTTATTTAACAATAAATATCTGGATTTAAAACTGAAAAGAAGGAATGACAATGGGCTGAAGAGAAGTAGGTTAAGTGAACCCAAATTAGAGTTTGGAGGATCCCCTGTTCTTCAGATCAAGCCCAGTATTTCTCTTATGTGTTAGCAAAATAAATAATACTCTTGCAAATAAGTATTTGGGGTTTCCTTTCCAATAGCTGAGTTAATTAAAGATTATATTCCACTTCCAAAGCTATTCTTGCAGGAGAACTCCTGTACGATGCTGCTTTTTCACTAGCAGTTTTTTCTGCCCGTCACCCGGTGCTGTGACATCTCACCACATACAAAAACATCTTCTTTAAATTGCCATCAGCCTTTCCTAAGACGGATCAAAGCATCTTAGCTTCCCCTGTGTGATGTGTCTCCGAAATGTCATATTTATCCTCAGCGGCTGAAGCACCAGCTAACAGCTTTCGTGTCCTTTCCGCGGGAGGAAGGGGAGAGGGGGAATGGCAAGAGGAGATAGTGACAGCTGCAGCCGTTAGGCTGACTGCTCTCATACCCATTTGCCTTCCCAGTTTTTCCATGGAGGACTACGTGAGAATCATTATATAATTCTGCTTCCTGCATATTTAGCTGGCACAACCGTGCATGTGCAACATGCCCATGAAGAAATCTCATTAGAGCCCACAAGATATGAGGGATGGGATTCCTGGACCCTCACGTCCAGCTTTGGGTATAATTTAGGACTGACAAAAACCTATCTACAATTTCTATCAGATATTGGGAAGTTTCCTCTAAGATTTGTATTGATATTACGTTTGTATTGATATTACACTTTAAATGAACAAAGCCTATAACCGACAAAAATCTTCTACACATTTTTAATTGCCCAGTGAAAGACTATCAAGTCAGACCACTACAACAGACACAAATAACAGTTTAGGAAAACCTTTCTTTTGAAAAATACAAACAATTTTCTTCCTGATATAAAAGAAGAATTGCACATGCCAGACATTAGTCATATTGCTGCTGTCAGCCTGGAAAATGATTATATCCTTTGAAAATTATTAGATACCTGGAAATGACTATCAGAAGAAAAACATATATTCTAATAAACTTAATCTGAGTTTCACATATCCTCACAGTGCCAACTTGTCCCGTTTTCAGCATTACACAGTTCTCATCCAGGCAAGTTCCCACTGTCATTGCTGGAAGGCCCTTCTGGGTCAAGCACAGCCTTCACAGTGGAGTCCTAAATCTTTTCTCTTGCCATCACCCCTCTAAGGTTAGGAATGGGGATTGCAATTGCAATTGCAACCAAAGAACCTGGGCCATGAGATCTACGTAGACCCAAGTGCCTGGACAGGAAGGGTCCCACCACCTTCGAGGCTCTCACTGAAGATGCTAATCCCACCAACGGGGTTGCACACTCTTCATTTATGTTTCCTGTGAGTAATGGCCAAAGGTTTCCAAAAACAATTTCACAAATTCCAAATAACTCATCATCCAACAGAAAACAAGATCCTCCACATCCTCCTACGCAGAAATACTACAGCAGGATGGGAAAAGAAAATCCACAGAAATTCAGGCCAGCAGGGACCACTGGAGGATCATGTAATTCCCCAGGCTGTTCAGCTTTCCTCACACGTCTTACTGCCAGCTCCAGCTTTTAGTTAACAAAATGCTTCATTCCTCAGAAAACATAAATGTGGACAGAGAAGGGAAAAGATGAGACCTGCAAGGCCGAGCCCCCCAGACTGTCTGAGAAATGACTAATGAGAGTCACTTGATCCCAGCAGAAAAATTGTGACCCATTCTGCAGCAGAAGGGGTGAAAATCATCAAAATTCCTTGAGAAGCCCAAAGGATTTGGGAAAATTCCCAAGTCAAACAGGAGGGGACATGAGAACTAAATCAATAAGCTTTCAGGGTGGCAGCATTTGCACTTCAGAATCTAAAGGTGCCCAAAATCTCACACCAAGAAAATTAATTATTCACCAGAACTGGATATTCTGGAAGGGAATAACAGCACTCCAAACCAAATGAGCAGGGCTGCAACAGTGATATGGGCACAGGAGTGTAGAGGAAGATCCAGCTTATGCCTGAAATAAGGAACCTTTAAGTGGGACAGTTAGAATATCTTCCAGTCCTGTGTCCAGCTGAGAAGGAATCAGTTGCCAATTCTTATAATTTGATTTTGCTGCTCTAGAGGTCACGTAGTTATGTACAAATATTGGCTACTGCTCCAAAAACGTGTCCCAAGTCTTCACAACTGCAGGAAAGACACTTTTCCAAAGGCTGGAAAATCAAAGACAAATAAACATTGTTTTTAAAGTTACACCATTCATCCCTAAGCTAAAGAACCAAGGTGGCTGAGGGAACTGGGTAAGAAAGAGGAGCATTTAAAGCCTTTTGTGCTGGGATCCGCCTTAGCAGCTATGATGACAGCATACTGCAGTGTCACAGGAAAAGATATATCAATCTGGACGATTATTTTCTAATGAAATTACATATGAAACTTGCCCTGGAAAGAAGAGACAGAAAGGTGCATTAACACTTCAAAGGCTCCTCCACAGCAGCTGCATGTTTAGGGCTCTGAACACTGGAGTGAAGGAAGTCACATGTGTTACCACCCAGGGACGACGTGATCTCCTGCTGAGGCAGGAGGCTCCTGAGAGGGGAATAAGGGGAAGAAAATACCCTGAGATAGCAGCAATGCAAGCTTCACAAGCCTGGAATCAGGTGCGACTTGGATAGGTGCCAAGTGATGCAGGATGGGAGCACAGCCGCCCATATGCTGGGCTTTTATAGTACAAAAAGTCTTTTTGAGGTGCAGGTTGTATACACCTTCTAAGGAGAATGAGACAGTGAGAATGAATATCCTTCTTTACCACTTCCCAGGGGTGCTGAATTTATTTTTCTTTTCAATAAGAATAGAAGAATCAGCTAAAGCACATGCATTGACCTGAGTACAGGGGTTGCACAGATAGCAACCAGCAGCTCAAGACCCGCGAGCCACAAACCTCCTGGCAGGAGCAATTGTGCAGTGCTATGTGGGGTGTTTGTGACTATGACATGTTCTCAGTGTCCCTGAAGCCCTCAGTGTCCCTCTGTCCTGCCTCTTTTGCAGGACCTCACGCAGCTCTCCATCCCAGCATCTCTTCCATCAGCTCTCCTCTCCAGCCCCCTTCCCTGCTTCCTTGCTCGGCTTGTTCCTATTCCCTCAATACCTTCTTCGGAGCATGTTCAGCATCAACAAAGACTTTTGTTCTTCCACTTGTTTTCTCCTGAGCACGTACAGAGTTTCTAAATAATCTTCTGACATTCGCATGAGACTCCTCTACACACCCATCCCAGCACATGTGGTCTGGACAAATGTGTAAGTGGACAAATGAAGTAGATCTTACTGACTCGTGCATGGGACAACCCTAACTGCCCTCGACATGAGATCAGTAGCTCTGTTTGAGAGCTGTGATCAACAACCCTAAATTCTCCCTTTAACAGAGATGAAAACTCAACCCTAAACAAGGAGAGTTAGCACCCTGAGTGTGCTTAATGTCAGCTGCAGAACAGACCATGGCTCCCTGTTTCATTCACTCTCTGGGACTAAGGTCTCTCATCTCCAGCTAGGTCCTCTGCACCTTACTTACAATATCATCTGGAAAGCAGGAAAAAAAAAAAAAAAAGGATTGTTCAGCTGGAAGCAGCTATTTTGGTTGCTGCAGCATTGCGCCATAGTGCACCAACACCTCAGCTTTGCAAGTCACTTGCTATCTGCTAATTTCAGAACATTTTAGCACCTTTTCCCATTCCCATTACAGAGCATTTTTTAATTGGGTTTTGACTATCTGACTTTTTTTTTTAAGCTTGCTAGCAATACAGCGAATGTGGGCAGACCTAACAAACAATCTGCACTGTGGAAGAGCATATGCTACAGGGACAGGATCACAGCCCAGGTATTTGAACTGTTGCTGTCTGCAAAATCTGTGACCGTCTGGAGGCAGAAACTGGCTGCTCCAAGCTCACATCCCACTGTTATTTGGGCACAGGCTTCAAACTGGAAAACCTTGTGACTAGCGAAACCTTTGCAAAGCAGCTATTTATCTGCAGAGAATGAGTCACTGTTTACTCCGCGCACTGGGATTTGAAAGACAAGGTCACCGAGGAGTTGCTTTCTTGCCACTTATTTCGTCTGCTCCTTCCACAAAGGCAAAGCCATCTGCAGAACAAGCAACGAGGCAACGGGAGCGGAGAGGTTCCAAAGGGCCATCCACAGAGCACCAAGCATTCCTGATAAAAAGAAAGAGCCAAGGAAAGGAGTCACGCAGCTCTTTGTGTAACCTTTGCTCATCAGCTAAGTGCGCCAGCTTATAGTAATTATGGAAAAGCCACCGGTTGTATTATAAATGTAATGACATTAGCAAGACTGTCACTGTGTTTGTAGCAACAGTTGTGAAATTAATTTTTTTTCTTCATTAAGGAGAGCCTGATTTGCATGATTGAAATGTCAGCCCAGATAAATGCAGGCGCCAGAGAATGAATCGCTGAGCAAAAAATGCCACCTGCCAAGGCCAAAGAATAGGACAAATAAACAAGTGCCGAGGAGTGGTGCAAAACTGGATCCAGCTCCCAGCGGGGCTCCCTCCACTGCCATCCTCGGGAGCTGCAGCGAGTGCCAGCGAGTGCCAAGGCCAGGACAGTCCTGATGCACTTTCTCAAAGCAGCAGATTCTCAAATGCTTGAGATTTTCTCCCATCTTCCAAGGGGCAACTACAGCCCAATAACGGCTCCATTCTGGTTTAGAGAGCAACGAACTAAAACAACGCCCTTAAAAGCTTGCAAAATATAGGTAATCCAGAGCATTCCTTTGCTACATTTGGAATATTGAAACCCCAACAGCTCCTACTCCTCATCCCTCCCTTCCACTATTAACGCGCTGATCTACACGTCCAAAGTGGCACCATCTCCCCCATCGCTTGGCTGGAGCTAATTGACTCTCTCTGTGACAAATCAACAATATTTCTATTTACTTCCAAGCTCCATTCAAATACTTGCCAGAGCAGATGTGTGCACACAAAAACTGTGTCCCCGTATGAAGTCTCACGATCTGAGGCTGTCTTATAATGATCTATAAAGTACTGGCTGCCAAGTAGTGAAGTCGAGAAGAGACGACGGGACGAGCACGAAGCTGTTTTCCTTTCTGTCCAAAGCGAGAAAGGGAAGCTGAGAAAGTACCAAGAATAAATTTTAGCTGCTTTAAAGAGGTCCTCATCCTGCTAGAGGATTTTTGGTGATAACTAAAGCCTGAAAAAACATGAGGATAGAAGAAGACATTTATTTTACACAGATAGATATTTTTAAAGCAGATAGGGTCTCTTTCTTTTTTTTTTTGTTTTTTTATAATACATTTCACGATTTGGATTTTTTATCCATTTTAGAACATGCAATAAAGCAAGCTATTTTGACACTTCCTGCAAAACTACATAGATATATGCTGGTTTTTGACCAAAATGAAAATTTTTCTTTTGATTAGCTATTTTCTTTTATTTGCATCACTTTTAAATGTTACAGCTTGAAATGGAAAGTCACCTAGGAAAACAGAGCATTTCGCTCTGAAAAGGTAAAAATGAAAAATGAAACACTTTAGCCTCAAGGCAGTGCTGTGTCCTAGTCCAAAATGTTTCAGAGAAATTCTATTTGTTAATCAGCACTTTCTTAAAAAAAAAGTCAGATTTTTCTGCCTGTATAAAAAAAATATTTCATATAGTCTGGACAGAATACTTTCATCCATACTAGTCTATATTATGGTTACCTTGAAAGAGCATATGCTCCAAGGGTATTTTAGTACAGAGTAGTACAGAGATTTTTTATTTCCATGGCTCTAGTCAAAAATGCTAAGGATTTCTCTAAAAGAAGCTGATCTCAGTAAAATACAAATACTTCCAGAAAAGTCATCTGAGCCAGATGTTTCTTAGGATTTCAAAAGCAAATAGTCTATTTTTGCAGCAGCTCAGAAGGAAAAGGCACTCTCACTTCCTGAATGCTCATCTCAATGTACTAACTTCTTTTAGCAAGTGGTCACTTCAGACCACAGACACGAAGCACCACTGAGGGTGAAGAACAGAGCAAGGCAGAGGGCTCTAACCGGGGCACACGCATCACAATATATAGCTCAGATTTACCTGCAGGGTTTTGATGTGGGACAAATTTCTAGGCTCTACCACGGCTCTTGTCGAGGCCAGAGAGCTGCGTGTCATTTTGTTTTAAAGCAATGTGATAGGGAGGCAAGGAGGGCAGGAGAGGCTGGTCTGAGCATTGCCCCACATGTGAAGGTGGCTACAGCTGGGGGCACCATCAAGCTCTTGAGGGGTCTCCTGGCTTCCCTGATCCAGCTGTGGGTTCAAAGGTCCCCAAAACTGTGTCCTTACTGATGGAAAACATTCCCTCAGTGCAGAAAGAGCCCCAGCTACTGCCAAAGTTGTATGCAAACCTGCTAGAGAGGGTGATAGATGAGAATAAAATGCAGAAGCAGCAGCTGGCCCGTCGGCCCAGCAGCACGCTGAGTTTGTGGTAATACACAGCACTGCCCTGCATTAAACCACTAGTAGGACAAGGCATGGTTAAAAACACTGTCTGCAGGCAGGAGCAACATGTTGGGATTGAAAGGATGCAAGGGAAGGCGAGCATGACGCTTGCCCTGCATGTAGGTTGTCACAGGATGATAAGCAAGAGCTGGGCTGTGAGAAGTCAAGGGTTTTCCTGGCCATGTGGCACAGCACTGCAAGCTGCAACACATTCCAAGGTCAGATCCAACGCTTGATTTCCAAGATAATGGAAGGACTCCCATGGGCTTCAGTAGGCTTTTATGAACCTCAAAGAAGAGTCAACAAAAAACACAAAGCAGTTGTAAACCCAGAAGATTAACACAGCTTTATGCACGGCCTTTATCCTGCATGACTTCTACTGCTATTCTTGCCTTCCATGAGCGCTGGGCAGACAAGGGTCAGCTTTTATAAATGCAGCTCCCATTGACTTGTTGTTTAGGAGCTTTATAGATAAAACACGGACCAGTTCAGCACCCCTTTGGGGCACAGAGAGTCTTTCCTGTGATTTCAAGAAGCCTTCAGAGGGGACGTTGTGCTTAGGTAGGTGCATTAGAGGCAAAGCAAGATAAGAAAGCGCATCAAAAGGTATATGGCAAGGGGGAAAACGGTGATTCTTTTTGCCAGACCTCTGGGATTTTTACACTGAACTGCATCAGCCTGATATTTCTCTTAGGTTTGGAGCTCTAAACACCAAACAAGAAGGGTTTGTCCCCACTTTTATCAGCACCTGCAATATTTCAGCTTTGAGCTCTCTCTGTATTTCCCTCTGCTTCAAGCACTGCTGTTGCTGCACGAATGGCTGCTGCCACTGTGGAAGCCCAACTTGAGGGACAGGAGCCCAACATCCAACAGATTCAGGGATAAGGAGCAGCTTCTTTCTTCTGCAGGAAATAATAATAATAATAAAAACCTAGATGTGGATTTAGGGTATTAGACCTACTATTGCTGGGCATCTGCTCAGGGCCTCTGGAAGAGCCTACCCTTGACCTACCAGGACAAGCTTCTCTCAGCAAAATCCAATTGCAAAACTGAGCATAGAGTTCAAAACAAAAAAATCCCAAGTCTGATGAGCTTGCTGCTCCCTCTCCTTTGGGATTTTCCCACAGAATTTGATTCCTGGTCCCTTATTGCAGCCTTGATGCTCATGGGTAGAGGGCCCTGCCAGTGATAACACTGGAACACTCGTATGAATGTCCTATGGCTTTCCTTGGCATCCCAGATACCTGGAATGCCTGCTGGAGATGGAGACGGGAGCTCACCCTTCCTTTTGACGTTCAGAATGAGCTGCTGAGAGCAGCAGACTTGTCTGCAGCATCTTCCACTACGGCAGTTCTCACTGGCATCAGGCCCTGCTTGCAGGAGCGTCCCCAGCCCACACTGAGATCTGTGGTCTGTAAGAACCGCCGGTTGCTTTTGCTTTAAATGTTATTTTGAGCAGAGTGTTTCAGGATATGGATTTTGATACCATCTTCTACTGCTGTCATACAAAGAGTCAGGGAAGCCAGCAAATCCTTATTACTTATTGGCTTTCAGCTAGGTTCAAATCAATTTGTATTATAGTGTGCTGAACATATGTTTAATTCCTGCATTCTTCCTGACACAGGGGATTTTTTTTATTACCATGGCATTTATGCTGAAAAGCTTTGCGACAACTGTGCAAAGGATATAAGATGATCTGAAAGAAAGGAAAAAAAAAAAAAAAAAAAAAAACCCAACAGTGCGTTGATCTGAGTGATAGAAGACAACATTCGGGAGGAGTCGCTAAAACTCCCCTAATCTACAAGGTCTTGCCCTGCCAGCCCTGGCTCTCCAGGAGGCTGGGCCTAAGCTCTGGGTTTATGCACAAAGCCCAGCTGAAATTAGCAGAAGTTTATGAATCAGGAGCGACATCTCTTCCACTTGCACCTCTGTGGCCTTTGCTTCCTTGAGGCCCTTCTTTTATCTGCAAGCCCTGCTTCTCTGGCTCCCTAGTAAGAGACTTATCTGCATTTCAAACTGAGAACTTTCCACTCACTGTTTTTTTTTCCTCCACTAAACAAAGGCACATGAGCATGGTCTCTAAATCTAGTTATGTTAAAAAAAAAAAAAAGGAGTAATATAAAAGCTTTCCTTGACCTTGTTACATACTAGGCTTAACGTCTAATTGCTAAATGTTGCACTTGTTTCCCTAATGGCAGCATAAATGAGAAGAAAAGCCACTGGCTTCTGAAGACTGGCACAGCTATCTACTATCTGCAGAAATTCAGCTGGGCCTTCAGCAGATAATAATGGTACAAAACACCTTTATTATTATTATTTTCTTTCCTACCTTTTATCTTTTCCTCTCAGAACTAGTGCTTTCATTAGTCTGTCAGAGGAAATGTTTTCCTGGGACCCTGCTATTGTGAAACTGTAACTAATTTCTTCTGTGTATTAGTGGTAAAAGTCAACATCATCTAGAAATTGCAGACCAAAGAAATTGTCTCTGGCTCCACAAATGATCCTCCCACTATTTCAACTAGAAAAGTACTTGCAACGCTTGAGTTACTATATGCCCTCTATAGAGATCAGATGCAGGCTGGATGGCTAATTTGGGTAAAATCTCTCGATTTTGGACTCTTCAAAGGCAAGGCCAATGCAAGGGCAGTAATGCAAGGACATCTGCTGCCTGGCCCATGTGCGAGTGCTGTGAGATTTAGGAGGAAGGAACTATTTAAAGAAATGAGTTTTTACTTACACATTTTAAGGATGATCATGCAGTACAGTGCATCTCTAGTCACGGAGCAGAGCTCGCTCATATTAGCAGTATCACACCAGGGGTATCTACTTTCCAAGTGGCTTGGTTTCCTTTTTAATTTATGCCTCTAATTTGCTATCTAAATGAAAGTCTCTTCCGGGAGTATTTCTTTTCTCCAGTCAAAGGCCACTATTTGGGGACATTTGTTACCAAAATAAGCAGCTAAATCAAGGCAATATTATTTTAATTACGTGAATTCATATTATGCAGACTCTATTTCCTTTGTGCCCTTTCTAGTCTGTGGCATCCAGTGGTGACGGGGTATATGCTGTTCCCTTATATCCTAACACTTCAGTTCTCTGTTGCCCATGTGCTAAGGAGTATGTCCTATCCATAGAACCAGGAATTATTACAAAGTAATCATATCTGACTACAGAACAATTAACACAGGAGAAAAAAAAAAAACACTCTTAATAAATGTTGTTCAAGAGAAGCTCCTTCTTTCCAGCCATTTTATGAGATGGGACTTGAACGAAGAGAAATCAGAAGCTCTGACTTCTGCTCCAAAATCTGGGCAGATTGCAGGGCAAACCTGCACACAGAGGCTGAGCTGTGGTCCGGGCTGGCTCATTAGGTGAGATAAATGGAACCAGAGATGAATGGAGCAAGTGATCTTCACGAGGCCTCACTGCTCTCAAGGCACTTTATAATACATCACTAATTTGTTCTCACAAAGATCTGATGAACTGGGTTGTCTGATTAGCTCCATTTGATTGACATAGACACAAAGTTTTCTCAGCCAGAACAATATTTGCTCTGCAGCTCTGCCTCACTGGAGGTTCTGCTTCCTTGAGAGACTGAACCAGCATCACTTGCAACAGACTGTGGTGTCTGATCAGGAGATCTGCTCAGGTCTCCTTGGTGCCAAAACCAGTAGGGGAAAGACATTATTGGGCGGGAATAGAGAGGAATCTGCATCCTCAAAGATATTCAGAATTTGACTGTGCAAGGCCTTCCTTGGGCCACCTGATCTAAGCTGACTCTGCTTGAGGGAAAGGTTGAACCAGAGACCTACAGAGGTGCCTTCCAGCTTCGGTCATCCTGTATTTCAGGCAGTGCATCTGGCCAGTGGAACTGAGACAGAACATACAGAGGGGCAGGCAGCTGGAGGAACTTAGGGCCAAGTTTGTAGTTATTCAGCTTCCATGGAATTGGTGTGACTTGTTCTAGGTCAGAAAAAGAAGACATGACAAACTGGGACTGAAATCTGGACTTCCTCAGGGCTACATTTTCACCCTACAACCATCTTTCTTTTCTCTTGACCGGAGTAAATTCATAAAACCAGGTATTGGATTTAAGTTACATTGCAGTTTAAACAAATTCAGTACACTTAGCTGGCAATCCTCCCTTTCTGAGCCCTAGCCCCTGGTAGCTTTCACTAGGGAACCACATGTGCCTCTCCACAAAGAATATGCTTCTGTACATGTACAGGACACATGGCATGATTCATCGCTACTCACTGACCTATTTAGTCAATAATACAAAAGCATGATGGAAACAAAGGAATTCTGGTCTGAATTTGGCAGCCCTGCACTGCCTCCTTGTCTATCTCTGATTCAACATGTCACGAGGCAGGAGAAGGCAAGACCAGATGCACTTAGGTGTCCCTTCTCCACATCCACCACAGTAGGATTTGTCCCGGTTTGAAGCTAGAACTCCAGTGTTTTACAGAGAAAAGCAAAAGAGCAGTTCAAAGCCACACAATAATTCACTGCAGCAAGTGACGGAGTAGCAGAGGTTCCTCTGCCAGATGAGCAGAAGAGCTGGGGTAGGACTGGAAGCCAGTAGAGGACCTTTGGGGGGAAGCTGGCACAAGCAGTCACATCAGCAACGATATCACCAGAGATTTCAGGTCTTCCGTTTAATGAAGGTTAAATTGCTCCCATAGGCTATACCTACATGGAGGGTTTTCTGAAACCTCAGCAGTGTTGTTGAAGGGAAGCTCCAGCAGCACCAGCAATGCCGGTCTCCGGTACTAATCCCATTGGAATAAGGTTACACAAAAATGTGGTAGAATCCCAGTCATAGCAGGGGATCTGAGGACCCAAAGTCTGTAGGAAGACATAAAGTCTTTTATTAGACCAATATGTTTTATTAGACAATAGTAGAAAAAAATACGCAGGATTGAAAGCTGTGGGACGCAAATAAAGACAAGAGAACATTTTAAAGTGGCCAAATTTAGCCTGTGAATATGTTGGCTGAAATGAATAGTATCTCTCCACAAATACTCTAGGAAGTTGAGCAGGATTAAAAAAAGCTTTGAAAAAAGGCAAGAGAAAGTGAGAACTTTTTTGGGCAGACCAGTTGCTATGGCAGATGCAGGGAGAGCAGAACGATATTATGAATGGAGACACTGCTCCCGCGAGGCACCGCACATCCCTCAAGTTCTGCTCTAATTACTTGAGCCTGGCATCTCACAGTCAGATTCTCGGAAACGCGGGCAAAGCTTCTTGATTTATTGATATGCTGGAAGAAAGGGCACAGAGCCAGCTGATGGAAAGCGACGGCCAAGATGCTGAAGCGCGGCAGGAATCCAGGCAGGGTGCGTACGTGCCGAGGAGAGCTACCATCGCCGGGAGCTGGCAGCAAAGCTTATTGATCCAGTCCTGCAAGAGCATTAGGCACTGCCACGTTGCACAAGTGACATCCCCAAAGAGCAGCACAGCTCAGCAGTGCTGCCGTGCAGCTGCTGGAGGTAGCCCAGGTAGCTAAGGGGATGGTTTAACCCACTCTGTGCTCTTCTAGTTGCTTGCTGCTGGTTTTTCTTAAATATATCTGCTAAGAAAATGCAGCCTTTTTCAGTCTGTTCCCCCCAGAATGCAAAAGTGCTCTCTAAAATCCTAGCTCTGAATAGCCTTTGCAATGACCCAAAATTCGTAGCTTTGCTAGAGGAGGAGTCAAGCATGCTTCATGTAAGCAATGGTTTCTTGGCATTGCTGCAGAGCAGGATTTTGTTTGGCTGATCTGTACACTGTGGTACAAGTTATGGCTAAACTGAAATGTGTTTTGTTTTGTTTTTTCAGTAAATGACACCCCAAGTGCAGTCATTTGAAGTTGGCGCCCATACGCTGATATCCTGCCTCCCGTCTCAGCACTGGTGCCATTCTCTTTTCTAACTTATTTTTCACCCAAACTGAACAGAGCCTGGGATCTCACATCCCTCTGGGTGAAGAGCACTCTGCCTCTCTATGCTAAATCCCACTGCTGTAACTAGAGCCGTTTTCAAGCAACGTCAGCATGAGGAGGCACTGGGGAGTTTTGCCCAAAAAGTCATGTTTCCTTTCCAAAGATCCACTTCCTCTGTGTTTTTCACTTCTCCTCAACTTTTGCCTAACTTGCTTTTTCTAAAGCTGGCAAGGGAGTTTTTCCTGCAGATCAACTCTTTCCACCTCCTAACCAAATGCATAAGCTATAGATTTTTGATCTGAAATCACTCTGATTTACAAACACCTATGAAAAGAGCTTCTATGTTGTTTTGATGGCTTTGCTATAAGGAGCTTCAAAGAACATTTTCTTTAACAACTTTTTCTTTAACAGCTTTTCTTTAACAACTTCCCCACCCTCACAAGTGGAGCACAATAAATAAAAACGTCGCAATCACAAAGACTGGCAACAAATAACTGGCCCTACACCAGTTCCCTAAAATTTCGTGTGTGCAAATACCAGCAATTGTGGCCTGCATCCATGTGATGGAAAGAAGCTGTGTCAACGACTTCTGGAGTTTGCACTTGTAAACGGAGTGAGTAAATGGAGTCAGTGTGCCAAAGAGAACAGACATGCCCGTGTTGCAGGGAAAATTCGCAGCGCGCCTGGAATATGCACCCGCCTTTCGCCTGCTGCCCGGTTCAGGGGAAGATAAAGCAACGCAGACAACGATTAAAGCTGTGCCAAAAACTCAACTCCGGTCCCAGCAGAAATCCGCAGCACCAATAACCCTTTGGAAAGGCCGTCAGAGTGTTTTCCTCGTTGCTAATCAGCTGCTGCGAGAGGGCCCGGCGTAGAGCGCGGAGCAGAGAAGCACGGGGGCCATTCCTGGCCCAGCGGTGACAGGTCTGGTGGCCCTGGGCCACACGTGGGACTCCCTCTGCCCAACTTCCCATGCTGCGGAATGGGAAAAATAACCCTTGCCGCGCAGGGAGGATGTGAAACCTAATTAGATGTTTTCAAGGAGCACGCTGACCCTCCGATGAATTGTGCGAGAGAAATGAAGAGTATTATCATATGGGTAATGAGGTCTCGCAAGACACGGGTGCCTTTGTTCAAAGAAACAGCCTCTCTCAGCTGCAGCCAGGTTACAGACGAAGTTTATTAGAGAAAAGTGAGTGTTGCTCCTCTCTGTGTAACTGAGAATATATTGCTTTATATTCGGAGGATTTATCTGCAATGTAGGGCATTCCTCAGGGTCCTTACCTTTAGGGAAAGCCTTAGGAATAACGCCTTAATGCCTAGTTTTGTTATGAAAATGAACTTTAGCTATCTTATGAATTGTTTATCTTAAGGTTGCACAATCGTTTTGATTATAAAAGTCTAGTGTTATTCAAAAGACTGAAGAATCTCAAGTGACTAGATGAATATTGAAAAGATATGAGGGACCTTCTGCTTTTCAGATTCGGTTCCACTCTTGTGCCCCTTTCTTACATGAAGAAGAAAGAAGAATGTAATTGTATTGGAAGCTATTATTGTGGCACAGAAGAAGCAATTATTAAATGTATACAAAAAGATCATTAAAATATTTCCATGTGTAACCACCGATCACACCAGGACTGCACTATCTCACGGTACTTCCATCACATTCCCCACAACAAACTTAGTTAACAGTTAATAGCATGAGGAAATCGAAGCAGAAGACCATTTCTCATCCCTTCTTGAAAGGAGACTGACATGAAAAAAAAGGCTCCAAAAAGTAACCAAAACCATAGGAAATGTCAGTCAGTTAACAGAGTAACATGGATAAAAGCTACACAGAGGTCAGACCTGCAGAGCAATGCAGGCTGTTATAGGGCAGAGATGGAAAAATGCTACATTCTTTTCTTTTGAAATGTTAAGCAGCAGAGGCAGAACAGCTTTATCATGGCTAACAGCATAAGAAACTAAAGACAGTTATGAAATAGGTATGCAACCGTATTGCAGGGCCCTTGAGGTTGCACGTTCATTAATCAAAGATAAATCAGAATTACGATAGCACCAGAGCTTTCAAGGCAGCTTCACCTGTAATGGAAGACCTTGCAGCAAAGCGGTTCCCTCTCTGTTGTTTATCTCTAGCTGTTTTGCAATTACAGCCTTAATGATAAAGCACACGGCCCTTCTCAGCTCTTCCAAGCGATGTAATCACTGCAGCAAGAAGATAAACAGGAGGCCACTTTGGTATTAGCATTTCAGCAGAGTTCAGCAGGTATCTTCTGTATTTGTGTGTGTGTGTATATAAATAAATACAGAGAAACTGCAGTTCTCTGGCCCCACAATAAGTACACCAGGTAGAGGGAAAGCTTTCTGCTGGTGCTTCCTTCGTTGTTTTTTTTATTATTTTCTGGAAGAAATCAACAACTGGGGGGGAGAGGTAAGTCAGCCTGATGCCTCTGTGAAGCTACAAGCAGCTTTTTAGCCTTTTCATCTATCTTGGGCTGTCAATGGGATAACTTTCTAGGTGAGTTTCATACATGTAACTTGGAGGTTAAAAGTTCTGGATCCTGCTCATAGTTTCCAATCTTCATCTATGGGAAAGAGTTCTGGTCCCTGTGCAATCTGCTCCCAGTAGCTCTGCAATTGCTCACTGTGAACCTCCTCTTCTGGCAGTAACCCTGGCCGGGATTATCCGCTGACGCAAAATCCCATGGAAGTTAACAGCAAAACCCCCTCGGCAGAGCGTTGGGCACAGCTCTGTTACCGCCACTACTTTAATATTCAGTCAGAAAAGATTAGAGCTGTGTGATGGGATCTACTGCACGTTAACACAGGTGTAAGTGGAAAACTGGACCTTATGCTGGAGGCCTCCGTGTCCTTTCTGATTTCTCTACAGCCACTCTCAAAACAGTGAAAAAGATGAGAGCAGCCTGTGTTTTCTTAGGCGGCAAAAAAGGGTGTTTCCCTTTGCCAGCAGTGACTGCCAATATTTAAGCAGGAAAATATTGGGTAATCCCTATGAGTGTGCTGATGTTCTGTGTTTGGAAAACAGACAAGTCAGAGTCTGAGCAGAATAATTTCCAATAACTGCTATAAGGAAACAAAAAAAGCAACTTACAAATTACTTTTGATAACAAATGATATAGAGCCAGGAGCTCAGCAGGTGACAATGTGAGAGCACTTCTTTTGCAACATCTTCCAACCTTCTATTGAGTCTCATTTTAAAAACAGAAAACGGCCTTCATCCCTGGGGAACATTTTCACCACCTTATACATCTCAAGAAAGACACATTTTCTACTACTCATCATTGCGCCATTTCCTTGATTTTCTGCCTTCTCATAAACTATTCCCCTTCCCATATTTCATATCTTCATCTAAACCTCATCTGGCCAATTTTTGATTAAATGTTTTTTGATCTTTGTTATGGGACAATCTGAGAAGCCCACTGCAGATCCTCCTAATCTGATGTGTTTGCTTGCCATGTTCAGAGATGCTGCACAACTCAAAGATCTAGGCAGCCACTATTCAACAGCACCAATGGCTCAAGAACATGCTTTGCCCTCCAGAATATTTTCCCAGTTTCTAGCCACTAGTGCTTTATGGACTTTATGAGCAGAGATGCTCATATGTAAAACATTTTGCTTCTACTATTTATTCAAACCCTTCTTCAGTCCTTGTAAACAACATCCTGCTGTAGGTTGCAGATTTAAGATTGTGCGGTAGAAAACTAAAACTGTAATTATTTTTTACTATTACGTAAGTGGAGTTTCATCATCTATGGCTATTTCATGCCTGAAGAAAAGAACAATTAATTTTATTCAGATTTCCAGGAAACATATAGGCTCTGCAGGTTGGGATACTGGTGATTCAGTAGACTCCTTCTTTCCCCGTGAGTCATAAAAAACATTGCCTTAGCATGGGGATATTGCTGAAGGTATCAGCCTTAACACTGAATAAACACTCAAAGTATTCAGCACTGAGACTTCAAAAAATAACTAATCATCTTGGGCATGGTTCTGCTTTCCTCAAGTTACTGCCCATCCTGCATGACTTAAATGATCTTAATTCTCACTTGTTGTCCTCAGCTGATACACATATTTGCTGTTTGCTGTTTGCCGATTGCTCTGCTTCATCCATGAGGAAGCTGTGCAAAATTATACTTGGAGACCAATTACGATGTTCACGTAGACCTCACTCCACACTCCATTCGGTGGCTTTGACGCTGGCTGTAATTACTGAGTTGTCCGAACAAGCCAAGCACTCCAGAAACCCATTATTAAGATCACCTGAAAACACAGCTGAGTCTAGTTGAGTCTAGCTATTAGATGTGTTACCAACTTTGTTCTGAGAAAAAAAAAAAAAAGAAAAAAAAGAAATAAAAACACCTAACCGAGAGGAACTCCTCCTCTTCCAAGTTTCTGCTGATCAGTCACACCCTTAATGTTTCTAGCTGAGTAAGATGAACCTGCAGAGGAAAGCATGCATTAGATGTGATTCGGTGCCAGCTTGACAAGATGCACACGGAGGGCGTCCTTGTTCCGTTTCCAGTATGCTCTGCACTTCCATCACTACACTGGCCACACATGCTAGTTTTGGACTTAGTTTTGCTAATGAAAAAAACACATCTCTATGATTCCATATGCATGAGCAGAGCCTGTTTTTCACTGGCTGGTCCAGGTGGTCGTGCTCGGCTGGGGCTCGCGCTGTCATTGCCTGGGAGCACTTTCAGCCCAAGGCTTCCCCGCTCCGCTCCTAAGGCAACTTTCCACGTAGCAAATAAACCGAGGTCACTGCATCCTCAGCCTGGTTAATCCGCAATCCAGACAAGCTGTGCGGAGATAACAGAGCTGATTTCAGCACGGAGGTTGCAGACAAATCACTGCAAACTAAGCATTCATTTTATGATCTTCAAGGAACTATGAATGTTTTAATGACTACTCATGATCACCAAATTTTCTTTAGGAAAGAACAAAAAAGATACAGAGAAAAAGATAAAGGAATTTTACTGATAGCACAACTTCTGGTTTTCTGATTTAAAAAGCAAAGCAGCATTACTTTGGCAGGAACAGAAGCAGCATATCCAGCATACCTTGACACCGGTTAAGAGGTGAACAGAGAAGAGTGTATTTAAACCAGCTTTGGATTGTCCCCTTTTCAGCCTTCTCAAGACACTTAACATTTGTTGGCATTATCATATAGACTAAATGAGGGAAAGAAACTGGAAATGAATTTGATACAGCTACAGCTTAGGCAGGCTGAAAAAAAAAGAGGCAAGAAAAAATTGTGGTTAACAACAGAATAAGTCACTAATAACACAGCTACAGTAGCTACTTGAGTGATAAGGTGATTAAGTTATATGTGCTAGGACTAATGAAGCAGATTTTGTTTTTTTTGTCCTCTTGACCAACAGAGCCAGTGGATCTGTTGGAAAGAGCAGCCCACAGAAGGGCAGATCCAGTCGCCTCCCAATGCACTATCCTGTAATACGGAAAAGAATCTGGGAGAAACAAGCAGAATTTGTGTTGCTGGCAATAAACCTACGTAAAAGACTTGAACTAAGAATTTTGCACCTCCCCGCAAATTGAGGCTTTCCCAAAAGCCTGGATTAATGAACTAGGGAGCTGTGGGTTAGCTCATGATGGTCCTAGACAGTTCACTCAGTTTAGTTTCACTCTGGGTGGGCAACAAGTCTTTGCAGCACTTTTGTTAAACATCATTACCTCTAGTTTAGGTTCAGATTATTTTTCTAATGCTTGGTTGAAGCAGGAAACCTTCTCACTGAACCATTTCTTCAGAACAAAAAGCCAATTATCTTGCCACCGGGCAGAAATATTCTCTGCTCTCATTGCACTGCTAACAGTCCTTTTTTTATATGCTGAAAAGCAGCCTTTTAAAAAGACTGAGTAAACTTGTTTGATGGCCAGTATTACAAAAAGTGATGATTTTAACGGTTTTTCAGCTGTTTTGTATCTGTTACCAAAGAATGTTTTATTGCAAAAGCAATGACACAAACCACAGCTTGAGAGAGTTCAAGTCGAGCTGTATTTGCAGAATCACCCTCTCCTGGCCCTTGTTCTCTTTATTTCCCCACGAAAGATACCGATGGACATTTTTTTACAACTTTAATATGAAAAAGCAGCAGCTTTTCATACATATCTATCCATATTTCTATGGAAAATCTAGATATGTTATCCAGATAGTGACATTAAAAGCATGCCGATATTTTTTACAATGTTTATTGTACTGTTATCTCAAACACCAGTGGAATTATTAGATATCTACAAATGTTATTGTTAGTCTACTCTGAGACATTCATAGTAGTTATTTTAACTCTTTACAGAAAATGTGTATTTTTCATTCAGCTGAATTTTTCATGAATGAATCTTTTGGAATTAGCGTTTTTTTTTACCCTTCATTGAGATGGTTTGGTGAAGAGTATTTCTTAACACTAAAGCAAAATGTTAATGACCTCCCTCAGCAAATTAGATTGTGGACTTTAACCATGGGCTTAAAAATTGTGCAAAAGTGTAAAATTAACTTTTCACTTGTGGAAAAAAAGTCATTGGAAGGTTAGTCGACTATTTCTGACTGGCCGCCAACGCAAATATCAGATGTTTGGGATGAACTTTCTTTTCCCCTGTGAATGAAAAAGATTCAGTTCTAGCAGAACCAGTTAGGCAAGTAGAAGCAGAAAGGGATACAATTTCCCCCAACCTCATAGGAGCTTCCCTACCACTTGACAAAGTTTTTGGTAATAACCCAAGCAACAGGACATATTCTGTTTGAACTGACACTAAAAAGTCAATGAAATACATGTATAATTCTGATTAGAAAGATTTGGTCAAATCCTTTGGCAAAACAGTTTAAAGCATCTGGAAATGCACTGCTGCTGGCATAAAGGTTTGAAGGAGAGTGTGAAATGCCATGTGCTGCCCACACACACATCAGCAGCATGAATAAATGCAGCATCCAGAGAAAAGACCTGTCTTGGAGGAGGAATTTATTCCTATGGGTATTCCCATGGGGATTACATGTTGTTGCGTTATTACCACAGCTTGCTTGCATACACGAAGTAGGAAAAACACTGTGGAGAAATAGGATTAGTAGCAGAATACTAATGTGTAAATCACAAGGAAGACTTGTGAGAGATACACATCTATACACTATATTGATATATTTAGCAAGCTAATATCAAGTGGGGGAAGGTAAGTAGTACCATTTTTAGCCAGCTTTCTTAAAGAAAAAAAGATCCATTCAACATGCTGTCATGTCTGATAACTGCTGTCCTTCATACCCTAAAACTTGGACACCTTTAATACCTGACCAATTTTAATGGGATTTTACAGCTGAATAGAGATCACTAAGCTGTACACAAGGTCACTAAGTTCTGAGTACGTCAGGGAAGTCCTACTTCATTCTCAGAATGAACTTAGAAAGGGAAAAGAGAGAATCTTAGGCGCTTTTTATGGTTTCTAGTTATGCTTGAGTGAGGGAAATATATAGTATGTGCTTAGAAGAATATACCAAAAAAAAATTGAAATGGGACGATTTGGGGGTTAACAGGAGTGAGACAAGCTCCGTAAACAGCCTGTGGATCCCTGAGTGGTTCTGTGGTAGCTCTCCTGATTGCAGCAGCCCTATCCCTATCCCTCCCACTGGAATCACTGCCGCTCACACGCTGTCCGCCCCTCCGGCAGGGCCGGGAAGCAGGTTGTGGAAGCGCCGTGGCTGGGATCCAACACCCAAACCTGTTTGCTTTGATCAGGATCGCGTCCCCATCCTGTTCCACGGGATGGTTGCGCAGAGGGACGCGTGAGCACGGCGTAGGGGCTGGCGGGAGCAGTCACACGCCGCAGAGGCAGGGCTGGCCGCCCTGTCCATAGCTATCACACACACGGTGCAGGCCTCAGTGTGTACACACTATAATGCAGAAAAAAACTAGGAAGAAGGGCTAGGACGAGGGGAAGTGGGCGAGTAGATGGCTGCACTGTGATGATAAACAGCTTAAAACAGACAGGGAAGTTTTACTCACTCCGAGGGATACTTTGCACCAGGATTAGTCTCTATGACCCCAGTGAACGTAACCATGAAGCCAGCTAATAGTCAGCGGGAGAGATCACGGTTTGTCCCAGTGAGGTTGAAACTAAATTATTCCTATTTGTGTGTTAAAGAGAAGAATTAACAGCTAAGCCCTGAAGAAATGAGGAATAAGAATTAGTGGCAAAGATCTTCTAACAAAAAACACTCATATAATAAAGTTTTTTATCAAAGCATAAAGCACATTTTATTCTGCCCCCATAAAGCACATGTGAAGCAGGACAACCTGAAGACTATGAAGTCCAGCTACCCAGAAGCTGAGCTAGGCTCTGGTCTACCATACTACTATGGCCCAGGTGCAGAGTCCAATCTCACTTCCCTTGTCACAACCATTTGTATTAACCTCTCTATGAAGAAAGGCTCAATTACCTATCACCAGTCTCTTCAGTCATAAACCCTAATTATAACCTGTTGACATGGGTGAAGATTTTAGGCGACACTTGCTGCAGTCACCTGGAGAGGGTTTTATGATGTATTTATCAATACACAAACACCCACTCCATTATGCACTTGCCACTTGCAGAACAGTTCCATTCGGACACCTTTATCTAACATTAATGTTCGCTTTAGAAATATCTGCATCAGGGTAAATCTGATCCTCGATACTCAAAGACAGATATGTAAAGAAGTGTGTCTTTTTTTCAAAAGTACCAAGTAGCAGGTCCCACTGAAAGCGATGGAAGCTGGGCACCTTGTAACCAAAAAATACTGCTCCGTGTTCAATTGCAAATATATATAGGGCATGAGAGCCCTAGTATAGTAACTAGAATATAGTAGCTAGAGTATAGTAACTAGAATATAGTAACTATTCTTTATGTGGCCAGGCCATAAGTACTGCCCTTGTTTTTGCCGTTTAAGCCTTTGCACTGCTTGGCTGCCCTAGAGGCCACCGATGGCAGTAGGAATTAGGTCTCCTCGTCTGCCACGCATGAGGTGGCAAATATTTACCCTACTAGACAGTTGGCTCCACCTGGGTCTGAACAAACAAAAACAACCGCTCCGGGCATTGCAGGGAGCCAACAGGGACAAAGATTCCCACGTCCAAACACAGGCAATCGTCCGCCCACAAAGCAGCAAGAACCTGCAGATTTTTTAACGCGAAAAAATAGAGGCAAGCTCTCTTCTGCCTTGTATTTTCTAGCTGAGATTCCTCCGGTGAACCTGGGAAGATTAGATGCATGTTCAGTTGAACAGATGTCAAGGTTGGCTGATAAAAGATCTATAGTGTTCAAGATGGGTCACAATTTTATCTCTAGGTGTTGTGCATTCTCCGAGCGGAGCATCGCTCTCTACTCCTGCTATCTGTTCTCACCTGCAGGAGGAGGGACATCAGATACTAGGGGGTTACACCTAAGAGATTAAGGCCTGTTTGCCCACGATCTTTCAGCAATCCCCATTATTTCCGAACGCCTGCAAGAGGTGCAGACACCAATCCCATCCTTGCAGTTGTCACGAGTGCCCAGTCCTGTGAGGCAACCCACAAACCAGCCCAGCCGAGCAGTGAAACCTGGGCCACCCGGCTCCTCTAGCAGGGTATTCACCCCCTGCTGCCCTCTGAGTTCAGAGTTTGGGTTCATCCCACTTCATTTAGCAGAAATCTGCAGAAATCAAGTATGTGATTTGTGTCAAGTATGTGATTTGTGTGCTACTCTTAGCAGTAACTGGAAAACCAGTAAAATATCAGAACAGCTATATAAGGTCCAATAGACCCAATCCCCTGTTACAATGATACCAAGAGCTATACATTAGCATACAGCTAACACAATATAGTTTATAGTTGCATCCTTTGAGTTTACTGGCAAGTGCTTCTCATTATTACATCCCATTATTACAAGTAAAGTGAGCCCTTGTGTGAGTTTAAAATAAAAGAAGGCTTTGGCTCTAAGTAAGTAACTTTTTCAGGATATCTGAGCTTCAGCAGTTTCCCAGCTAATGCTCTGGGCAAAGTTGTGGGCTCCTCATTTGCTGCACTTTGCTCGGCAATTTGAAAATACTCCTGAGCAGCAACTCTTGCTACCCAGGTACAGTGAATTAAGAGAACTGCTGCAATCACTGATGTGCCCATTTTGAGGTTTTTTTTTTTTTTGCCAGAAAAGTAGCAATATTTATCTTATTGCATATGGTGCAAAATGGGAGCCACCTTTTCCTACCACAGCAAGATATTCCCGACTGCACTGGGAGCTTTACACTGTAAATTTTTCCAGTGCCCTGTTCAAAACCAAGATGTTTTTCTGTATACGTGATTCTAGAGTATGATGGGAGAAAAAATATCAAAGTGCATCTTTTGTACTTAAAGGGGAGATGAGCTCTATATGTTTACACTTCTGTGGATGAGGCACTTGCAGTACTCAGGCACCTCCTCTCACTTCTTTCAAGAAGTCCTACAAGACAATGTACAGTTGTCTTCAAGTATTTTTTTAGAACCATTTGATATGAAAACCTCTAGAAGAAAGTGATAGCAACAGCTCTACAGCACTTGGCCATAGTGCTCCGAAGTTTAAGGGACATAAAGATGTAAAGACAGGCAGAGTTGGGATATTAAACCTACTCTTGGCAGCCACAGCTCTGCTGTTTACAGCGACTGCTACAGAAGGGCTGGGAAGGGGCAGAGCAAGGAAGAGCTCATCCCATGCAGCTAATCAGACCCTGAGGCTGCAGCCAGCTTCCCTGGGCTGCTCCAGTGCTTTCCTGGCACCCTGAGAGCCCCTGGGAAAGGGAGGATGCTCTAAGGTCCCTTCTTCTCCTGTGGATCTACTCATCTTCAGCTGAAGAGTTCCTGGCACAGGAGACACCACTACATGTTTTCTTGGCCGTGATGTGATGAAATCTAAAGTCCCAAACATGATGGGGGATTTTTCTTCTGTGGCAGCCTCATGATGAACCCTACAAACTGCCTTATGAACTCCCGAAGCATTTTGCTTTGGCACGAATGGCACAGAGAAGTGAGAAGGTCGCTGTGACGAGGGGACAGAAAGTGCTGGGATTGTGTAGAGTTTACTTGTAACCCTCTACAGAAATTTCCTTGGATTCGGCAAGAGAATGACTTGAGCCCCAAGTCACAGATGAATGACAAACCTACAGGCTCCCAAGCAGCTGCTGATGTGTTTGGACAAACATCCCAGAGGAGCCCTCTTACAAACTTGCTACTACAGTGATAAAAATGTTTTCTTCTCCATGCAAATAACGTTTTTTGAGAAAGAAAGAAAAAAAAAGTATCTAAAACATAATGTTCCTTCTATTTTAACTACTGTGCATCTGTTATTTATTTCACCCATACTTCAGACTCTCATGGCTTAGACAACTACTATAAAAACTGGCTGTGCCTTGACATGATGACTGATTACTCATTTATAGCTGGGATTATTAATTTCAAATAAATCTACGCTTATATTTCTCTGCTTTTATGGAAACACTATTCTAATATTCTAATTCACTATTCTAATGAATATTTTTAAGGATGTAGGAGGAAGTAGCATATATGACCATATAAAGGTAAATATAGTAACACAATTACAATTTTTAACTCCATCTGGATAGAACCGTTTGCATCACTGAGTAAGACTGCTCATACTGCCTCATAAAACCACTGAGATCATCAAAGATCTCCTGTTTTTTCAACAGTAACATAACCAGCAAATCGTAAATTTTATCAGGCGGTTTTAGCCCTAATCACCAGCTTGAATACCAAGTACAAATGCAGTAAACTCGTCACTTAAATAAATAAATATCCAGATTGACTGTGATGAATAAAGCTGAGCCCCCGCCATGGCCACTGCCCCTGTGTCGGGACAGAGGTTCCGTGACAGCTGGACGTGGGAGGGTGATTAGGTAATTACATGATAGTCAATTATCACACAATCACAGCCAGCCACACCGAAGATAGCTGGCAAAGCTGAGAATTTAGTCTGGCAAAGGGTTAACGGTGTCAAAAGATTTCCAGAGCTATTGTACCAAGGTTGGCAACAGGTATCAAACAATGAATGTCACGAAATCCCTTTATGGGGAAGCAGGAGATTAAGGTTCAGCTTGTGCCCAGCACGGCTCCATTTCTTTGTATCAATACGAGAAAGTCTTAAGGTGAATAAAATTCCAGAAAGTCTCCAGTGAAGCAGAGGGAAAGCAGCTTTAGGGATAACACAGGTCGTGCTCAGCAGCAGAGAAAGCTGATTTTTTCTTGGATTCTCCATCACTATCTTCTGAGATTGTATCAGCAATTAACTCTTTTTTTTTTTTGTAAATAGGGAGAAAAAATAAAATGTCTAAATATCCCACCCACCTCTTAAACTCCCCGCCTAAGAGATCCATGAAATAATCTGTGGAGACAACACCGTTGTCAGATTTCAAAATGTCACAGTTTAGTACAGAAAGCATGAAAGAATAGGTGAAATAATTTATTTATGGAGCAATGCTGAGAACTTACAGAAATCTGCTGTCTTTGCTACTGAATGAGACAAAAATAACTGTCATTAATCTTACAAGGACACATGAGCACTTCTTCCCAGAAATAACTGTAAGGTATAAAATGTCATGCATTAATCACAGCACACAGAGACCTACCCCTTTTTAGGTTTCTACAGGGAAATGCAAATACAAAGTCCAATTTTTAAAGTGACAAAACCATAAAGAGACATTTAACCTTTATTGAGGGCCAATTTCTCAAGTTTCATTTTGCTTCTAGTGGTTTTAGTGAAGCTACAGCAAGTTATTCCCTCTCAGAAGTTGGTCTCCGCTGTCTGAAATAAGTCTGGAAGAAAGCAGGGCACTACCACATGTTATTACAAATATGAAAAAAAGAAATCTAATAAGTAATAAAAAGATGCTGCAAGAAAGAGCAAAGGAAACATACCCATAAGGAAAAGAAAATACATGATAAAAAATTCTTAATAATTCGTTTCGGGGAAGGAAGATAGCACGAGGGAATGTGAACTCTGCCCAGACATGGAGAACAAGACTCAAGGAAAAAAAAATTTTAATACAGAAGTATATCTTTTCAAATAAAGTAGAGATGTAGCACAAGGACGGATGAATTACATTTGTTTTCCAGAAGCAAACTCCCCCGTAAAATACACTTCTTATGAAGATGGGTCATTTTATCTCAGATCTGCAGCCCTGTTGATAAATCTTAGAGCGATTCAACGTGAAGGAAAATTTCCCAGGGAAGGAGTTTGAGCCTTTATTTAGAGTTGCCTAAGGTACTGCTTAGCAGTCCGGGGACACAGATAAATTGCCCGTGTCAACTCAAGCCTTGTACACAGTTGCCATGAAGAGAAGAGTTACGTCCGCGTGTGATTTCCTGGAAGAAATCAAATGTGTCTGCGGAGGAACTCATAAAATGCTGACAATATATTAAGACTGTTTCCCCTGAATGCTGTTTGGCCTGTTAATGTAAACAGAGCCAATGTGGGGTCCACTGGGTCAGAACAAGAAAAGGAAGAAAGGGAAACAAGTGGTTTAATGTAAAGTGACGAATGGTTTAATGCAAAGTGCAAGGCTGCGTTGCAATGTGAGCAGCTCACGGGACTAAGAAATGAAACTATCTGCATAGACATGAGGATGCTTGGTGAAGCAGGAAGGAGGAAAAGGTAAATTCTCCCAAGAGGAAAAAGAGCAGCTCTATTCACTGGCACAACAGCATTTTATTGTCCTGATACAGAGCTAGAATTCTGGTTGCTCCGTGACGACAAAGTCAAACCAGCAGTGTTTACTCAGAGGAGAGCTCTTCAGACAGCTCCTTGGCCAACATTATCGTGAGTTCATTGAAAAATAAAGGAAAAATGGGGGAGATTTTTGAGAAGACAGGCTGAAAGTTTCTGCTTATGACATCTTAGTTTGCATTAAGGGAGAAGGGAGAAAATAAAATTAATCCGTACTGTAAAAACAAACTGAATATGTACTTAATATACTCAAAACTCAAATTATCAGGAACTTCTGAACTAACTAAAGACACAACAAGACCAACACAGCACAGACACACAGACCAGTACGATGCCTTAAAAATCTGACAGAAGAATGTAATTCTAGCATATCAAGCTAAAAACATAAGCTTCCAAAAGATAGGCATGGATAACCCAGGCCTGGATGAATTTCACGCTTCAAATAAGCAATATAGAGGGGGCCTGACTCTTTCTTTACGTTTAATTGACTTGTGTTACATTTACTGCATCAATGAAATCCAAACTTGGATCACCATGCTGCACCTCACCATGAAGGCCAGCAAGTGAACACAGATACTTCAATCTTGGTGTTTTCTTGGGAAACCAATTGGTCTTACATTCACTATACATTAAAGTGTTTCTCCTGTGTGGGCAGAAAAAAAAATCCAGTTACTCTTACTGCAACAAAACACTTTTCTGATGTGTTCTGGAGAACCAGTATCTTCAAAACAAAACCTAGTGGCTGTGTCCCACTACCTAAACAACTTTTGATGCTATGCTTTAATATCTATGTGTTGCACAAGCAGTGTCACCTCTGCCCCATGAAGTTTCCAGACGCCCGTAGGGCTCTATGGGTCATCTTAGTGCATTTCAGTGCCGCTCCAAGCCCAGGCACACGCTGACCCAGATTCCAGCAGTGACGCAAACCGCGGGGTCACCAGCGTGTGCGGGCACGAGTCGGCCGTTCGGGCCCTTTCACAGGTGTTGGGTTTGGCACCGGCCTCTTGGCAGGTGCGGGAGGTGCGATGAGCACCTGCCCTCCCGGAGCAGCCCGGGCAGCCGCCACGTTAACTCTCCCTTCGAGCAGAAGGCACCACCCTAGGGGACACCCCGGGGGCCACCGGGCTGGGCAAGACCGCGGCGGCGCCCGCTCTCCTCGGGGCGCCCCCGTTACCAACGGCCGTTGGCAGCGGTCGTTGACGCGGCGGCCGTTGAGGCACGCGCCTCACGCGCGCGCGCCCCGCGGCCGCCGCCCCGCCCGCCATTGGCCGCGCCGCCAGCCGCGGGGGGCGGGGCAGGGGGCGGTGGGGGTGGTGTGTCGCTGACGTCATATGGGCCGCCCGGCGCTCATTGGCTGCGGCGCCTCACGCGAGCGGGCGCCGGCGGCCGGGCTGGCGCGGCCGCTCCCGCGCCCGCCGCTCGCGCGCGCCCCGCCCGGCGGAGGGGGGCGGCGGGGCCGGCCCCGCTCGCGGCCCCCGGTAGGTCCGCGGCGCGTGACGTGACGGGCCCGCCGGGCCCGCGGGCTTATAACCCTAAGCCCCTTCCCGGCACGGCCGGAGCGGCTGCGGCGCAGTCCCGAGGTGAGGCGGGAGCGGGGGGGATCCTGGCGCTCTGGGGACTCGCTCGGGGATGGCGCGGGGGGCGGGTTTACGGCCCAGCGTTGGGAAACGGCGACGCTCCCTCTTTGCCCTGTGGGAGGCCGGCCCGGGGCGACCCTGGGCCCAGCAGCCCGCGGGGGTGGCGGGGGCGCCTCCCGGTGCTGCAATAGCCCCACGGCGCCAGGTGCCATCGCTCCACACCTGCCCCGCTTGGCGCTTATGTGACAAGTGCTGCGGACGCGCCTGTTCATCTCCCCTGTGGGTTTCGCATGGTGCTGCGTGGATTTTGGGCTTGTTTCATGTTGCTCTGGGATTGTTTCATGTGGCTTTGGGTCTTAACCCTCTCTCCTGCTGCATGTGTTTCCAGGAGGCCGGCGGTGCCCATGCCCAGGCTGGAGAGCCGCACGTGGAGCTGCTCCTGCGCTGCCAGGGCGAGGCACAAAAGGCCCCTCGGGGACACGGCCACGGGGCTGGCCGCCAAGGTGGGCGAGATGCTGAGCTCCTCGGTGTCCAGCTCCTCGCTGGCGCGTGCGGCCCACGGCGCGCGGGGCCCCAGCGCCTCCGCCAACGGCAGCGCCGGCAGCAACTTGAACTTGAGTCAGCACCTGGTGCAGCGGAGCCTCGTGCTCTTTGTCGTGGGCGCCTTCATGGCCTTGGTGCTGAACCTGCTGCAGGTGCAGCGCAACGTGACGCTCTTCCCCGACGAGGTCATGGCCACGCTCTTCTCCTCGGCCTGGTGGGTGCCCCCGTGCTGCGGCACGGCCGCAGGTGAGTCCCGCCCCCCGCCATCCTGGCGCTTTGTTGCTTTGCCGCAACCCACGCGCGGGGACCTAAGTGACGGGTTCGGGCGCGGGTTGATCCCGGCCTTATCCCGGAGCGAGGCCGCGCTTGCCGCTTCCTGGGAGGGTTTATTTTTGTTTTGGAGCTCGGGGGCGTGCTCGCTGTGACCGGAGCGCGTGGAGACAAGCAGCAGGAACCCCTCAGGCCAGTGGCAGTCGGGGGACGTGGCCTCGTGCCCGGCTGTCCCGTGTCGCGGCCCCGTGTCCCACCTCGTGTCCCCCCCGGGCGGGGCGGGCGCCGCGGCGGCTCCTGCCCCGCGCCCTGATTGGCTCCCGCCGCAACTGGTGAGTCCCGCCGGCGCTCGCCATTGGCTGGCGCCGCCAACAGGCCACGCGCCGAAAACAAGGAAGTGGCGCGCGGGGCCCGCCCCCTTCCCCGCCCGGCCGTTACGGCGGGTGGAAACGGCCCGGGAAACGCGGCCCAAACCCGCTTCATTCGGCGGGGCTTAGCCCCGTAACCCGTACAAGAAAGCAGGCGGCTCCTGCCAAGAAACATCCACGTCCAGTAAATGTTTCTTCAGGGCCTGCTTGACAGCTAATGAATCAAGTTTGTAAAACTTGATATCCCAGACATGGGCAATAAAGGAATATGTCTTGTCTTGCTGCAATTGAGCTTTTCTGTGTGTTGTGATGTATGTATATAGCATGCTATTTGTGTGTAGCAAACACTACTCAGGAGATGAAATGCTGTATGTTGAGCCCCAAGTCACATATCTTAACCTTGCATCAAAACTGTGTTTTGAAAGTTAATATTGAATGCTGCTTTAGGAGTCTTTTTTATTCTTAACTCCCCCACACTTTTTTAATAACTAACTTAATCTGGCCTACAGTAGCATGACAAACTCTTTACTACTTAGGAGGCTTTGTCAAGCACTTATTTGCCCAACTAAAATTTAGCAATATTGATCATTGTGTGATGGCTAATATGAGTATTCCTGATGTATTCCAGCTGTTGTTGGCCTGCTGTATCCCTGCATCGACAGCCACCTTGGAGAACCACACAAGTTCAAGCGGGAGTGGGCCAGCGTGATGCGGTGCATAGCGGTTTTCGTGGGCATTAACCATGCAAGTGCTGTATCCTTGGACTCGTTTGTGTTGTTGCTTTGTGGTTTGTCCTCCATCCCTGTCTTGGAGGCTTACGAAGGCCAGGATATTGCTACTGGCAGGGGTGCAAAGCAACTGTTGCATTGTACTGTCAGCTTTGCAGAAGCTTGAGAGCAGCACAGGCCACTTAATAATTAGATTTTGAGGGTGGGGGAACAGCAGGCATGCTCTGTTATCTGGTACGATGGAGTGTAGGAGTGTAATTTCTGCTCAGATGCAGACTGTACAGATGAAAATACTGTATATGTTTACTTTGGAGATGCACTAAGCTGTTCCAGGAGAGCGCTCTTTGGGTTGAATAGTAATGATTTCAGCTGAAAACCAAAATCAGCAGGTACACTAGGTTACCTGGAACAAAAATGCGTTTAAAGGGAATACATCAGTGCACGGTGGCCTTTGAGTACTCAATGTGAGAAGAACTGATGCTTCCCACTGACTCCAGATGAAGTCAGCAAGAGCAGTGACTGCTTAGCAGGCCCAGCAAACTGATTCTAAGCATGTTGCATTTAGAGATGCAAAATCTTGATCACTTTCAAGTGAGGTTCTGTTTAAATCTGCAGATTTAAAAGGATTGTCCTTAACATCTTTTCCCAGAAACTAGACTTTGCAAACAATGTCCAGCTGTCCTTGACTCTAGCAGCCTTGTCCCTGGGCCTTTGGTGGACGTTTGATCGCTCAAGAAGTGGTCTTGGACTTGGAATTACAATAGCCTTTGTAGCAACTCTGATAACCCAATTTCTTGTATATAATGGTGTTTATCAGTAAGTTACTTTTTTAAATAGTATTACCTACATTTTTAAGTTAAAGTATATATGCACTAGTTTAATGGTGTATTCTTATAACAAGGTGTTTTTCCTAATTCTGCAGTTGTTTTAAATAACCAAACTGAGAACTGTTGGTTGGGGGCAGGAGGCAAGGAAACATGTGGTAAAAAAAATCACACCTCTAAGTTAAGCTTCTTCTGATTTGGTATCCTATTAACTGGCTCTGAGGAGAGGCTTTCAGGCTTTTGTTGGGAAGTAGCTTTTATCCAACAGTAACTGATTTACTTTGGTCTCTCTGTTACTACTTTTTGGGGGCCTGAGGAGATAATTCTGTAACATCTTGTTAGCAGCATGTAAGGTGATGATGATAACTTGTCTCTAACATTTCCTTTTTTTAGGTATACATCCCCAGATTTTCTTTACATCCGTTCTTGGCTTCCATGTATATTTTTCTCAGGAGGTGTGACAGTAGGAAACATAGGACGCCAACTGGCTATGGTAATTATTGTATGATTAGCATTTCCTTTTAACCATCCAAATACCTTCCATTGTTATTAGTCCAGGAGCAAATTGTGCCTTTGAGGGTATGACTCACAAAACTAAGACTCATAGAAATCTTCCCAAGAGTTGACACAAGCACACAATCTGTGAAGCCTGTAAAGTGGAGATTGCCTTCCTAATTATTGACTTTTTTTTTGTATATAACATATAGACTGTTGCTGGGCAAAGATTGGAATGACTCTGTCACATCTAGGCAAAATTGTAGTCACTGCCTCTCCAACAGTTTGACTTAACATCTGATCTAGTTAAGAAGGGGAGGGACAGAGGAGCTTGCTGTAATCATTCAGAAAGACCTTCTTGTCTAGATGAATGGAAGTGCAATTACTTAGCACTGAGTTCTGCTGCTCTGAAAGGAAATACATGTTAGCTGAACAGAAAGAGTATTTAAAATACCACCCATGTAATATAAATGACTGTCTGACCTGCTAGGTTCCCAAATAATTATTTCTTTACAGTGCACTCTTGCAGTAAACCTTGCTGGTGGCTTGTACATAAACCCAAATGCATTCTGACACTGATGGAGAGTAGTGATTAATACTGTGCTGATTTAACTGCTGTCTCCTTTGCTGCCTGTTTCCCTTATCCTAGGAAGCATTTGTCAAGTTTTTTACTTCTCTAGGACTGTTTTAAGTACCTTCAATTTTTACTGAGAAAAGAGTGTAGACTTGAAATTATTGAAATATTACTCTCTCCAAAGCTATGCAGGAAGGAGAAAAGCTGCTTTTTGAGACTGAACTGCAAACAAGTAAAAAGATAATCTAAATGTTTTACCTGGAACAGGCTTTTCTCTAGGCTTCCTAGCCCTACGCTTTGTTACTAATGTACCTCTAATGCAGACTATTAGGACTTCAGCCTATATAGGCTGACAGGCTTGCAGAAAAGAGCCATTTTGCTTGACTACCAACATAAAAATAATATTATTTTTTTCTTAGTAGTACAAAAGTCCCATAAGATGTTGAAGAAAATAGTTTTTTTTCATATGTTAAGAAATAACACACAAATGCAGTGGAAAAGGAGGTCTGCAAGAGGGTTTTCTTGTAAGAATTCTTTACAACTGCTGGCTGCTAGTCTGTGATGGAACTGCTGGCTTGATACAAAGCTCCACAGGGTTTTTTGGGACCATGGTCCCACACCTTAACCGCAGTCAATTTTGGTTTGCCCTCAGATGCTTTAAAATTGGCTCACTGCTCCTCCAAATTTGGGTGATAAACTGTGTTTTCCCTCTCCCCTGCCACATGATTAAATATTTGACAGGGTGAGAAGAGTAGAGTTTGGGTTTTTTTTTTTTTTTTTTTTAAAAAAAAGCTATTTTCCCCCTTTCTTATTTTATTGTATTCCTTTTTATTTGAGTGGAAAATCTAATCCCCACTTTCTGAAGTGGAGCCGAATAAGGCTGTTAGTTATATGCTTTGGTTCTATATTTTGTATTGATATATCCAGCACTCCTAGATGCTGTGCTTTCTGTGTTACAAGGCAAAGGAAGGAAGCCTTAAAGAAAAAAGGGCTATTTTATTTGTGTGTGTGTGTGTCTATTTTGTTTCCCTTGCTGTTCTCTAGCTGGCATCTCAGCTGAATGTAGCTAAAATCAGACCTGCTCCTGTCTCCAGATTTCCTGACAGCTTTAGCATCTTCCTCCTCCTTTGGAAGGGAGGCTGGCAAGGCAAAAATCCTCTATTTTGGTTATCTATAAATATCTTTTCAAATAGTTTACATTGTTCCCACTTGGTATGGAAGCAATTTAAGAAGCACAGCCCTTTCACAGGAACATATTTATAGTGATTATGAAGCATTCAGTTTGGAAATTAGAAGAATTTCTTTATTAGTTTGTTTTAAATGGTAGAATTGAGAGAAAAATAAAACTACAAAATCATTCCTCTTTAGAGATCACCCAGAAGTATCAATCCCCTCTATCCTTCTGTGTGAAAGTGGCATGAAAGTGCAATGTAGCACCTTTAAAATAAGTAAGGAAATGGTATTTTTGTAGCTGTTTCTCTGTGCTTGCTGAACTGTTCAGCTACATCTGGCAGTTGCAAATCAAACAGTATTTTTCTGGTGTGTATAATATTCTAGTGGAATGAAATCGCCTTGGTTCTCTGCCTGCCCCATGTAGCTCTTGCATTTAGAAAAGAAGTTTGGAGAAATTTAATTCTCAGTGGGGTCATTGACATTAAAATGTCTTGCTAAGTGAAGAAGCCTAAGCTACGGGGCCATGTCTAGCCTAGTAGATAAATGAAGCAGTGCTAGAGAAGAGTCGTTCTTACCCTAAATGCCTACTTGGTTTAAGTGGCCAGAAAAATGTGAAACATGCCGAAAATACTGCACTTCATAGCAACCAGGTGCAATATTGCATAGTTTAAGGATCCGGTGTTTTTATTTAACCTCTTTCTTCTGAAAGAAAAGCTCCTGCTGCAGTCACTGGCTGTTGCTCCTCTTTACAACATCAAACTCGGTCCTCGCTTGCTGGCTCAGTTAACTAGTTGACAACTCTTCATTATGGATGGTGACCAACACTGCAACCTTGTTATCCCCTCAAATACCTGTTGCTTGGTACTGCTTGAGGCTGCAGGAATGTGACTCCAGTCAATACTCGACATCTTTTGTAGTTGACCCTTGTCTGTAGAATGCAAATAACTTCTTAAAAGCTTTTTGAAGGTCTGTTAATTTTCTGCATTCAAATACTTACAGGGCTTCATGCTAGAAGAAGAACTTCTGAGGAACAGAGTCAAGGCTATGCAGTGCTAGTCTGTGATGGAAAATGCAGTAGTTTTGGCTTGAAACCATAACTTGAAATGTGGCTATAAAAAACTTAAAAAATAATAATAATGCTGACTAAGGCTGGCATTTTCTACTAAGAAAACAGCTGATAAATGACTTTCCTATTTTCCTTCCATATTTTTTAAAAAAAAGTAGTGTAATTGGTAGTGCCTTTATCAAATGGCTTAACTGAAATGTCAGAGCACCATAGTTGCTTTTGCCTGATTATAAAGCACCTTTTACAATAAATCAAATCTTCTGGGTTGTATTGAGGTTAATTCACTATTTATTGAAAGCACTGGATAATGTACCAACTTGTCACATGATACTAAGCTATAATATATCTTTTATTTTCTTTCTTCCCTTCTCTCTGCAGGGTATTCCAGAGAAACCACACAATGACTAAATCTTTGGAGAAGAGGGCAGGATGCCAGTGTGAAAACAACATTAAGAAGATGTGTTTGTGTTTTAAACTGAAGATTATTTAGAAAAAAATAATCTCTTTATGGGCTCACTGCACAAATGACTTGTGAAAAAAAATATTAATCCACTCTTAGAATAGCCAAGTGAAATTAACTGCTTATCTTGAAATCTTACCCTGATTTACTGCATAAGCATTTTGGTATGGCTGTTCTCTGGAAGAATTTAACACCAAGTTACATACAGCTGTTCAGGCTAAGTGGCAGTTTTCCAAGTATTAGATTCCAGTGTAAGTTATTGAAGCAACTGTCATATTTTAAAGCCTTGAAACTAAAATTTAATTACAAGCTCTTGTACCAGTGCCCAAAGGAAGTAGATTGATGGTGCTTAACAATGATGAAGTATGGTTTAATAGGAATAGTATTTATCCAAATCTTTTAAAAATAGGGTTATTTAAAAATAAGAGTGATCAAAATAGATTAAAGGCATTGCATTAATGCTTTAAAGTCTTATGAAGGAATCATGCCCTTACTTGAAATGCTGCATTGAGTTTCTGTCTTTGGCGGGAGAGGGGGTTGGAGGGAGGATTTTTTTTATTTATTTTTTTCTTAAGTCGCTGACTTTGAAATTTCTAAATTACTTCGGTACAATAGGTGAACACTTGACAATCTTACTCTAAAGTGAACTTTAGCCATCAGGAAACTCTTGACTTAATTTCTTTGCTTCCGAAGCTTGCAGTAAGATTTGAGGATCGAATTCTGTCCCCAGCTCAGTAAGGAACTTAAGCATGTGTGAGTATTTCTGCTTAGTTAGCTCTCTGCTTCAGGATCTTACCAAGATCAGGTGTATTAAATGTCTGGTGTCTTGGGGGTGGGAGAGGGGGAGAAGATGCTGCAGATGCTCACAGGCATTGAGGATGTGCCTCCAACTCGTTAAGTCAAAAAGATTTGCAAATTCCTCCTGAAAGTATTCTCTGATCTCGCTTCTGCTTGAGTCAGAGTTAGGATTGTAAACGGAGCTAGACCTAAAATGTGATTCTATTTTGTTTTATTTCTTTTTTTTTTTTTTAAGTGTGTGTGAATGATAGTGAACAGCTTCTTCACTCACCTTCTGGAAGAGATCACTATTTGTTTTTTCACAACCCTATAGAACTTGCAATCTGTGATTGCCTTGTAAAAAGAAGAGTGCTTATGTCACTACATTAAACATTTGGTGTTTCTTAATACTTAGTTCTGGTGAGCACAATTCACTTGATAGCTTAGACCACCACAGACCTAAGTAGCAAGTATTAGGTCTTAAAATTAAAGTGCAATGTACAGTAAATCTGAGCCTTATATTCTCTTCAATATTTGTTGTTTCTTACGAGAGATTAAAGAGAAAAGGGTTCTGAGTTCATTTCAATGCTGCATGGAATCAAATGGAGCAATAATTTATTTAAGTAGGAAAGCTAGTTTTGTTGTATCTTTCATTGAACCCAAATTTTTAGAAATACTCCGATTTTGTGGTTATGGTGTACTTGTAAACTTTTATGGATATGCCTTTGTATTATGCATTTTTTTCTTCATTTCCAATCTTACATGGCTTCAGATAGAATTAGAGGCATCTGTTTAAAACCTGACCCATCAAATATTAAGACAAGGTAGCAGTATTCTGGCTATACCTACTCTTTGGATGGAATGCAATAACTGCTGATACGTGTATTCGTATATATATTATTTAGCACAAAATCTACATTTAAAAACAGACCCCAATTCTATTCTCTTTTTGGTGTAAGTTAAGAGTAATTGAACTGGTATAAGATCCTTCCTCAGTGTTTAAAACATAATCACATTTTGCAGGACTACGTGAAGAGATTAGGTCCTCAGATCAGGACGGGATCAGCTCTGCCGTTGTGACAACTATGCTGCTTGGTGGGGAAACAGTTTTGTAACCATCCTAAAAGCAATTGCAAAGCCTTGTAACAGCAGATGGAAGTAAGGGTAACAGTGATCTCTACGTATGGTTGATTGATAGGTATTAAAAATTTATTTGTAAAGACTGAAACTGAATCTGTATGTGTTGCAAATAATACAGCCAAAAATGTAAGAAGTCAGAAGTTCATTTTTTGCCAATACTTGTAAGTACATGAACCAAAGTGATATAAGTTTGGAAGAGGTGGGAGGGGAGTGAAGAAAATTTGCACTATTCTGAATTTGAATACTTTAAATTCTCATTCTTACTGGTAAGTTTTCAGCAGTGTGTTTGGTTTTACATGTTTTTTACTATTAAAGTTTTAAGACCAAGTAATATTTGCCTTGGATTCTCTGTATTCACATTATGCAGGAATCTTTCTTGAAAAGGACAGTTGTTATGGTTGCATAACTAATATTCAGTCATGCATACTCAGCAATTTAAAAGTCTGAACTGAACTTGGAGAGATTAGCTTTAGAAGGGATTTCCAGCTTGGATTGTAGAGTTTAGGGAAAATAGCCTTAGTGTTTTGCCAAGAGCGTGGGTAAGTGTAGTTGCTGTTACATGACTCAAGTTTATATGCAGAATGCTGTTACTATTCTCTTCCAAGATGTGGAAATTCATAATTGGGAACAAAATCAGCAGGGGATGGCGTAAACAGAGCTTCCTGTTGCAGCTTGGTTATTTGCAGTTATTTGGATAGTGAAGCATCTGGAAGTGTTCAGACAGTTCTAAGACTTACACCGTCTATTTAGGAAGAATAATGTCTTACAAGTTCAGCCAAAAAAACAGTTTCAATTTTACTGCATTTTAAATAATTATTTTGGAGCTCTCCTAGAGGCTTCTACATTTGTAGTAGAAACAACAGAATGGTTTTGATCAACTTTCATCCATTTGGTGCAGCCTGTTGGCTTAGTTCAAGCCACCTCTGTTGAGACAGTCTGAACTGCTACAGTTACAGTCCAAGGGTGACCCAGGTCTTCAGGTGCTTTGCTTTCCCTCAAGGACTTCCCAGGTTTTATCAAAAATAATAAAAATACCAAAAAAAAAAAAAAAAAAAGTGGAGGATACAGCCTGGAGAACTAGGACCTCTTACTGGTAGTCTCATTCTGTGACAGTGACATGTGTGCAAAGTTTCTAAAGGAGGGGGGGTGGAAAAAAAAGTGACTTTGTGGAAAGCGTGATCTGAGCTGTGAATGAATTTGCAGGAACTGTGCAGTAGGTCCTACACCCTTTGGCTTTAAGCGTGGGGATTTGCAGGTGCTAAATTAGCCACAGGAGGGCCCATAAACTGCTCTCCGAATGCAGCAGGAACATATTGAGATGAATAATGAAATTAAGTCTCGGTTGCCTTTCATCAGAGTAGCTCCAAAATTCATGAGAACAAAGCACTCTGCGCTGGGCTAACGGAGCAAAATAGACCTCTAGGTGAGAGATCAGTGAGGGCCCAATCTTGTAAAAGCTTTAAAGGTGGGTGATCCTAAGTCCTTCCAACTAAAATGCCAGCAGTTTCCTTAAATAGATATTTTCTCTGGGTAGTGGAGGTGTGTGGATTTGCTGTTAATGAATATATTGCTTGTTCCACATCTATTCCTTGCCTTCTCACTGCATTTGAGTCCTTATTTTGGTGCCCAGTGACAGTTTTCTGTGGACTTTGTGGGTTCCACATAGGAACTGATTAGATGGGGGTGAAGACTGTGGTTTTTATTGCATATCTCAGTGCTAAGAAAGTCTGCGGGTTGTAATGCTGCTATCCTTTATCTTTCAGAAACAAAATTCAAAGGATGTAGAATACTTTGCATATATAGTCAATGTAGTTATTTTGGCATTACCGTCCCAACAGTCACAAAGGGTCAGAGCTCACACAAGTTCTATGTAGTCTGTTTTTTCACCTTTCTCCTCCTGCAAATAATTCTCTTACAGTAAATCATGTCTACTTTATGGATAGTTGCAGGATGCTCTTATCTCGTTCCTGAGGTATCAGACAAGAAATTACAGTGACTTGCTGTGTTTCCTCTAGTAATTAAAATGCCAAAGCGCCTTTCAGCAGAGGGATGAGGCGCAGCTGCCTCATCATCACCTGGCGCAGGAGCCGCTCGTGGAGCTCCCGCTCCTGGGAGACCACAAGGAGCAGCCTCGGCTCTCGCTTCTCCCAGGAAGCTGCCTGACAAGAGCCGTCTCTTACCCTGCAGAGTGTGAAGATTTTGGTGGGATTTGCCAGCGTCCCATGGAAATGCTTTGATTTTTCTAAAGCAGAGCGTATGAAAGCTGGGAGATGTGCAAAGCAATTTTCCTGACACTGTGTTTGCTGATCTTAGCTCTTGAAATGGGGCTGAGTGAAGTTTAGCACTTCAGCAGGTGTCATCACAATGCAAGAGTGAAAGATGAAGTATTTCAAAGGTCAGATATATTTGCTAGCACTGAATAGTCTTAGTCCTGATAATAAAATTTGGAAGGCTAGGTTAGTTCTAGTAGTACCTAGCTGTACTGACTTGGTTTAAAATAATAATTCTGGAGGGAGGGCTATGCACTTTTGTTACCCATACATGAACACAGGGAAAGTTCATCCCTCTTATGGGGTCCTGGTGCCTATACAGCAGAACTAAGACCTAAGCTGCACTCCCAGGTGAGTCAAGAAATCCCTTCTGCCCTCTGCAATGCTGCACTAGCGGGAAGCAGGCGAGGCCTGGCCCTTGCTTTGGGGCTTGATGTTGCCTGTGGTGCAGCACGTGTGGTCGAGGGCAGCTACCCAAACGCAGGATTAGCAGAGGACCTCCCTGAGCAAGGTCTGTTTGAAAATATTTTTCCCTCATGTGGTGAAGTACTCGGACACTGCGCTCACTAAATCCTCATCCCAGAAATCATTTATATACATGGGACATACAGTATGTCCACAACCATGTGAAGCTAGTGGGGCTGGAGATAATGCTGAATGTCCCACAGCTCCAGTAGGGGCTGAGTGAGTTGAGTAAGAGTGAAGGAGAGCAGGAAAAGAGCTACATACTAATAAGCAGCAGAGTTATCAACTGCAATGGAAGATGATAATGGTATCTAGCAGGTAACCAGTCACTATGGTTTTTCTCAGATCTGTATCAGTTCTTTCCACTCAAAGAGAGCGCTTGTTGGGTTGACCAGGGCAGATCCTGAGGTCCGTACTTGAGTTTTACTTCTTTACTCAAAGAGCTCGCGGAGCTGCTGGGGTGAGACTCCTGTCATGGTGTGAATGAGTCTGCTGAGCACAGACCCGAAGAGAAAACATGGAAATTAGTGACGGTTTTGGTGGGACTCAGTTGCTAACACAGGCACCTATTCTAACCTTGGACACTGCAGGGGACTCGAGGCAGCCTGGTGGGGCTGATAGATACGACCCAGGAGACCCAGAGCCTCCAGGAGGGGCAACTGGAAGCCACACAGAGTATGTGGGACATCCCACATGGCACTAGGCTCAAGGTCTTCTCACCTTTAGGCAACTGAGTCCTGCTCTCACTGTCCACTAGTATCTGAGCCAAGGATGTTGATGAGAGTTTGAGCTAAGAAGTGTCAGTGTTTCAGTATTTCTCAAATATTGGAAGCAGACCATGAAGCCAATTATGTTGTGCAAGAAGAGAAAACCCAGTGCTCAGCATGTTGCCCAACATCTCATCTACAGTGCAGTGTGTGTAGTTGGAAAGGCATATTTCTTTCCTAAGTATTATTAAAGCACAGATATTCCAGCATCATCCCACCCATAGCTCAGTGTCCCCACAAGGAGCAAATTCCTGGGAGGTGCAAGCTGGGTGAGGGTGTTTGAATGCCACGATATGAGGTTGATAAAACGTGTGGTCCTACACAAGAGCCATCGAACGAGTCTCTCCCATCAGAGCTGCAGAGGGACTTAGGGAAAGACCAGCTGCATTTGCCTGCCTTCTCCTTGGACATGACTCACCTGCTTAATTGAAGGCAGGTCCAAATGAGCCATCTGTTGACCTGGTTGAGGAATCAGGGCTTCCCATTAATTTAAGGATATTTTTACATATTATTAAAGGCCTAGATGGAAAGGAGAAATGGATAAAAAATGAAGGTAAGAAGCTTTGCCTTAGAGGCACAGGTAATATCTGTAACAGATGCTACACCCTACGCCTAAGCTAATTGTTAAATGAGTCACCCTGGCAAAAGAAGCATTAATAAAGGGAAGCGAAGACTGAACATCTGGAAAATAATATGAAAGGAAAGAATTTTCATATTTTGGAACTCCTTGCTGGGTGGGAACTGCTTGGGGAGACAGCTCTAATTGCTTGTCTGAAAGAATGAAAAGCGAACCTATTCCCAGCCTGGAACTGGCGCCGTCATTGCGTATTCCTTCCCACGCTCCCTGCCCAACGCCACAGCCGCCCCACGGGGGCCGGATCTGCAAAGCCCAAGTCGCTCTTCGCCTTCTGCGCGTCAGCTGGGCGGTGACGTAGGCCTGTGGCGCCAACGGTGCGCGCTGGCCTTCTCCAGGCTCCGATCCAAGCTCCGGAGAAATCGGTCGGAGCAGCTGTGTGCTAGACGAGATGTCAAAATGGGTTATTTTGGGGCTAGCTCTGCCTCAGTGTTGACGGGTGTTTAACAGGCTGCAGTCTGATAGACCTCCCCGTCTAGGTTGTTCTCCCTGGGAATGACCATGGGGAGGAGGAATGAACATAGGATATTTCGCTGCCTGCTCTGGTGGGTCCCATGCTGTACCTTGCCCTTAGGCATTTGTGGCTCTTTGCTGAGGAGTCACAGGAGGGAAGATACAGAAGGGAATAGAGCTAAAGACGTGGTCAAGTGTCTGCCCTTCCAGAAAACAGCATGGTCAACGTAGAGAAAAGCCCTCTCTCCTGAGATCCCTATCTGGTCGCATGATGCCAGAGTTTTAGTACGTACCTGGCTAATGAGGTCTGCCATGCTGTGATCATGTCTGGTCATCAGACATCAGACCTTGCAGGTCACTCTTTCCAAAGCGGCCGTTCATTTCACCATGTCTGCCCCACTGCCTTGCTCGGGGATGTAAACTATGAGCAGTCAGGTCTACCTTTCTGCATGAAGCAGCTCAGCCACCAGCAAAACACAAGGCTCCTCAGAGCCCTGGTTTAGAAGGAGACATCAGGGACGAGTCAGACCCCTCTGAGTTTTGAACTTCACCTACGAAAGGAAGTTTTTTGCAGTGTGGTGATTCAGTTTGTGTTTGCAAAGCTAAAAACCCAAACCACAGCACCAGCAGTGCTGATACACGTACAGGGAATGCTCCAGCATCATTGGCGTGCCAGCACATCCCAGGGTCGCAACCTGTTAACAGAACTGGTCAGGACCCTGCAAGGAGCTCAGGAAAGTCATCCCCTTCCCCATCCTTCTCCCCATCCGCAGCACCCGGAGCCAGGGAAAGGCTCAGATACTAGCTGAGAGGGACGCATGAGGCAGGGATCGGGAAGAAGGGGACGGAAGGACGGGGCCAGGAGGAAGGGAATCCGGAGGAAGGGAATCCGGAGGAAGGGCTGCTCTGGGGAGCTCAGTGTGAGAGGCGTCCCGGGCACGCGCAGAGCCATGGCCATGACCAACAGGGCACATGCTCCCCTACATCCATACAATGATCTTAAAACGTAATTATGAAATTTTAAAAAACAACTTGACGTGATAATTATAGCAGTTCCTGGAGGAGCCTCGTAATTGAATTCGAGGGTGTCTCGCTCTCCTTGCAGGCGCGAGCGGGAGAGCGGCTCCGCTTCCCGCACAGCCTTCCAGGAGCCCTGCAAAGCTCTGGAGACGCCCAACAATTCAATTATTGTTTCCCCCTGGAACGCAGATCGTTTTAGACACACGGCCAGCTCTAATTGCAAAGGAGAGGGGGAAATTTCTCATGTCCAAAATTCTTTGACTCATTACAAAGAACCGACTTTCCATGAGGCTGGAGGAGTTTAAGCTGATGGAAGGCAGGGAGGGAAAGAGGGAGATGGGAGGGAAAAGAGGATGGAAAAGCAGCTCCTCATGGACCTGCTGCTGAAGGAGGCCCCTGCTGAACCCCCCAGCACCCCACGTGTGTCCCCGATCCCCCTGCAAAGCTGCTGGTGACGCAGAGGAAAGCCGGGGCTGCAGACACAGTGCCCACAGAGGCAGGTTTTGTCCTTGGCCAAGGCAGCATACGAAGGATGGGAGGGATCCCCTAGGCACTGGGATTTGGCACAAGTGATGCCAGGGCTGGGGGTAGTGGGACCATCCCCTGCTCCCTTCGGCAATAAAAACCCAAGGTCTTTTTCTAAAAGACTTCATTACATTTTTTTCTCTTTTTTTTTCCCAGATTATTTTTAAATTCTCTTTTGTGGGGAAAGACGATTTTACATAGGGGAGGTCCCTTTTCCAATTACCATTAATTAACTCATCTCTAATAGATTTTTTTTCCAGCTCTCCATTTCCTACTGCCCGGGCTCGCAGGTGCTTTGGCCCTCACCAGGCTGGGCAGCATCCACAGGGAGGCCACTCCATAGCGGGAACTCGGCACTGGCTCCCATCCAGCTCCTCCGGCCACGGGGTCTCTGTTCCCCAGCCACCCCAGCCAAAATTACCCCTGTGGGGGCAAATTTGGGGAGGTGAAAGAGCCGGAAACCTTGTGGCAAGTCCTCTTAGGGACTGTGCATGGGGTGTGCCAGCGGAGAAGGGTGGGCTCGAACTGGCAACCTGGTGTCTTGTTGGGTCCCTCCTCGCTGGGGGCAGCAACTGGTAACTTCTTCACCCATTTTGCTAGCACCTTTTCCAGCCTTACTTTATGAGACAGCACTCAAAAATGTATTTATATATCTATTTATAGATGAAATATGTAAATATAGAGATATTATTTATATATATATTTATATTTATATATATATGCACATAAATATAGATACATATGTTTTAATCATTATATTAATCTCTATATAGGCTCTGCAAGGGAACACATGCTCCAGGTGCTCCTGGGGTCACCCATCCCCTCCACTCTCAGATTCCCTTCTCCCCTTCACCCCAGCCCAGAGCATCGGAAGCCAAATGAATTCCAAGGAGGCGCCGATGGTTAATTGGAATCCCAGCAACTTGTTAGATAATCGTGTTAGGAGCTGGTGAAAACAAGGGGCCCCTTGTATAATCAGCAGTTATAACAGGCGTTTTATGTTGAATTATATCTAACAACAGGCAAAACAACAACAACAAAAAATGGATAGATAAATAAATAAATAAGTGAAAGGAACGCGTTTTCCGGCTGCATCTTGCGCTTCCAGAAAGGAAGAAAACTCAGGGCAGCCCCGCAGGGAAGGGCCGCGGAGCGGGGCCCGGCGCCGCGCGGAGCCTCCGCGGCCGCCCCCGCCCGGCGGCGCCTCCGCGGCCGCGGCTCGGGCTCCGCCGGTTCCTCTCGGGAGCGCCGGGGTGACAAAGGCTCTTTTGTTCTTCCGCAGGACAAGGGTGTCTTATTTATTTACTTAATAAATATATAAAAAAAAGAGATTAAAAAATTTAAAAGAGGAGGGAAAAGGAAGAAAAAAAAAGATAAATTGAACCCCGCAGATTTTTGTAACTTTTTTTTTCCTCGTGGTTCTTTCGTTTAACCCTTAAAACGTGGCAATGTTTAAGCAGCGGCGTTATTGTAGAAGTGCCTCATCAAACAGTCTCTCGAGGCGAGCTCCCTCCGTGCACATACACTCGTGTCCTTTAAACACGTCCATAACCAGGAAATCTAATTAAAAATTAATAGGAGGGCCGCGTTTTGTTAATTTTTCCTGGTCGCTCGTGTGCGCCACTGCACCAAGGCTCCGCTCGGCGACTTCAGCCTGGTTTTTTACATTTTGGAAAATACATATTTTACATACTGGAAAGCCGCAGCTTTCACTGCCTGCCCAGCTTTCAGACACGGGTGTCAGGACGAGAAGCTAATGTTGTTTTAGCGGGAAAGCAGTAATAACGGAGCATTTATGCAAGCACATTAGGGCGGCAGGAATTATGCCTGCTAGTTAAAATTTTTGAGCCAGAAAATTAAAAACAAATATTGAACTTTGCAATTTGGAGCCCCTGGCTGCTCCTGCTGTTATAACTTTTAGCATGTGTGTGCAGCGCTTTAAATGCGCTCTTTCAACTAGCCGGGGGAAATGTCTTTAGCGCAGCTTAACATAATAATAATAATAATAATAATAATAATAATAATAATAATAATAATAATAATAATAATAATAATAATAATAATATAGTCTGGCTTGTTTGTCCTGGGGAGGGCGATGAACACCCCGGCTGGGATGTGGCGAGCGACCCCCCGCCGTGGGCTGAGACCCGCGGGACTTCACCCACCGCAGGAGGCGGCGGCCGAATGGGCAGCAGAGCCCGGGGGGCTGCGCGGGCGCGGAGGTGCGCGAGAACCTGGCCATGACGGGGGAGGAAAAGGGAAGGGAACGGAAGGGAAGAAAAGTGGAAAAGGGAAAGGAAAGGAAAGGGAAGGAAAGGGAAGGAAAGGGAAGGAAAGGGAAGGAAAGGAAAGGGAAGGAAGGGAAGGGAAGGGAAGGGAAGGAAGGGAAGGAAGGGAAGGGAAGGGAAGGGAAGGGAAGGGAAGGGAAGGGAAGGGAAGGAAAGGGAAGGAAAGGAAAGGAAAGGAAAGGAAAGGAAAGGAAAGGAAAGGAAAGGAAAGGAAAGGAAAGGAAAGGAAAGGAAAGGAAAGGAAAGGAAAGGAAAGGAAAGGAAAGGAAAGGAAAGGAAAGGAAAGGAAAGGAAAGGAAAGGAAAGGAAAGGAAAGGAAAGGAAAGGAAAGGAAAGGAAAGGAAAGGAAGGAGGAAGGAAGGAAGGAAGGAAGGAAGGAAGGAAGGAAGGAAGGAAGGAAGGAAGGAAGGAAGGAAGGAAGGAAGGAAGGAAGGAAGGAAGGAAGGAAGGAAGGAAGGAAGGAAGGAAGGAAGGAAGGAAGGAAGGAAGGAAGGAAGGAAGGAAGGAAGGAAGGAAGGAAGGAAGGAAGGAAGGAAGCATACAGAAGAAGGGACAAATAAATAAATTAATTTAAAAAGTTGCCTCCCCACAGGACAGCAGAGACGGTGACCGCGGGCACCGCGGCGGCTCCGGGCTCCCTTCGCTGCCGGGCGGAACGCGGCGCTGCGCGGGGCGCAGCCTGTGCCGGGCCGCGCAAAGCGCCGCGCAAACCGCGCAGCGCTAAGAGCCGCGCTGCCCGCGCTACAGCCCGGCTCGTGCACTGCCCTTCCCTCTTTTTCCTTCTTTTTTTTTTTTTTTCTTTTTTTCCTTTTTTTTTTTTCTTTTCTCCCTCCCCCCTCCATTTTCTTTCCTTTTTTTCCCCCTTTTCCCCGCACATTTTCCCACCGCGGCCCCGCCCGCACCTACCTGCTCCCGGGTTGGGGGGCTCAGCCGCGCTGCTTTCCCCGTGAGCTCTCGGGCGCTGCTTGGGCGCTCTCAGTGCCTGCCCCCAGGCTGCCCCTGCTCCCAGATTTACCAAGGGGGAGAAAAACAAAAAACAGCCCCCCCCCCCCCCCCCCCGCCTTGGCATTTCTACCCGGCTACTGCTGCTGCTCGGGGACGCCTACGCACAAAAACACCCCGCAAGCTGCCAGGCTACGGCAGCCAGCGGGGACCTTCCCTTAAATCTGGCCACCCGGCAATGAAACCCCAGATTTAACGGCGGCGACCACATTCCTCCTGGTCTGCGAGCTGAGACTGAGACTATGCAAAAGAGGATAGAAATGCCGAATAAACCAGAGCTGCATCCCCATCCTAGCAACCAGCTCCTTAAATTTGCCCCCCCCCCCCTTTTTTTTTTTTCCCACTATAACCTCCTTTGGAGAAACTAGGCAGGACCTTTCGGGGTACCTTTATTTTTAGGACTATATATATGTGTGTATGCACACACACAAATAGAATATGAAAGTATTTATTCAGTATTAAAACCAACTTTTCTCCGCGGCTGTCTCTCTTTGCCTTGTCCTCTTGGTTGGACCTGGGGGAAAGAGGCGATGGGAGCAGGAGGAGGCCCCCCCATCCTCCCCGGGCCACTCAGTGCCCCCCGGTGCTGCCCGGTCCCCCTGTCGCCGTTGTCCTTGCAGCGAGGGGACGCCAGGGGGCAAGAGGCGTTCACAGAGGCTGCTGCCTCCATCCCTGCCTCCATCCTGCTGGACTTTCCATGTTTCACAGCGGCAAAAGTCGGATTTCTCCAAAATATGTAGCTATATGTTCACTAGGCTCTATACATTTCAAATCTGTCCTGCTCCCTGTCCCCAAAATCTTCTCTAATCGTGTCCCCTGGGCACAGCAGCAGCAGCACAGCAAGGTGGGAATGCTCCTAAGAGCATCGCCAAGAGCAGCACAATTTATTGTACCAGCCACGGATGCCCCTTATCTTGCTGATATTTGGACCCCGTCCTACTGCCCCTGCTCTGCAGAAGCACAAGGAAATGCCACGTTTTGTCACCCAGGCCCCGCTGACACCGGAGCAGTGCGGCCAGACTGGAGGCTGCGGTGGCCACGTCGGGTGCCTGCACCACCCGAGGGGCACTTCGTGGCAGACAAAAACACAGACCATTTCCTGACTGCTGCTTTCCTCCCGCGGTTATTTATTTTGGTAATGGCACATTAAATAAATGAAATATTCAATTAAGGGAGCTTATCAGCAGCTCTCCACATTCTTGTAGAATCTCTTCTCTTTTATTATTTTATTTTATTTTATTTTATTTTATTTTATTTTATTTTATCACTTAAATAGTCTTTTTTCCTCCCGGTTCGCTTGGCCCTTAGGAATTACACAGTGAGTGGAATGATCCGAACCATGCACATATATGTGCCATTTTCCAGGCAGGTTAGCCATGAAGGTGAAATGTCTCTTATTCTTTCCTCTTTTCAGACCTTCTTCTGTCCCCAGCTTCCCTGCAGACGCCTGAGCATCACGGGGGGCAGCTAATGCCAGGGATTTTGGGGAGGAGACACAAACCTGTGACGATAACGAGCTGGCAGAACACCAGGCTCACCCCACGATGCTCCTGCCTGGCATCTCAGCCCTCCTTTATCTCGCTGTGTCACACAGATCCCTGCACTGGGCATCATTTCTCTTGGAAATGCCATGAACTTGGTGTTTTAAATCAAACCAACACTTTCATTTTTCCTTTTTTTTTTTTTTTTTAGCTGCAGAACAATGGAGAGTGTAGAAAGGGCCAGGGTTGAGCCTTTCTGCATGTTCACGGAGCGTTAAAGCTTTATCCAACAAACTGGCGCTGTCAGATGCCGGGCAGACAAAAGCTACCGTCCGTCTTCCTCCACGGAGGAGAAGGGATGTGGGGACGGGCAGCACAACCTTCCACATAGCACCTCTATCCCAAGGCCTTGTCCTCCTTCCACCACAACCGGAGATGTTCAGCCCGCTCCGAATGATTCCCACTCCTTGCAGGAACTCAGGGAGGGCCTGGAAAGCCCCTGGTGGTGGCTGGTTCCTGCTGCTCCAACCCCATGTCCTGCTTTATTGGAGCTTGCAAAGAAGAAATGTCCTTTTCCCTCTAGGAAGTTCTTCCTCTAGGAATGGTCCTAGAGGCTTTGAATTCCGCTTTGAGTTTCTCTGCAGAGGACAGCGCTACTAAACATTTTCCTAATGTCCACTCTGATCATTTCCCAATTCCTTGCCATTATTTTATTTTATTTTATGCAGCAGGGAACTGGACTATCTTGTTCTTCCAGTGCCATGAGCCACCTTGGTGCCTGGGAACGTTGGGCAGGCGTTGATTGATGAAATGGCTGAAAATGGTCAAAGATGTCCTAGCTTTTCTGGAAAACATCACAGGAGTGGGTGCAAGTGGCAGGTTAAGGGATCTGGAAATAGGGGTATCAGGACGTGGTCACCCGTTCCGCTATCTCTGCTGAGGCCACAGCAAGGGCAGGAGTCACTTTTGCTGCCGCCCGCATCACTCCCAGCACTGAGAGGGGCTCACATAAGTAGAACAGGGAATGTCCCTTCTGCCTTGTGTGGCACTTGGTGTTTTGCTGGAGACATCTACAGCATTTCTCCCATTTGGCTGGACCTTGTGGCCCAGCGGTGGTGTCCTCCAGAGATGGTCATCCATGGTCGCATGGGGTTGTCCTGGTCAACCCTTGCTCTCCGATGGGCTCCCATGTCCGAGCCTTGGGCACAGTTTGGTGGTGGTGGCTGTGCCGGCTGTACTTGCATCACTGGTAGGGGAAGCTGGTGCCCAGCTGGTCCACTGAGGGAGATCTGTGAGCTTGAGGAGATCCCAAGCAGATGTTTGGAAATTAGAGGCAGTGAAGTGGAGTTGCTCTGCTATCAGATTTCCAGTGAAGAGCAGGGAAAGCCTGAGCTGGATTCCCACTGGGAAAACCTTTCCTCTTCGCTCTGCTTCCACAAGCAATTAGTAGCATATTTGGGTATGGCTGTCAGAGAGAAGAATCTGTTTGCAAACCAGGAGAAACGCCTTTAATGTGAACATCATGTCATGGAAGTATTTGGGGTGTTATTTCATTATATGCACAAATGCTGAAGAGCTAAGCTGTGCTTTTGCACCTGGTTGTGTGGGAAGAGTCCCATTGCCTTCTCCAGGCTATTCCCAATGCTTTGGAGCAAAATACCCAGTTGCAGGGGCAGCGTGGAGAACTTGCTCTCACAAGTGCACAAAATGTTCTCACCTCTAGGTCCTTCTTTGGAAACGTGGCCACTGCAATGACAGGGCTGCATGGCCTGGAGAGAAAGTGACTGGTCATGTCCTTGCAAAGCCAAACATTTCCATGCTGAACCAGGACCAGAAACTGGTGCTTTCCCCTTCTCCACATCCCCTTCCTGCAAATGCTTTGGCGATCAAGATTTAACCACAGAAATACTCCCAGAAAATGAATTTTAATTGCACAGATATTCTAGTTGGCATGAGGCACCGCTCAGTGAGGCAAGGACTGAATCCCAGCGCATCTCAGGAGCTCTGAGATGACCTGCAGGCCCCTTGTCAGCCTGGTGAGGCTCCCTCCAAGATACCGGCATCATCCCAGCCTACACCAGCCTAAGGGAGAGGGGAATCAGGCTAACTGTGGAACTGGGACAAGAGAAAATTATATCTCAAATCTGCACCCAGCCAGTGAATCTTGCAGCAGCCTAATTTTTCTAAGAAAAATGCCTTGGGCAAGGCTTGTGTGGCCCAGAAAAAGGAAGAAGTTTGATTTTCCTCTATCCTGCTTGTTTGAAACCTTCTCCTCCTCCCCTTCTAAACCAAGCTGAATCACCGGCAGCTCCCAAACTTCATCCTGGCATCATCCGAAGGACGAGGGAGAAGAGCCGTGGGCGCAGCGGGAGGGCCTTGCCGCCAGGAGCAGCACTGGGTACGGATACATGGAGCTGAGCCCTGGAAACGGCAGTGCCTGCTCGAGCCAGAGAGCAGAGAAATTAATTGAGTAACCTCAAATTACAAATCAATTTCAGGAAATCCCAGTCTAGTGGCGGTCGAGCTGCAGCTCAGGCTCACCTCACCGAGCAGCCGGCTCTAATTAGCCCCTGACACGGGCTCACTCCAACGAGCTTCGCGTGTTTCCTTCACATATCGGGTGCACTAGGTCCTGGTTCCCACCAGCTCAACCCCAAGAAAAGCCTGGATGCCACAAGCTGTGGCCATTTAGATGTTGCCTGCGATGGCTTGAGGCTGAAGGAGGTGAAATTGCACATTTCACTGCTCAGGCACCTCCGCACTTCCTCCAGCTCCTTCCTGACCTCATTCATGCCAGTGCAAGCCTAGAATAGCTTCACGTTAGCCACAGGGTCTATAAAAATTGTAGAGAGACCAAAACGTGGCTTGGAAAATTTGAGTCTTTCACCTGTTAAGCAGAATTAGTCCCAAATCACCAACAAAAGCAATAGGCAACTCCAACTCTGCTCTCATAGCAGCGCTGCTTTGGTCATGCAGAATTTAGTCAGATTGGGTGAGGATTGAACATTTTTTTTGCGGGAACACCAACTGCAGATAAATCACATGGAACCCACAGCAGCAAGGCATATATATTTATTAGAAGTGGATGAAAGACTGCACCAAAAAATGTCTTCCAGCTTTTTTTTTTTTTTTTTTGAAAGATGTGACCTTGTTCTTTCCTTTGGGCTGCTAAACAGTGGGGATATGTGGCATTTCCCTTGCAGATAAGACAATTTTTCCTTTGGGAGAGCCTCGAAGACTATTTGGGTATCATATTATGTTAGACATATTTTGCATTCCTTTGCCCTGCTATGAAGGAAACTGTTTTTTCTTTTTCACACTTCTGCAAAATGCCTTTTTTTTCCCAGGTACCAAACAACATATTTGATCAAACACACAGGACTAGGTTCTTCGCTAAAACAAATAAGGGAAGCCTGCAAAGCTATGCTGATTTATTCCACAAGAGAGCCCAATGTTTTTCTCCACCGTGAATTTCTGAATTTTCTGTAATATTTATCCCAAACCCCATTCTTCCTTCTTTAACCCAATATCTTTCTCCTAATGAGAGATCTTTTCTGATCACTGTATTGTATTCTCTTACCAGTAACTGGTAATGGGGTAAAACCTGCACCCATAACACTGTAGCAATCATTTCTATTTGCTTCATCTCAGTGATGCCTCTTGGGCTTCCTCTCTCAAATCATGTGGACCCTGGGAGGTGGGATTCACCCCACTTTGTTGGCTCCGGTACCACTCGATGCCGATGGTGACCCCAGCAGCACTGCAGACCTCATACCACTGCAAAGGCCACCTAGGATGACTTCAATTTATTGACTTGCTGGATAATTTACTCCTCTGCAAATTTGGGAGTGAGAGAGGAGCCACAAGCAAGTGCCCTTAAATCACTGTTTTAGCCCTGGAACAGCTGGGCAAGGCACAGCTAGATACCCGCTATGCTGAAACCCTCCGTGCTCTCCCTGTGCTTAGGCATTACCCTGCTGACCCTCTTTGAGCTGAGCTATGGGAGAAGGTCCCAGCTTTCCTGAAAGCCACGTGTTGAGGAGAAAATGCAAAAATAAATGATGGCTTTCCAATGTAAACAAGCAGGAATCAGCCCCGGCCATGGGAGTTTTGTGCAAGACCCTCCACTACATTAGCCCGGTGCCTGAAATGTGCTCAGCAAGAGGCATGCTTTGAAAGGAGGAAAGACTGAATCCGGATGTTATTACTTGTGGAAATAAGAGCAATGGTGAGAGGATTTTACCTGTTTAGAAAGAAAAAGACCCTGACATTTCTGTATATATTGTAATGTCTTTCCAAGAAGTTGTGTCGCTGGGTGGTCTGAGTTGCCTCCCCCCTTATGGCTCCATCAGGAGCACAGGAATTGCTGAGGAATGGGTCATTTTTAAGATAATTTATTTTTTCAAATATTTTTCAAGTGAGGTTGTGTTAAGCTGGGTAATAATTAGACAGTGATAGTACTACTACCTAATGCTTAGATTATTACAAGAGCCTGAGGCAATTCTTAAAGTTTTATAACAGGCATAGAAATCAATGTGCGATATTGAAAGTGATTCTGGAAGGTGTATTCTGAGAGGAATTTTTTAATATAAAGTCTAACGATCAGGAAAAAAAACCTTTTTATTCTTAATTTTACTTCTAGTGGTGACTTGGGGAAAGATACGGCATCATCAGGGAAAAGTATTACAAATCTAATGTCAGAACTTCTATGATTTGTGATCCAACATAGTAATTTGAGTCAAAACAGATCAGTACATTTAAACCAACATTCCCTTGGTTATAGTTATGTTACAGTTTTCTTCTCCAGGAGATCAGTAAGTAAAAACCAGCGGTGGATGCTGACCTTGGTGAAGCTACATGACCAACCCCTCGAGCATGTGGCCTTCCAAAAGAAAGTCCATCTGCCCTTGGACTTAACGATTATTTTGCATCCATCAGAAAAATCCAGTTGTACAAGGGGGGATACAAATCTAGGATCCTTCTTTCTAGAGCAATATCCTCAGGGGCATCTGGGCAGAGAACTGCTACCTCCATGGGAGTCTTCATATTAGGATAACAGCCAGATTCAGACATTAAGCATTCCTAGAACATTATGTTGCATAAGACATTAAACCTACATTCAAAAAATATATTGGACCAACCCTGCAGTCCCACCATGTTTCAACAGAATCATTCCAAGTGAGAGCAGGGACGTGAGAGCAGGGCATGGCCTCTCCACCTTATCTACCTCCCAACTCCTTTTGCAGCAAAATCCCAAATGAAAATCTCTCCTAGTGGGCTTTGTTTAAGCTCACTGCAAATAAATAAATAAAATAAATAAATAAAGAGATTTTAATGATTCAATGGCTTTTAAAGCAGTTTGTTTATCAATTATATAGCCTTTTTTTTTTCTTTTGGTATGAAATGCTGCAGTACCCACCCATCCACCCATCTGTATCACAGAGCACTTACTTATCCATGATAGACAGAGTCCTGTCATGACTTTTCGTAGCAAGATAATCCACAGAGCTCCTAGAGAAGCTGGGATCAGGCTATTGACTCTCCAGTGTAGACCTTGAGCCTCCTTAACTCACCTCTTCCCTGCACCAGCTCCTTCCCGCTGCGCACGACCGCATCCTCGCAGCTCTGTCATCCCATCAGATTATTTTTACGTTACTGGTCACAAAGGTGTGAATATTGAAGCAGGAGCGTGGGCTTCATTGCAATCATTCTGGATTTCCCTGAGCACAGAGAAAAGCCTCTGGATCTGCAGGTGGAGCATGCAGCAACACATCGTTCACTGGGGAGACAGAGTCCACTGGGGTATTGGCAGCAAGGGATGAAAAAACATCCCTCACTTCATCCTGGGAAGGGTTAGACTCTGGTCCAGTCTTAGTGGCAGCAGAAAAGGGGTGATTTCCAGGGAGAAGAAGAGGGGTAATATGAGTTTTGCCCTTGCTGTGAGATGGGACACGGGCAGGTGGCCCAACTGTGCGGCAGCCCCGGGGCGTGCGGCAGCCAGCGGGAGCACCGGGGCGCACGGATCTGTAGAGCAGCACTTTGGGAAGGTGGCAGAAAACTGGCGGATCAAAAGTTTAGCCTGGAGGCTGCTGTCACTTTGCTTGAGCAAATAACAACTTCATACGGTGTCAGGAGATCAGTGGGATCGTCGTGGCAGGAGATGAACGGAAGGAAACGGGAAACTTTTCTGCAAGGCAATACTACCTTTTTTACCTTTTTAGCTGAAGGTACCTTAGCTGAAGCATCAAAAGTTCCACAGGAACTTAAGGAAAAAAATCTTAACAGTGAGGGTGACAGAGCACTGGAACAGGCTGCCCAGAGAGGTTGTGGAGTCTCCTTCTCTGGAGATCTTCCAAACCCGCTTGAATGCAGTCCTGTGCCACGTGCTCTAGGTGACCCTGCGTATGCAGGGGGGTTGGACTAGATGATCTCTAGAGGTCCCTTCCAACCTTAAGCATTCTATGATTCTATGATTCTACCTCCCACCTCATGGCCTCTGAGAGCAAGTCTCTGGGCGAGGAAGAGGAAGGGGAGAGAGGAATGGTTGCTTTAGAAACCCCACACAGTGCATCTCCATCGGTGCCACAGTTCAGTTCTGCTGCAGAGATATAAATGAGAACAAGACATCTGATTCCTCCCTTGAGCTGCCTGAGTTTGTTCAGTTCTAAAGTGTGCTGTGGGCTTAAGGACATTTAAATAAATTGAGAATAGCTGAGAAAACGGAGTAGATGGTGCCATGATGGTGCCTGGTGCATCATCATCAAGATAATTCTTGCTGTAGGAGATGTTCACATTGCACTTTGGCTATGATGAGGCCGTGGACACTCACTGGTGCCTCCCTGCAGAGCTGCAAATTTGTGATTTCCTCTGAAAATCCTGTGAGAGAGGGACAAAAAACACAGTCTGGACAGGGAGCGTTTCCTGAAGGACGTGGTCAGCCGTGCTGGTTGTGAGTGCTCTATGCCCTGGAAAAGCGGGACCCCAGATCCATGTCTGGTCACACCAGGACAGCACTGTCCTGTTACAAGTCTGATCTGCACGTGAATCACTAGGCTTGTTGCTGAACTGGTGAATGGGATGACAGCAGGGTGAGCTACATTTAATTAAGCCTAATGAGCTCATGTCATCGAGGTCAGGCTCCACATTCCTGGCCGAAGGCTGAGCTGCAGCACAGCCCGCACTGGGCACCTCTCATCCGAGCGGTGCTTCGCATCCCCTCCTTGGCCAAGGCTGTTTATACAGAGCACCTACCTGCCTTCACACACAGATGCGTGTGCAGCTTATTCTTTGCAATGCTGCAGAAAGTCAGGACATAAAAAAGACAGACAAGAGGTATCGGAAAAAATGGAGCAGAGCCCTGGGTGTCTGCTAAGGTAACCTTTGCTGCAAGCACCTGGCTCCTACACACTAGAAACTGCATTTAAATGCTTCATGCTCTTCCTCAATAACTCACTAAACCAAGGCCAAGAGTTTTAAACTGACTCTTTTAAAGTGAACTTTATTGCAATTCAGATGGGCACCTTTCTTTTCCAGGTCACAGGTTTAATAAACACAGTGGGCTTAGGCTTGAGCTCCTCACAGATCCCCAGTAAGCACTTTATGACAGATTTACTACATGTTTTTTTGTTGAGGCAGAGCAGAAATCCCAGTAGTTGGAGCCGATAGTTTTATCACAGCTTCTTTCCTCAGGGTTTCACTTGTAACCTCTCGGCTCCTTGCCTGGGAAGGCAGGGTCGAAGCAAGGCAGAACTGGAGAGGGAGGCTGGAAGGTGCCTTTCCAGGAATATCGTGTTCATGAGGCTCTGTTTGTATGATTTGGGGAAAAAGAGAAGCCTCAACTTTAGAAAAAAAAATCTTGCATTATCTGTGTTTGCACTAGTTTCGGTCTTTTGCTGCTTGGGAGCGAAGAGCATGGCTCTGACAGCAAACAGGGAACAACCAGGAGCGACTTGCACCGATGCTGCCACATCGTCTGGAAACTCTACACGGAGTAGGGAAACCTGCTCCAGGCCTGCTGGGCTGCCGTGATTTAACACAGGCTGGGGAAAAGGAGGATGAAACTGGCCTCGACACAGCCAAACCTCCTCACCGAAGAGCAGGCTCCGGTCCCTGGGGAAGCAGGAGAACGTGCTGGCAGAGTGGGGCCACTTCCACTTGTCCTGGGCTGGTCTGGAGGGCAAAACTCCCCCGTTTCCAAACGCACGCAATTGCATGCAGAGCCTGCAGGAGCTTGGGATGGGTCTGCACAGCGTGGGCTCCCGGTCTAGCCGCTTCCTTCGGGCCGAGCCGGCAGTGCCGGGGCCTGGCCGCTCTCCCGGCCGGGGCCGCGCGCTTGGCACGCTCGGCTCGCGCAGGTGTGACCCGCGAGGACACGCAGAGCACAGGCGCCGCGCTGCCTCCGTGCCAGCCCGGCGGCAGGGGGCCTTCCCGCGTGCCGAGGGCTTCATTTGTGAGCAGAAATTGGAGCGGCGCACAGGGAGCCGGCGGCTGCTCTTCCATGGCGTTCACTATGGGATTGTGTGAGAAAAGCGCTTGGCCTGCCTGAAATCCCATAGGCTGCTTCCATCCCCAGCGTGTGCTATGATCAAGGCATCTCTCAAGCGTTTATTGGTGCTATTATCATGGTTATTATTATTATTATTATTATCACTATTACTGCTACTGCATTGCCCTATGCAGCCCAGACTAGCGCATCCTCGGTGCAAACGTCGCCATGTCCCCCGTGCCACCGCGCTGTCCCCTCCGCCGAGCCAGGGAGAGCAGGCAGGGTGGCCAACGCCACTCGTGACGCTGAAACCACTTAACCCATGGCCAACAGCGTGGGCGTTTTCGCAAGGTCACCAGCAAGGTCATCGCCATGCCGAGGCCCAGTTCTCCCTCTCCCCAGTAGCTCCATTTCCCTCCTTTTCAGAACAAGCGATTTTCTCTATTTCCCACTAATTTTGCCTGTTCTTGCAGATCACCAGGCACTGACTGCACTGGAACGAGATAAATATTGGGGTCACAAACGCAGATCAGAGGAAAGTCCTTGTGCCAAGACGTGTCCGTATCTCCTTTCTTGACTCTTCTCTGCTCTGTCACAGATTTTTTAAGCTTGCTTCCCTGCAATGACTCCATTGAACATGGTTAAGTGCTGTGGAATTGATACCCCAGCAGAGATTATCACTGCAATTAGCTGCAGCATAGATGAGAGTATATGGAATATTACACCAAGTTTCTCTTCTACGCTGTCATTTGGAGCATGTTTTCCACCCCCTTCCCAATCGCTTCTCCCAAAGCACTGGGAGACTTTTGAAAAGGGAGCATTGGCACAAAAAGCTGGGGGCAATTGTTCTTGAAAAGACATTTGTAGTTACTTAATACTCTGAAAGGGCAAAATGAAATGCTATTTAAATATATTTTCATGCTACATTAGAATAGAGAAACTACCTCCTAATGCACTGACAATGAAATCGGGGGATGACTCACTTTAGCCAGACAAATTATGCGAAAATGAGGGAGCAGCAGCTAGCGGGATGTGTATTTCCTTCAATAATTTGTGCGGTGCATGTCTTTAAAAAACATTATTTTTGATCATTATATTCCTGTTTATCTGAAACCTAACTTTTAAAGTGTGCTGAGAAGGACAGTAGGGGATTCCTTGATGGGAAATAAGGCAGTTCTTTGCATTGAATGGAAAAACAGGCTGGTGTGGTGCTCAGAGAGACAGAACGGAGGTCTGGAGGAGGCCTGGGTCCTGCAAAGAGAAGCAAGAGCCTTTGGACATCATGGGATAGGATGGCTCCACTGCTGCCCCAGGGCCTATATTAAATATATATATGAACACATATGTATGTATATGCATATAAGATATATGTAAATAATGGGTCCCCCTCTCTGCACGACCCTCCTCTCTGGGTGCAGCAGGAGGGAAGAGCCTCCCTCGATAACTTTTTCTTCCCTCTTTTCATCCGTCCGGCTTTTCGTTTCCATGGAAACGCGGGCGGGAAAAAATCCTCAGGCCAGCGGCAGCCGGGGAGCGCACCGAGTTCCCGGAGGAGCCCGCGGCACCTGGAAACTACACGCGGCGATTTGCAGAACACGGAATTTTTGCCGCTTTGGGGGCTCCCGTGCGGCTCTGGCCGCTTGGCCGTGCACGCTGCAGCCTCTCCTGGGGTGTCTCGCGCTCACGAGGGGCCCTCCGGCCTCCGCTGCTAACATGGAGCTCCTATTTAAAAGGTTATATTTGCTGGTAAAATAAAAGTTGCGTCTGGGTAAAGACTGGGCAGCAGCGGGTGCTCCCTGCACTGCTAATCCTGCTGCAAGCAAAATTCCCAACACTCTGGGAGGAATTCCCTCTGGAAAGGCCCGGAGGAGAGCGGTTGCAACGCGTGCACATGGGATGCTAGCAGGGAAGGCTGCCAGCAGCCAGTGTTTGCAAACAGCTCCATCAGAGAGCAAATGTGGCAAAGGAAGAGCCCCCTCTCCAGCATCCCGCCTGCTCCTCGTGCCAGCACTGGGACAAGTCTGGCCTCCAGGCTGGAGGTGACCGTGCAAGAGAGGGGACAGTGGCCCCCGGGAGCAGCCTTTGGTGCCTCTGGCCACCGAACCTGCCTGGGCAGCAGGAGCACCCACTGGAAAGGAAGAAAGAGGGGGAATAAAAAAAAAAAAAAGAGGATTTCTGTCCCCTTCTCTTTTTGTAACTCATAGCTCAGCCAGATGCTGAGCAAAGAAATGTAATTTTCTGGGAGCTGTTTGAATGCGCGGGGCTCAATCCCAGCTCTTCACCTTGACCCAAGAGGGAATCTGGCTCCTAAGCGAATTGCTCAGTCATAGTTACTATACTTTGTAGTGTTGCAACATGACCAGTTTTCAGTGGAAATCCCCCCTTTCTGCATATGATCCAGCACAAAACCAGCAGCATCAGCTCAAACATTTTTTTTTCCTTTCACAAAATTCAGTAACTTGTCCTTGAGGGTTCTCACAGCTCCAGGTACACAGGGAAAATCTCCTGCCCACCAGTGAGACAGTTGGCATAAAATTTGTGAGGATTTCCAGCCTGGGAGAAGCTAGATCGTATTTTGTGCCATGGGTGAAAATGTCAGCAAATGTATTTGTCTTGGATATTTCAGACGCCGCAAAGGTTTTCCTTCAGAGTTTGTATTGCTGAAGGTTAAAAAAAAAAAAAAAATCAGTCTTGTGCTTAATGTATCTTGGGGCCTTTTGGGCTCATCAGTGTAATTTTTTCCTTCTAGTTGTCATTAACCTGCCTGTAGTTGGTTGGTGATCTTGATTTAAAACTGGAGCAGTCTCGTGTGGAAATGCTGGGTTAATTTTCTTGGGAACGTGCAGACTCTCTGCTCGGGCTCCCGGTAGCATATTGCGATGCTGGGAATTAACCGGATTGCTTTTCCTGGTGCCCAAGCAAGCAAAAGTCTGGACTCAACTTCATGTGTAATGAAAACAGAGGGATACCTGCGGGATAAAAGGCAACACATACCTTGAACCACTGCGGTGTCTTCATCTGCAAGAACATTAATTGAAAGGAAATGACTCATATGCATCGAATGGGATAAAAATAAACTCGGTTCTGGTGTTTGCTGGTAAACGCAGAGAGAGGAGCTCTCAGCTGGGGAGGTTTCTGTAACTGAGAAAAACGCTTCTGAATTTTGTCTCGCATGATTTCCAGGCCAAAGCTGCGTGGATTATTCTGCTATATTACACTGGGTGCAGTCCAGCAACTTTGCAGCTGGGATTGCTCTGATTTTCCACCAGTGTCTGTAAAACCAAGGCTATCCTTGAAGCACTCAGGATGTGCATGGAAAGTGTACGGACCTCGGCGAGAGGTGAGGACCCACGGTTGCATTTCGCCACCTGCTTTAAACCTTGTTAGACTTTTAGTGACCAGGTTTAGGGATGCTCCGCTTCTGTTTCTGGCATGAGGAGGCGGTGGGAAGCGGCTCCCTCCCTCCCTCCATCCTTCCCTTCCTCCTGGCCCTCCCAGGCCTTTTCAAAGGGGGCTCCCCCCATTCAGAGGGGATTTCTCCACGCCAGGCCGATCAGGGGGATTAAAGAGCAATTAAACGCGATAAATTATCTGCCTGAAACGTTTTTTCAAAGTGCCCACTGTGCTGGAGCAAAGTCGCTGCCGCTTCATTTCCCCCGTGAAGGGGGATCAGGGCGGCTCAAAGCCCCCAGCGACCCGCGGCCCCCAGCACTGCTGCTCGCCCCACGCCGCAAGACCCCCCTCGCCTCCCCTTGTCCCCCCGCACCACCTCCTTTAAGGCCAAACAAGCTGCTTTTTTATTTTTCTTTTTTCTTTTATTTTTTCCCCCTTCGACGCTCCCCTAAACATTGCTCCTAATCTCTCGCCCAACCAGTGTCCGGGGGCTGCTTTTGCTCCGGCTCCAGCTGCCTCCAGCTCTTCTCTGCTCCGCGGCGGCAGCCCGAGCAAGGGGCTTTAATGGCCATAATTTGGACTGTCACTGGCTGGAGCGCGAGCCTGGCCAAGAGCAGCCCTCAGGGATGCTCCGGAGCACGCGGCAGTTTATAGCCGTGTCACTAGGGCGCTCGTGGCAGAAAGATCCTTCCCCCTCCTCTCCCTGCCCATAAAATTCCGGTTTCCACCTTGGCTTTGGGCAATTGCACCCAGACCCACTTAGACCTGAGTCTGCCCAGCCTGGTCCTGGGGCCGGGATTTCACGGAGGCGGCTCTTTTGCTTTCCCACACCTTTCATTCCATTAATCAGAGAAGGAAAAAGCTCCATAAAAAAAGAAAAAAAAAAAGAAATCTGACTGTGCACAAGTGCCTTGTGTTAATACATGCTCGTGTCTCATGTTAATGCAATACAGCATAAGACAATAAACCCATAAGCTTATGGAAACAATCCTCTCCGGCGCGGGTAGGGAGCGAGCAAGGACAAAAATAGCTTCCAAGAGTCTAGCTAATTGAAAATAGCCATGAAAAAAAAAATGAAAATAATGTTGGACTGCCAGGGAGGTGCTGCCCATCCGCACGCAGACTGCAGCCTTCATGGAAACATCTGCCTCCAAGGGGCCCACGCGGGACGTGAAGCTCGTGCCCACACACCCCAGGTTCGACAGCCAAAGAAGATGATGACCCAGCTCCTTTCCTGCCTGAGCTGGTGGGTAGCTCAAAATAAAAAATCCAGAAACATTCCCTTAATAAAAAAAAAATCAAATTGCTTTGGCTTTTTCTTGCCTCTTTTGCCTTTGCTCTTCTTGCATGGGCAAAAATATTAATCATCTGGCTGGAATGTGCCTGCAAAGAGAAAACTGTGTGTAAATGTTAGCCAATATCTCCAGAAATTTCAAGTGTTCTTCCATTCTGGGCAGATCAGCAATAATCATGGTTCAATATTTTGAAATACGGAAGAGTCTCAATGAAATGTAGATTATGAAAAATCAATATATGGCCTAAGAAACATCTTAAAAATATGCCCAGAGCCAGGGAAACCCTCCATTGACCCACAGTGCCCTTCAGCCCAGAGACACCTAGAAGGCACCAAAGCCTTTACTCAAAGTTAAGAACAGCTTGGCCTGTGTTGGCCTTTCATCATCAGTTGTATTTAAACAAGAAAGAAATGAAGCTCATCAAAGACATTATCCTTGAGTTAGTTACCCATTCCTCTTACTTTTACAAATGTTTTAACAGAAACTGCATAGACCACAGTCTGCTCAGTGCTGTAGGACCTACTTCTTGCTCATCCTCCCTTCCACCAGAAGAGCTTTGCTTTGCACGGCGCCTCTCAAGCTACCCACTAGCCACCTTTCACACCTAACAACGCAACAGAAGACTCTTGTGAGTCCTATCAGGTAATAAAGAAATAAATAAATAAATTTCTCATTTCTACTCTTGCTTCCACATTTCTGAATTTCCTCTCTGGTGGATCTTCATCTTCCCCAGCACCTGGGATGCCTGGTGGGTGCCTTGTCCTCCTGCAGCAGCAGGATCAGGAACAAGGATCTATTCATGGAGAGATGAGCATTTATTTTTTGGCAAATTTTGAGCATTCTGCAGGGCTCTACAACCAGATTTCCACCTGGCTGCAGGTCTCATGTCCTTCCATGTCTCCCCAGTGTCTTTAACTCCCATGGGAGATAAGCCCATGGGCTTGCGAGCCGGTGGGCATCTATGTTTGGAGTCCAACAGCAAGCCAGAAGAAAGGCCCTTCACTTCCCCCAAAAAAGATTAAAATTATGGTTCCTCCAGTAGTTATGGGAGGCACATCCATGCCTGCTAGCCCATACGTAGTTGACTAGCATGCTGAAATAGCATGAATATTTACAGGGGCCACGAGTTGCTGCCCTGCCCTGGCTGCCAGGGTCCCCAGCAAGGTTTTATATAAACGCAGCGATGCAGAAAGGTAGATGGGAGGGCAGGACAGGTCCACAGGCCCCTGGCATTGGCATGAAGGAGGTGGTTGAGGCGGGCCAGCCGCAAGGCTCATCCCCATGATGGTCACCAGGGTAGGGCTCGAGGCTGCAAGGGATGCTCGGAAGCAGCAACAGGGCATCTTGCAGGTGCTCGGTGGCATTGGAGTGAGGAGCTGCAGTTCAGCCACGCATGGGGACACCTTGGCACACGGTCGCCAGGGAGAGGGTGGTTTATCCACCGCCTGCAGCACAGCCGTCCTGGCAGCCTGTGCGCAGCCCGGCAGCTCCCGGGGGCCCAGCCGGGCATCGGTCCCCGCAGCCGCTTGATTTGTATTTCCCGTTTTCAACCAAGTGGCATTCCCGACTCCCCCGAACAAAGCGGACTAATGTCAGTAATTCCCTCGGACAATTTACATGCACAATTCCGAGGCAAGGAAAAGCCTCCTCCCTACATGCACACTCCAAATACCACAGCCAATGTGACTGTTGCACTTTGGAGAAGGGAGCACGGAGGCAGGCGAAGGGCTGCGAGCGGTGAGCATAGGCAGCCGAGTGCCAGTTCTGTGCACTGCAAATGTCACCCGGCCCCCGGGGACACCAGGCATCTCCAAGGGAGTTGCATTTGAGGCAGCGTGAGGAAGTATCTCGTATCTCAAGACAAGCATTTGCTCCCTCATCCTTGCACTCCAGAACTGCTGGAGCATGGCCAGGCCCTGCTTCCCTAGCAAATGTCCCCATTCACCAGCCGGACCAGGGATCAGAGACCTGCTCTGTGCCCGGGCATGGACAGTCCTGCTCCAAGCACACCTGCTCCATGAGTCCCCATCCTGGCACCCTGCGCTGCCAGAGGACGATGCTCCTCGTGGGGAGGCCCAGGCCAGCTGGCTCCTGCCGTGCCTCACCCATGAGCAGGATAAGGAAGAGTGGGAGCATCTCCATCCCTCCTGCCATCGTCTTGGCCTCCCTTGTGCTCCCTGGACGGAGGGCAGCGGGATCTGCTCCCGATTGCCCCAGCTTGGTGGGAGCCGGCTCTGCCCTCCCGCCTCAGCTCCGGGAAGCGGCTGCATCGGGAAGGAGGCAGGAGGGTGTGCGGAGAGACGTGGCCGCCTTTGTGCGCCGTGACCCCGAGCCCCGGGCGCCGCTTGTGCCGGAGGCGAGGCTGGGAGCTCCTTTGTACGGCGCCGAGCGGAAGCGCCCGCGCTGCTGCCCGAGCCTACAGCGTCTATTCAGCCAGACGCTGCCGGCGCGGACAGGGGCACAAAAGGGGACAGCAGGGCTGATGCCACGGCCTGCGTGGCACTTCCCTTGCCCATTGCTACCCGTGGAAATGCCCCGCTCCATGGAGCATCCCATGCCAGCTGCACTGGAGCAGCGCAGGCTGTGACTGCTGCCGGGAGCCTCCCTGCACATTCCCCACTGGCCCCGGCAAAGTTTGGGGGTGTCGGGTCCATTGCCCAGCTGAAAGGTGCAGCCGGGCCCCCCGCATCGCCCGGCAGCGCCGGCTGCCCCCTCGCACCATCCCCACTCCTGCCTTGGGGAGGCTCCTTCCCTGCGACGGGAGGAGGGAGATCGGCCCTTTAATCTCTCTCCTAACCCCATGACCTTCCTCCCTTAAGGAGCTTTTCCCCTTCATGTCACTGCTTTTTAAAGCCTCCTTTACAAATAAAAGCAATTTCCTTTTGGAACAGTAACTATGACATGGGGCGCTGCGCGCTTTTTTGGGGGGGACAATGCAGGGGGAAGAAAGGGGGGCCGGCTCCCTTTAGGTGTTTGTGTTTCCCTGGGCCTGTTTATTTAGACACTTTACATTAAGACAGTAAACACCAGGCAAGTTAAAGGCTTTAATTAAAAAAGCTGGTGAGCTGGGGAGGGGGAAAAGAAAAAAGGGAAAAAAAAAAAAAAAAAAAAGGCCTTTCAATGTACCAAGCTACTTAGTGAAGCGGCTGCAGACAGACAAGATAAATACATTGCAGGGATCCGGGAAGCCCAGAGGACAAAGATAGAGAATAGGTGATATCCAGCTCCTGGGATCAACAGATGAGCCTGGAGGGGGTGCAGCACCACGGATATCGTGGGAGACGCCGCTGTGCGGAGCTAGAGCAGCACCCAGCTGGGCATCCCCATCACAGCCCTCCTGGAGAAGGAGAAGGAGAAGGAGAAGGAGGGAAGGAAGAAGGAGAAGGAGAAGGAGAAGGAGAAGGAGAAGGAGAAGGAGAAGGAGAAGGAGAAGGAGAAGGAGGGAAGGAAGAAGGAGAAGAGGGAGGGGGGAAGGAAGAAGAAGAAGAAGAGGGAGAGAGGAAGGAAGGAAGGAAGGAAGGAAGGAAGGAAGGAAGGAAGGAAGGAAGGAAGGAAGGAAGGAAGGAAGGAAGGAAGGAAGGAAGGAAGGAAGGAAGGAAGGAAGGAAGGAAGGAAGGAAGGAAGGAAGGAAGGAAGGAAGGAAGGAAGGAAGGAAGGAAAAGGAAGGAAAAGGAAGGAAAAGGAAGGAAGGAAGGAAAAGGAAGGAAGGAAAAGGAAGGAAGGAAGGAAGGAAGGAAAAGGAAGGAAGGAAGGAAGGAAAGAAAAGGAAGGAAGGAAAGAAAAGGAAGGAAGGAAAAGGAAGGAAGGAAAGAAAAGGAAGGAAGGAAAAGGAAGGAAGGAAAGGGAAGGAAGGAAGGAAAAGGAAGGAAGGAAGGAAAAGGAAGGAAGAAGGGAGGAAAAGGAAGAAGGGAGGAAAAGGAAGAAGGAAGCAAGGAAAAGGGAGGGAGGGAGGAAGGAAGTTGCTCTTCTAGGGTCTGTGTCCGTGTCCAAGAGCACAAGCCCCGCAGAACTGACCCCACCCCGCCCAGGGCTGCTCCTTCCCCAGCATCTGCCCAGCGCTGAAACCCGGCATTTTCTCCCCAAACCCGGTATTTTTTCCCCCAAATCACCAACCTCTTGCAGCAGCCGGGGCCGCTGCGTTGGGCCGCGGGGAGCTCGTTCCCGCCCCGGTAGAACCTCTCTCCCTGCGGTGTTTTCCGCGCTCTGCTCCTTCTGCGCGCCCCTGCGCGGGGAGGCTCCCGGGGCCCCTTTCCAACGTCCCAGCCCGACGGCTCGGCCGGCAGGGAAGTGAGGGTGGAATTACCCAGGGAGATCGGTTGTTTGTCTTTCCTGGGAAACTTCCATACGGGACAAAGAGGGGACAGCGGGGACACCAATTGCGACCGCTCGAAATCCATCCTGGATTTGGGCTTCAGGAGGCAACATTTCCTCCTCTTTTCTGGGTAGCCGATGCCTAGAATTATACTCTTTTCCCCTCCTTATTTTTCTTTTTCTTTTTTTTTTTTAATATTTATTTTGCCGGAAAGGCTGAGAAATAAATGCGGGGTTGGAGGGGAGGCTGAGGAGCGCAGAGCACTGGGCCACCCTGCTGTGGCCTCCCCGGGCCGAGGGCGCCCGGTACCCCCGGCAAAGCCCGACCCGGGAGCCCCTCGCCCCGCGTCGGGTCTCACGTCGGAGGCAGCAGCATCCCAGCCTTCCGACAGCTGCAAAGTAGCCTTGGAGAGACCATAAAAGTTGATTATCCAGTGGGAAGCTGGAGCTGAAACGGCGCAGTTAATTAGAGCGGCGGCTTTATTCTAGCTGTGAGTAAATGTCGAGGTGTAAATCCAAGGGAGTTTAAGGGAATTAGCTACATATGTGGAAAGTCTCGGGAACAGATCCCATTTCCCTACCCGAGTCCCTGGTAATTCGGCGAGTGGGATAGGGTTGCCGAACTTCACCGCCACAACAGAAGCTGTTGTGTCTGTTAGGATTAGCTCCCTAAAGTGACGGGGAAAAGCAGGGAAACTTTGCTCCCTCGTGTGTATGTCGGGATAGAGGTGTGTGAGCAAGACGGGCAGTAGAGAAATCGGGAAACCGAAGATATATATATATATATACACTTTGGGAAATCACTTTTTTTTTTCCCTCCATTGAAGTCCTTCTCTTCCCAGGGCTCCAGGTAGGCGAGTGAAAGGCGGTGACAGGGTCGTCGCTCCAGTGCCGCGGGCGGCCGTGCCCGGCCAAGTCTCCCTCTCCCGGAGACGGAGCCGAAAATGCGGCGGCGATCGGAGCTGGGCAGCGATTTTCTCTCTCCTCCCAAAGTTAGTGGGGCTCAAAGACGACGAGCTAGCGGTGCTCACCCAGTTGCGGAAATATTTTGGCTCAACTGGTTTTTGTTTGTTTGTTTTCACGCGAAAAAAAAAATGGGGAGGGGGGAATAAAATAAACAAAAACACCAAACAATAATTGACAAAACAATAACTTCGCCTGCCGGATCGGCCCGAGGTCTTCGCGCCCGTGTATTTGCAAGGCGCCACCTCGGGCTCAAACGCCCAAGCACTTTGGAGAAAAAATTCGCTCCGCAGCCTCAACCGGGGCCTTTGCAGGGAGCCGCCGTCCGCGGGGTGACCGGCCCTGGGCGCCGAGCGCAGCGCGCAGAGGGCGCGGGGCCGCGCTGCAGCCCGCGCCGGAAACACCACTCCTTTTCTTTTCTTTTCTTTTCTTTTCTTTTCTTTTCTTTTCTTTTCTTTTCTTTTCTTTTCTTTTCTTTTCTTTTCTTTTCTTTTCTTTTCTTTTCTTTTCTTTTCTTTCTCTCCTCTCCTTCCTTTTTTTCTTTTTCTTCCCTTTTCTTTCCTTTTTCTTTTTCCCTCTTTTCTTTTTCTTCCCCTTTTCCTCTTTTCATCTTCCATTTTTCTTTCCCTCTTCCTTTCCCATTTTCCTCTCTTTCCTCCCTGTCGCCAGCCCGACCCCTCACAGGGCCGCGCTCCGCGCTGAGCCGGGCCGCTCCGCACCGCGTTGAGCACAGGCGGCTCCTTCGCTTATTTTCCGTTCCGCGCTTCCCCGCGCCGCGCAGCACGGAGGGCGGCGGCTCTGGCCCCGCCACGCTCCGGACTCACCCCGCGTGGGCACCCACGGGGCCGCGCAGGGCAGCGGTGGCGGCGCCGCTAAAGCTGCTTTGCAATTCCGCACGCTGCCATTAAACCCAATTTGTTCAGCGCGGAGCCCCCGCGTCCCCCCGTGCCGTTCCCGGGGGGGTTGGGGGAGTCACGCGGGTGCGGGGCGATCACCGGGGGGCTGCTCCGCGTAAGCAGGTAATAAAATTTTCATGATGCAGCGAGGCAGGAGCGCCCGAACTTTGGAGCGCGTCCCTGTGCCCCCGTTGTCGCCAAAGCCCCCGCGAACAGCAGTGATTCGCCCAAACAATTAAATGAAACGGACACCTGGCTCGGGTCTGCTGTCCCCACTGGTCCCACGTGCAACCGGCTGCGGAGTCACCGCGCCGCGAAACGGCCTCGAGCCGCCAAGTACTGCCTGGAGCGGAGGGGTTTTGTAAAGAGTTTTATAAAGCCCGGGGATTTTTATTTTTATTTTTTATTTTCCGCGGTGTCTGCAAGGAGAAGGCAGCGGCGGAGGGGCTGCCGAGTCGCGCTGCTGCCCTTCACCTTTTGAAGTACTGCGGGGGAGGCCCCGTCTGCGCTGCCCGCGCTGCGCCCGCGCAGGGCAGCGGGAGGCGGCTCTTCCCCCTGCCTCTTGCTCGACACCGGGCTGCGAAGCAAGGGGAAACTTTGCTAAAAAAAAAAAAAAAAAAAAAAAAAAAAAAGTGTCGTCTGCAGATAAAGCCGATGCTGTTTTATTTATTTATTTATTTTACCCTCTGCTTGTAACCGAGAGCTGCCGCAGGGACAACGCGCCGCCTGCTCCGCGGTGCCAGCTGGCGAAGTGCTGGGGAAGCTCCTGCTCTGACCCGGACGGGAAGACGGAGCCCCGTGTTACATTTTTCCAGCCTCCTCCGGGCTTTTGGGGGGTCTCTGGGCCGCGGGGCCGGCCTCGCGGCCGGGGCTGGAGCCAGCGCCGCTCGGGTTCCCGCGGCCGGAGCGTTCCCGCGATTCCCCCAGCCGCGATCTCCCCTCTCCAAAAAAATGGAGCTGCAGGAGGCCGGGGTGGGGAGAGCAACTCCAGGGACCGCCCCCACCGTTTGCAGGGGGAGCGGGAGGCGCCGCGGAAAACAGCGCGCAGGAGCAGCTTCCCGCGCGAAACTGCGCTCCGCGGTTTTCACCTGAGGTTTCAACTTTGCAGCGCCCTGCTCCTGCCCAGAGAAAACACAGCAAAATGAGAAGAAGAAGAAAAAAAGAAAGAAAGAAAAAGAAAACAGAGAGAATAGAAAAAGAAAAACAACATCCCAAATACCAAAATCCAAGCAGGTTGCGGAGGTGCAAATACGCGCCCGCCCTGCATGGACACACGCCTTCTCGTCCACAGGAAAGGGGACACTAAAATAACTGGACGGTGACAGGGTGGAATTAGCCTCTTTTCAGCTACTGGGGTTTCAGACCAAGTGGCATCGCTGACAAGCGGCGGGCTGACTCGAGGCACCGCCACGTCGGCCACTTCCCACGGAAACGGGCAACAAAACGAACCTAAAACTATTATTATTATTATTTAAATTAAACTAAACTATTTAACTTCCCCTCTCGCTGTTCTCTGCGGCGCTTAACGAGTGAAATCGAGATGTGAGTAAGGAAAAAGCTCTGGCAACGTGCCCGCATTCCGAAAAAAATAATAAAATTCTACTGTAAAAAAAAAAATCTTTGGAGAAAGATTGAAGTGGGAGATTTAAAAAAAATAGGAAAATAAGATTTCTTGCGATTTTCCCCAGCGAGGTATCAGCTCACCCCTTCGGTCCTGCATACCTGAGGTGCTGCCTTGCAATGAGGCGGCGGGATTATTGCGAGCGGACAGGCAGGTTCGGTAATTGTTTTGTACAGCTTTGTTTATCTGCCGCTTTGGAGTTTATCTAAGGAATTCTCCTCGCCTCCCTGCCCGATACAGAGTATAAATATCTCCGCGGAAGACGAGGGTAACGAATGGCGACGTGAATGTGGCAGCAGCGGCGGCGGCGAGGTCGCCTGGTTGCCACACGGCGCAGGTAGCACGAGTCTGAGGGTGTTTTAAGTTCTTGTCAAGAACTTAGGTCCGCCCGGGAGCGAAATTTTTGAAGTGCAGCACCTTGAACGCGTTTAATTATGGGGTAGCAGGAAAAAGAAAAAAAAAAGAAAAAATAAAGAAGAAAAAAAAAAAAAAGGCGAGAGCTTCCAAGTAATTAGAAAATACTTCTTGGGAGACAGGCTAATCGCTTTTCATGGGGCGCTTCAAGAAATTAACCTCTAGGTGCTTGTTTGAGCAAAACAACTTTGGATCTGCAATATGTGGTCTCAGCACTATCTGGACCCAGAGCGGCGCGGAGTAATGTCCTCGGTGCAGAGGAAAAGTAAAAATTAAAAAAAAAAAAAGAAAAAAAAAAGAAGAAAAAGGAAAAAAAAAAAAGAGGAGTGGGGAGGAGGAAAAGAAAAAGACAGGAAAACTAACAAGGCAGACAAGCCTCTGTCCCTTCCCGTCGGGGAGGCACTGCCCGCGGGACCCTTCGGCCGCCCCCTCTTCGCCATCCAGAGAGCCCCAATTTAATTCCGAGGAGTTTATTTCCAAAGACAAAAGGCGGGGGGAAAGGGGAGCAAGAGCCAGCTTCCTCACGCATAATAATAATAATAATAATAATAATAAGCAGCAGCAAGGTTAACTCGGTGGCGGGGGGGCTGGAGGAGGGGGCGCTCCCCGCGCCGCCCTGTCAGGGGAAACCTCTCTGTTTCAGATGGGTTTTGAAGCCGGCACCGATGATCAAAGGCTTCTGTCCAGCTCCGAGGAGAACGATTCAATTACCGCGGGTGCGGATGCTCCTGCGCACCCGCCCGCAGGACCGGCCAGGGGAAGGCGCCGCGGGGAGCAGGGGGCAGCGCCCGGGAGCCGCGCATTTTCCGCGAGTTTCAGCGCGTCGCTTTGCTTTGCCCCCCCCCCGCTTCGCTCCCCAACCCCCGCTTTGTATCGCGGCGCCTCGTTTAATATTATTTATGCGTTTGAGCAAGGGATTGTGGGATGCCGCCCCCCCGTGGTAAACAGCATGGAAATTAATGACAAAAATGTATGGGGGCCAAGGGGGGGCTCCGAGGGGGCGGACAAAGCTGGGGGCGGCGGGATGAGCGTTTCCAAGCCCTTTCCCCCCGCTCCGCGTGTGCGCGGCCGCTTTAAACGGCGGGGGAGGGGTGGCGGGGGGGGGGGAGCTGGAGGGGGGCTGTCGCCGCTGTCACTCGCGGTGGCACCACGTGTGTTCGCGGCCGCGCTGCCATTGGCCCCGGGCACGTGTCCGGCAGAGCGCGCGGGCGACGTCACCGGCGGGGCCCCCGTTAAAACATGCGAAGAACAAATCGCGAGTGGAAGTCGCTCCGCGGCGTCGGCGGCCGCGCGGGTCCCCCCCCCCCCCCCCCCCCACGCGCGCGCGCGGCGGGGAGCGCAGCGCGGGGCGCGCGGCGGGGACACCGAGCGCCCCCCCTCCCCCCTCCCCCGGATGTGCGGCCGCGCGGGGCTGCGCGGGGCTGCGCGGCGCTGCGCGGGGCAACGCGCTGCCCGCCCGAGCCCCGCGGGGCGCCCGCGTTGAGTTCCCCCCCGCAACCCTCCCTGCCCGCCCCTTCTCTCTTTCCTTTTTTTTTTTTTTTTTTAATTATTTTTAATTATTTTTGGTGCCTCCGCCTAAAAGCTGGAACGGCGGCGGATGAGAGCGGCGGCGGCGGGAGACGGCGGCGCTGCAGGAGCGAGCGGCTGAAGGCGGCGGATAGCGGAGGAAGGGCAGGATTTCACCCCGCACCGTTGCCATCATTCCCTTTTTTTTTGTTTTGCTTTTACTTTTTTTCCTGAAAGTTGGAGCTCCTCGACGCCTCTGCTTGTTGGCTTTTGGGTTTCCGAAAACAAACAAAAAAACAACTACAACAAAAAAGAACAGATTTTTTGCAAACTCTGGATTTTCAACGCCGGCTGCGGCGAGGAGGAGTGAAAGCAAAGAGACACCTGTGTGTATATAGAAATATATATATATAGAAATATATATATTTAACAATTTGAAATAAAGAGCAACCGCCTGCAGCAGCAAGAGCAGCGACACCGAAAGCGCTGAGCGGGCGCGGAGCCGGAGCGGGACCGTCGGCGGGCGCGGAGCATGGAGGAGGGCGGCCGGAGCCCCCGCGGGGAGGCGGCCGATCCGCCGGAGTGCGGCGGGGATGCGGAGCCGGGCGGCGGGCGACGGGCGCTGCTGCTGCCCGCGGTGCTGCCCGCGGCGCGGGCCGAGCCGCCGCCCCCGCACCCGCACCCGCACCGCGTCACCAACTTCTTCATCGACAACATCCTGCGGCCCGAGTTCGGGCGGAGGAAGGAGGCGGGAGGCGCCGAGCCCCGGCGGCCCGAGAGCCGCCGCAGCCCCGGAGCGGCGCCGGGAGCCCCGCTGGCCGCCGCCGCCGCGCCGGGCTCGCCGGGCCGGGGCGAGGGCGGCCCCGCGGCGCTCGGGGCCGCCAAGAAGGGAGGCGACGGCGCCGCGCTCGAAGTGGCCCTCAAGGCGCGGGGCCTCGGCGGCGGCGGCGGCGGCGGGGACCTGTCGCTGAGCTCGGACTCGGACAGCTCGCAAGCGAGCTCCAACGCGGGCGCGCAGCCCATGCTCTGGCCCGCCTGGGTTTACTGCACGCGCTACTCGGACCGGCCCTCCTCAGGTAAGAGCCTCCCGCCGCGGAGCCTCCCCCGGCGGCCTCCCCGCCGCCGCCCGAGCGCTTCGGGCCGCTCACGGGCCGCCCGCAGCCTCCGCGCCCGCGGAGCCTCCGCGGCCCCGCGCAGGGGACGGGCCCTGGGGGCGGAGGGGACATTTGGCCGCCCCGCACAGGCCTCTGCTCCGACCACCCACCCCCCTTCCCCCAAACGCCAGCTCTTGCGCTCGCTGCCCGCACAGAGGCCTCGGAGCGGCCGCGCTCTCGGCTCTTTCTTTCAATTCGCCCCCGGGCCAGAGTTGCAGGGGTCGGGAGGAGGGTTTCCACGACGCGGGGAAGTTCTCGGGCAGGCCGAAGTGTGGGGAGCCCGTGGGTTTGGGAAGCCTCCCCGGAATTAGTGGTAAACACGCCGGGAAAGGCCGCAGTGTGAGATCGTGCCCAGGCAGAGCAGGGCCCTCCGCAGCGGATTGGCAGCCCAAGGAAGTAGAAACTCTCCTAAAAACACAGGGAAAAGCGAAAAACCATCCAAAAACAAACAAACAAAAACCCCCAAACAAACAAAATAAAACAAAACAAAACTCAGCGCGTAGCAAATGCGCTCCCCAAAAATTGTGCTTTGCCTTTACTAAAGCGGCTGGCCTGGCTTCCATCCCGCAGAGCTGCGGAGCCCAAGGAGCGATTCCAGGGCAAGCTTAAGATGAGTTGGTAACCCAGGAAAGGAAAGTCTTGGGCTGGCAGGAATATTCCTCTCGGAATTGCCATTTACTCCATTGTTCTCCGATCCGCTCCTTTGTTAATATTTAATTAACATACACGCTCACAATGGCTCAGGCCGGGCAGAAGAGGCTCCTTGTGCAGCCTGGAATGATATCGAGGCTCAAAAATTAAAAAGAATGAGAGAAAAATGATCACATTTCTCCGAACGGCTCCGCGCAGCAGCGTAAGGGCCGTGCAGGAGCGCGGGGTTGCTCCTTCTCGCAGCGTAAACACACAGCCCGTTATTATTATTATTGTCTTTATTGTTGTTAATTTGTTGTGAGTAAAAAGAAAAGAGTAAGGAAAAGGTTTCCCCCAAATGAGTAAATTAATTAATTAGAGAGAAACCTTTCAAAAGAAAAAGAAAATAATAAAAAAAGAGAGAGAAAGAAAAGAAATAAAGAAATAATAAAGCAGGCGAAACCGACCCCGTGCCGCGGGATGCCCTGCTTCACTTCGCTGCAGCAAGGGATGAAAAGAATTGAAAGGCCCGCTTTATTTTTATTTATTTATTTATGTATGGTCCTTTCTTATTTTTCGGTGGGTTTGGGCCGGTGTTTTGCAGGGAGGGCCGCGCAGGGAGGCACAAAGCGGCACAAAGCGCCGGGGCTGGGCCCCGGTGGCCGCGGGGAGGTGGCGGGGGGGGGAGGTCCGTGGCGTCCCCGCGTGGCGCCGCCGCGCGTGGGCCCGTCCCGGCGGGGGGCCCCGTGGGGCGGCGCGCGGTGTCGCTGCTCTCCTCTCGCCCGGCCCTTAGGTCCCCGCTCGCGCAAACCAAAGAAGAAGGCGGCCAGCAAGGAGGACAAGCGGCCGCGAACCGCCTTCACCGCCGAGCAGCTGCAGAGACTCAAGGCCGAGTTTCAGACCAACCGCTACCTGACGGAGCAGCGGCGCCAGAGCCTGGCCCAGGAGCTCGGCCTCAACGAGTCCCAGATCAAGATCTGGTTCCAGAACAAGCGCGCCAAGATCAAGAAGGCCACGGGCAGTAAGAACTCGCTCGCCGTGCACCTCATGGCCCAGGGGCTCTACAACCACTCGACCACGGCGAAAGACGGCAAGTCGGACAGTGAATAGGGCTGGGAGGGGGTTATGGGCGGGGGCGGGGGGGCAGTCAAAGTTTATACAATGCAATAATTTAATTAAAAAACAAAAAACAAAAACAAGAAGAAGCAGAAGAAGCGGAAGAAGAGGAAGGGCCAGTGTATAAAGATTATACCAGCATTAATAGTGAAAATATTGTGTATTAGATATAACTCTGCAATATTCTATGTATATATAATTTACAGGTAAGGTGGTGTAAAAAAATCCAAGATATCTGATTATAAAATATTTTTTCTTTGATTTTTATTTTCCCTTTTGGTTTTGGGGGCTTGCTTTATTTTGGTTTGGTTTGGTTTCTGTTTTGGTTTGATTTGGTCGTACGGAGGTTTTAGGCGCTATCTTTATGTCTTTATGATTTTTTAATGCTTAAGTTACATTTTTATAGACTTAAGCGCTCTTTTAATGGACATCGGACACTGTTTTTTGAAATTCAAAAAAAATTAAAAACAACTTTTGCTGAAGTCCAAAGATTTTTATTGCTGCATTTCACACGACTGTGAACCGAATAAATAGTTCTCCTATTTGTTCTATGAGTTTTACCTTTTTTTCTTCCCCCTCTTTCCATTTTCTTTTCTCTCCTTTTCTTTTCTTTTTTTTCTTTCTTCTTTTTTTTTTTTTTTTTTTTTTTTTTTTAGGGAGTGTGTGTGCGGTGGGGGGGAGGTCGAGTGCTGGAATAGACATGGAGAATTTAATTAAATATATATATTATATATATATAATTTATACATATATATATCATATATATATGTGACGGTAGGGGAAGAAACGCCACAGCAGCGCGCTGGGAAACGCCGGGGTCTCCCGCGCGCGGAGGAGCGGGGCGCGGAGGCGGGCGCGGAGCGGGCGCCGGGCAGAGCTGGAGGGTGGCCCCGGCTGCCCCCGCTCCCCTCGGGCTCCTTTGGGACCTTGGGGGCGCAGCGCGGGTGCTGGGATCCCCCCCCACCGCGGAGCGCCGCGCAAGGGCCGCGTAGGGCCGGGGCTGCCGCATCTCGGGCCCGCTGCGCGCTCGCAGAGACCCCTCCTGAAAAACAAATTTCCTCCTTTTTTAGCACCCCCCCATTAACCTAAATATCCCCCCCGTAACCAAACGCGCCGCGGGGCCCCTCGTGCCGCGGGTCCTGCGCGGTCCCGGCGCTCCGCGGCCGCAGCGCGGGGCTGCGAGCGGCTCCCGGGGAGCCAGGGCCAACTTCTCGCTTTGCCTTAAAGCCTCTCCCTTCCCCAGCTCCTCCGGGCCCGCGCTGCAGAGCGGGGTAACCTTAAACAGGAGGCAGAGAAAGAAGGGGATAAAAATAAGGACTGAACTGTAAAACGAAAGCTGGAATTTTAAATTCTGTGAATAATCCTCAGCTGCTTAGGACACAGGGTGAAATGCCATTGCCTTTTAGCAAGAATGCAAAGATTTTTTTTTCTTTTTTTTCCCCCTCCTTCCAGTTTATATGACATGTGCATTTTACACTCGCGATATCAAATATTTATAATCTTATGAAATATGAATGTTTCTATTTACAACTGTCGTCTCGAAATTGTGAACATCCTCATTGCATTTTGTGTGTTTAAATTCTCGAAGATTGCATTAAATAATAAAAGAAAGAAAGAAAAGAAAGCACTTTATTATGAAATACAGGACATATTGTCCCAGAGCGTTGCCGCCGAGTAGTGCTAATAGCAAAAGCTGCCAAAATCCATACGTATCCACATCTTTTTATAACATTTCGGTGCCTCTTCTGATGCAGGAGAGAAATGTGCTGGTGCTTGGAGTAGGAAAATTTAGTCGGGAAAACAATTTCCATGGAGGGAGAAAATCCAGGGAAATTTTTTAAAGGGGCAATTTCGCAGGCAGGGGATTTTTCCTCGGTGCTTTGAGCAAGGAGGAAACTTTTGGAGATTCTTTTAGGCGAGAGGGGCCGGGTCTCATAAAACCCACTCTGCAAACGGGAGAGCAAAAAGGAGCCGTTTCGCCGCTGTCAACAGGTTTCACCTTCGCGAGGCTTTAAATATTCAGTGGGACGATACAAAACCTGCCTCGCGTGAGCTCCTAAACTTGGATGTGGATGAGAAGAGCGCCGGGAATACTGGCACCGTGCTTGGAAATGAAGGGCCATGTGAAATACCTCCTTGGTATCCCCAGGAAATTGCAGGGGGAAAAAGGCGGGGGAAAAGGGAAAAAAAAGAAAAAAGAAAGAAAAAGAACCATGATTTTAGGACAGGCAAAACCCAGATCGTCCTGTGCTCTGCTGTAGCCGTAGTCAACGGCAGAAGCAAAAGTCTCCTCAGCTCAGGCTGTTTTCCCGGAGCAGAGAGAGGAGCTGGGGGCAAATTCCCGCTCTCGATGCTGGATCTCTCAGGAGGGAATTAATCATAAATCGAAAGTTGTATTTGCTCTTATTTTTATTTTTTTTAAGTTGCCGCTTTGGAAAATCCTCTTCAAGAAGCAAATTTCTGCAGACACACAGATATCGTTGGGAAGGCATCTTGCCCCACCCCTGCACAAGCTCCTAAGGAAATATATAGAACTGCTAAAAGAAGTTAGGTCTGGATTTGCGCCCAGGCAGACTGGCCAGGGAACCGTAGGTGAAGCAGGGGAGCTCAGAGAGCCGGCATTTTTTCTTTTCAATATGATTATTTTCTGTCTCTTTTTTTTTTCC